>NW_027094098.1:4254534-4914565 GCF_029207755.1 Chamaea fasciata
CAAATTATGAAGTGTTTCCAGTTAGTAAAATCAAAGGAACATCTGCAATGTATTAAAAGTCTATCAGGCAGCAGCCAGAGCTTTCTCTCCGTTTTTCCATTAAGTTAATTACGAGGGTCAGTAGCAATTGTGGGGGAATGTTGACTTTTCTCTGGGACCCTCATAAAGTTTAAAGCATAAAGTTCTTCTGTGATGCTATGTGCTTTGTTGCTGTGGGAGAGAGTGGAGAGAAGAGAAGAGAGAGAAGAGAAGAGAAGAGAAGAGAAGAGAAGAGAAGAGAAGAGAAGAGAAGAGAAGAGAAGAGAAGAGAAGAGAAGAGAAGAGAAGAGAAGAGAAGAGAAGAGAAGAGAAGAGAAGAGAAGAGAAGAGAAGAGAAGAGAAGAGAGGAGAAGAGAGGAGAGGAGAAGAGAGGAGAGGAGAAGAGAAAGAGAAGAGAAGAGAAGAGAAGAGAAGAGAAGAGAAGAGAAGAGAAGAGAAGAGAAGAGAAGAGAAGAGAAGAGAAGAGAAGAGAAGAGAAGAGAAGAGAAGAGAAGAGAGGAGAAGAAGCCAACAAAGAGGTTATGTTGTCAGTTCAACTCAATTTCTTAAGGTGGTGTTTATATACCTGTGCCTGCTTAAAAATGAATAATTTTAGGTTCATTACTACTCTACACAGACGTTCTGTATCAGAGAGAAAATCCCACAGATCACAGTTCAATCCTCTTGCAGACTTCTCATGGGAATTCATCAGAATGGATGGATTTTTAGGTGTGTTTTAGGAAGGAAGATGTGACCAAATCAGGGGAAAAAGTTATCCCGAAGGCTTTTAGCAAGAATTTAGTTCAAGATGCTCAGCTGCAGTGATGGAGTCCCAGAACCACTGACTAGAGAGGCAAAGCTGGTTTGATTTAAGCCCCGTTTTCCCTCCACACTGGGAAAAGCTCCTGCAGAAGTCTCCCAGTGGATGTTTGGCTGGCTGTGAGGATGCTGCAGGCTTCAGAGGAGGGCTGGGGGATTCTTTGGACACGGAATTAACTGGTGGAATCTCAGGAGATTGTGGGTTTGACACAGATGAGCTCCAAAACGAGACATCCTGGTGAACTGATCCGAAACTACCCAACCAGACACCCTAAGCCCTAGAGATGATTTCTGTAATTGTATCTATGAAATCTGTCGGTTTCCCACTCTTCTTCACTTCTGATAACTGCCAAGAGCCTTTCACATCATTATTTCCTCCTCTTTAACCAAACACTGAACAACAAATTAAACAACAACTACTCCTTTAAGTGCTTTACACTTAGGCTTAACGTGTTTGCACTCGATTTGGTCTTTGCAAGAAGGAAGAACTGTTTTAGAATTGCTAAACAATTCATAGTAACTTGACCTTCCCCTTTTCCAACACCTTCCTGCTTTATTTAGAAGCATTTGCAGTATCCAGTCCAAATTGCTGGGGCAGGGACTTGTCATCAGAGAAATATGTAGAAATGTCTGCCTGCTATTCTTGGGTAGGCAGCCTGCTCTGTGGTTTGATCCTCCAGCACTATTCCTTTGCTGGATGTGCTTTACTTTTGCTTTATTGACCTTCTGATCAAAGAGCTTTAAGCCCTGGACTCGCAGACCTGCTTTTGGAAGGGGAGATTTCGATACGGGGCTTTTGTATTTCTGTTTTTTCTACATTGTGTGTGACCCTTTTAAACCGGATTTCCTTGAAGTCATCTGAATGCTGCCCCGGGTGCCCAGGGCAGTTAAGTGTGTGTCACACAGCCTCCGCAGGGGCTGTGGTATTTGCAGGGATCCTATCCTGCTTTCTTGGTCATAATCTCTACTGACAGACGAGAAGTACCACTGTTTGGTGACTCATGGATCCACTTAAACCACAATTTCCCACAGAATTATAAAACCGAGCCTCTTAATAACTCTCTTTAAACTACAAAAACAAATGTTCAGCTGGTATTTTTTGTGGTGGCTCTCTAAGTGCTCTGTTCCTGTGTCACAGAGCAAAATGAGAACCAGCTGTAGAACAATATTCTACTGACATCATGTATATGTATGTGCACATGAAGAATTCTTCAGACATTTGGTAAATCTTCTCCTTTCCACGCTGCTTTGTAATAACGAATCAGTATTTCATTTTGGTGTGTGATTTAAGTGTATGAAAGGATCTAGAGGAAAAAAATGATCGCTAGGCTTTTAGCATTTGGATGAACCCAGAGTTTCTGAGCAGAAACTTAAAAATAAATAAAAGGTAGGAGGAACAGGCTGTCATTTTAACTTATTTTTGCTGTCCTTTAGGCCAACTGCTTCTTCTGCAAAGAAGAAACATTTATGTTTCAGAATGATAAATTTACTGTGGCTGACTCTTCCGAAACCATTCCTGACGCTGAACAGCATTTAAATTTCAGGTCAAAGGGGGGAAAAAGTGGGGCTCTCTTCTACACAATGTTGTGACCCAGTTTCTATCACAGGAGATGAGCTCAGTATTGCATCCGGTACCTGACCACGTACTGGAGCCACCAAGAGCTGGGCCCTATCCCTAAAACTCTGTCCTTGGGAGCTGTAAAAGTGGGGAAAATCAGCTCCGCTTATTAGAGAAGGGGAAAGATGGGCAGCGCAACACAAAGAATCTGCCTGTCAGAGCACTGACAAGAGAGAAAAGAGAGAAGAAGAGAGAAAAGCCCCATCCAGCCCTGCAGCGTCGGCATGAAAAGTTCTGTGGGGGAGAAGGCTGGGGAATGGCACTGAGGAGAATCCAAGGGCTGAGGGATATCCTGGGGATTGGGAACAGCTCTGGCATGAGGGGTGAGGACGGAGGGATGGGAAGGTTGAGGCAGTTTGGGAAAACAGCAGGCCTGGAGCAAGGCACGGCCCAGCCACGTGGAGAGAGGGGACACTGGGTGGAGGGATGTGGTGCCGTCAGAAAAAGGAAGGATGGGTGTCCTCAGAGAGGGGGAAAGCCCAGGAAAGTCAGGTGTGGAGCACCAGTGTGAGACAAACAAGCAGAAGTGGAACGACCTCTCCTGGAGAAGCTGGGGGATAAAAGCTTTGTCATCTGCTTCAGATTCTCCCGCCTGTCGGGAGACGTGGGGGAGGCCACACCGGAATTCCACAGGGAGCTTGAATCACAGCCCTGTGTCACTGAAAGTGCTGAATGACAGAGGATTCCAGGCACCTTGGAATCCTTGAGAGCTTTTTGAGTGTCCTGCCTCGGTCACTGTACAACTCCAAATTTCCAACGCGCTGTTTGCGCGACGTTTAGTGAATTCTGGGTTCCGACTGAGTGTCCACACTGCAGGGTGGATCTGACCTGTGGGAACAGTGCTTCCACCAGCCCTGCGCTTTCCCTCACATGCGAGGGTGAAACAGGGTGGAAAAGAACTTTACCACTAATAATTGTTGTTAGAGTGACATGTATTTTAATTGACATCGAGATGTCTGGGGAATAACTTCACCAAAGGCACGTCGGAACACCAGAGAGTTTGCTCCCCCTATTATTTTTTGGGGTCTTACGTGTGCATGGCATTGTACAATCTGCCTCACACATAGTCATCCCTTGGCCTTGCCTGTCTTTGCCTCCTGTGGTGATTAATTTTACGCTCTCCTGGACATGCTCAGTTTGTCGTGGCGGTCTTTGAGGGTCTTCAGAAGATGAGGGAAATGGAGTTTTCCTCTAGCAAATTTTTCACTTTTATTCCTTTCATGTGTGTTTTGGCCCTTTTCGAACTTTTTCAAGGCCAGAAATCAGTTTCTGCTGCTAAGAGTCTGTGTTTTTCCCTTTATTTGCATTCTTAGCTTTGTTATCCTGTTGAGTTTAGGTAAGTCTTTCTTCTTCTCACTGAGGGGCTCTAGATGCTTGTCCTGTCTTAAAATATGTAAAGGGTAACGGGCACAGTGCTCGATATTTACTAAATGTCTTGGAAAATGTAGTTTAAAGTACATTCTAAAGCACTATTTAAAATACATTCTAAAATACAGTGTATGCTCTGAAGTTTACTATAAAGATCAGCTAGAATTTCTAAGCCTCTGTTTCAAGGGAGCACTGCAGGGATTTCTGAGCTGTTTTGGGAAGGCCAAACCTTGGAGGTTCTTTCTCAAGTGCCAGGTGAGGACAGGGCAGCAGATCCTGTGACAGCAATGTCTTGGTGAGAAGTCAAGAGTGTGTGGCCTTCCAAAATCAGCCTAAGGAGAGAATTTTTTTCCCTTGTCCCACCCTGGACCAAAGTTTCTATTTCTTCATGGCTGTTCTAAATTATTTGATTCTGAACAGAAAGCCTGTCTTTTAAATTATGAAACATTTTATGGAATTGCGTTAACCCAGCTCCAGCTTCAGCTTCTCTCAATATTTATGGTTTGCTTGCAATTCTTTAGTGATAAAAAACCTGACTGTACCTTACCGATGATTTACAAGGATTCCCTGATCCCTCCAATGTTCAGGAGTTCCTTGAGAAATATCCCTGTGTCTGGATATGTAAATGTGTATTTTTAGCCATGTTCTGTTACATTTTCCCGGCCTCAGGATTGGAAGTGTGAGGGAACAAAGGCACGAGATGTTCTAACTTGTCACAAAATGAGCAATGAAACGAGTGTTTGTCAGATTACACCGCCTGATAGTTGAAAGAGAGTCAAAATCTGCATCAACACAGGGACCAGAGCTCAACTGCTGCACCGCAGCTTGGTGTGCTGCTCCAGCTGAACGTTGGCTGTGGAGCTGACACATCCCTTGAGCCTCTCCTTTAGTCGTGGCCTTTCAACAAACACCTGGGCTCTAAAGCGAGCAGAGGTTTTCAAGCCTCTCTCCGAAGGTCACTGCGAGACTGGATTGCTCCTTTGATGTGGGATGTTGAAAGGAGGGGGCTTTGCTCCATGCAAGTGTGACGGTTCAGGTTTGTTTGTGTGAATGAATGCCACCCAACTTCTCCTCTGAGGGGAGAAGAAAAACTTGCAGAAAATTTGTCCTTAAATTGATGAAAAGCTACAAAGAAATCTGAATTAACAAGTCCTCCATGAAACCAAACCCTCTTCCAACTGCTCCTTTCTTTAAATGAAAATAATGAACACAATTTAGCAAAAAACCCCCTCCGGCAGGCTCACCTGGCGTCCCATTCTCCTCCTCCCAGCCACAATCAACTGATAAAAAGAATTTTGATACATCCAGAAAGTTTAAAATCCTCTTTCCAGAGAGTGTGACGAGGGAGGCATCATCTCAGAGACCCATCCAACACTCTTTTGATCTCTCTGGTGCTCATCAATTTTGAAACAAAATCAGGAAAGAACATAAGGATTTGGCTCACATGTATGCCTTGTAGTTACTGCCTATTTTTTGGATCCTGATGTCATATTTGGAGTCTATGAAGGGCTCAGTGGTGGCGTAGGTCTGAGTGAGTGCTACCACGCTGGCTATGTCCTGAAAATCGTAGTGGTTGTCTACCTTGATCTGGAGCCATCAAGCCACAAGAACACAGCACAGACAAGAGAAAAAAAGAGCAATTAGGAATAAAATGTAGAATTCGGTTGCAAATGGCATTCGTGAGAAGCATGGTTTTGACAACGTTTAAAAAAAAATTGGATATTTCATCTGATTTCTGTAACATTCCTGCTTTAAAATGTCTATTTTTTCTAGGCAAAATATTACCTGCTCATCTGGAGAAAGCAATGTGCAGACACTGGAATTTTATTTTGCCTTGTTTTTGTTTTTGTTTTTGTTTTTTTGGAGTGATGCTAGTCCATTATAGATCTGCAGGCCTCAGATTTTTTTTTTAGGTGCGACATGCAATTCCAATCGATGTAGATTCTTGCTGGTTCTGTAAATTGCTCAGATAATGGAATATGTGTGGACCCCACCAGGAATTTTCACATCATCCCAATCAGCTTTTCCCGTGAGGGAGGAGCTGAAGGATCCCAAATCCTGGTGAGGGCAGGCTCCAGGCAGCAGAACCATTATTCTCATTTTTCCCTCTTCTCTGAAGGAGTTGGTCTTTCCAGGGGTGGGATTTCTCACTCTGCTGAGGTGATGAGTGGCACTAAATTTACATTTATATTCACATTTACATCTTGAAAGAAGAGGGGGATGGAAAAGTGGGGAATGCTGATCTAGGGGAGAGGGAGGAGGAGATTTTAGAGGGCAGAAGGGAGGACAGACATCACCTCTGGTCACAGAGGGCAATCAACCCCTGCAGGGCACTCAGAGCTGGGGAAGCAGGGAGTGAAAGGGGCTCAGGAGAGGAGCCTAGGGGCAGGTGGAAAACAGGAAGGTGGGACTGCACCAGGCTGATCCAAAAAGGGCATTTCAGGACGGTGAGGAAGCAGGCAGGATCAGGATCTCCCATGGCATCCAGCATTAGGAGCTCTTTGCCCCCTGTTTGCTTCTCCTGCTCCTGGGACTGAACAGGGAACCTGAGGGCCATGGCTAAGGGGGGAACGTGGCACAATAAATGGAATTTGGTGGGGATAAAAGCCTGAAGTCAAAGTATTTGCCCCCAGCTCTCAGATGGAGAAAAATACAGAGTAATTTGCCATTTGAGAGCCACAAATCAGACACAAGGCCTGCTTCCAACTTGATTTCTTGGAGACTGACTGGGCTGTATGGGTCTAACTGGGACCCTCAGGGAGGGCTGGGCTTCCAGGGGAACCTTCCTTGGCTCTCTGATTGCATTTAATCTTGGAGGGCTTTAAATATTTATAGCTAAAAGAAAAAAAACCCAAACATTTCTAGACATTTGATATGAGGAACACTTCTGTGCATTATTTCCGCTTTTCTCAAAATGAGAGGTGAATATCCAAAGTACAGCATAAACATTCTAACACTTCACATATGCAATCCACAGACAGTGCGGTTTAATTAGTGGTTCAGTCTGCCCTCAATTAAATTGGCTGCTGGACTTCCAATGATTTACTAAATATGAAACAAAGCAAAACAGTCACAGGCAAAAAAATAACATACAAATTGTAATTAAATCAGTTTTCTATCTGAAAATAGTGGCAAATATTATGTTCACAGAGCTTTGGAGATTCAGGATGATAAATGTAACTATTCTCTGATTAACTGCTTTAAAATCTACACCACTTCTAGCACTGAAGTGTTTTCAGTGAGCGAAGTTACTCTGGAAGGGCTAGAAATCGTCACTGATAGCAGTGAAAATGGGATTTAAATGCTCTCCCATCGGCCCTGCCCTGTGAGATAAGCGACACCAAAACATCTGTACTCACCACTGAAATGCAATTACTTAGGAGAAAAAAAGCAGCAGTTATACAGAGGTATGGAACAATCACAGACAACACATCAAGATAGGAAATCACAGTTCAGAATCAAGCCGAAACCAACAGAGAACCAAGGCAAAACCTTCCCACGCTCCCAGCTCCAAAAAGTCGGATTGTGCAACAGACCTCGACTCTTGAAGAGTTTCAATGCAGACAACAAATTAATAAACAAGGTTTTGCTTCGAGAAAGCATCTCAGCACAGTTCAAAGCACATCCCACACGGGGCAACCCTCAAACTGCAAAGGCCTCAGTGTTAAACTACTCGGGGCATGTTTTCATTTTCCTAGAGATGCTTTCTTAGCATGGACAGGCAGAAGTTTGCAAGTCTGGGTAGATAAAAGGTAAAATATCAGGGGAGGAATGAGCATGCACAGGTCAGGGGCAAACCCCAGGCTCCCAACATGCAACAAGTAGCATCTGCACCTTTCCCATGCCTGAGTGAGCATGTCCAATCTTCACGACAACAGGAAAGGTTGGCATTGTGAGCTGGGGGGGAAACAAAACAGGCACATTAGAGAAGAGAGACACCACGAGCTCAGTGATTAAACAGCATCGGTTAGGGAAATTACTGAAGCATGACCAGAACATGGCCAAAGCTGTTCTGGCCATGTGGAGCCTCAAACTGTCCATCCTCTGTGTTCTGGTGACTTGCTGGGTGTATTTTCTGAGCACAATGCTATTCCCAATACAGACAGTTGGTGTTTTTAACTCAATCATAACTTTTTTTTTATGTCTTTTCACTTCGCTTTTTAAACTGAATTTCTGCTCTTTCCTACTTTAAGTTCTGCTTCTGTGTTTTCTGACCCACACTCTTCAAGGCTATGATTATGCTTTGGCATTAATGATGCCAAATTAATCACCTTTTTCCCTTCCAATCCCACTATTTAGCAGGGCTGTAAATACATTTTTGACCACTTCTGAAAGCAGTGATGTATAATTCACAAGAACTTGCTTTAAAGGCACTGATGCAGAACACCCGAGTTTTCTAGGGAAGGCTCCAGCCTCCGCACAGAATGGAGGGAATAATTTGGAATTATCCAACCACTGAAATCAAATACACAGAGGCACATGAAAACACTTTGTCCAATGAAATGGGAAAGCTTCTGTCCCTCCAAAAGTGCTCTGGATGACCACTTTTGCTTCCATCATTCACCTGAAAAAGTTCGAGATCTCCCAGTCATGGGCATGGTTGGCACCGCTTTTTTTCCACTTAAAATTTCCATGTATTGACCCTCTATCCATCAAGGACAAAGCTCATTTCACAGAAGAGGTTTATAACTAGAAATAAAAAGCTGAACACCTTCAACGTGTAATTAAACCGGGCAGCAGCAGGACAGTGCTGCAGGCTCCAAACCCTTCCTTTAGTGCCACGTTCCAGCACAATAAATACAATCAGAGGCAAGGCTGATGCTCTGGAGCATAAACTAAGAATTGTTAGAGGTTTTATGAGACATTGATTGGTTTCAGAATAACCAAAAGCACTTGCATGACACAGTGGAGGTCACCTCTACAGGAATTTAGGAATGAAGTTCTTGCTAAACTGCAGCAACCCAAGTTCCTGCTTAGTCAACATCCAGTCACTGATGTATCACTTTCAGATTTTTAAACCAGGCTCTTTTTTTCCCTCAGTATTTGGGGGTAGGAGAGGAACAAATCATTGCCAGACTCTAGATTCACCAGGGCAGCAGCACATTTCTGTGAGTGAGCTGCAAACCACTGCAGTGGGGTTTGTAATGGAAACGCTGGCAGAGCTCTGAGCACAGCAGTACAGATGGCACTCCTGTAATTAACAGCACCACGGATCTTCCTGTGATCCCAGAGCTGTGGAATCCTCTGTGGGCCACAGGAACCAACACAACTCACTTAACCAAAAAAGAAAAAAAAAAAGGAAAAAAAAAAAAAGAAAAGAAAAGAAATAGAAAAAAAAAAAAAAAACAGAAAGAAAAGAAAAAAACCACCAAAACCAAACAAAAAACCAAAAAAACACAACCAGAAAAAAACATAGAAAGAAAAAAGAAAAGTTTTCTCCCTAAGAAAAATGCAGAAACATCATTTTCCCTGGACCCTGATCCTGAGATTCCACCACATCCCAACACAGACTGAGAGAATAGGCTCTGGATGCTGCAGTTCAAGCTTCAGAGTGGAAAAAACCAGGCAGGCAAAATTCAATAATCCCAATAATCCAATAATTCAATAATCCCAGCACTTCTCTTGTTTGTAGCTCTCTCTGGGACAGGCCCATGAAATTCACCAGTTGTTATTCTGGGGTTTGAGCAGCTTTTCCTTTATTCTTGCTCCGATTTTAATGACCCCAGTTTTCCCTCTGCCATCGTGCAGCATCTCTCTGTCACCAACCCATGGCCAGGGGATTGTTCTGCCAACAAAACCTGAGATGTCCCGTGGAAATTCAAGAAAACTTGACCTGAGTCCTCCCATCCATTTCCCAATCTGCTCTTTTCTGGCCATTTTGGCAGAACAGGCACACCCCAGACTATTCCTACATTTGGTGAACATTGTTTATGACACAAGTGTGATAGTGACAGTGAAAATTTACCAGCTCCATGGATTTCCCTTTAATTTGCATTATCATTTCTGATAACAATCATTTATATTATAATTACTGCTATAAAAGCTGTTTGCTTTGAAAAGTATCACTGAGAGGAAAAGGCCATTTTACAAAAATATTGCAGATTTTTGGAAAGCTTTCTTAAATTCAGAAAAGTGAAAATTCTACTCTGGCAATTAAAAACTGAGGGGAAAAACCCAAAGAGCAACCAGAGAAAGTGAGAAATCTGCCAAGTTCATAAATGTGAGGGATGGAAGTGTCTGCACTGCATGAGCCCTTCCACACACATAAAATATACACAGAATGCAGCAGAATAAAAAAAATAGGGTTGCCAGAACTTCTAACTTAAATAGCAATGCAATAAACGGCCATTATTAATTGGACAGAAACCAGAATATTTGGCAAATGTGGAAGAAAATTTTCCAGATTTATAGTCATAGATGAAGCTGATTGGATTGGTAATAAATATTGGTAGCAACTGGAAAAACTCCTGGCTCGGAGTGGGGTCACATATGCAAACAGCTGAGGAACTGAAATCTGCTAACCCAATGCCATTAATCAAAATAACAACAGCCAGTATTCAAATTTTATCCAGGGAGGATAAATTTCACTTCTAGATGAGCATGAAAATCTAAAAAGTCAGTTGATTTCGTTATTCCCTTATTGATGTCACAACAGCAGGAATGATTGTTATTAATTATGGCTTCTTAGCGTTTCATCTGCATCAACCTTTTCAAACTGAAGATTTTTTTGTGCTGAGAGCTCAAAAGGCAAATATTTTATTCCAGCAATCGTCAGTATCTGGCCACCTAAAGATTCCATAACTGTGCTCATTTCGTTTCTTTAAAAAGGATTATTTTAGTTGGCTAAAATTCCACAATACCTCCAGTATCCCCCTGACTAATCTGTGGTGCAGGTAATTCAGTGACCCAGTAGGTGGCTACAGAATTAACCAGCACGGTCCCCATCTGGATTGTTGTTTGCATTTTTCCGGATGGAATGGAAATCCCTATCCTTCCCCACTGCAGAAACTTTCTGGAGTTTCTAAGTCTGGTTAATAGAGTGTCATCCTGCAATTAAAAGTCTATTAATTTAAAATAAAAGCTTCAAATTTAAGCTTCATACACTCTGGTGCTCCATGGTTTAAAAAATCTACTGCAATTTACGTATTTTTGAACAACTTCAATACGAGCTGGTTTTTCTCCCAAGAGATACAATTTGAATTCTTCGAAATTTACTTTGAATTCTTTTAACTGAGACACAGTGCAAAATACAATCAAAGACTTCTATAAAAATAGAACCAGGCAAGGATCATCTGCTAAAAAAAAAGGAAGAGTCAAAAAACCCCTCTGCTGGCAACAATACAGACAAGAGAGTTTTCTGGAGGTGGTATTCACCCTGCTTTCATGTCCTCGAGGTTGAGCTGACGAGAAAAGCCACAATAGGGGAAAAAAGAGGGGGCGGAGAAGCAGTGACAAAAAACCCCCAGATGTTGCATAAACATGACTTACCTCAAGTTCAGTGTTTAAATATTTATCTTTCCAATAATCCCCAAGCAAAGTTCATTTAACCACTCGAGTTCCATGTAATTTATTTGTGGAATATGCATCAGCCTAAATCTAATTTTGCTCTGCTTACTTTGGGGAAAGGAAATTAAAAGTGAAATAATGAAGGTGGCCTTTTATTCTTCTTCTTTTTATTTTTTTTTCTTTCCCAGAAACAGGCAGGAAGAGCCCTAAATCAATAAACAAGCAGCAGATGTACTTTCTCTGGTCTGTTTGGTTTGCAGAAAACACAATTTCCAGATAAAGTGGGGGCTCAGCCAGGCAGGAGCTCCGTCACCAGCAGGGCCAGCCCAGCCCTGGCCCCTCAGCAGAAAACCTCACACTCCACCAGCTGCTGGCCTCGACAAACACAGGCACAACTTTGGGGATGTGGAGCCACATTTTCCACTTGGCAGCTAAAAGTAGGTGTAAAACTCCCTCTGCAAGGAGTGAGGTTTAATACCCCCAAGCCAAAGGGGAAGCTGAGGTGATTTGTGTTATCTTTTTAGCCAGGGCAGTGAAGAAACTAAAAGTTCCAGGGGATAAAAAGAGTAGAGCTTTAGCTTATCTGTGGGAGAGGAAAATGTGCCTTGTCTGTGAGTCTTTGACCCAAAACTGAAGGTTGAAGTGGTGTGTGATAATAAAGTGCAATACAGGTCCCAGGGCCACCCCAATTCTCAGGGACATCAGTGGGAATTGGTGCAGGATTGGAAGCTCTGAGCTCCCTTTTGAGACACCTTTGACTGCCACCAGCACCTGGAGAGGCTGGAGCTGCACAAAGCAGCTCCGTGTGCCCCCTGAAATCAGGCAAGGGTGGAGATCATCTTGGCTTGGGGAGGGACTCCACCAGATCACCCAAAACACCTTTGTCCCCACAACTGGTTTGTCTGTTAAAAAATCCCAGTGATCTAAACCAACACACAGTGATCTGATGGCAGAAAGTCGGCTGTTTTCAAACCTGCACAGCATGAAAACAGAAATTGTCACTGGGGAGGAAAACACAAAGTGTGATTGCAGTGAATCAATGACAGCAGCTCCCACCGACCCCTGGTAGAAACTCCAAAGACAAAAACTCGGCAGAAACAAAAATTCTGTTTTGATTCTGCCGTGTCAGTGTTTAATTCATCCTTCCACCAACTGTTTGAAAACTGCTGCCTCGAAAGTCAAGCAACACTTTGCCACCTTATAAAACAGCTACCCAAACTGCTGTGACTATAAGCTGTAAGGATTTTTTACTGTGGTACCTTAGAGGTGACAGCTGTAAATACCTGTTTGAAGCAGGCTGTAGTTCATACTGGAATCTAAAATCCATGAAAGCTCACCTATTTGGTGAAATGCTACTCTAACTCGCAATTTTCAACATGATTGCACAGGTTTGGTACAGGATGTGTAGTGTGACTTCATCAGCTAAAATGAAAGTGGATTTTAGAGGTAATTGCAACACCAAATGAGAACCAGGGAGGAAAGAATTGAGCATTGAGCAGGCAACAGATAAATTATTGGTGTGGAAAATCCTGCCTGCTACCATTCTCAAATAAGATCCATTTGCCACAATGAAGAGAAAATCAGATTGATATGGATAAGAAATTGGGCTCTGTGCACAGCCAGAAGCTAAAGCACAGAGCAGGCAGCCCATGCAGAAGACTCAAACTGCCTGACAGCTGGAAGGGGCAATGAGGTGGCTGTGGCATGTCCCATGGCAATGAAAAACCCTTGGAAAAAGCTGTCTGGACAATCCCCGTGCAGCAGAGTTCAGTGCTCCTGGACACAGCCCCCAGGCTGAGTGTGAACTCAAACCCACCAGAGAAATGCTGGTGAGCAGAGCCCAGGGATGTGCAGAGTGAGTGTGTGGTGCTGACTCCTTGGAAAAATGGGCTGGGAGGGCACACAGCAGTGGCAGGAGAAAATCCCAGCACAGCCAGGCACAGGGGGTTATCCTGAAGCCCTGGGATGTCCCGCAGCCCTGGGTTATCCTGGAATCCTGGGTTATGCTGAAATCCTGGGTTATCCCCAGCCCTGGGTTATCCTGCAGCCCCGGGTTATCCTGGGTTATCCTGAAATCCTGGGTTATCCCCAGCCCTGGGTTATCCTGCAGCCCCGGGTTATCCTGGAATCCTGGGTTATCCTGAAATCCTGAGTTTTCCTCAGTTCTGGGACATTCCCAGCCCTGGGTGATCCTTAGCTCTGGGTTTTCCCGCAGCCAAAGGCTGAAGCTGAGGAGGAGATGGGCAGGGTGGGGATGGGCAGGAGAACACCCCGGAGCAGAGCTTCCCCTCCCCACCCCAGCTCAGGGTGCTGTCCCTCCTTCATCCATCACCTGGCACCTCCAGAGGTCAAAGAACCCCAAAATCTGGGGCTCAGGGGATTCAGTGCAGGACTCTGGGGGCTAGGAGAAGACAATCAGGGATGGTAATTAATGCCCACACTTGCTGGTGGTGGATACTAATTACTGGAAAAAATAACGAGGCCCCTGACAAACATGAGATTTAGTTTTAGCATTTTTGCATTCTACACATCCCGTTAAAAGTATTTCATTCTCTTCTATAGCTGGAAGATAGCGGACAACTAATTTGTAACTTGTCATAAAATAATTTTTAAATTTTGTTCTGAGCCTAATAATTTTCTGTTGATTGTATAATTAATTCCATTATATAATTAATTTGATTGCACTGGATAGAAAAGACACCCAGAACATAGCTGGACATGTTGTTCTGGAGAATCCTGGACAAAATGTGCCTTAGCGACCGGTAGAGAAGAGTACTTGCCCCACATATTTCTTAATTATCTGAATTTTGTGGATTGAAATTGATATTGAATTTGATCAAATTGGTCTATTAAGATGATCCATAACAGCAGCCCTGTGATGTCCTATGGGAACCAATCAATGGTTCCCAATTAATTCCTTCATCCCTTCCCAGTCCTGCTGCCCTAAGTGAGGTTTGAGAATGGAGAGGCGCTGATCCCAGAGGCCCTGACACACCTGCCTGGGCTTTCCCTGCAGCCTGAACTCCCTGTGCAAGCCTCCAGCCTTTTCATCCTTCCCCTGACATAAAAGAAGCTCATTTCTTCTAGTAAGAGCAGAGATGTTCACAGGTCTAAATTATTTCCAAGTGTTAGTCCTGGGCTTGGATCCAAGCTTGTGATTTGAAGCCAAAACTTTGGACTGGAAAAGTAAAAAAATCCAAATGTGGCTGTGTGAAATCAGGATATTTTGTACAGGATTCCCGGCTCAGTGTTCGGTGTGGATCTGAAGGGTAAAAACTAGACCCAGTTCTAATAATTCGGAATATTTGTGGGGTTTTGTCTAACAGACAGAGTGTGTCTGGAGGGGGACGGGGATTAAAAAGAAAAAGATCCGAGCACTAATATTTGTGTAACTGCTCAGAAATGAAATAAATCTGCTGCTGTAAAACATGTACACTTCTCTCTAAAGGTAACAAGCTACTTTGGGCACACCTAAACGTCAGCCTCAGCAAAATACATTTTCATGAGCCTGGATTGGAATGGTTCAGGTCACGTTAATGAATTTTCAATTCCTAGGCTTGATTTGGGTTGTGACAAAACACAGGATTGTTTAAGCAGCCCTGTCCTGCATGTCAATCCAGAGATGTTCTTTATTACTCTCTAATCAAACCACGGGTTGCTTCCTCATGAAACATTTTTCTCTATAAAAAGAGGGTGCCCACAGGTCACACACACCCAGATTGCCGCAGCAACCAAAGCTCGGGAGGTGAAAAGGATTTCTGAACTCTGCGTTTATGTCTGTATTCCCCCTCCAACATCAGCCAGGAAATACAGGCGCAGATCTGTGCTGAGCAGGATTTGCATTAATGAGGAATGCAGGGAAGGAGCTGTGCCTCCAAAACACACCACTGGGATGTTTTTCCTTGCTATTCTAAATTAAATCTGCGATGAAATAATCCTGTTTCAAATGCCTTTTCTCGCGGCTTTTCTTTGTAACTCGTTCTTGCCTGTAACCAGCGATTGTTGGAGGCTCACAAGCAGAGCATTGAGAGGTTTCCTTTCCATGAATGAAGTTCTGTCCAGCCTGCGAACAGGGACGGCACTTCAGGAAAATGCCCAGAAAGTGCAGGGGAAGATCGGGGGCTACGAAAGCAAACGCGGCTTAAAACAGGACAGCCTTGTTTACTCGCCCAAAATAAGATCGCAGGGCTGGCTTTTAAATCCCAACTGGAAGCAAACTTACTCGGACGAGATAAAACGCTCCGCAGATCAGCTTTAAAAGCTGCGTTTGTGGAAGCTTTTTTGGCGATTAACATTCCCACTCCCGCGCCGCCGGCCGCGAGCTGCTTTTGGGGACGATGTCACCAATAAATGAGCTTTGAACCGCGAGAAGGCGGAGCCGGGGCTCGGCTCCGGGGCCATAAATAACAGGGTCCCGTGTCAGGGCGATTTGGAGGCAGCGAGCACCGGGGGGAACTGCAGCGAGCAGCGCATCCCCGGGAGAACATCCCCGAGCATCCCAGCGCGGCCGGGACGCCGAGAGCCTTTCCCCCGAGCGGAGCATGAGGCCAGCGGGCAGAGGGAGCCCCGGGAGCCGAGCGGCAGCGCTGGTGCTGGCGCTGGCGCTGGCGCTGCCCGCGGCCGTGTCCGGCTGTAGCTGCGCGCCCGCGCACCCGCAGCAGCTGCTGTGCGATGCTGCGCTCGGTGAGTGCCGCCCGCGGCTCCGCTGCAGCCGGGCACGGGGGAGAGGGGCCGTGGAAGGGGCGCTGCGCTGCTCCTCGCCGGGGCAAAGAGCCGCCGCGGGTTGCTCTGCCGGAAGGGTTTGTGGTTGGAAAGTGATGGGATTGCTGGGGTGGGGAGCGGCTTTTAAAAAAAATTTTTTTTAAAAAAATTTTAACCTATTTTTATATATTTTATAAATTTTACTTATTTTATATAGTATATATTATACAATATATAATCCGCCATCTATAATATACGTGATATATATATCATATATATTATACGTTATATTTTATAGATGACATATCATAATTTTAATACATTTACGTATGTTATATGCTTTATATATGATATAATATATATTACTTGTCTGTTGCTTATAAAACTTATATTTTATAAGTTTTATCGATTTTATGGATTTCATTGATTTTATACATTGTGTATTTGTAGGTTTTACGGATTTTGTAGATATTAGAGATTTTATAAATTTGCATATTAGGTCCTAACTTGGAGAATACCTGAGCTTTCAAATATCTACTGCTATATAGAGCAGCATCTGCTATATATATAAAATATTCTATATGCTATATGCAAAATATTCTATCTAAATATGCCTGCAATGTGTAAACTGCTCATATAGATATGTTTATAGCACTTCAGGAGAAAAAAAGCCAAAAAAAACCCCCCAAAAAACCCAAAGGACCACCAAATGTAAGTCCCCAGTGCTAACTTGCTGAAACTTTTGAGCTCTGCTCTGCTATTCTCTACTTTCTTTAATTTATTCTTGGTGTTTTCTGTCATTTTCTGGAGCAGGAAAGTGATAGGCCCTTTATTTTCTGCAGATAAACTGGCTGCAGCAGCTCCGTGTGAACGTAACTCTCCAGTTTTGGGGCAACTGTGCCTCGTGACAGCCAGGCAGCACCGTGCTTGTCAAACAACTCATAGAAAGAGCCCAAAGATCCCAAAATTAGGCTGCAGGGGGATGAGAAAAAGTGACAGTTTGGGAAAATGTGACATTTTGCAGCCTTTTGATTTCATTAGCTCGGGCTAAGGCTGGTTAGCTTCCATGGGGTGTGAGCAGTAAATGTAGAACATGAGTTTCCAAAGTGCCACAGAATTAGCATCTCTATGGGGCAGGCAATACCTTCTGCATACTGATTCATTGCTTTTATGCCCTGACAGAAAATCTTTGTGGCCATGACAAACTCTGAGCTCTGTTTGTGGCCATCAGTTAAATTGGTTTTTAATCTGCCCGTGTTCAGCAATCTCTTTCATGGAGGTGCCTCCACCAGGCATTACACGCTTGGGGGTGTTTCAGGAGGGAAAGGAAATAAAAGTTGTGCTACAGCTAAATGCGTGTGCATTGAACTGTGCATGAGAAAGTGGCAGTTTCTCAACGGACTTAATGTAAAAAAATTTCCAAAATGAACGACTTTACAGTACAGAGGAAACTTAAAATGTTCATTATGGGGCACCTTAGTGAATATTTTCATTCCCAGGGAAGCCATTCTCATGATACAGATTAATATTTACTCGTGTCTTAAATGTATTTGACAAACAGGAACTGCATCATGCTACTTTGTATTTAAATACTGAAGACAGTTTTATGTTACAATGTTTGGACCTGATGCTCAAGCTCTCCCTCCTCGAAATATTCCTATCTAAGTAAACTTCCTCTTTTGCCCGAGGAATGTTTCTGTCAAGGATCCCTTTGTTCCCTATTGATACTCTGAAAATACCATACCTGTGTATTATAAAACAGGAGCTGAAGAGAATTCTTCAGATCAATAAGGGCACAGATATTTTTTGTGCATACATTCGCATACGCACACACACAAACGCACACATCTAAAACCTGCTCCGAGCATTCCTGGCTGAATTCCTGGCTACGCTTTGGCCACAACATTTTGCACGAAGGGAGTGAGATCCCTGGGAAGGAGCTGGAGTGGAGCTGCCTGTCCCGTGTGAGAGGAAGCTCCAGGGAGCAGCTTGGCACAGCAGCTCCCCCGGGCTGGTGCCAGCAGCCTTTGTGCCCAGGAGAGGAGCTGTGCCCGGCAGGAAGGGGCACCCCGGGCTGGAGCCCTGGCCAGGCACTGCTCACACCCTGGGAATTGGGGCCGTGCCTCCACAGCTGCCTTGGGGACACACCTGGGGCCTTGGGGACACACCCGTGGCCTCAGGGACCTCCGGGCCACCTGGCTCCCAGCCACGTGCTGAGCCTGTTCCAGTTCTTTCTTTGGTTATTAAATTCATTAATTCATTAAGTTCATCCTATGGAGCAGCCACAAACTCAGCCGAGGATTTCCTCGCAAGATTTCCTAGCATATCTTATTAAAGATGCTCAAAACTCCACGGTAAAAGCAGAGGTCAAGTCTCAGACTTGCTCATGGAGCTACCAACCATCCCGTATTCTTCAGCCACTGTGTAAAGGGAATATTTTTAATTTCCTCCAGCATGACTTTGATGGAGCTGGAGGGATTGGGTTGATGTTACCTGAACCTCTAACTGAATGTGTGAAGCCACTCGGCAACAGCAGTTTTGAGAGATCCGAGGACAAACAAGCACAGAAATTAATTAAATCTGGACACGCTCTAGCTTTACCTTTCATTAAGCTGATTGATGCTGTGCCACTTTGTCCTTCACTGCCAGGAAGTCTTTGTGGCTCGAAATGCCCACAGGTAGCAGAGAACCTGAGTAACCTGAGAGTGATCAGGGGATTTGTGACAGAGCTGGAGTCACGGAGAGCTCCTGGTCCTGCTGAAATTCAGGGAGGAGGGCAGAGGCTTGCAGGTGTCACGGGTTGGGAAGAACTGTGGGATTTGTCGGGATAAATCAGGAGTGCTCTGCCAGTCCTGCCATTTACCTGACCCTGGGTTGGTTCATCTTCCCACAGAGCCCTGAGAGGATGGGGTTTTGGACACACTGGGGAAATTTCCATGAGCTTCTCTGTAGTTTTAAATTTCAATCCAGAGCGAGGTAACTCCTTATTCGTAGGGCGTGCCTGGCACCCTGAGGTACACACCTTTTATACAAAAATAGAGATACATCCCTCTTGTGCTCTTCTAAATGGTGCTGAGGCCCTCCTAAAATGTGCTGAATTCCTTCAGCCCCCAGAGAACACCCCAGAGGACTTTCTCTGGGAATGGAGAGGTTTAGTTACAGTGCTGACCACAATGCCCAGGTTTTCTCCTCACAAAAGATGTGGGGAGGAGGTGCTGGATGACAAATTCAGTACTGAATTTGTCTGGACTGCCAAGCCAATACATGAAAACTCTTTGGAAATTTGCCTTTTTTGGAGAGAAACGTGGATGCAATTGAGTTTACCAGACAGTGCCAAGGCAACAGATTTCCCTTTTCCCACTGAATTTGTCATCCTGGCCTCAGTTCTGGACCAACGTGAGCTTCAAATCAGGCAATCTGGAGACAGATTGGGATGTGGACAGGACTGATTCCTTCCTAAAGTCTGGCACTTTAAAGTCATGCTGGTTTTTCCCCCTGGGCTATTTTTCCGACAGTAGGAGAAATATGTAAATACTTCACATTTCTTAGTTCTGTAACATCAGTTCCCTTCAAAGTTGGCTGTCTTCTTTCTGATTTAAACTGTCTCATTATTGTTGTTTCGGAAAAATAGATTGAAATCTATATTTTTACTGAACAGCAACGACTAACAGGTCTTGAATACATACGTATATATATATAATATAGCTTCAGAAACCAGGTCTGCAGCTTTGGAGAAGAGTGGCACATTTCAAAGTAGGATGGAAACTTTACAGCTGGAGCTTGGCAGCATTTTAAATCTCCCGAGATCACCGAGATCAAGCATTGTAAAGATGTGCCAGATGACATATTAATTTTAATCACATTTAAACAGAACAATTGTCTTTAAATGCACCAGAGTTAAGTTTTCAGAGTCAGCTCTTCTGGGAGATAACCACAATATGCTGTTTCTTTATTACTGAGTTTCAAATGAAAACTTTCATGGCTCAGTGTCCCATGATTTTGGCCCTGTGCCATGCAATATTCAGTTTTGTGCTGGAATGGATGAATTCGTTCATGATTAGGTGGGAAGTAATTTTTGCCTGGTGGGAAAAATCAGCTTTGGGGACTTCATTGGGAATGGGGACAGTGCTTGTTCTGAGTGAGGAGAGGAAAGGTGACCAGTGAAATTCAGTGTTTTATTGTTATTTTCTTGAGCTGTACTCACTGGCAGGGAGCAGTGGGGCTGGGCAGGGCTGGCCCCTGCATGTCCAGGCTGCTGAGCCCCTTCAGGAGGGGTTTGACCCCAAATTTAACAATGATGCCATTGCCCTTCCTGTCTTTGGGCCAGAGTGTCCATCCAAGCAGTGACAACCCCCTCAAGGGACAGTGGTGTGACAAACCTTGGCTTCCTGTGAAGGTTTTTTGTGAATCCTATTAAAAATCTGTGCTCTTGATGCTGTTCCTTGGGCAAGACAGCTCCTGGCAGGATCCTGGGTCATGGGTGATGCTTCCAGACCCCACCCCTGACCCAGGCTTATGGAATCCTGGAATTCCTACAGCTTTTCGGACTTCTCCAGAGCCTGGAAATCTCATTTCTCTTCCTGCCCTGCCAAGCAGAGGCAGATCGCAGTGCTTTACACCACCTCCCTCCCCTAGGGTGCAACAATGCACACTTCCAGGATGGCACTGACCAGGAAGGGATGTGCAGCTGCCATCCCTCAAGGCTCTCACACAGGAGAGGAAGCTGAAATTCTGCTCCAAGAATTGGGAATTGGAGGGCAGAAATGCTGCACTAGGCTCGTGCCGTTCCAGTTCTGTCCCAAAGAACAGGCAGGAAACACCTGAGTGTGGTTCTTGCAAGGATTTTTGTGGGGAGGCAGCATCGGTGCCACTGGAGCAGAGTGCTGCCAGTTCCATCTGCAGAACCAACGAATCCTCTCTAAACAAGCTAAAATTATATTCATTTCAAAAGTAATGTTGGTAGGTTTGTGCAGAGGGGCTGAAAATGAGGCAAATCAGCCTTTTCCTCAGCAAGGGGCTGAGGAAAAAAGAATTCCAGCCCTGGGTGTCCCAGTAGTGCTCAGGAAACCAGTGCTGGTGGGCAGGAATCATTCACAATCATCCTTCCCTAGATCCACATTTTGTTATGTGACAAATGTTAGGTTCATCAGCAAAAAATACTGAGAAATTAACTTATCTTTCGTCTATTTCAGCCGTAGAGTGCCCTGTCAAACTCAGAGAAAAGAGGACCAGGTTTCTTTACTTCTCTAAGTACAAAAGAAATAGGAATTAATATTTCTTACCGTCTTTTATGCATACTTTTATACCTGTTAATAGCACTTTCAAATAAAATTCAAAAAAAAACCAAACCTGGACAACATGAATTCTAAGAGGTTGTTTGGTTTAAAGGAGCTGCTGATGCATTTAGAGAGAAGAAAAAACACCTGGCACCCTGCAAAGGCCCATCACTGCTAAAAATGCCCGTGGCTGGAAATTCAGGAACAATTGCAGTACACAGAAATTGTTCGGTATCACAGCCTGAAACTTCTCAGTGCTTTAAAAATGCAAAAATCCTAAAACCCCTGGCTGCTCTGGCTGCACGAATGCTCTGATTACAATTCCGTGGATTTGTACCTGAATATGCAGTGAAAAACCTCAATATTCCCACGGAATGAATTCCTGGGATGCTGCTGTGGGAATGGCACTGAGTCCTTCTTTTTGCAGCTAAATAGTGAAAATAAATTTCACTGAAATACTCGTGAAACAGCTTCCTAGGACGGAGCCTGCATTTCCTGTTTGGGAATAGGAAGAATAAGACCTGAATAAGACCTACAGATAACCCTACATCGACTTGAGGGTTTAGGATAGGAGCAAACACTTTGAGAACTTTAAAAAAATCCATGGAAATTTAGTTTCCTACCTCACTTTTCAGGGCTGAATTCAAGACTTGAATCCCACTGCCAATCTCATGCCACTCTAAGAAATGATTCCAAATATTGTGTAGATGAGTGCTCTTCAGAACTCTGCCATTTCTGAATGAAAATGGGGCTCAGTCTGGGAAAACCCAGATATTTTCCTTCCCTCTGCTCGCTGGATTTTCATGGCAGTGTTCCCAGCTCTTCAAAGCTGTGGCTGTAAAAATGAGGTGGCATCACAAAACTTCACAACAGGATGGGATTTTAAGGGGCCAAACCCACTGAGCACAACATTCCTGTCAATTAGGACATAGCTGAAAACTGTAACATAATTTAGCTTTAGTGAAAAAAACAAAAAAAAAACCCACCAAAAAACCCCAAACAAACCCTCCAGAGCTGGTTATTGGGTAGCAAAATGAAATTTCAGAAGAATTGTGCTGGTTGCCTGACTTGGAAGTATCTCTGTCACACAAACTTGTTGCTGAGTGTGCTCTAAATTCAGGAGAAGAAAACTGAAAAACTGAGTTACGTTTGTTTAAAATCATTTGTTGTAATTGTGGGAAACTAAACCCCGTCATTTCAAAAACACCATTTCTACACACACCGAGGGGAGAAACAAGACTCGAGCTTAGAAACAAAGATGAAATAATATAAAACAGAGCCCATGAAAGGCTGCCAAACTCTTAATCCTATTAATGTGCCAACTTTAATCCCAAACTTTCTCATTAAAAACTATCCCAGCAATGTGGAAGGGCCGTGTCCCCATGAATGGAAATCCACAATAACATCGTGTATGTTGTTCTACAGGCTTGGGAGCATAAAGAGAGTGCTATTCTCCAGCTGAAATTAGGCAGATGTTGATTACCAGTCAAATGATGTGGTAGCGGAGGCTGGTGAGGCAGAGAGAAATGTTTCTGGTAAGACGAGGAGCAGCTGTGAAAATAAAACTGACCCTGAGCAACATTAGGAAATCAGGGTAGTTTTTAGGTGATATTTAAGTGAAAAGAATTCCACACTTCTGTTGAAAATACACTCGTCTCTTCTGTTTGAAAGTTTATAAAAATGAGATTCTAAAGCCTCACTCTCATAAACTGAATGTATTCTTCTAATGCAAAAAAAAAACCCCAAACAAAACAGACCACATAATCTTCTAGTTTAACAAGGAGGCCGAACGCGATCAACTCCTGCCTTCAACGCGAGGCATTTGTGCATCCTGAGCCAAAAACCCAGAGATGCACAAAATCCTGACCTACCTGAGCGTCCTAATGAGCTTAAATATTGGCCTTCCACACCCCGAAAGCCTGGACTGGAAATGCAGTTTGAGCGCAGACTAGAACAGGTCTGTGTTAATAAAACCCTGCAGAGAAGCCAAACTCTGCAAAGCATTTACACGGAGAAATAACACAGTGCAAATTAATATCCATATCAAATAGTGATTAGAAAATCCTCAAAAAGTGATTTGCTTCATCAAATTGGGAGAGCATTCCAGGGATTTTCAGTCCTCAAAAGTTTCTGTGGAGTTTTAGTCCATGAACTTCAGTGCAAGGCTTTGATTTCTCAGTTACAGATTTGATTATCTCACCACCCTCATGTACTGGAAACACCACCAAGAGTAAGAAATGATCTTCCATACACTGATCTCCATAGAACAAAGGGAAAATCCTGCTGCAGTTACAGTTAAATTCTCCAACAAGCTCTGTGTTTACAGATCCTAAACACCTCTGTTCAAATAGTCCAGAAAGCTCCACAGTTTTTCTTTCTGATGATTTTAGAACCTGTGCTTCGGTTGATTGCTGATGATTTAGTTATTTTACGATTAGAAGTGTTTATTGATGGAATTTCAGGAAACAAAGATACAAAGCAGGAAGAAGAAAACTGCCTTTAAATCCCAACTAGCAGAAACATCTTTTGAACTAAGGATTCCTCACCTTTGGGTCTGGGAGTTGTGGAGCAAGAGTGCCAATGTAGATTTACAGATAAGAAATCCATCCTGCAAACCCAGAGGAGATTTTTTTTTTCACCCTCACTCAGTACTGGGCCAGCTTTGCTGCTGCTCTTTCTGTTTGCATCTGGAACTGAACTCATCCCACAGCCCCAAACATCTGAGCCGAGTTCCAGTTTGGAAATGAAGCTACTGCTTGCTGCTCTGTCCTGCTGAAAGATTAATTGATAGAGGAGCCATTTGCTAAAAACATTTGTTCTTTTTCAGCTCTTAAAAGATCATTCAAAGAGCATTCAACACTGGCTTGTTCTCAAAAGAGAAATAAAAATGTCAAGGTTTCCACTCCTGGAAGAATCAGGATGAAGCAGCACCTCAGCTGATCCTGAAGTAAACATTTCTCTCTCTCCTGAAGTCTGAAACAATTCAAAGCTGTGCAATAATTCTGAAATCAACCCTGCAAAAGAAGGTTTGCAGTCTCCTGGATGTTGAAAGCATCAAAGGCAATTACAATGTTTCCTGTATACATGAATATGTGTGGGACACCTGCCGCCCAAGGCTGTGACAGGAGCCATTGGAAGCCTTTCCCAAATTTTTTTCTCAGGGCAGTGTGTTGTACCCATCTCATCCCCAACCTGGCAGCACCATCAATAATTTGGCAGCACTCCTGTGGGAATTTAAGAGTCATTTTTGGCCGCCCACAAACACTGCCTGAACCACTCTTCATTCAGTGCCCAGACTCCACTTCCGGCCCACCCCTGCCCCAACACTGGGAATCTGCTGTGCAAGAATTTGAAAAAAAAAAAAAAAAAAAAAAAAGGAATATTTTGAACCATTTCCTACCCCAACACTGGGAATCTGCTGTACAAGAATTTTTAAAAAATGGATTTTTAGAACCATTTCCAGAGGTGGTGATGGTGGCCAGCAAGTTTTGCTTAAAAAAACCCCCCAACAAAGCCAATTGGAGGTAAAACACTTGGACACCCATGGTAGAGGTGGTCTGGAACTGACTGGAAGTGTGCCAGTAAAGTCATAACAACCAGATTCTGAAAGATCCAGTTCAATAGGAATTGCTTTGTAAAAGTGAGAGTTGCCTGAGTTCAGCTCAGGCTATTTTTTACAAATAAAGGTGAGGATTCATATGGCACCAAGTTGCAAAGCAAATACCTGAAAAGGACTAAAAAGCAGGAGAGCTTTTGCCAACACAGAGTACAAACCTTTCTCATGCAATACAGAGCACCTCCAAATACGTGAGATGGGAGTTACAGCACTAGCAGATGCTCTTCTGTTTGGGACTCAGACCAGAGAAAAATGAAGGCAGTTTTAAGTGGGAAAAGAACAAAAATGACTGCCATTTTCATGAGAGTGTAGTTGGCAGATCCCTCAGCATGAGCAGCTAAACCCAGAATATTTGCTGTTCAGGGACTTGCTTTGGAAAGGACTTAAACAGTTCAGGTTCAAGGCAATTTACTGAGCCATGAAATCACCCTGGTGGCACTGGCAGGGAGGGTTGCTCATGGCAGCAATGGTTCCAGCTCCCAGGGATCTCTGGAATACCCACAGACATTCCCAGGGATTTCAAATGACTGACACGGCACCACTGCCGCTCCTGCTGGAAGCCAACGAGTGCAAACCAAATCCTGAAACACTAAGAAAACAAACCCTTCATCCTCCCCAGAATCATCTCTAAAATGATCTGCTTTAAAAACATCAGTGTGCATGTAAAGGTACACGTTGGGTATTAAATTCCCTCTTTTCAAACATTATTTTATGTCAATCAGCCAAGAACTTTGGCCTCTTTTTGGCAGCATCAGTGATACCTGTGAGCTTCAATCAGAGTTGCAATCTCTGTTACCAATGCTTCTTTCTTCCTTCCTCTCATATGTATCCTGAGAAATTACAATATTTTCTGTATACAGGAATATTTAAGCTGATTTGCTGTCTTTGTTGGTGAAATTCGAAGCTTTGCCATAAGCAAACATGGCAAACAAATCTCTGACACCACTGAAGAATCCAGCAAGTTTAGTTTAAAAAAAAGGCAGGGAAAGGGAGAGTGGCAATGCTGGACAGATGGGACACTTGCTCTAAATCATGGAGGAAGACTTTACAACCTCTTGTACATTTCAGAGGTTTTGTGAGCAATATAAATCAGCAGCCAAAAGATCATGTTTAATTTAGAATTCTGTTCAAGTTCTGTCCAGTTCTACCTTTTCCATCCTGTGCAGAGTTGCTTTAAGGGGGTTCATTCCTTTTGTTTCTGTGCAGATTCCTCTTCTTTTTTGAGGCTGATTATTTATTCTCCTTGCCTGCTGACTCTGTTCCCTCTCTGCAAGAAAAGCTACGTGTCTCAGATGTCTAGGTCCCTACCTAAAGAACATTTTTGTCATATCTGTGACTCCTGAAACCAAAGTGTTCCACACTGTTCTTGGGTTCCTTGGCAGCTCTGATAGAATTTTGTGCCATTGTTCTCCTCCAAGATACCAAGAGTGGACCATAATACATTGGTTTCAGCTTCTGTGCCCTCCAGACACAAAGAAAGTCAATGAAATAATGTGGCCACACTCTCTCTCCAGAGATTTTCTTGGACTCTTTGCATTATTTTACCATAACTTGACCTGAGGTGACTGCAGTAGATGGGGTTCTCTCACAAACTTTAAATTATTTTGCTTTCTGGTTGCTCACATTTAAATTCTCGGCCAGTTCCAGGTGCCTGACTCCAAGTGGAGGCAGATGAGAGCTGCAGTGGTGTTTTCTGGCCAGGCTGCACACGGACATCCCCCTGGAATTCCAGCTCTCCCCATGAATTCCAGTCCCCTTCTGGGATTTCCAGCCTCATCTCTGGCCTCACGCTGAACCCTCTGAACTCACTGACTGCCCAAACTGCAGATGGGCACTGCTGAGCATCTCAACATCACACTTGTCCCCAGGCTTCCCTGACAGAATACAAATTTTAGCACTTGTGATGACAGGATGTTAATAAAACCCCACCTTTCCTAATCCCACAGCAAGGAAAACACCTTCTCACCTTTGCTTGAGAAAATTGAATGGAAAACTCTTTGTCCTGGCTGGAACAAAACCTGTGGCACCACCAACACTGCACTGGGGTATTCCTTAGTGGTTTATCCCAAAATTCAAATGAAAATCATCACTATTACACCACTGATTAGTTAATGCAGCAGTTCTGGAAGCTTCCGTTACGTGACTGTAACATAAATTAGGATATATAAAATAGGAAATGTAGAGAGTGCTACAGTTAAATGAAGAGTTCTTAAAAATAGACAGGCACATCTTTGTCAGGGGGTGTAAAATTGCAAGGATTGCCACAGGTGAACTGGGAGTGGATTTCTATTTTGCTGCAGCCAGCTGAGAAAGCAGAATAAAGGAAAACCAACACACCTGGAAGTAACCCCAGGGACAGGGACAGCCCCAGAGCCCAGAGCCACTTGAGCTCTTTCCTGCTTTATTCTAATATTATTCTAATCTATTCTAATATTCTAGTATTCTAAATTCTGTTTTACGATTCTAAATCACTGCAGCTGAAAGCTTGACCTTTACAGCTCCAAACCCCTCATGTGGACTCTTCTGCACATTCTTTTAACAAACTGTTCCAGTGCATAAACCCCCGACAGCTCAGAGCCAATGTCATGTTCCAACCACGTTTGGGTAGCCTGGGATCAGAACTGCTGCAGTGCAGGAAAGGGAAAATGGACCAAGAATTGCTGGGATTCCTTTGGATATGTAAAACAGGGTTGGAACTCACTAAAGTGCTGCAGTGAGGCAAAATCCTCATTTTCCTTTCAATAACTTCTTTAGGAAAAGAAAAACCAGAAAAAGAGCCTACACATACACTTTTGAAGAAATAAAAGCCCTCTTCTCCCCCACCCCAAAACCCATCACTTTTGGACAGGAAGAGTTCGTGAACAGAGTTTGCAGAAACTCAAGGTCTCTGTGGTTGGGCCTCCAGCAGTTGTCACTGTGGGATTTTTACTTTTACCAAAATTCTGGGTGGG
The DNA here is from genome assembly GCF_029207755.1 of Chamaea fasciata. Lineage (NCBI taxonomy): Eukaryota > Metazoa > Chordata > Aves > Passeriformes > Sylviidae > Chamaea > Chamaea fasciata. The sequence continues at coordinate 4,282,408 of NW_027094098.1, forward strand.
ATCTTTTAGGAATTTGAGACATTTATGGAGCAAGTTTTAAGCTCCTGCACCCCAAAGAGGGAAAAAGTTCTGACAGATAGATAATAGATAGATGATAGAAGTTTGAGTTAATCTAATCTTACAGCAGAGGAGTGAGCAGAACCAGCTGCATATTGTCTGAAAGTGCTTTCCTTTGGGTGAAAGGGCAGATAGAGAGAGCTTAATTTGAATATAAGAGCCTTCAAAATAATGCACATCCATACTCTGGGTCCACAGCTCTGCTACATTGCACACTGCACAATCTGACTGATGTGGTATTTCAGAAAAAACCCCACTTTTTGGATGTATTTTATCACTGTTTTGGATGGCATCCTCAGTCCAACCATGTGACGGCCACACACTTTCGTTTAGCTCCCTCTCCTTGTGCCTTTCATTCCTTATCCCTCCTAGAGCAGGAACATCTCAACAGCTTGACTGAAGTGTCAGACATTAAAGAGGCAGGTGGAAAGAAGTGCTCAAAAATGACTCTTTGTATTTTAGGTGATTAAATGAAAGGGCTGAACTGAGGCTTCCAAATATAAGAGAGAAAAAAAAAAGAGCTTCATGAGTCCTGATGATAAATTTTTAGGAGCTTGTATCTTTTCCTGTCAACATACTTTTTGAAGTCTCATTTCAAGGTTTTTGTAGCAAAGCTGATTGTGATTATCAACTCGAGAGATAGGAACTAAACTTTCCTGATTTCTTGAGAGGAAGAGATGGAGATCACACTTCCCTTCACAGAGCTGTGGCGAAGCCCGTAAAAAACCTGAAGTGAGCTGGAAGCACAACTGAAGCACAGATTCTTCCTCAATATGCCGATATCTATTTATCTATTTATCTATTTATCTATTTATCTATTTATATTTTTATCATTTTATATTTATATATTTTTATTTTTTAAACAAGAATGCATATAAGGGTTATATATTAATATAATATAATATAATATAATATAATATAATATAATATAAGTAATATATATAACATATATATTATATATATAATTTCTTGTTATGTCCAGCAGTATCTTAAATATCTTCCTAGATAATTATTTTTCACTATTTTTCACTATTAGCAGATGGTGGAGGAAAAGACTTGATTTGTTCATCAGTTTTTTACCTTCTCCTTTACCTCCTGTTTCTTAGGATTATGAAGTTTATTTGGGGACTAAAGTCCAACTTGCTCTCCTTTTTGAAGTGGTAGCAAAATTGATGATTTTAGCTGAGTAAAGTTGCCTGTCTTCAAACACTTGGACTGTGAAAAGCATCTTGAGGATAATCTCACCACTTAAGTCCAGCAATATTATATAAAATATTAAATACTTAAATACAGAATGAGACAATGAGAGTAATTCTTCGTTCAACAGTTTTCCCTCAGTTATTGCCTTAGAAATAACTCAGAGTCTAAAAAGGACGCTACTTTTAGGGAACAGATGAATTTCAAGGATTTGGTTTATCCATGTTTGTGCCTTGGAATGGGCCCTGCAGTGACTGCTCAGTTCTTTGTGTCTTCTCTCCCCTCATATTTCGTTGTTTTTGCTGCTGTGGTGAAGGAAAATCAATCTCATGGCAGGGAATCTCCTCAGAGTAAGGAAATGCACATGGAATAAAAGTAATTCCTCATGATCACAAAAATCTCTAACACACAAGGTGGTGGTACAGTTTATTTAGAGGTATTAATTAGTGTAGCTAATTCCAGAAGGAATTCACCCAGGTCTGGATTAATTAGGCAAGATTAATGCCTAACTTTATACTCTTATTACATATAAACACTTTTGTATCGTACAAACCCTGACCCTTTTCTCCTGACTGTATAAACACAAACACCTCAAATGATGAACTAAGTATGTTCCGTGTTTGACCCAGTTAAAATGATCTTCCAGTGATTTACAAATGGTCGAGAGAGGTTCATTACAATTCAGGAAAGAAGGACTAAATATATCCTTAACACATTTCTAAGCCTGAGTGCCCAAGGGCTGAGCATTGTCCTCCTCTACCTCAAACTCATTTCCCTTCCGTTCAGTCACCTGAGGACAACCTCCAGCTGCAAAGTGAGGATAAAAAAAATGACATTTTATCAAAGTTGAGCCCACAGAAAAGCTCCATCCTCCTACTGAAACAACAAAGTCTGCATTTTTAGTGCGGAACAAATCGGAGGCATTTGGAATTACTGGCGCTGAAACGTGAAATCTGTGCCTATGCATCCCAGAGATGCAAATTCCTCATAAGGAAGCAATAACAGCTAAATGACATTATTTCTGAACAACCAGAGGCTGTTCTCACTCCCACAGAGGGGCCGAGCCAGCCGTGGAATACTTGGAAGCGTGGCCTGAAAAGAAGTGCAGAGTCGGAGGAATCCTGAGCCCCCCGAACCACGAGCGAGGAGAGGGAGATGCCCAGGAATGCTCCAGCAGGAAGTGCTTGTGGTCAAAACCAGGAGCAGCCACATGAATCAGGAGCTCTGAGGAGACAGCCAGACGACAGCGATGGCAAAAAAAATATTAATGCACAGAAAACAAAAATCAAAAAAGAAACCCCAGAAGAATTCAGAGGCGCTCAAAGATCTCTCTGTGCGTTGGAATCTGGTTTCAGGAGGAGAGAAGGGTAAAACCCAAATGGCTGGAAGTTTAGACAATTAAGCTTTCGTACTGCTAAAAAAAAAAAAACCAAACTCAATTTGTCCTCCTTTGCCATCTGGAAGCTTTCTCTTAAACAAACAAAGGAATGAAACACAGACATCACAAAAGCGCTTCTTATTTTCATCTCCACACCCACTGAAAAATCTCATGGCAAAGCCCAGGATGTTACACTTCCAGCCTTGCCCAACTCCATGGAGACCCCCGGAGCTATCAGGGATTATCTGTAACCTTCCTCTCTTGTGCCAACAAGCAGAATTTCATAAAAATAGGGAAATGTACAATGTTTCAACATTAAACACGTGGGGAAAGTAATACAGACTGTATTATTTAATTATTATTATCTTTTAATTCTCCCACACTGAGTAGGCAGGAAAAGATTTCCTGCACATGAACCACGTCATGGTACTGAGAAAATAATGTTGTTTTCTCAGCCCCTCAAAATTGAACAGATTCTTTAAAGGGATATCCTTTTTGTTTGTTTGTTTTAGGGAGTAATGATGCAAAGGAGAGCATCTCAAAGCAGAACACCACCACCCTAATTTGTCCCTGCCAGCAGTGTAGAGCGCACACAATCCACAACACTTGTCCCCTGCGAGGAGATCAGGCACACAGTTAATTTGCGGGACTGCTCCCACCTGCAGGTGATTAAAGAGATGCTGCCACTTTCCAGGTGAAATGAGAAATTTGCTGCTGGCGTTTAAAAAAAAATCTCTTTCCTCCCAGGAAGTCTGAAATGCTCCTCAAGAAGGGTTTCATGGCTCGGAGGAGGGAGCATCCTGCTGGAGCTTGGAAGCAACACCTTGATTATTCCATCCAGTTTGCTGGGATAATTAGCGAGGAAATGGGAATTGCCTTGGGTTTAGGTGGGCCTGACCTCTCCCTGGCTGGGTTTCCTATTCCTTTTCTTTAGCTATGGTGTCAAATATGACAAAAATGAGGTCAATCTAGTTAAAAAAATGGGGTTTTGGGGGTGTGGGCAACACATGATTTTGATGTCACAAAGCTTTCCTCTGCTCTGGCTTTGCCAGTGTCTCTCCACCAGCACAGAATGTTCTGACCCAGGAGCTGTAGCCATCCAGAATGGAGCAAAAATGGGGCTCTCACTAATTCTGGGGGCTAAAACCCCCCAAATTTTGGAATTTTGGCCCAGCACCATGTTCTTAGAACCACAGTGCCAGAGAGTCCTGGTGTATTTTAAACATCACACACAGGAGAGATGCCTCAAAGAAAGAGAGAGGAAAAGAATCCGTTTCTTCTTTCCTAAAATCTCCTGCTCTCCTTGAATAAAGAACAGGAAATAAATCAGGTACATCCAAACAGGAAGTAATCGATTTCTACAGGTTAACACAATAGTGTGCTCTCTTAAGCCTCAGAGAAGTGAATATAAGATTATTCTTCTGATTTCATGCATGAAATCAATGCTTTCATCTTCCCTGGCACAGGCTTTCAGGAGCTTACTTCAAGTCTCTTTATTTGACCAACAATTCTCTCATCAACAGAAGTGTCCCTTCCCTCTGCTCACTGATGATAATGATGGGTATTTTGTCAAATTTTAGGGGATTCAAGTCTTCCAGAGATTTTGATGGACATTTTTTGTCAAAACTGAGTGGTAACATCACTCAGGTTTCCAGATTCTTGGGAATTGAGATTTCCATCACAGACAGCCCACTGACTTTTGTTTTCAGGAGCTCAGCTGGTGTTCTTCTGGTAAAATCTTTCAAACCTACTTGTAGCTGAAGTGTCAAAACAATGGTAAAAATCTCTCAATATAATGTTCATTTTTGCTCATAAAATTGGGCATCTGCTCATTGCATTTAAACATCTCTCTCTCTCTCTCTCTCTCCCTCTCTCTCTTCCAGTGATCCGAGCAAAAATAACCAGTGAAAAGGTTGTTCCTGCCAGTGATGATCCCCTTGATACCCACAAAATGATCCGGTACGAAATCAAACAAATAAAGGTACATGGAATCACTCAGCTTTTTTGAAGTTCAATGCTGATAACCTCTGCCTATTTCAGCCCAAAAATACAGAATAATTTAACCCAAAATGCTGGCAAAGCTGGAAAAGGCTCCAGCTGCCTCCACAGTCAGAGCCAGATGAACTTCACAGAATAAATCACAGGAGGGATTAAAAAAAGGGAAAGGAAAAAAAAAAAAAAAAGAAGAGGAAAGGAAGCTGTCCTGACATTCAGGAGGTTTTTGGCAAATTATGATATTTTGAGGAGGAATTGTGTTCATAATTTTGAAGGTGCCAAAAAATGCTCTTCATTCTATGAGTGGTGTCAGCACATCTGGTTTTGGGCGATTCCTGATCACCTGTGCCCTGATGGCGTGGCAGCTCTGCATGAGCCAAACTTCCCAAAGAGAGGGGAGAATTTCCAGCAAATTCCAGAATTTCCAGAGAGCAAACCCTTTGTTCATTGTGAACAGCGGATATTTGCAGAGCCAGGAGTCGCATTACCAAAAATCCATTTGTGTGAACGTTGCTGGGGAAGCAAACACCCAAAGACACAGGTTCAGAACCTCCCAGGATTTCCCCACTCGTTGTTCAGCTCCAGTAAGGAGAAATATTCATTAATACAATTTAAGAAGACAGGTTTTGAGCCCACTGAAGTCACTGTCAAACTCTCATGCTAAAATGATCATGATTTACCTTTTTCTGAAATACACAAGGAGTAGGGAATCTCTCTAAATTAAAATGTGTGAGTGTGCAAGTTTTCAAGGTAGTTTCATCTCTCATTTTTCACTGAAAATTATCCTGTAATTTTGGCACTTTTACATTTCCTGGGAACACTTAAGAAGATCATTATGCAAGGCTACATGCCTTCAAAATAAAAAAATGTCAGTCATTGAGGTTGTGTCCACTGATACAATCCCCTCACGGGAGTTTAAGCGGGAAGAATCTTTGGTAAACAAGAATATCTAAGAGTATTCACAAGGATCGGTATCACACTGAGGTTTTATAGCAATTTCAACAAGCCAGCCTCTACCTTGCTAAAACAAACCACAAAGCTCATCACCATCTGCCACTTTCCATCTTCTTAAACATTAAGGATATTCAAATGTTTCTTTAAAGAAATAAGGGATAGATTCAAGTGTTTCTTTACAGAAATAAGTGTGACAATGCCAGAGAATTCCCTTTCCTCCCACGGGCACTTTAATGTTCTGCTGCTACTCGGCAGCACTTCAGGAACCTGATAAAAATGAAATCACCTTATACCTCAGCACAAACGAGAAGAAAGACAAGTTGAACCTGAGGGATTGTTTCCAGCCTATAATCCCGTTCTTGAGCACACTGAAATCTCCAAAATATATTTGTGCATTGAAGCTGCTTTGGAGTTTCTCCCTAATTTTCACCAGTTCAAAACTCAGGCAGCAGGAAGAGGTGTGTATTTAACTCCACTCAGGTTCAGAGGGCAGGTCAGCCAGGCCTGGCCAAAGCAGAGATGTGGTTTTTTTTAATAGAAGATGCTCTACATCATCACACACAAGCTTGTTGGGATCACAGAAGGGTTGGGAACACCCCCACCCCTCAAATCCTTCCTTCTGACCAGAAAGAGCTCAGGACCAAATCCTCCCCTTCCCCAGGACCCAGCTCCCTACTCCAGGGAGGGAAGGGAAGGGTTTTGGCTGGAAAACAGGAGCTCTGTGATCTGCCCACCCTCTGTGGGGTCACCCCTGCACCCAATGTGGCACCAAAATAAACCCAGCAAGGCAACTGGGCCAAATAAACCCACGGGTGTGACAGAGAGAGGGCAACCTGTGACACCTAAAGAACATAAGTGAGGTAAAAATGAAACCTGCTGAACAATCACCCAGTTTGCTGAGCAGCCGAGGGCAGAGCAACAGCTGATCACACCATGGCTCACCTCAGGTGATGGCATTTTAAAGAATTTAACTCCACAGAGCGTGTGAAAGGCGAGAATATTCCCTGCTCACCATTCCAGCCTTCTCCCAAGTGCTGCTGAGGGTTTCTCCTGATGCCCTGAAGCCCCACAAACTGCAGGATGCCCAGTGCCTCTGGGGAATCCAGTGCACAGGGTGGGGGACAGGCCAGGAATTCGCTTTATACAACACAGCAAGGAAGAACAGACTCTCCAATCATCTCTTCTGAGCTATGAAATACATTGAAAACTATCACCAAAAATCCACAAAAATGATCCCCTCAGTGTGGGTTTGGGGAGGGCTTTGAGACCACTCAGATATTCCCACTTTGCTCATCAATTCTCCTCTTTTGGACAGGGAACACAGAACCCTTGGAGGTTCTTTTGGACTATAACATTCAGCACAACGCGGCTGCTTCTCTGCTCTGGGTTGTTGAGCTGTTCCATTAATGTGATGGCTTAAATTCTGTTTCTCTCATTTTAAATCCAGTGCATTAGGCTTAGCATTAAAATGCTATTCTAGGCAGAAATATTGGATATAATGTTGATGTTCATTTTCAGAAATGGAAAAGAAACAAAACAAGGGGCTATTCATCTTATAGGGGTGGGTTGGCATGTCAAGAAGCCATAAATGCTTGCAATTACTGCTCTTGTCTTGCAATACTTACAGCATTATATTAAAGAGAGAAGATAATATGTGATTTATATGTAATTGAATATTTCTCCATGATATTTTTGTTGCTGACTTGGTCTTCACCCTCATTCTAAAATCTGAAAGCAAAGCCATGTGTTGGTTCCACCCCTCAGGAGCACAGGGACAGTGTCCATTTCACATCTCTCCATCCCACAAATCCTCGCCCTGTTTTCCTATTTCAATAAAGTCCCACCAGGAGCTCAGGTGAACCTGGACCATGCATCAATGCAGAACCAAATCCAACCAGCTGATCCCTCCACAGAGAAATATCCACGCTTTTAGGAGAAGGGAGAATATGATTGAGGAGATTAAATATGATTTACTGAGTTAAACACAAGATTATAATCTTTAGAAATGACTGTAACTATTATATAGGTCAAAACCAGAGATAAGTCAGACAGTAATTTAAAAAAAAAAACCCAACCAAGCAACCAAAAAAAAACCTGCAACAAAACAAACACTAAACTCATTTAAATATTAACCAAATCTCCATTATGAATTTCTATGGATATTTAAGGGGTTTATAGCTAAATCAAGGTGTGCTGTCTGCACAAAGCCTCCAAAAATGAGATCCAAGGCTGAGAGATCCAGCTGGAAAAGCCGCTCCCTACAACACCCTGAAGGTTTCTGAGCGTGGGGAGAGCTTGAGGCAAGGGACACTCGCAGAGCTCACGTGGTGGCCCCGTACCCGACACATTTTCCTCATCGCTGGGAGATGTTCTGCAATTCCCACTGCTGCTCTGGAGAGAGTGCCAGTTTGGTTTGTGCTTTGCTCTGGCTGGGCCTGTTTGTTTTTCTTTTTTTTTCTCCTCCAAAGTATTTCAAATCCCAGCTAATATTTTTGGATCGGCCGCGCGGTGACAGCAACGTTGGCTTTCTTCCCCCCCCCTCCATAAACAGGGCTTCAGAAAAACCAACATATTACAGAGTATTTTCTAGTGGCCTGTGCTATTTAAATCTCCTGGGAGGGCTGGAGGAACACAAACACATTTTCTAGTGACACCAGCTGGGGCTGGGAGAGCTGTGAGCCCCTGCCATTGTCCCCAGCTGTCAACACGTGGCATGATGTCACCGGGGCTGGTGGTGGCACATGAGGTGGTGACAGCAGCACCTTCTGCTCCCTCCTCGCCGTGCTGGGACACAGCTAAGCTTGTTTTTCATCTTTTAACGGCTCGTTTTGGATTTCTTTTCGGGGTTGAAACCGCTGGTTAAGGGGCAGCCAGCCTGAAAAGAGCTTTGATCCTGAATCTCTCCATTTTGGGGCTTGCTGGCTCACGTTTTCCAAGCTGAGAAGGTCCCACTGGTGAGAGTTCTGGATGTGGAAAACCACTTTGCTTTAGGGACCAAATCTGAAAAGAATGCTCAGGAAATGCTCAGTCCCTCAGCAGGCTCGGTGCCCCAGGAGATCCCAGGGAGCAAGAAAAAATTCCCCATAGGAATAAGGGGAAAATTCCCCACGGGAATGCCCTGAGAAATATTTTGCACTTTGATCGAGGTGAATTGCTATCTCTGCATTGCTCCTTGAATGGAAGATACCAGTAGAATAGAAATTAAAGAGAAAGTTTTAACAATCCATTAAATACACTGGAAAAGCACATTTTAAAAGCTGTAATTTAAAAAAATTAAGACCTGCTTAATTTCCTCCTGAAACCCTTGGATGCATTTAATGAAGTGCAGAGAACAAGTCCAGTCTTTGGTGTTTTCTCACATCAATTCAGACTTTGGAGCCTTCTTTAAAGAGACTCACCCTGTATCTCTTCCAGCTCTTGTTTGCAACTGTTTTTTCATGCTTGTTTTCCACTACTGACTCTCTGCCTCTGATCATTTTCAGATGTTTAAAGGATTTGAAAAGCTCAAGGATGTCCAGTATGTCTACACCCCTTTTGATTCATCACTCTGTGGAGTGAAGCTAGAAGCCAACAACAAAAAACAGTATCTTCTAACAGGTAAAATGGAGGAAAATTAACGTAGCTGGAAATTCAGAAGTAGCTGCTTAGAGTGAAATTGCTAAAGTATGCTAGAAAGGAATTCATTTATGTACTAAGCACAAACACAATGAGATGTAAAAATTGTGTTCAGCTGTAGTTATAGTGGGATCTTCCAAGTTTTCCACCCTTCCTCCAGCACTCTTGGAGCCGTTCCAAAGGAAGTGAAGGTCAATAACGATATAATCAGTAAATAGAAGGAGTTTTGATTCAGTATTTGCCATTGTTATTGGATTTAAACCAACAGAACTGATCTTCCCAGGAATGCAAAGGTGCAAAATGAGCAAACACGTGCCCATGTATCTGCAGGTCTGGGGTTCCAAGGAACTACAGATTTTTCTAGACACTTCTAAAATCCAATTTAACTGCATTTGCGTCCACCCCTTTCTGGCAGATTAGCCACATCTTTAGAAAAAAATCCTTCTTCAATCTTTTTCATCCATACAGCATGCAATGAGGAGAATATTCTCTCCGTTAGAATCAAATTAATTTTAAAATTTTTCAAGTATGACTAATTTGGTGCAATTAGTTAAAAACTCAAGGCATTCTTACACTTCTGATATTTAGAAAACACTTTTATTGCTTTGGTTTTTTTGTGTTTTCCACGCTGCAGGCCAAATTTTAAGTGATGGCAAAGTGCTGATCCACTTGTGCAACTACATTGAGCCATGGGATGATTTATCCTTGTCTCAGAAGAAGAGCCTGAACCAGAGGTACCAGATGGGCTGTGGCTGCAAGGTGAGTGCAGAGCAGATATTTGTCAACAAACACCATTTATTTGTATTTCTGAGAGTAAACTCTGGTTCAGAGGAAGCTGCAAGGTGAGTGCAGAGCAGATAAATGTCAATAAACACCGTTTATTCACACTTTTGAGAATAAAACCTGGTTCAGAGGAAGCTGCAAGGTGAGTGCAGAGCAGACAAATGTAAATAAACATAATCTATTCCCATTTTTGAGAACAAGCCCCAGCCCGGAGGGGGCTGCAGGGTGCTGAAGGCGCTCTCTGCCCCCAGATCACCACGTGCTACATGGTGCCCTGCTCCATCACGGCCCCCAACGAGTGCCTGTGGACGGACTGGCTGATCGAGAGGCGGCTCTACGGGCACCAGGCCCGGCACTACGCCTGCATCAAGAGGAGTGACGGCACCTGCAGCTGGTACCGAGGGGGGCCTCCCCCTGAGAAGGAATTCATCGACATCAGCGAGCCTTGAAACGCTCATTTCTCCTACAAATCCAGCCCTGGGAGGCTCCTTCCACCCGACCCTGCACAGCTCTGAACTGCCTCGTGGTCCTCGTGTCACCTTGATTAGAAAACCGACGCCAGTTTGTCCCCAAAGAGTCCGTGGGGTTGGCACTGGTGCAGGATGAGGGACAAAAAACCTCCTGGAGGCACCTGCTGTGTGCTCTGTTCTGCTTTGCACAGAGGGCTGGCAATTGTCCTCCAAGGCGTAACAAGTTCCCTTTTTTGTTGTTGTTTTTTTTTGTTTTTTTGCCAATATGAATGTACAAGAACAAAAGAGTTGCCTGAATTTTGCCCCCCCTCCCCTGTTTGATAACCTGCAGATTAAGGGCTCCCCCCATGTTTTATTCCAAAATCTTTCCCATGAACTACGGAATGTTTTACAGAACTATTTTTTTTTCCTTTTTTTTCTGTATGAAAGTCTTGGATATGAAAGAATTATTGTACAGTGTATATGTAAAGTATTATAACAATGTGCTATTAAAAAAAAATCACAAATATTTCCTTATCTGTTGAAATGAGTTGAACACTTCTGTGATTAAAACAATCTGTGCTCCACATTTTGTACGTTCCTTTATCCACAGAGTTGTAACTTCCGTTGATAACTAGATTAAGAAACAGCCTTGATAATCCAAACCCCCTTCCCAAGTCAGCACTCCTACGGACTAACCACAGCTTGCTGAAGGAAAAGCCAGATTTTTAATCCATGGGTTAAAGCATTAATCCATGGATTTCAGCATTCCATGGACGAAATTCCAAGCCCAAATTATGACAGGCTAAAACTGCTCAGGACGACAAAACCCACGTCCATGCTCAGGGCAGCTGCAGCCCTTAAGACCTGCCGACATACACCACCAGGTATTTGTACCCCAGCTCTGCCAGAACTTCAGAAACTCATGTGGAAATACATGCAACGAATATTACACAACTTACACTGCAATGATTTTTGGAAGCTCTCAGGTATTTGACCCTCTTTTATAGGATTTAATTGCTTTTCATTCAGGAACACCCACCATACTCTGTCAGTGAATTTGGCTACTTGTGAACTCCAAGTAGAGAAGGGTTGCAACGCATTTTGTCTGTCACTTCTTTAGCGTCCTAACTTTCCTGAATTGATGACTGGAGTTAATAACTAATCCCTCACACACATATTTCAGTTTATAAAAGTAATTCATTTCACAGTGGTGAAACTTTGGGAAGCGTGAATGACAAAGTTCAGACTATTTGTGCCCCAGAAAAAAGGGGGAGAGCCCTCAGGCAGGAAGGGAATCTCCAGCAGCTGCCTTTTCTGACAGATTTTACTATCTAAACGACAGGTTTGGAAACACTCTTTTTAAAAAAGATTTACCTTTTCTGTAACTGAGTTTATACATTTCCAGTGAAATGCAAATGGTGCAAGGCCAACAGGAACAGATGCCATTATTTTTTTGAGGAATAATAACCTCCTCTGAGGTCCCATAACAGATAAAAGCCAATGTTCCACTTTTGATTTACTATTCATCAGTCTGGCTCTTTTAATTTACAACCCTGAATTAAAACCATATCTGTGCGCTGCCAAATGTAAAGCCCAGCCTGTTTTCTGCTTTACTCAAGACAAACCAAAAATTTCCTAATACTACCAATTTGGACCATAAAAAATGAAACAAAAAGAATAAAAAGCTACAGTTCTTCCCCAAAAAGAATTGATATTGCGGTGACAGTATTGGCAGAGCTATCTACTGACAGTGCTGTGCATTTATATCACTAATTTGCAGAAAGATTCAAAGCCAGGCCTCATTTCCTTGGGTCAGATTAAACCAATTCCTGGAGAAGCCCACAGAGCTCAATAAGCACAAAGGTTTAATATTCAGTGGTTCATATTCAGTGATTAATATTCAGTGGTCAATATTCAATGGTTAATATTCACTATCTGTAGCATTTCTCTCCAAACCCATTTGGGTGGGCTGGTGCCTTTTGGATCACACTCTGCAGCAAACAGATGTTTCCTGCTTTTTAACACACCTCATCTCTGCTCCTATTTCAGTTTTGCAGTAATTAGACCTAAAACTCAACTCACCCAGCCCGGACTGCCTTGTGCATGCACCTTGCACAAAGAAATGCTTTCTCTGATATAGACTGTAATACAAATTACGTGCCACAATTGGTTTTAAAAACATTTTCTATTTGTCCTGCTATAAAATATCCCACATGAGGTGTTTCACAGTTAAGGTCTGTCTGCTTTGATTTCCGGCTGAGCAGAAATCTGCCCAAACTTCCCACAATGGGTAGTACAAAGAATTTATTTTTTTTTTCCCCTCATATCAATAAATGTGGAGAGAACAGCTTTACAAAAACCCAGCTCAGAATGAGATTTTATTTTCCCTGAGGAAGATCCTCAAAAGGCTTGACTAGAAGATGGTATTCCGAACACATTTCAATATCAGGATTTTTACTGTAGAGGCATTGATACCTTATCAACAGCAGATTCTTTCTACAACATTTTCTTTTTACTTCTTGAAACTGTGTTTGTGTTACGTGAGAGGGCAGAGCAGAAATACAGCCTGGCACAACATTTGACTTTAATTTGAAAATGGCTCACCTGACTTTTGACAGGAGTAGGGAAAAGAAGAGAGAAGGGAGAATCTACAGGTGAACAGGGGGAAAAAATCACCGCCTGGAATATTGCTGGCGTTTCCTCCATTTCCAGTTAAGCTTTAATTAAATTGTTCAGCAATTAGGTTGGAAAAAGCCGTGTTGTTTTTTGCAGAGAACAGAAGAGGTGGGAAAGCAGTGAAATAAAGGGAACTAATTACTGAGGGAAAAGCTGTGGATATGACTCAACCAGCAATGAGTTCAAAAGCCTCACAGCGTTTTTTGTAATCAGTCCGGGATGAATGTTTCTGTTTCCAAAAGTGTTTCATTAAAGCAGCTCCATTTTTACACAAAAGAATGGCATCTTTGTTTATTTACCTTGCATTGGCTAAAGCCCCGGCCCAAACGATCAGCAGAGGATGAAAAGAGCACCTCTGGCACGCTCAGCTGACCCTCAGTTCCCGGAGATTTGGGACTTTTTCCCCCTCCCCACATCCCCCCCCCGGAGATGGTTTTCACTGGAAGGGGGAACAGCTCCAGATTCCCGTTGGGAGAATAAAAAGGGAAGGAGAAAAAGCAAGATGAACACCAAAAACATATTTTAAACTGCAATCACCAAATTCTGCATCAACAAATGCAAACGAGGCCAGCTGCTGATAAAATGTGTTGAAACCCCCAAACAAACTAACATGATGTGATTTCAGTGCAGCATCAGAAGACTCTGATTTTCAGATCATCTTACACCCACTCTCAACAAAATCCAGACAAAATGCTGTCTTGTACCACACTGCCTGATAATTCCCCAAGCCACAAAGTTCCAGATACTTTATTGAGAAGGAATAAAACCAAACAAATGAGTGTCACTGCAGCAGCTCTGAGTGGCAATGCAATACCCAAACGGATTCATTTTCTCTAAATTAACATTCATTACCAGAGAAATGTGTAAAAAAACCCCAAAAACCCACCTAGTTGGCTACGGAGAACAACATCCAAAACGTTCAAACAAAAGAGAAATAACTTAAAAGTTCTGACTCTAATGAGCAATGTAGAGGAACGAAGACAGGGAAAACCACTCACAGGGTTGCTACACTCAGAAAAATATGCCATATAAACTTAAAAGTCTGACACATTAGTTCTTGCCCCAAAATGAAATGTTCTTTGTCTCTATGGACTGCAGTTTAGCAATGCACCCAAAAGTCCTGCTTTTTTTCAGTAAAATTCCAGCCAATCTCAAATTGGAAGGATCCCTTAAGGGTCACTGTGTCCCACTCCCTGCCCTTCACTGCTGCCTAAAATTAACCACACCCTACAAGCATCATCCCGGTGCTCCTTGGACTCTGACAGGCTCATCTCTCTTATTCTTCTGTCAGTAAAGCCCTGGGAATCCGTGTTAGCTCAGGCACCTGGAGATCACAACTCACAACCACCCTGATTTTGGCTGAGTTCAAAGCCCTGCAGTGCCCAGTGCATCATAGCCAAAGACAACAAACACCAGGAAGGACTGGAGGGAAAACAAACCATGGAAGTGACTCCTGCACTTTCAGAGTTGTTCAGCGTCTTTGGAATCATTTAATAATCTCCCCGAGATCTGCAGCTGGGCAGCTGAAAAATCACCACTTCCCATCTGAGCACCCTCCAACTCACCATCACAGCAATTTCAAGTGGTCACCCTGTCCCACGCCCCCTGCAAGCTGCCAAAATGCCTTTTGGAGTAGACAATAAACGGGAGAAGAGAACTGTGTGTCCCAGCCCCTGTTTTACAGGCACAGAAAGCAGATTTAGCCCTGCTGCTTGCACCTACCATCTCCTTGTGGTTCGGGTAGAACGTCTGCTCGATGAGAGGGAACTTCTCTGGGCCCAAGGTTTTGTAGACAGACACCAGCTGGGCAAACTGCAAAACAAAGCAGGAGAAAGCAGAAAGCTCAGGAGGGAAACCACACTGTGCCCAAATGAGCTCACACTGACATTTCACTTCTTGTCTTGAGGTGTTTGATAAACCCAGCAGATCCAGGAGTGCAGCCTCTCTCCTCCTTCTCTTGCACCTCGTTAATCCAACCCAGCTGTGACTTCATGTACAGATCAACAGGGAAAAACACCTTGAAAGTGAAACCCTCACAGGCGCAGAAAATTCAAATACATGAGAATACTGGATTTCCGATATCTCATTGTCTGTGTGTTTGGAGGCAATTCTGTGATGATGAAAGTCATTATAATTTCACCTTTACTGTCACCTTAAGCCTAAAGCCCAGGCATATTTCCCATTTATTTAGCGGCTGGCACCTCCCTGGCATTTATTTGGCAGTGTCAGCAAAGAGATAAAAGCAACTGTGTCATGCTAAGAGGTCAGGTGAGGAACAAACAGGAGAAGTGTCATCTCCCTGGCTGCAGCCATGAGCCATTCCCACATGGCCATCCTTGGATGGGGATGATTTCAACTGCTCCATGTTAGCCCCATTTATTTCATGGGTTTTTATAGAATATTCTCGTATAACATGTGGCCATCCTTGGATGAGGGTGATTTAAACTGCTCCATGTTACCCCATTTATCTCATGGGTTTTTTTATAGAATATTCTCATATAACATGTGGCCATCCTTGCACCACTACCAAAGATGGGGATAATTCAAATTGCTCCATGTTACCCTGTTTATTTCATATTTTTAATAGAATATTCTGATATAACGTGGCCATCCTTGCACCACCCCATTCCTATTCATGTTCTTTATAGAATATTCTGATATAAAACGTGGCCATCCTCGGATGTGGATGATTTCAACTGCACCATGTCACCCCATTTATTTCATGCTTTTTACAGAATATTCTGATATGACACATGGCCATCCTTGCACCACCACCAAAGATGTGGATGATTTCAACTGCTCCATGTTACCCCATTTCTATTCATGTTCTTTGTAGAATATTCTGATTCAATATTCTTTCAGTGCTCCTGTGACACCTCCTGCCTACCTGTACTCTGGACCGCAGCAGCTTCACACGGAACATTTACACGTAAAACAAGAGAATTCTGTATTAAGCTGAGATGGATTTGGGGCTGTTCCTTCTCTTTGTCAAGCAGATAAACTCTCCTCTGGTAACAGTTGGGAAACCAAATTCCCCCTGAGGCCAGGCTGGGGTTTCCAGGGAGCAGGAGGGCTCTGGCAGCCAAGGGCCAGAGCTGTTCCAGGGCTCCAAAGCCCTGGCCTGGCCGTGCCTGTGATGTGTTCAGTTGTCACCCTGCCAACGTGGGACATAAACAACTCAGCACAACGCTCTGAATAGTGGGATTTGCTGGTTGCAAACAGCACAAAAAGCACGGGACAATGGGACTCTGTCCATAATGCAGATAAAATACCTACTCTGAGGAGAGGCTCAGGGGGCAGGGAGAGCAAAAACTGTTTGAAGGGGGGAAAAAAAAACCCATGAAAGCTTTGCTTGCATTTCCAGCTGGCAGAGAGGACTTGTTTAATTTCGTGGTGTTTGCTTAGGTTTGGTAAAATATATCTTTAAATTCAGAAGGCCAGTGGAAAATGCCTTCATGATGAGCAGTCTTCACCAAAAGCCCAAGAAATTGCAGTTGAGGTGTGTGCTGTGCAAATCAGGCCACAGGGAAAGGAAATATTATCACAGCTACCAAAATAAAGTGGTTTGTGCATAGGATTCCTGACAACTTACTCAATATTTCAGTTCTGATCCAAGAGCCAAACTCCAGAAGAAAATACTTGCTATTAAATACATGATTTTTTTGCCAAGCAAAAAATTAAATCTATTTACTTCTCTTTAAAGTAAAGACCTCCAAAGAAAAAAATAAAATCATAGGATTGTGTTTCCTGTGATTCTTTCCTTACTTTCTTTTCCATTTTCACTGGAAGGGACCAAAAGACACTGAGAAAATGGCATTTGCTGTACGGGTTGTGGTGTTCGTGCAGGTAAGAAAGCTGTAATTGAGATTAATTGCCTGCAAACACTTGTTTACTTAGAATTAAATAGTACCAACTGCAGATAACAGACATGTATCACTCCACGGCATCCTCTAATCCAGTGATTAAGATAGGAAATAGCGGGTAGGAAAAGTAGGTTCCATTTTTTGAGGCAAAGGAGAGAAATCTCTCAAATTGCCACAGCTGGGGGAATGATTTATCCTTTACCCTGCTGAGATGCTGCTTCACCTCTGTGAAGTAAATCTGGGGATCTCTTGTCAATCATTTCTTCTCCAAAATCCTGGTAAATTCAGCCACAATTCACAAAAAATTTCAGCATTCTAATTGAACATCCATAAACTGCCATAAATATTTGTAATTTTCCCTGATTGCTGCTGGGCTGTTTATGAAGAAGAATTTAATTCAAGTTTTGATGACCTTCCATCATTTTTAAAGTCAGTTATGGACTGTGTATCTTTATATTTTCTTTTCAGCAGCTAAAGCAAATGAACTCCAGTCCTGGTGCAGGAGCATCATCTTTTTAGCTGATAAATTACTGAATTATCTAATCCAGTGTCAAATGTTTACACACATGGAGTGTTTGTGAAATAGGAAAATAGTAACAGAGCCACTGAAGTATTTTCTGTGGATATTAAAACCCACAAGCATCTAAAACCCCCCCTACTCCTTGAGTTTAGTATTTCAGGAGAAGGAATTTTTACATCTTAAGAAAAAACCAAGGAAGTGGAAAAAAACTTCTCAGTTAACAAGCTGAATTTACTTCTCATTTTCCAACTTTGCATCTTACTTTCAGTCAGAAAGGGATATCCTCAGGTACATGTGTTTACAGATTGCAGATTATTTTTTTAAAAGAAAAATGGTTGAGTTTTGCAGCATTTGTTGCGATGTCAGCTTTTTTCTAGTCAGGATAAAATCCTTCCACACCCAGGCCAGGATTGTTCCTTTATAAGAGAACAGGACAGTGACAGCTGGGCCTTTTCTCCTCTCCAACAAGATGTGACACAGAGAAGAAATATTTAGTCAAAAAAACACTTACTCCCTTTGATTTAGTATCAAATCTTACAGCACAGATCGTGCTATAACCAAGCAGGAGCTACCCAAAATCCCTTTGCTATCTTCACAGAGAGTCAGATAATTACTTTCCTTATGACTCTTGAGGAGTTAAAATGTGCTTAATTCCGTGTATGCCACCTCTGAGAGGCTCGGATTTGTTCCTGAGCCAACCACCCCAACTTCTCCCCTGCAAGATAATCAGATATGATATTTAAAACTAATTACTGCAGATGGTGTTACCTTCAATTCCGGAAAGCTGCTAATCCCTCTTGCCAGGCTGGAGGATTTGTAGCACTGCCCATTCCAGTGGGGAATTTCCTGGGATGTTGAGTAGGATTTTAACTCAAGGAATTGCATCTCCTTCTCCTGCTCCCTGCTCAGGCAGGACCCCTGGGCTGTGGGATTTACTGAACCCTTTCTGTCGGAGATTTCCCTTTTTGGGGGGTTCATTACCTGTCCTCTTTACAAGTTGACAACTCCAACTGGCCATGTAGTGCTTCCTGGGAACTCAACCAACATCCAAATTCTCTGAATAGTCTGTTACACCCACCCAGAGGAGCTGGCATTTTCTAGGAGCAGAGAAATGGGAAATCTTGGATGGGTGAACACTTCTTTAATCTGTCTGTCATAAAAAAAATCAATTTCAGCTGAGATTTGACTCATCTCTGCCTGCTCTAAGGTGTGGGCTCATCTTAGGAGTGAAGAAATTCCATGAATTACCAGTTCCCCTCTGGATGTCCATCTGGATCATGCATTCTTCCAAATGCATTAATGAGGATCGGAATTCGTGACTGAAATTCCTGAAGTGAAATGTTCTCATTCTCTAGTGTGGTGTCAGTGTTCACCATGGATGGGTGAATCCCTCTGCAATGGGAGTTTCCCTTTCCAGGCACAGAGGGAAGGTCCCTTTGCCCCACAGTGACCTGCACAGGGCTCCTGGGGGGGTCTGCAGGTTTGGAAAGCTGAAAGATGCGTTGGTTTGCCTCAACGGGCTGACTGTGTTACAATTTTAGGGATTTAACAAAGAAAATGATACGTTGACTTCTTCAGCCCTTCAGATGGTACCAGGAAAAATGTCCTGAAGTCCATTTTTTAGGCTGAAATGTCCATTTTTTTAGGGTGAAATGTCCTTTTTTAGGCTGAAATGTCCCTTTTCAGGCTGAGGCTCAGAAGTGTGGCTGGTCATTCCAGAAAGGCTGGATTTTCTTGTGAGAGTGAGAGATGTTCAAAAGCACAAACAGGGGTCCTTGGAGGCCAACAAGCTGAGACACAAACATTTGAGATCCCTCAGAGGGAGGAGGAATGAAGCGGTCGGGTGGAAAGGGCTGGAAGGATACATTTGACACATGTTCTCTGTGGGAGGCAATCAACTTTGGCCAAGATTTGTTACTGTAGCTGCATTTTAAACATAGTATCTGTACTGCATTTTATATTATATTACTGTATAATATCATAATACTGTATTTTTAATACTATTATTACCTGAGGAGCATCTTTTTGTGCTCTCCGTGCGCTTCTTTGTTGAGATTGGTCCACATTTCCTCTCTTACTCTTCAGCAAACACTGAATACTCTTCCAGAAGGCTGAATTCACACACATCTGATTCACTCCTTGATCCCTCCATGGAGAATGGAAGGGAGCAGACTTTTGACCGATGTCCTCCTCTGTCAGCAGAAGCTGGCAGACAGCTCCATGCGAGTGTTCAGACCCCCAAAGTCAGCCCAGACTTTGGCACGGCCACTGAAAGGTGAAACAGTGCCTACAGATCCTAATCCTAATCCTAATCCTTTTGGGCACACCAGCAGAATGTGGAGAACATGGGGAGTGGCAGTAGAACTCTGGTGGTTTTCCAGCAGGACCCAAAGACAACCCAGCTGGACTGGGAACACAAGGATTGCCTCCATGGACCCTGCATGGTGAGTTTTATACCACAGATGAGTTGTTCTGACACCTTAAGTCTGAGCTTTGATGTGTTTCAGGTTCTGTGGTGCCCAGGGCTGCAGCTCTGAGCTCACAGTCAGCGTCACTCAGCTCTGCACACAGCAGGGACACAAAACAAATCCTTCTCCTGCTGCACACCAAGGACAACTTTCAGGCCCAACAGCACAAACAAGGGTGGGCTGGAGGGAGGAACAAGAAGGATGGGACCTCACAGCCTGGAGCTGTGACTGGACAATTAAACCCCAATGTGCAAATGGACCCAAACTTATCAAAGTGTGAGACCTTGTGACTGTTTGTCCATTTTGTGACAGTTTTGGGTCCATCTTGGGTGTGATCCTGGTCAGGCTCTTGTCCTGCTCAAGGTGTACCCTAAAGGCCCCACAATAAATCTCTACTTTATTCTCCAGCTCTGTCCAGTCTCTGTTCCAGGCCAGCCTTCCCAAGGCATCAGTTTCCTGAGGCTTTTGCAGCCCACGAGAGCGAGGTGATCTCTGCCTCTCCGAGATGAGATCTGTCCCTGATATATTTTCCCCTCAAGCCCAGCCCTGGGATCAGCAGATCTCCTCCTTGTCTTCGACTGCAGCTGGTATTTCCTCACCTTTTTTTACTTTTATCTCCCTCCTGACCCTCTGGGGTTCCTGCACCACGTCCTGTGAGGTGGAGCTGCTCAGCCCCTGTGAGGTGTGCTGGCCCTTCCCAGAGGGATTTGGCCTCTCTGCTCCAGCTTCCCAGAATTTCCAAGGGCATTTTCTGGGCTCCTGCACCTCCCCTGCAGCATGAGAGCTGCGCACCAAGAGGCACAGCTTTCCCACTGCTAATCACTGCTGCAATTAACTGCTGGAATATTTTCACATTAGAATTACAGCTGATGAGATGCAAACCAGTAAGAGCTTCTACAGGATGAAAAAAAAAAAAAAAAGCCTTAAATAAAAACCTCATGCCCTTGGAAGAACTGCATGGACTGGCTTACAAATTACCAGAGTGCATCCACGAGAGAAAAAATTTAAAAAAAAAAGTTTTCTACAACAGTTGGAAAAACAGGATTTAAAAAAACAATCCCAAAGAACCAGAAAAGGGTCACAGTCACATAAAAACATCTCCTGGCTTGCAGGGTTGGGCAAGAAGGCATCTGGCAAGGAGAGACACCTTGGCTGGTGGAAGAGGCACTGACAAAATGTGTAAACAGTGAGGAAAGCGAGATTTAAGGAAGACATGCGGATTAAAATGAAGGAAAACTGCCCATGAGCATAAACGAGTAAACACAGATCAAGACATGCCTGGGACAAAAGAATTAGCAAAAGGCAATACCATGAGGCCTAGATCGAGAGGCCTTCTGGAGCCCTTGATTTTGGAATGAAAATTTAGAGAAGGAAGAAAGTTTGTGGAAGTGAGAGGCTCTGGGGACTCCTTCCAGGGTGCACTTCCAGCAGTGAGAAAATGCACTTTATTCCACTGTTATGGGAACAGGGAGTTCAGTGTTCTGACCAGGGAAACATTTGTGCTGTTGTTTATTTTGATGGGACTTGGCCTTGTGCTTCAGCACTTCTCAGAAGGGTTTGGGGCTCGCTGCAACAGAGAGAGATGTTCTTGTTTGTGAGGTCCAGTTCAAATAGGAGGTTTCCATAAAAATACTGAGTTCAGTGAAACTTGTAGAGGAAGAAATCAGTGGTGGATTTCCATGGTAGATTTCCAGGGTGGGTTTCCGTGGCGCATTTCCAGGGTGGAGATTTCCAGGGTGGTTTTCCAGAGTAGATTTCCAGGGCGGATTTCCAGGGAGGATTTCCAGGGTGGTTTTCCATGGTGGATTTCCAGCGTGGATTTCCAGGGCAGATTTCCAGGGTGGATTTCCAGATTTCCAGGGCGGATTTCCAGGGTGGTTTTCCATGGTGGATTTCCAGGGTGGATGGCCAGAGTAGATTTCCAGGGTGGGTTTCCAGGGTGGATTTCCGGGTTTCCGGGTTTCCAGGGTGGGATTCCAGAGTGGATTTCCCTGGTGGGTTTCCATGGTGGACTTCCAGGGTGGATTTCCAGAGTAGATTTCCAGGCTGGAATTCCAGAGTGGGTTTCCAGGGTGCAATGCCATTCCTCAGACACCACCAGCCAAGCTGTGCTAGGTCCAGCAGGGAAAGCCAGAGGACTCCTTGGAGTGGCTGATCCCCAGCCAGGGATTTCACAGCATTTTAAACTGAACCACCCACTAAAAACCCCTCCAAGAGCAGGGGTGGTGCTCACACACCCCAAAAAGAAACCGGGACACTTTGCATCCATCGCAGAGGGAGCTGGAGCTAAGGATAGAAGTGGGATATCCAGGAAAGCCAGAGGGGAATGGCAGTGCTGGTGGGAGCTGTGGAGGTGACGTGGGAGAACAGCACTGGAGGAGAGGGAGAGGATGGAGTGGGGATTGCCCTGGTGGAGACATCACAACAGGAGGGATTTTCCTGGATGGGTCAGGAAGTGAAGTCTCACCCCCCTGATCCTCCTCAGCTCTGAGTCACCACAGTCACACCTCAAAGAAGCAGATATAACCTAGATTTTAACTGAAAAAAAATGATTTTCTAAGGTAATTTAATGGGGAATATAACACACGGGTTTCCTTTGTAATTACATATTAAGATTGCACAGGAACTCAAACTTCATTTCCATAGCCTGGCCTTCAGGTGTGGATATTTGCTTTAACCAAGCACAAAAAGGCTTTCTGAGTCTCTACTGTAGCAGATAATACAAAGGACATGAACCACAGCTTTACAGTCCTGTTTTGAATATTAATTTTACAGCCTCTGTTTGAACAGTTTCTTTCTCTAGAAGGTTAAGAAACAGTTAAAAAGTCCGTCTGAAGTTTCTGTCCCTAGAAATGTTCAATGCAATGAAAGTCTGTAATCGATATCGAGAGTGCCCACTGCTTCTTTTTAGTGCGGAGGAGAATGGGGTAAAGTGGCAACAACCTACTAGAAAATTCAGGAACGCAGTCAAAAAATCCCAGTCTACTTTGGCATTAAATTATCCTGGTGGCAGTAAATGCCGGTCAAAGCAAAATACTCCCATACTCAATTTATATATAACGCACTGGAGAGTGCAAGCAAGGATTGACAAATACAGAGGTGAGAGAATTACTGGCTGTACAGAACAGAAAAATCATCACCAACCACACTCAGATTTATTTATTATTTAAGGATCTCTGCTTTTTGCTTTTTTTTTTTTTTTTCCTAACAGGAATTTCAAGTGAGCTTACTTATTTTAGGAAAGCAAAATCAGCAAGGAAGGCTGGAATATTCCCTTCCTATTCCAAGGCTAGATTTAACTAAACCAGCTCTATAAGGAGGTGCAGACACACTACTAGGTTTAATGTATTTAGATTTCTAGTTATGCATTTAAACTTATAATGATATTTATGAATTTTGCTCCAGTTCAATGTTCAAACCTGGTATTAAATTGTCTTTTGACCAAAAAGCTTACGATGTCTTCACCTTCCTTCTGACACAGTTTTGTGAATTTACTTTCAGCTCTCGCAGGACAAATCCATCAACATGTTTCGCTTTAAGTGGCAAAGAGGGCAAAATCTTCACTGCCTGACAGAGAATTAAATCGGGTTTTATTCAGGTTTTTTTATGCATTTTTTTTATTCTTCAGAAAGTTCTGCTTGGAGGAAAAGCACCTGTTTGTTTGTTCTCTGCCTGCCCTGGACATGCACAGGCCCCTGACTTCACTTGAAACCTGTAAATCCAACACCCTTCTGTAAACCCCAAATTCCTTCACTGCCTTTACCTGTCAGTGAGATCAATCTTGCCAGAGTGGTTGAAACAAAAAAGCCCAGTGCTGGTTCGACCCAATGAAATACATAAAACTGCGAAAATACATCTCAACATTTCTAACATCTGTCATGAAGGCAGACATTAAATTTGAACCTCTCTAAATGTCTTCCCTGTGTGAGCTGCAGCCAGATTGCAGGTAAGCATTCTCCAGCCTTGACCTTTAAGAAGATCCCTTCTGGCACATAAAAGAGAGCAATAACCAGCCAAATTCCATCCCATTGCTCAGCATTATTGTACAAATCTGACTTTTGCTAACGAGCACAAGGTTTTCTTATACTGCAATAAACATTTAGAATTTCTTTCTTTAAACCCAACATGGAATAACACTGATAATCTCCCAGATTTACAGCAAAGAGGTTTTCAAAATGCTTCTCTTCTCTCACACATTCATTTTGTTTGTTGTTTGCTCTCCAGAAGATGCTTTGACACAAAATTGAATCTCCTCTGCGTGGTCGTGTCTCCCATTAGCATAGCTTCAATAATTTGTGTCAACAGGAAGCTGGAAGGAACAGAGCTCATCTCTTTTTTTCTGCTCCTCCCTGCAGAGTCCTGACAAATGTCCTGCCAGTGCCCCAATCTGTTGCTCAAGATTTTTAAAGTGTAACTGGGAGTGGAAAAAGCACAAGAGATCAACTTGGAGCAGCAACACAGAGGAGAAAACAAGGTGGGGAAGAGCATTAGAAACCACCGAACAGCAAGGAAGGGCAGTTAAAACAGACCTTCCAAGAAAGGAAGGTAAAACTAGAGAAGTTAAATGTCCAGTTAGAGCAGAAAGATTAAGACAGAAAAGTAGAAAAGCATCTGCAAAAGAAATGGAAAGCAGAACACAGCACATGAAGCCACAGAGTTGTGTAAGCTTGGCAAGAGGAGCAAAACAAGGAAAATATCAACAAACTTGCAAAGAAGTGTTTGGCTGTCTGCTTCCAAACTGGAGGAAAAGAAACAAACAACAACTGTGAGATTTACAGTACTACCAGGTTTGACAGAAAAAGCCATACCCAGCCTTCCCTCGGAATGGCTGCGGGTGAGCAAGGAGATAAAATTTGCCATAACCAAATGTTCTGTGGCACTTCTCTGACATTTCAAAGCCCTGAGAACAATAAATTCCTACAAAAGGGCAGAGTGTAACATGTGAAGATGTTTGAGCACAGGATGGTTCCCATCTGGAGCTCTGTGTGAAGAACACCAGACCTTTCCAGCTCTATTCACACACTCCCAGGTATCTCTGCCTCCCTCTCTGCCAGCTCTGGCCCAGAAAACTCTTCCTGCCTGGTTCCTCTGTTCCCACATGCCTGCAGTGCTGGAGCAGAGTGCCAGGAGTGCACTTTGATGAGGCCAAGCTGCTCAGCACCAGCTCCCACCCCTGCAGAGCCAGCTGCCTCTCACAGCCTGGGACAGCTCTGCCTGAGCTCAGCACACCTGGGCATCCCAAATCCCTCTGGGATTGCCTCCACTCCTTATTTCCTGAATACAAACCCTTCCACCACCCTGCCAACAGCCACTCAGGGTCACAGTGCTCACAAATGAGGGTTGTGCCCCCTCCTTCGGGGGAATGTGTGATGAAGGCGTCAGCAGATCCTTGAAGCCTCCCAGGAGAACAGATGTGCAGCCAGCTGCAGGGGCTGGGATGATTTCCCTCTGCACTAAAGGAACCAGGACTGCACTCGTGGAGCTGATTTTGTGAGGGTTTTCATCCTCTCCAGTCACATACAGCTGCTCTACACAAGTGCAGCAATTCTGGAGTCTCTGCAGGCCTTGAAGGTTTATCACTGTCACAAAGAACCTGGAAGCATCAACTCAGCCCCTGTAATGCCTGAAATTACCACTTCACGGTCAGGTTGAACTGAAATAAAACCCAACCCTTTATTCCATCTACAGCAGCCTCGGACACTGAACCTTGCAGCCCCTGAGAATTAAATCAAATTTAATGAAGATAATCAAATTAATAAATTTAATAAGTTAAATTTGCCTGTTTGGTGTCACTCAACTCCTCCTCCCTGCCTGACTCCACTTATCAGCAAGCTGCTGGACGCAGTGGGGTGTGCAGGGAATAAACTGGGCTGTTCAAAAAATACTGCACCCCATCACCAATATTTGCAACTGAAGCTAAAATCCTGCAGGGTTCAATTGAAGGAAACCCTTCAGCATGCAAGTTTCACAACAATTATTATGAGAATCACGCAAAAGGACGCATGCAGGAAGAATCTGTGGTTTTTTAAAATTCAACACGGGACACTGGAAAATCACGTGTTTTTTGGCTTGTTGGTTTGTTTTTTTTAATACATGTTGTTTCATGGGGGTTTTAAAATATTATTTCCCCAGTCTAAATAATGAGATTTTACCCAGTGCTGCAAGCACTGATTCCATCACCACACTTTCCACTGTCTTCTGGCCTCCACAATCACTTCACACACCTCCACAGAGCCACAGAATCACAGGCTGGAAAAGCCCTCTAGGATCACCAAGACCAGGCACTAACATTGAACTTTTAAGTCCACCACTCCCCCTTGTCCTTAAGTTCCACATCTACTTCTATGTGGAACTTAAATCTTAAATCCCTGCAGGGACAATGACATCAGGTACTATGAGAAAGTTTGCATACAGACTAACTCCTAAGCCTCAGTTAAGGGAAGCCTTCCTTATCCCCTGAATGACATTTGCTAAAGGAAAACAGATAATTTAAATGATATCAAATATTAACTTTGGATAATTAATGATGCTCTTTTTTTCCTCTTTAATTTTTTTTTCATAAATGCTTTACAGCAGGATCTGCACCCCATTAACACACGAGTAAAACTGTCGGGTGAACTGGGAATCCTACAAGGACAGTGGATGTTTCTGCCTCACCTTAACTCAGTGCAGCTGTAAATTGAACCAGGTACAATTCTAGTCTTGTTTGATGGGGTTATTTCATGCCCAAGACAACTCCTTTGCAACATGACCCTGCAACTGAAACATTCTAATGTTTTAATAATAATTCTTCAGCGAGGGCATGAACCTTAAAATGGTTCCTCCACAGCTCTGTGTGAGCTCAGCAATAAAGAACTTACTCCTTATTTATAAAGCCCACGCTCTACCCCCGGCCTTCTGACATCCTTACTAGTGAAATTTAAGTGGAATCCACCTCGAGCCAGGGCCATGAATTCTCCATGAGCTCAGTGCTACCACAGGAGTGAAATAACCCGAGCGCTGCAACAACCCCGCGCTATGAACATGTTTCACGACACAAACATCTCACCACACACACTCATCCCAACATTTTCTTCCCCCTGGCTGCTCACAGCCCAGCTTCTCACAGGGCTGTAGAGTGCTCTGAACTTCTGCTGTGCCTTTGCAGGAGCTGTGCATGCCCTGACACCAGGGAACACAAGCTTTAAGACCTGTTCTCCGTACATTCCTGGCAATTGTCCCACCACACCCCACCTTTCAATAATACACCTCAGATCAAACACTAATTTGTTCTCAGATCAAACACAAATTTGAACAGGCTCTTGGAAAATCCACAGAAAGCCAGAGCACAAAAAGAGCTTTCCTGGAAAATTAAGGGCAGGTGACGCGGTTTGGGCACAGAGTGTGAACCTGCCCTTGGAGCTGAAAAGATGTTGTACATCTGGAGCTGTGTGTTCCAAAACCAGCAAACACCTGACACGGTGAAGAGCATTCATTTAAAACCCAAAGACCTTGTACATTGAGTTCCAACTCTCATTTTATTTGAGAGCCCTTTTATTACCAGTCTCACTTCCCTGACCTCCCCCCCTGGCAGATCTAGACTACTCTGAATTTTGCTCTGATTTAAGGAAGATTCACTGCCCATGGTCAACTCAATAATTTCCCATCTTTTTAAGGCCTCATTCCATTGTACATCTCCCCCTTTTTCCCCCTGCTGTTATCAAAGTTGTAATTCCCTCCTGCCACTCCACATCTTACCTGCAAGAAAGTCAATCTCTTTCTCATGAATTAATAAAGATTGTTACTTACGGCTTTATGTAGCATTCTGTTTCCCCGTTTTCCATGGGCCTTTTGCAATTGAAATGTTTGTAGAGAGAACTTTCACACAAACATCAGGGCACTGGTGTTGACAAAGGGATTGTGCAGGAAGAAATCCCTGCCATGCTGTGAAGGGGAGGCTGATCGATGGTAAACCCATGGCCGTGGCCATGCAGGAGCGCAGTGGGTTTTACCCTTTATTTTAGCAGGCAGCAGCAGATTGAGGAGTGCATTCCCAGGCATCCACAACAATTTTCAGCAGGGATTTCACCCAGGCAGGGAGCACACGCCAGATTGGCCCAACCAAACAAGGCAGACAATGATATTGGCAAAACCAACAGTGCCTGGATTCTGCTGCACGATCTGAGAATCCGTGAAGTTGGCTGAGTTAATGCCTTTTTACCCCTCAGGGTATCTATTCTGAAATGGCTTTATAGAAGCAAAGAATATCCTGAGATGGAAGGAACCCACAAGGGGCACTGAAGTCCAACTCCTGGTCCTGCACAAGACATCCCAAAAATCCCCCCAAGGGCCTTCTTGCACTGTTTTCCTTTCCTAAATCTGATGAGGATTTCATGCTGCTCTGGGATATACACAGAGGTCCCTACATCTCCCAGCACCACCAACAACACAAGGCAGGATATTCAGGTTAAAAAGCCGAACAAAGCCCCTGGTGTTTGCACAGAAATTATTCCTGTGCTCACACTAAAAGCCCACACTCCTCACTGGGATCCACCTGAAGGGCAGTGTTAAAGTGATAAAGACACAGATAAGGCAGTCTGTAAGAAGGAATTATTCCTTCACTTTTTTATGGCATAGAAATGCTCCTGGCCTTGCCTCCCCACCCAGCTTTATTGCACCCAGTGAATCAAAGCACTGGGAAATACCGCACAGCTGGAAAAATGTGATGCACTAAAATAATGAATTCAGTTATGTACAGTGTGTACTGAGAAGTTGTAAATGCTCTATCAATTATTTATTCCCACTCCCCTGCAGCAGTTTGCTGCAGCATAAAAGAATAATAAAATGAGCTGCAAGAGGAATATGTTAAAAACTGCTGACAACTGTTTGGAGGGGTTTTCATAGTAAGTATTAAACAATTAACATCTTCAAGGCAATAAAAAGTATTGTGGTAAAACCTCCTCGCAGTGTGAAAAATATTGACAACTGTTCTTTTCTTACCCAGCTCCCAGAGGAAAAAATGAAGTTTTGGCTATTTAAAAGAAGTGGGATTTTTTAAAGCTGTGGTGGCCGTTGGACAATGGAACTACAGGAGCGGTGACTGCACTGTGGATCAGCACCTTTTACAGCACCACATTTTAACTTGTTGCTGTTGATGTTTAGTTCTTTATGAAACATAAGGATCACCAAATTCTACCTCCGTTTCTAGAAAACTTGTCAAGAAAAACGGCATTGGCTTCTCCAGTAAAAGTGGCAAAGATCAGTGGCTCACCTCAGTGCTCCAGGGGTAACTGAAAGGACCAGCTCCTACCCCAGAGGAACAGGATTATGAAAAGGGCTTTCAAATGAGGAAACTACTCGCTTCAGATTTCCTTGCTAAATCATAGCCCCAAAAATCTCACAGGAATGAGGAAAACACTGGCTAGAGCCTGTTCAAATTATGTTCAAAACCACAAATATGAGAAATATTCTCTGCTTGCTTTTCCCAGGCAAATTGTGAATAAACACTCTTTCCTCACTTGAGGAAGCGTGTTCGCAGTGGGGAGGCTTTCCGTTGGATGCATCACTTATTTCTCTATTTGTACTACAAAGATTTTTCCTCTCTGTCTCCACACTGGCTCTTTGAAAACTAAACAAAAAAAGATTTAAATATCTTAGTTTGGATTTTAATTCCTCCACTATTTCACTGCTCAGTGAGGGAAGATTGATAATCAGTGTTCATGAAGGGGAATGAAACACGCAATTAAAGAAAGTCTTTGCAGCAGCTGAATTGCCAGGTCCAGGAAATTTCCAGGTGCAGACATGCCTTAGGATTTAGCTTTTATATTTTTCAGATCCTGTACTGCTCTAGTGGATAACTCTAAACTCCAGATAGAGTGTTAGTTACTGTCTTCAGGTTTTGGTCAGGCAAAACAATTCCTCTCTCGGCCTGAAAGTCAAGGACACCTCACTGCCTCAGGCCCTGAAAAGTATAAACAAAAATGAATGGGGAGGAGCAAACTGGGGGTCAGTGACTTCATTACCTGAAGCTCCAATTGGAGGATTAACCCCTGACATGTAAATGGACCAAACTTATAACTGTGTGAAAAACTCGTGCCCATTGTCCATGCTGGGTGCAGCCCCTGAGAGGCTCTGACTGCCCAAGGTTGCCTGTTGAAGGCCTTTAATTAATCCCCACTTTATTCTCTTTACTGAGGTTTTTTACTCAGTTTTTTTATGCAGGCTTTTTATTCAGGCTTTTAATAAAGTTCTCCTTGGAGGAAAAGCACCTGTTTGTTTGTTCGTTCTCTGGCTGCCCTGGACACGCACAGGCCTCTGACTTCACTTGAAATCTGTAAATCCAACACCCTTCTGCAAACGCCAGAATTCTAGCCTAGCCCCTGTTCTGGGGAGCCCCAGGAGGCCCCAGCAGCACTCACCACCCAGGGCTTGTCACAGAAGTTGTAGATGGACTCGAGGGAGTTGACGCTGGGGATGCCGGCGTACTGCATGCCGATGATCAGGTTGCGGAAGTCCTCGTTCTCCGCCATGCTGTACGAGTGCTGCCGCACCAGCACGAAGTCGGGCCGGAACGACCTGCCAGGAAACGGGCACAGGGGTGATCATCCATCCACCAGAAAAACGGTTTTCTCTTGGAAGCCTGGAAGATGAGGCTTCCAGGAATTTTAGGCTTTCTGTGCTGACAGGCACTGACCCCCAGGCAAACACTGCATTGACCTGAGGCTGTGGAAAAGGCTTCCAAAATTGAGTGACAGCGCTGGGATTGTGGGTGTGTAGTGTGGACTCGATATTTTCTGAGCTTGAGAAGAGCTAGCTCTTCTCAAGGGAAACTTTTCAGCAGTTTTCTTTTTCCCAAAACAACCTTGTGTAAACAATACTCCTTTCCCATGACAGCAGGTATTGTTTGCTATTTCTGTTACTTAGCCAATGGGAGAGGTGTCAGCCCTATGGACCCATAAAGTGTCTTTTTAGCGCAGCATCTTATAAAAGGGCTGAATGAATTGCAAACAAAACCTTCCAATTTCTACTGCCTCCTGACTGGAGTCAGACATCTCTATTTCATGTCCTATTGTGACAGTGTAGTTTGAATAGAAGTGTGTGATATCACAGGGTGGAAAACATAGGATTTAAGGCTTTAGACTATAGTAATATATATGCAAAGCAAGACAAAGGTTTTAGGGCAGGGGCCAGTCCTTCTTCCACCTTCTTGCTCATGGGTCTAGGTGGGATTTTGTAATTGAATAGAAAAATCCGCACCGCGGACCACGGTTGTCTGGTTATTGGGTTAAAAGTAAAAAAATTTAGGTGTCATCTCGTAATTGGATAATTTATGCATAAAGGACCTTGGAAAGAGTTAAGAGACAGAGCCATTTTCTACCTTGTTATCTAAAACTCACAGCTTGTGAGACTGTAACATAGATAAGAATTAAGAAACATCTGAGTCCAAACACAAAACTGCATCTCCTGAGTATTAATCCCGGACCTAACAGAAGATAAGAAGATAAGAAACTCACAGTTTTCCTCCAACAGAAAAATGTGCAGAGGGGGGGAAATGGCGCGTGGGTGAAGTAGGGACGGGCTGGAAGAACATCAAACCAAAGGGAAATGACAAAAGATGGAAAGAGCCATGATGGCTCCATGAAAAACACTCAGACCAAAGGGAAATGACAAAAGATGGAAAGAGCCATGATGGCTTCGTGAAAAACACTGATGAGCCATCATGAAGCTTCATGTTTTTCACGAAGCCATCATGGCTCTTTCCATCTTTTATCTCTTCCCTTTGGTTTGAGTGTTTTTCATGAAGCTGTCATGGCTCTTTCCATCTTTTGTCATTTCAAAGCAAAGGGAAGTGACAAAAGATGGAAAGAGCCATTACGGCTTCATGAAAATCTGCAACACCCTTGATCTGTTCAGCATCCCCTCAAAAATGGAGTTCCATTAAGAGGAGAGAGAAATTATCATGGATTTCAGGTTGTATCCCTGCTGACAGATAAATCGCATTTATAACCTCTAGGTATGTCCTTGGTTTGTATTCTCCAGTTTCTGAGCAGTGACAAGCAAAACTAAAGCAGGCAAAGGGCTCTGCCCCAAACTTGGGATTTTGGGGAACAATTTTTTTAATCTTTTTTTTTTTTTTTTTTTTTTCACAATTATTGTCAGGCTGTTTTAAGGACAGTAAGGGATGAAGCAACCACATTGCTGGCAAAAGGAATCAGGCCATAATGGGGAGGATCACAACTGAACTTTTGATCAAAAGACTTGTCAAACTGAATTTTTGAGAATGAGAAAAGGCATTTCCCCCATTTTCTCTCCGGTATCTGATCAGCACTTCCTCTGCTGCTCCCCGCACCTTTGCCAACAATCTGACACCATCTTCACCTCGCTCCAACCCTGGTATTTTGTTACTGGAGAAGCTTATGGGAAACAGAAAACACAAACCAACAGAGCCTCCAGAACAGGGGCAATTCACTCCTAAATTTGACTGTTGAAAAAGTATTTTCTGCATTCTAATTTTATAGGGGGAAAAAAACCTTGACTAGCTTGAAGATTTCAACCTCCTCAAAGAGGTATAACTGCAGGGTAAATTAAATTAGCACAGTAAATTGGTGAAATTATTTACATGCCTTGAATAAATACAAGCTGTTTACTGTAGACACTCTGAAGATTACAAAATGATTTGGAAGTCTCAGTCTCGTAGAACAAAAACACCAAAACAATTAAAATCCGTGTTGAAATTGCTTCAGCAGGTCTGAGATCCCAGCTTGGATGCAGTAGTGAATGTAAATTAGCTGGATTCTTAAATTTCAAGAACTATAGAACTGTTTGCATTGGGAGGGAGCTTTTAAAGCTCATTTTCTTTTCTAGTAGAAGGCAGGGGCACCTTCCACTATCCCAGGTAGCTCCAAACCCTGTCCAACCTGGCCTTGGAAACTTCCAGTTATGGGGCATCCACAGCTTCTCTGGGCACCCTGTGCCAGTGTTTTACCACTGCAACTGTAAAAATTAAAAAAATAAAACCCAACCTGGGTGATTTGGCAAAATCAACATTGTACATTTGCTGTCAAGAGTTGTTGAAACAGCAGTGAAGCTCAGTGAGCAAAACCTGTAAAGAAATCCTTGCCTAAAAATCCTTAGGAAGTTCTTAGATTCCTAAAAACTATCTGCAGCACAGCTCTGAGATGTTGTGATTGAGGTTTCATGGGTGGTGCCAAGAGTTTGGAACACGGAAATCCAATTTACTGGCCCAGCATGAATACAATACTTAGAGGATTAATGATGCCTCCATCAAAATTGCAGATCCCTCTGTGAAAGAAAGAGGCAACTTTTAATTATTAAAATATGGGGGATAACACATCCCAAACAGAGCTGCGTTTTGAAATAAAAGAACAGAAAGTGTGCTCTCAAAGACCAATTTAATGAAACAATTGGGGAATAGAGGGGATGTACTTTTTAAACACTAAAAATCAAGAAATAGGGTTTGCTTTGCAAAAGCTCCTCAAAGGAATATGATACATTCCCATAATTGTTCTAGTTCTGTAATTAATGCTGGATGGAGTAACTGTATACAGCAGGAGGTCAGGAGAAAAATTTTAATTGTGGCTCAAGCATCAAGGTCCAAAAATCTCAGCGTTATGTTACAGAAAATATAATTTTTCATGGTATGATTTTCATTCACAAGGAACAAACAAGCTGGTGCCTGTTATTTTTTTTCCTCCTAAACTAAACCAGCAAGATTTTGTCATTGAAATTTCTATGATTTTGCTAAGTAATAATTTGCTCATAAATCTGGTCCCTTTGGGCCTCAAACTGGTAACAAATATCTCCAATAATTATTCGATTCTATAATACTATATAATATATTCTATTATATAATAGAATAATTACAGTTCTATAATTAGAATTAATTCTAATTCTCAGAAACAGAGAATTGCTGTCCCATCATGTCTGCACCTCCCTCTCACACCACAAACCAAACCCCCAGGTATCTCACACCACCAGATTTGAGGGAAAATTATCAGGAATTAATATCAGGAAAGCATCAGGAATTAATCAGCTTCAGGTAGTTCTATTTGGGTGAATAAATTACCCATAAAACTATAATATTATAAAACCCCTTGTTATCTCATTCGCAGAGTCATCTGGTGGCATAAGGGTCCTTTTTTTCCTAACACAAGCAGCACTTTCACCAAGTTTTCTCATGACCTGCAAAGCTTTGGAGTTTTTATTTTCTGGAGGTTCCCAGCCCTCATTTTCTCCTGATATGTTTTGACGGTAACTTGGCCTCGATACTTTTTAAAATACTTTTTGGAATACTACAGAAAAGCCACTGGGGAGCAGCCATCAAGATTTCTTGGCTCCTAAACTTCCAACATTGGGTAAAAAATTCCACCAAGCCTAAGAAAAATCAAATCTCTCACTCTTCTGAGGAAACAATCTTGTGGATTTGGCATGAGATCATTGTTTTTGTTTTAAACTGCAATTTTTTAAAAACATGCCAGAGATTAAAGCGTTGGAATTTTGAAGCATAAACTTACTTTGAGTATTTTTTCCTGGAGCTTTTGGTAGGGTTTTTTTTGTTTGTTTGTTTGTTCTGTTTGTTTGTTTTTGTTGGTTTTTTGTTTTACATGAATGTGTAGACATTTTCAAATCTGTTATTCGGAGAGATGTTCTGCAAACCATGAAGATCCAGGACATGCATGTGTGGCTCTGCCTTTAAATTCCATTTTTCAGCCAAACAATTGCTACTCTTCACTCACACATAACTGCACCAGCCAAAAGAGGAGCAATTCTCACCATTTAAATAAAATATTGGATATAATTTTGCTAATAATTTCGCCAAGATAATAGTTTTGCTGTTATAACTTTGCTAATACTTCCTTAAGTTTCTACTTTGCCCTGTTTTCTCCCCTCACATTTATGAGGCTGTTGATGTCCTCGCTGAAAAAAACCCAAAAGTTAAATTTACCCTGCCTTCATTGGCATCATCCTTTTTAGACAAAACAGCTGTTGGGAAATCAGAGGTGTTTAAACTGAAATGTTTCAAACAGGCTGAAAGATTCCAGGAACTGCCCTGAGAGGGCTCTTATGACTTGGTCTGTTCCAATAGAAAATATTCCATGTTGGAAATAAATTCTGCTGTTCTGGGAAAGTCTGGCAGCTACAAAATCACCAAATCTGGGTCCTTCTATAGCAAGCATAAAACCCAAATCAATAATCCCAACTACCAACCATGTATTCTCTATTCTGGACTTCACTTCCTTAAGAAATCCATTTTTCCCACGATTAAAATGTCAAGGTGTGTCCTCCCAACCACAAAGAGGTTGCCACAAATCAGATCTTTTCAAATCTGCTTTCCCTGAGGAGCATCACTCAGAATCCACAAACACAACCAAAGCACTCAGCACCTTTCCCATGCACACATGATGCCATTTATTGCTTTTTGCTGTTACTCCCATTCAGTTTTTCTTACCTGACAACTTTTGTGCCGTTTCGAATGACTTGGATATCAACTGCATAATTGCCATCAGCGTGGGCTATCAAGTTGATTTCTGAAAATTCTGCCTATGAAGAAAAGACTCCCATTAGACAGGCTGGTTTATTTTACCTTTATTTTCCTAACTCCCTTATTTTCAGCATTATTTCCATGTCTCCCTTATTTTCAGGCCTCAAGTGCTGACATGATACATTTGAAATAGAATGAGCACCGAGAGGGCATTGATCCAGCAGTATTTGTCAAGTAAGACACATCACATTTTAAAAGGTTTTAATCTAAAGAGAGCAAAAGATAAAAAAAAAAAAAAAAAGGATTGTGGGGAAGTAGCAAGTGGATTTATTCTTCCACGTCTGCATAGAAATGTAGGGATTATGTTTCTGCTTTGCACAATGTTATCAAAGAGATTAATACAGGCTCAACATTGACGTAAAGTTTTGAAGAAAACAGCACAAAAGCAGAATTAAAACAACATTTTCTTAGAGAATTTAGTGCCTCCTCATACTGCTCACCCCTTTGGATTTTCTTCATGCGCATTTACTCTTCTTTTTAAAAGATCTGGTGCTAATGAGCAATTGTCTCACCAAATTCTCAATTAAAGCACTTTTTCAAAAGTCTTCTCACACTGGAGATGCGGAATTTCAAGGGAGCCGCTCCCATACTCTGAATCTGCAGTTATTTGAAAGGAAAGGACAGGATGTTTTTCATTTATCCCCAGCCTTTCACCAGTTTAGACTCTCAAGGCACTTTACAATGACATTACCCAGCAGAAGGGTTGAAATGCAGCCAACTGTCTTCTGGTGGATAAATAAAAGTGTCTTTGCTGTCCCGGACAGCAGCACAGAATAGAGAGTGTCACAATGCTCATTAGTCTGCTCCTGAGAAATGGAATCACTGCAATTCCTCCTCAGATCTGGGAGGATTTCACACCCTGCTGCTCAGGGAAAGGAGTGCTGAACTCTTCCTCCCACTGCTCAGGCACTGCAGTGAGGGCTTGGTTTGCAGCACAGAGCTCTGCTCATTAAACCCAGACACCCTCACACCTCTGGGATCACTGGGACAGCACAGGGGACACTTCCAGGCTACTGCAAGAACAGTGCAAATGGGGAGAAAATGAAATATTTGTACAGGCACTGAAAATGCCAGACTCAATCAACTCCAAGACTGAGAACGGGTATCTCCAATTAAGAAATCATTTTGAAAGCTTGGTGTGTGTGATAGGAGACACTGCACGTTGAGAAAGGCAGGGTGAAAGTGAAATAATCACTATTCTAATAAATGGTATCGGCAGCAGGGCACTGCAGCAGTAGTTGTTTGTATGTTGATGTGTAACAAAGGGATTTGTGTGGCTCAGACACTTCCCGTCTCTGATTAAAGCTCTGGTCCCACTGCACAGCACAAGAAGAGAATTCCAGGTTTACCCCGAGTTTTGGCCCCTGTTAAAGAGATGGGATGTGTGGTGGCAGCTCTGACCCAGGTGTGAATGGACAAATCCTTTTCCTGCCTCTCCCTCCCTACTCCTGAAGAGCCCTGGCAAAGCTTCCCACGTTCCCAAGCCAAGGGCATCAGATATTCAGTGGTGTAAAGAGGGGATGCTGGACCATTACAGTGAATTTAGATCAGCTGGATCCACTCAGTTAATGAGCATTATCCCTCACTCCTTGAAAATCCAATGACAAAACAACTCAAGGACTGATGCTTCCTACAGCAACATTTATTTGAGGAATTCAAGATTCAAAAGCAGTGGAAAGATTTCTTTAAATCTCTAGTTTCAGCTTAGATAAAACAGCCATCGTTCTAGAGCACCCTAAATTATATCTCCATATTTATTCCTATTTATTATGGATTTATTTTTTTAAACCCCCACAAGCTAGCACTGCACCCAGAGCACATTTATATTCCTGAGTGGGGAATTAGTGATACAGAACTGCCACACGTAATTCATGGAGTGTCTGGGAACTTCACAGTCTCTAAGCAACAACTTCTGAATACAAGATGGTTTTCACGCTGTGAAAATTATGGTCAAAATCTCCTAAGAAGAGCCCACTTTGGGTGCCAAAAAAGGGCTGTTGTGGTTTAACCCCAGCTGGCAGCTCAACCCCACATTTATTCCCACCCAGAGGGATGGGAAGGGAAACAGAAAGGTAAAAGTGAGAATTTTGGGGGTTGGGATAAACAGTATTCAAGAGAGAAAGCCAAAGCTGTGAGTGGAAACAGAAGAAACCAAACCCCACGGCAGCTTCAGGGGGAAAAAAATAACTCTGTCCCAGCCCAAACCATCACATTTCCTTAACTGTACAAAGATTGTGAATTTATCTGAGCATGAATGCACAGAGAATCAGGGAATCATCTAGGCTGGAAAAGCCCCCTCAGATAATCTCCATTATCATTAATTAAAGGTCACAACCAAATCACGTCCCCAGGTGCCTCATCCACACCTTTAAACCCCTTTTAAAACTTTTAAGCCCCTCTAGAGGGGTATTATATACATGTATTAAATAGAAGTGTTTCTATAAACGCACAGATAGAAAAATAACACCCAGGTTAAGTCAGTTACCTGTTCCACCTTTATGTCGTACTCTCCATGGACCTTTTTTCCACGAAAAGCCTTGGCCCTGCAGGGGAAAAAAAGGAGAGAAAATCAAGGATTTACGTCTCTGTAATCAGTGTCTATAGAAGACTTCCTGTATTGCCTTCAGTGTCTTGAAAACACCCAGATACACTAATTAAAACACACAAATACTGATGAAATCTACCTGCTGCACAGACACAATTCCCCTTCCTCGCCATCCTTGTAATCCCCTCCCACAGCATTCTGTAAGGAAAAGCACAATGTGGTTTCCAGCACTGAAGTGAAAATGCACTGGAATGATGGAACATTCTGAAATACCCGTTCCACAGCTGTTAAATAATAGAAAAGGAGTCCTATGAACCAGGTACAATCTGCCTCTCAAAGTCAACAATGCCAGTGGAAATTCATTTCCATGTGAACAACTTCCCAACAACCACTCCTGTTCATCTTTATCCACACAGTTCTTTTAGAAAAACTGGTTTATTTGGAACACTGTGCTTAGGAACTTCACGCTCTTTTTAAGGTATCAGAGCACTGAGACTGCTCTTGTCAGACATTTGAGTGTCTGGTTGGTTTCCTGACCAGTTTCCCTTTCCCCAGGCTGACTTGATAAGAAATAATTAATGTGAAGGAGAGTTTATGGGCAATTATTATGCACCAGGATTGCTGTGATAAAACAGAAGTGAATTCACTGATCCAGGCCTTACAAACAGAATTTTAAGAATCCATCCCTTGTATCCCTCAGGCTGAATGTATCTGCTTTGGACTAAAAGAGAATTTCAACAAAAAAGATGAATCTGTTGATAAAAAGGAACTGTTCTAACACTCTGACGCTGTTGAAGGAATATGGGATCAGCCTCTCTGCATTTTCTTTGCTCAAGCCAAAGCTCAGAGTACGTTCCCTGCTGCTTTTTTCCTGTACAAGGAAAAAATTGCTGCACAATTCAGAACCTGAACACCACAGAACATCAGCTCAAGTGTTAAAGAAGAGCAGCTTTGTCCATTTCCAACATCCAACAAAATGCTATTGTATTAAATGAAATCTACCTCACCCATGAAAGCAATATCAATACATATATTAATGATTTATTTCCACTGTGGTTTCAATAGTGGATGACCAAAATTTCTCAATAATCAAATGAAAACACTGCCTTGGGCAGCATTTCATAAGGAATAAGGGTATTTCTTAAGGATATAAATAATGGATGGTAGAAGTGTTTATACTGAAATCACACTCTAAAATATTTCCTAACCATAAATTCTGTACAAATGTGCAATTGGGAAGAAGAAAATGAGGAAGAAAGCATTTGTAGTATTATTATTATTATTATTATTATTATTATTATTATTATTATTATTATTATTATTACTTTAAACTGTATTCTTGCAATAAATACACAGAAAAGGTGAAGTTTGAAATCCATTGTTCTGTTCTAGGAGATGCACCCTCCGCTTAGTGATACCAAATATTTTTTGCCAATACTAAAAGCAGAAGTTCAATATAAACCTAATTGACAGAAATAGGATTAATCACTTGATCATCTTTCCAAATTCGTTTTGGAATCCCATAAAGAGGAATGTGAGCATCACCTCCTGAAAGCTCCGGAGACTCTGGACATGTTTTATGGGAAAACCCAGGAGATTTGCACCAGGGCAGGGAGGAAGGTCTCAAAGCACCCACTCACATCAACAAACACCTTCAAGGCCTCTCTGAAAAACTAAAGATTCACCACTGCAAAAAATACTCCAAACTCCAATTCTGGTCCCCAAGAATCTAAAATCATTGTGGAGGTTGAATTCTGCTGGGAACAGGATGAGCTCCTGGGTTTTATCTCTGACGCAGTAACAGGCGAGGTAAATGCATTATTGGACATCACATGACACAGCTAATTTCAACAGAATTATCTTGGCTACATTATGGTGAAGCTGCCCCTTGGACGCTGGAAAAGAAGTTTAAATACCCAGTTTCTTCAAATTCAAATGGCAACTTGGCCATCCAGAGACTTAAACTCCCCCAAGAGCTGCCCTAACAAAGATCAGCAACTGGTGCTTCTTTGAGAGAAGAAATGGAACTGGGAGACCACAGAGAGCCCAAGACACACCCTTCTGCTCTTTACTCCAAGTCCACTGCACGAATGTGTTTGTGAGATAACCAAAATATTCATTAACCGTTAATTAGTGAGCTGTTATTACTCTAAAGTCAGTCTTTCTACTTAAACATGAGGCAATCTCCAAAGAGCTAAACTCTGGCACGATTCACAGTTCAACAAATGACTTCAGCTCTGTAAATAAACAGGAGTAGTAAGGGCTGAAGTGAAGCAATCTGAGGCTTGAAAACAAACCTGACATTCAATCATTTAAGGAGAATCAATTTCACTGCAGCTTTAGCCAACAGCTTTTATAAAAATGCATAATATTCCATAATAGTCTCCAAATGCTGAGCCACAGACTGCAAGAATTTACCTTGCTATCTCTAAAAAATAACTGGAAGTTTCATGCCTAGAACAAAGTCCAAGAATTACTTAGCATGTGTTTGTTGTGAAACAGAACCCAGTTTTCATTTTATTTACTCTACCTAGGAAATTCAGCCGTGCCCTGCTTGAATTATTTCTCTTTTTCAACAAAAGAAAGAGGCCGACCTATCATAATGACATTCATTACGGTAATTTATTTTGTTTTAACTGAGGGGAGCTGAGGAGTGAAATTGTTTGGTGTTATTGATTTACAGAATTCCACTCAATTGTAGTTTAAAATTCCTGTTAAACCTTATTCCTCCTGGCACGGAGTGTGGAATGGCTGTAACCAGCTCTCAGAGCTCTGAGGAGTGTGAGGTGAGGTGAGCATGAGTGAAATCAAACAACAAACACACCCCAAAGCAGGTAACATCTACCTGCCGTTGTTGATTAATTGTTAATAATTGTCATTATTAATAATTGTTGAGGATTTTTTGCATTGTAGGTAAAGAAGAAAAGGAAAGAAATCATCCACCTGAAACTCCAGCCCTGCTTTCCAAAGCCCACAGTGAGAGCAGAGAGCTGGGGAAGGGATGCTGCCCATTGAAGGCACCGCCATGGCCTCTTACAGTCAGCGTCTGCTCAAAATACCTGAAATATTGATGCATTTCTTGCTTCACAATTCATATTTAAAATTAAACCACCAGAGAATACGCAGTTGCCATAGAGGCAGCCTGACATGAACTCACTCCACTCCCTGAACTTTGGCAAGGACAAGGAGTGAAGCAGAGTCATTAAAGGTGTTTCAAATACATAAAAAACCCCTGATTTATGTCCCTGCACAGCAGAGCATTTCCCTGGCTCTGGGACAGCACAGGTAATTCCAGCACGTGCCATGGCTCACACTCCCGCAGTTCTCTTTGCTGTTCATCACCCAGCTGGGTGAAATGCCCTCTCCAATGCAAGCACAGCCACGGCAAGGACACAGGGATTGCCCTTCAGAGCCATCCACCCTGGGAGGTGACAACTCCCAGAAACCCCCACTGAAATTTGATTTATTTCATACAAACAGTTTTCCCCCCAGCGTGCCAGGTAGGGCACGACTGATGCACTTCTTCACTCTCAGTCCAGCATTTTGAAGGGGAAAACAAACAGCTCATTAAAAAAATAAATAAATAAATAAAGTGCTCCTGCCAATATGTCTGAGGCTTCACGGTGTCTCTGTACCTGAAATCACTGCATCGAATATTTCTATACCAGAGTTGTCCATCATAACAGATGGAAAGAGAATGACAGGGAACAAAGTCAAGAATTGCTGCCCTGGTGCATCTCAGCACAGTCCTCCTGGCACTGTCACAGGGGTGATATTCCGGCAGGCTGCAGGGTTTCTTTATCACTGAGCTGCCCATTTTATAGAGGACCTCGAGGGCACAGCCCAGACTGAGCAGGGCAGCAGAGCACTGCAGGAATCACTGTTCCTCTTCTGCAAGGATTCCCCTCCCTCACTTCTGCAGCCTGGAGCAAAGAACTTTGTTGAGAACTTCCTTAAATCCCCAAACCTCCTGCATGCACCCTCATCCCCTTCCCCAGGAATGGCCAAACTCCTGAAAAACCACAGGAAACACTTCCCAGTGGAGCATTTCCCTGCCCAAAGAGATTCAGCTCTAGAAACTGATTTGAAAATAACCCACAGCCCAGCTAGAAATAAAGAACACGATTTTATCAAGCAGCAATTATTCCATTTCCCTGCCTGGGCTGCACACAGCTCTTGCTACAACGGTGGGGATTTTTTTCATGGCGGCTTTACGTGGCACCTTCAGAGGCTTCCATAACCTCCAAGGCAATCCCTTGTTTCATTCTCCTAATTTATTACCAGCCCTTTCTTTTTAACAAGTTCTCCCATCCCTTGGCATGGATCAGATCCCTTCTACTCTGATCATTTAAACTGAACAGAGCCATTTGATCCTGTCCAGCCCAAGAATCACCTTTGCTGCTTTAACCTGGTGGGTTTCTGTCTGTCCCTCTGCTCTGTGCCTGAGCAGTGTTTTCACTGGAGATGTAACGCAGAGAGGAAAGTGCCTCCTACTCCTCAATGTCTCCGTTGAACTGAAATTTTCTGGCTCTTTAGAACAGTCTGCTCAGCTGAAAATGCCTCATTTTCTGCCCACTCAAGGTGAAACAAGTCCTCTTTCATGCCCAAACACCAGTCTGCCTTGCTGGTAATGTCTCCAAACCCCCCACCTCCCATTATGTAATATTTACCATTAGCCCATTACTTCCCTGCAAGATTTATGGTCACGATGTAACTTCTGTGAGCTCCTTTTTTTTTTCCTGCAAATTGGATGACAAACGAGAGTATTTTTAAATGTTCACTCCCTCATCAGCAGAAGACCCAATACGTGATGCAACATTTTCTAACCTTTTCCAAATCTGTTAGACTCATTAGGAAGACTACTACACTTTCCCAGGGCTGGGGTCATAAAAATATTTTGTACTCATGAGATGAACAGAAAGTTCCAACTTTTCTACAGGAAAACATCGCCAGCCAAATTACGAAATATTTCTGTTCTGAATCCAGCTTTTATTGGTGCTTGGCGCTCAAGCCTCAAACCGCATCTTCTGCACCAGCTGCCCTGAATTCCTTATCTCCTGGAGCAAATGTAACAATAATCCAAGATAAAGTAACAAATTTTGGCATTTCCCTACCAACTAAGGAATCCATTCCTTCCATTTCGTCTGCTGATAACCAAGATAAAGGAGTGCAAACAGTTATTGAGCAATCCTGTTTAGAAAGGAATTAGCCTGAATACATGGCAAAAATGTGCAGCCCCGGTGAGTAGTTTGTGACAGATAAAACCCAAACCAGCTAGAAAGGTAACCAAAAGGCATGTTAGTTTATTTTTTTCTTATTGAGGTAAAGAAAATAAAGTGAACCTGAGGACTCCACACTGCCAGGAGGTCATTTCTCGCAACATCTGAGAAGCCGGATAAACCAGCATGGGGTGAAAGAGCCTCTGAGACTGAATCCAATCCATTTTTTCATCAAAAATGCACCTGCCTTTTCTTTTTTTCTGTTCATACCAAGTTCTCTAAGGTGTTTCGGATGTTTCTAAGGAAGATGTGTGACTCTGTGAGGTGAATTTGAATCGTTCATGCCTGGAGACACTAGTGTTACTTCATATATAACGTGTTGGACTATGACATCGTCGGAATTTTCACCTCTGAGGATCCTGAATTTAATATAGAAACTACATCTCGAAAACATCTCTGAGGTCCTGAATGAACCACTCAAAGGGAGGAAAGAAAGAGGGGGAAGATGCAAGTCATGCACTCCCACTAACATCACATTACAGGAATACTTGAGGCTCCATTTGAACAAAAAGCCAAAATAATCAGTGTAAAACAGCATTTGACATTTCAATTTTTTTTTTCATGCAGCTGAAACTTTTGTTTTTATGTTTATGCCCAAGACAACAACGTGCTGCCCTGTTTTTTGAGTGAGGTTTTTTTTTTTTTTTTGAGTGGATCAATCAGAAAACCTCCTCTTGGTTTAGCACCTGCACAGCCGCAGGAAGGAAAGGAGTTCATGGCTTTTGCTGCCCTCTCCTGTAGGGAGAAATGCAGATGAGATTGGCTGAAGGCTGGTTTCCAATCACTGATAAACAGATCCATGATCAAACCCCTACATTTCCTGCCTTCTCCTGGGCAGGAGGCACAGGGAGAAGGTGGTTGGAACTACTGGGAATATTTCAGTGCTCAGGGATGGGTGACAGGCACCAAAGGCGGGAACCCAACTTGTAAACTGTTTCAATCTGCCAGAAAAAGCACAATAACAGAACAGTCAGAACACTCTCGATGTGTTTCATGCAGCATTAGAAGCAATTCACAAGGAAATTCCTCACTGACATCCGATGGATTCAATTACTGCTAACGGCTGATGCTTTCTGTGATCCTCTGCTATTTGCAGGTGAATTAATGAATATTTTCTAGATGGGCTTTTTTTTCTTACACAGAGTTTCCATTGGTCTCCTGACAGTCTCCTCTGACTCTGAACGTGGATCTGAAAGCTGGGTGGTTCTTCCAGTGCAATTTCCCCTCCTCGAGGGAAGGAGAATTCCATGCACTGTGCTCAGCAGAAAACAAAAAGAATTTATCAGTTATGAGGGAAGAACGAGCCTCAGAAACATGCGTTTTCAGAGGGAAGTCCAGAATGCTGCCACAAAAACTCAATTACTCCAAGATACTCAAG
Source organism: Chamaea fasciata (assembly GCF_029207755.1). Lineage (NCBI taxonomy): Eukaryota > Metazoa > Chordata > Aves > Passeriformes > Sylviidae > Chamaea > Chamaea fasciata. The sequence continues at coordinate 4,327,109 of NW_027094098.1, forward strand.
TCCTAATGGCCATGGGAATCACATTGTGCAGATAATTCTCTGTGCAAATGGATATCAAGAAAGTAGAAAAGGTTTTGTTTTTTTTTGCCAGTATCACCTTCTCATGGTTTTTAAGCTTCCCTAGTGTGTTAGAAAACTAAACTCACCACCTTGTAGTTTAATATTACACCTTGAAATACAACCGCCTAATTTTGTCTGTACTTCAAATATCCATGCTTGGTTTATTGATTTCAATATTCTCTAAAAAGCCAAATAACCAAGAGCCTGTGTTTTGAGGTTTTTCAACTTCTCACAACAGATCAGGGAACAACAGAATATTCCAGTGCTTCTGGTTAGTGAGCCGTGTTTTCCACAATAATAAATTGGCACCAGACACGGGCATTACATCCCTTCCCCAGGTGAGCCTGACCTTTGGGAATACGGGCTTTAAAAACTCTTACACAGAAACAGACCAAAGGCAGGTCAATCTGTCGGGATCTGTAACAGAAAACAGAGCTCACGGTGAGTAGGTGACAAAGGGGAAGCCACCAGAGATGAGAATGAACTTTGCTGAGTGGTGCCTGACACTTCATTTGCTCGCGGTGCATCTAATTAGGAGCTGAATTAAAACCAAAAAAATCTCTGTCAGAGAGAGGCACACTCATTTTGGTGTAACTATGCAATGAAATAATGCAAAATCCCACCATGGCTCACACCCATCATTTGAACAGCAAAAACGAGCCAAGTTTGCAGTTCCTAATGACCACTGGAACCAGAGGAGCTGCACACTCTCCCCAATAGTTGGTGCAGAATGACTCCAGCCAAGGTCTGCACCACTCAGGTCACGTCCAGCCCTGCACTGGAGGAACCTGAAGCACCCCAGGTTTGGGATTTGGGAATGCAGCTGTGTCCCCAGAGGTTGTGCTGCAAACCCCCAGCACCCCAAGCCCTCCCAGCTGTGAGGAGCAGAGGCTGTGCTGGGGACAGGCTGGGATCCCAACAAATCTGCCCTTCCCCTTCCCTCTTTTATCTCTTTGTTTGCACAGCTAAGTGCTGCCAGATCTGAGAATTACTGCTAAAACGTGGCATGGAGCAACTAAGATGCAAACAAGCTTTCCCTTCTGACACACAGCCCCACCAAGCAAGAGTTGCAATAATTACATAACTGAAGGATTCAGATCTATAGTTTTAGGATCTGAATCCTTCAGTTATGAAGGATTAATTAACATAGGATTAATTCCCCCCATGCCTACAGGGGTGAGAACAGGACTTTTTTTGCACTCAACAGCAAAACCTCTTCCAAAATCCCAGAGGTTTGAGTAGGGCTGATCTCCACCTGCTCATTCCCTGGGTGAATTTCACACAGCCCGGAGCCCAGAGTGCCCAGGAGATGGACTGGACCCAGCTCATCCTGTGGATCCACCCAGGAGATGGACTGGACCCAGCTCATCCAGTGGATCCACCCAGGAGATGGACTGGACCCAGCTCATCCAGTGGATCCACCCAGGAGATGGACTGGACCCAGCTCATCCAGTGGATCCACCCAGGAGATGGACTGGACCCAGCTCATCCAGTGGATCCACCCCGGTCCCCCAGGAGGCTGCATGAGGCCGTGCTCCCCTCCCTGCTGCTGGATCCTTGGTCACCCCCAGGGCTGCAGCCCCTGGCACCCCCTCATCTGGAGAAGGGGATGGGAATGCTTTTCCCACGGAGGAGCTGCCATTTGGCAGAGCCCCCCCAGAGCAGCCCTGGTTACGTAAGAGCCCAATCTGCAGTTGGTTACTGGGAAATATTTTCACTTGTCAATTTACAACTCCGGGCAGGGACGATCCTCCCGGCGAGTAAACAACGCCAGCGCTCAGAGGGAGAATGTGTTCCTGATTATCCCACAATGATCCTGTTGGGACACGAGTTCGGGCTGTGTTGAAAAGCTCCTGGAGCTGGAGACCCGGGGTGTCCATCCTGCAAGCTTAGGAAAGGAAAGCTGCTCCACTCAGTCTGCTTTGCTACTGCATCCACACAAATTAGCCTGTGGCTCTAGCAGGGATTGCTTCCAGGCAGCTCTCCTATCAAAATCCCACACAATGGCACTCTGCCAGCGTCTTCTCAAATCCCTCTCTTTTTCATTGGTGACCAGGGAAGAAACTAGAGCAGACAAAATGAGCAAGAAATGCCTCAGATCCTAACAGCACAATCAAAAGGAAATTCACCAGGATTCGCAGACACGGCCATTAATTCTCCTAAAAGCGAGTCTGTGAATCTTTCGGATTACTTCAGAAGTCAGGATTTTCTATCTTTTCTCCTCTTCTCCTCTTTCACTTGAGGGGGGGTTCTTTCTTACCCCCAGCAGTTTTCATGACTTTCTGAACCAACCCCTACTTTCCATAGCAACCAGAACACACCTGGTGAGCATTGTGTTCATTAACTTCATCGTAAGCTCCTGCAGTCTCCGTTTCTCCATTCTCATTAATTACTTATCCTGTTCCATTGCCCAGCAGCTAGTTGAAGGGGAAAAAAAAAAAAAAAAAGAGAGAGAGAGAGAGAGAGAGAGAAAGAAAAAAGAAGAAAAAAAAAGAGAGAATTTAAAGGAAAAGAAATCTAAAGAAAAAAAATTGTACTGTGGAGTTACAGACAGAATCTGAAGTATTATTGTGTTTTGTTTTGAAGCTGTTTTTAAGATTTCTTACTAGTGGATCTCATTTTTTGGATAATCCAGCCATAACTTGCACTAACAGTGTGAAGCCAAAAAGGGCAGATTCCTTTATGAAGATTTAAGGGCAGCCAATCTTACTGACTTTTAGTGAAGCTTTTTGTGTTTATGGGCATTTCTCCTAAATGCATTTCGCACTCAGCTCAACCAGGATTACCCAAGACAAAAATCCCACATTTCTTTACATGAGTTTGTACCTCCAGCCATTTCAGACTTCACCTCTTTCGCAGGAAAGGGAAGCAAAGCAAACCAAGATCCTTTTCTGCGATGTGTGTTTTTTTACGGGAATAAAGAATCCCTGGAGTGAATTTGAGCTCCTGCCCCCTTCCCTCACCTACAGCCAGTCCAGCACTGCCATCTGCCGGGAGCTGCAGCTCCGGGAAATCACTGGCAAAACCACCCAAGTTTGGAGTGCTTGCGCCAATTTGTCAACCTAATTGCTCATTACAAAGTCATGGTGGTTTAATTTTAAACCCGAATATTAATCGCTGTAAATAAAATCGGAGCGACCCAAGGTAATTTCAGCAGTAATTTTCATCTCTGCACCACTGCTACCTATTGAGCTCCAATTCTGCCTCTGCAGGATTTCAGAGGGAAAGGAAGGAGCTGAAGTAATTTCTCAGCTGGACCTTAGGTCAAAATTAAGCAAATGAACTTATCAAATTCAAGCTTCCACAAGACACACGGGTACAGAGCTGGCACTGACCAAAATCCATCTCTGCCTTTTGCTTTTACATTTTACCTCACTTAGAGACACAAAAAAAAATTCAAAAATATATGGAAAAAAACCATTCATGGATAATTATTGACTAAAATAATAATAACCAGATTAGATTCCCTGAAGTCTTCTGTCTTCCATCAGAGTAAATCTCACTTTTTAAGTTAAGCCAGAGGTGGAGAGCCTGGTCCCCCATTACTGAAGTGACACCTGGGCCTGCTCTGGCTGGGACACAGCTCCTGGAAAAACTCCTCACTGGACAGGGAGGGGTGGAGGGAAAGCAAAGCGGAGCCTCATGCTCGGAAATGAACACAAGGCAGGTCTAAATGCCAAAAAACAGACAAATAAAATGGGCAAATTCTCAGCACCGGTTTATGCTGGTTGTTTTGCATCACTCATCCAAAGAAAGAAGAGGAAACACAAGTCCAGTTTATCATCAGGTATCTACACAGGCAATAAAGGTTTCAAGCAAAATTACCCAGTTGTCATCATCAGTAAGAGACTAAATCTTAATTTTAGGTGTCCTCATCTTGCCAGCAGCCCTCAGTGGCAGCCAGGACAGCTGGGCACGGGGACACATTGTTGGCTGCACCCCTGTTCCTCCCCATCTTCCCTTCCTAACTTTCCCTCAAACGATCCCCAGCACACATTCCTTGTGGCAGGAGAATGTGTCTGAAACAATCCAGAACCGCCATTTCCAACCCATGTGCTCCGAAAGGAACAGACTGAGGTGAGCAGTTCTGTCCGAAGCTGTGTTAATTCCTTGGTGGGCCTGACAGACACCAGAGGAGCGTTATTGCGCTTGCAGACACAATTCCCAGCTGGAAAAACACCTCGGACACACCTCCACAGCCACAAATTGGGCTGTTTTCTGCACTTTGCTGCTGCCGAAGAAGATAATTGGGAGGGTTTGGTATCGACCTTTCTCTCAAAGATGTCTCTAATGACGCCTGACTCGAGCCCCACCACAGCCAGGAGGGCAGAGCAGCTGAAGAAATGGGAATTACCGTGTTCAAATAATTCCTGTCCCAGCCAGCCCAGCAGGACTGGGAACACCCTCTCTGCATCCCAAGGGCTGAGCTGGGACTGAGAGACAGGCACCGCTTCCCAGCCCAGGGAGGGAAGGATTTATGAATCTTCTAAAATTACAGCTTTTTATGAAAAAATCTCCAAAGGCAGTGGGACAAGGCTTCAAAATTTCATCCTTCCCATGCTGGTGTGAATCCCCATATTTTGAGCCTCTTTCCTGGATTGACAGCTTGAGGCAAGCAGGTTTTTAAGGGCTTAATTCCAACCCACAATATTGTGATACTTTGATTAATCTGCAGCTCCAATATGAGACATCACTTGGTTTCCACTTTCCTGAGGGTTTGTTTTGGTGCTATCCCCCAATAAAAGGTATCACAACTTTCTGTCTCATCCCTGCATTCACAGTTTATCACTCCTTTTCCCTTCTTTCCACTCACATATTTAAGAGTTGAGAGCTTGAACCCTTCTCAATCCCAATGTTTACCCAAGGTTTCCATTCCATTATCACACATACTTTTTTTTTTTCCTCGTTCTGTAGGCAAGCTACAGCTCTCATTTTCCTGCAAGACAATCTCCGATTATTTATCCTATTTGCCTTGGATGGAGTAGTCCTGGCAACCAAGTTTAAGCAGACTCCAAGGACTAGTGGTGTCTTGAGATGAAATTCCTCCCTCAAATCCTGCAATATGCTCCCTTCTGAGCACAGGCAGAAAAGCCATTAACCTGAACAGATGGGAGGTAGTCTGTGGGCAGGCAAAAGCTGCTAGAGCAAAAACTTAGAATACAAAAAAAAAAAAGAAAAGAAAAGAAAGAAAAGAAAAAAATCTGACTCACAGGCCTGATAAGAATCACAAGATTGGCACCAGAGATCCCAGAATTTTAAGAGGAAATGTGTATTTTAAAGAAAACAGATGCACGATTCTTTATTTTTGTTGTGCGCTTTTGACTCCCCTCAAGGGAAGGGTACCCTGATTTATTTGAAAGGAGAACTGGGGTCACTATTTGTCTACTAAAGCTTTAACCCCAACTCAAAAAACAACCACAACAAGAGACGTTAAATGGGCAGAGTGGAACCTCCCTCAACAAACACTCCATGGTCTGCTGCTCAACCTCCCAGCAAAGGCACAGAAAAAATACCCACAATGATGAGCATTTGTTTTTTTTTTTTTCAAACCTGCCATTCAAAGGCTTTATAGTTTTCTGCTTAATTGGGATTTCTCCTGGACTTCTCATTCCCAATGAAATTCATCCCAGAATGCACAAGGGCACATGGAAAATTTGTGGAATTATCCCCAGTGTGATAGTGATAGGATGGAGAGAAGGATGCAGGGGGAGGAAGAAGTTTGGAAAACAGTAGAAGAAAACAGACTGAAAAGTGATTTTTCTTGCTGCCCTGAGAGCATTTGTGCTGTCAGTGGAGCAGCAGGGAGGCAGGGACACGTAAGGACAGCCTCAAACTTTAATTGGTAGCAGTGGTAGGTGACCTTAAAGAAGCACGGAAATGGATCCACAAAATCCACTTTGGTGCAATTTGTAATTCCCCATAAATAACACAGTTCTACATCTTGTTAGTAATTCCTTTTAATTTTTTTAAATAGACGCATATTTATAAAGAACCTTTATATATTTTTGAACCTTTAGATCAATGTGAAATATATTTATATACTGTCTGTATTTAAACCCCTTTTATATTTATAAATGTCAGTTCAATAAAAAACCATTTCCATAACCTAGTTCACCATGATATCCATGTACCTTGCTCTGAAAAATACCAGGCTACAAAAGGAATATGCTGATGTTTCCTTATTGAATTTTTAACATTTTATCTAACTATAAATTCGTCAATTAAATTTTCCTGCCTAGATAGGGCAGAAAAATCATTGCAAAATCACAGATCATTGAACAGAACACACCAAAAAAAGCCCCAAAAAACCAGAAAAACCCACCCCCCCCCAAAAAAAACCCCACCCAAAATACAAATAAACAAAAACCCAAAAAACCCCCAAACCAACCAAACAACAACCCAACCCTAAAATTGCAGTTTTAGAGGCACAGGGGAACAAGAAGGTGCCTGCAGGAAAACTGACTCTTAGGTAAAACAATTTATTTCCTTCTACACAAATTCCTCTCTCAATTAAGAAAAAATGGCATTACTTCAAAAAAAACCCAAAAAATAGGATTTCTCAGCTGGAGAAAAAAAATCAAAGTTTTGATTAGGGAATACACCAAACCAAAATGATTATGTTCCCTTATCAACACCTGGCTGAAGTTACCATGGGCCTGGGAGACTCTCAGAACAGAAAATCAAGTTTGCCCTGCACAAAGAGCACTCTTTAAAATATTCCATGAAATTCCCAGTCATTTACACCACGGATATGTATTCCACGAGAAAAACACTCCTGATTGCTCAAGGTCATTTGGGTAGAATGATGAATGAAAATCTGAATGCAGGGAATTAATATGTGGACCCATAAATGCTCTTAACAGACTTCCCTGCTGCTGACCTGAAAATAGTAAATCTCAGCGGTGTATTTATTATTAACACCGTAATTTGATGAGAATTTAATTTACAGCAGGTGAAAACGGGGAATAGAGAAAGGATTCTACATGGTAGCATTGGGGAGAACAAAGTTTTTGAAATAAAATAAGGAAACTGAACAGCATTTGGCTTCCTTCTCATAACTCATGTATTTTAAAGGCTCACACGTCCCAGTAAAGTGGCAGTTTTTCAGAGACTTTATTATTTCTGCATGCTGAGGGTTGGCAGGACCGCCAGCATTCTGGTGGGCATCAACGATCCAGACAAAAAGGATCACCTCTATTTCTCATTACTGCCACGACTCTGGGGAGTTTTATCTTCCCCGGGATGAAAAAGGAGGAATTACCACGGCAGAGAGGCCGTTTCTCACTCTGTGTTCTCCCCAAACGCAATTTCTGTCACGGCTTCAGCGCCGGGCTGGAGACTGGAGATTCCAGAGCTGAAGGAATTGTGCGTGCAGTCATTAAAAATGGGCTGATTCCTGCCCAAATTTCCCAGCCTCTTCAAGGGATTCCTGTCCCAAGGAGCCCACAGCCCTAAAAGCAGGAGCTGTTTATTCCTATTTATTCCTGCTCCAGCCCCTGGTGCTGCTCTCAGCTCTCTCTCCCAGAGTTTATATTTATAAACTTTATATTGTAAAGTTTATATTGTTCATCTCGTGTGGGACAAGGCGGGGTTTGTGCTCAGAGCCCCCCTGCCTACAGAGCAAAATGCCACCAAAATGCATTCCCTGCAAATCCCAAGCGTCCCTCAGATCCCAGTGGCTTTCAAAGCGGAATATTAGATGAGACTTTAGCTATTAATTATCACTCGTTTATAATGCCAGCATCACCTTCCAAAATGCCATCACCCTTTGCCTCAACCTGGAATCTAAGAGGACGATTATTTCATGCACAAATGTCTTTACTGCGCTAGAAAATGGAAAGCAAGCCCTCAAATCTGCTTGACAAGAGAATCGTCAGCCCCAAAGCCTCCTCTGGCCTCCAGAATTTACACAGCAAGGCATTCCTAAGGATGGAAAGTCTTGCCTAAGCCAAGTTGTGAGGGTCTCCTTGCTTTTGGAGAAAGTTCTTTCGCACGTGATTCCACGATTATGGCCAGAGCTAAATTTGCTTTTGACCAGAAAAACGTCAGCACAGGTGGCACTGTAGAAAAAAAAAAAAAAAAAAAGCCCGCAGAAAGAAAAAAAAGCTGAAAGGAAAATTAAAAAAAAAAAATACAGAGCAAAGTGTGGCTTGACAAAGCTCATTGTTGCTAAAAGGGACAGGGACAAAAGGAGCCTCAGCCGGTGCCAATCCCTTTGGAATGCGAGCAGGAGGGATTGCAGGGATGCTGGAAGAGCTGGTGACTCATCCCTGCTCCCTCTCCCCTGTGCTCGGAGAGGTTTCAATTCCCTGCTCTCCATTTTTACATCTGGCCACGAGTGTGGTGTGAGCTGAAGGCGGCACCTGATAAAATCCAGGCACACCGAGAGCTCTGCTTCCACCCCCTGGGCACAGCGGCATCCAGGGCTGCCAGGCCTCGCACTTTATCTTCTTTTGGCCAGGGTTGGGATTAAATGCTCAAAATGGTGTTTCTTCTTCAGACTCAGATGTTTATTAATTATCTATGTTACAGTCTCACAAACCGTGAGTTCTGCAGCACTTCCAGCTAACAAACTAAAAATGGCCCCATCTCCCTCTCTACGAGGGTTTTTAAGGATAAACCGTCCAACCAAGAAATGACACCTAAATTATTTTTACTTCTAACCCAATAACCAACCACCCAGGGCCCACAATGTGGATTTTTCTATCCAGTTACAAAATCCCACCCAGACCCATGGGGAAAAAGGTGAAAAAGAAGGACTGGCCTCTGCCCTAAATCCCCCATCTAGCTTTGTACACATATTACTGTATTCTAAACCCTTAAACTCTAAGTTTTTCCCCCTGTGCTGTCACACACTTGTATTCAAACCCCACACCCACAATCCCAGCGCTGTCACTCAATTTTGGAGCCTTTTCCACGACCTCAGGTCAATGCAGTGTTTGCCTGGGGGTCAGTGCCTGTCAGCACAGTAAGCCTGGAATCCTCAGTGCCCGGGGTTCCAGCAGCCAGGGCTATTTCACATCTCGCTGATGCATTTTAAATCAGTAAATTTGTTCCATCTTAAGAGAGAACAACTGTTTGTCTTCCCCTGAGGACGTGAATGGGTCCAAGTGAGTTTCACACCGATTTCCTTTCATTTACAGCCACACGGTCTTAGAAAAGCTGAAATATCACAACAGAATTACCAGGTAAAAAAACCAACATAAACTAAATTTATGCCAAGTAATCTTTAAAACATCCTAAACTCTTCTGAGAGAATCAATTTATAATCTAAAGAATTCTTTCCCGTAATACAAAAAGGGACCAACATTTGCTAAATGATGGCCTTCCAGGTTTGGAAGAGGATGTGGATTTGTCTGTTCTGACAGCTGCCATATTTTAATTTATTCATCACAGAGGAGCTGTTGTCACGGAGAATGGCCAAGGCACTGCCTGGCACACAGGGCAGGGCATTTCTGGCCAAGCCAAGGTGCAGGAGCTCTGTGGATGCTCCCAGAGCTTTTAGAAATGGGAATTAAAAAGAAGAGTATTCAGGATTTAACACAAATGGGTAGAAGTTCAAATCCTGAAACCCCTGCAATTATTCATCACACTCAAATTCTTTCCTCTCCAAGCCCTTTCCCCCACCTGTGTCTACAGAGGAGAGCAGCTGAAGGAATATATTTTTTATTTCCAGGCATCAAATGACATAGCAATTTCCTCAAAAAAATTAATAAAACCCCCCCACAGATCCAGAATCCAGCTCTACCAGTACCTCTGTAACAAGAGGACCCAGATTAGAAACAGTGACACAAAAAATTAAACTGCTCAGAACTGTTGTACAACACAAATATCTGCTGGTACACGGGCTCACAATAATATTTTATCTTGAATTTATCAACAGCAGAAATAATTGGTGGTAACAAATGATGGACTATTCCATGGATTATTATTACACTGCTGAATTTAAAAAGGGAATTTTGTGTGTCTATTCTGTATCCTTCATCTTCGCTTCCTTTCCCAGCACCTCTCCATTGGGACTTTTCTTGAGGATTTTGAAAAGAACAATATTTAATTTCTAGGGTGGCATTTTTCCAAAATACTGTTTTGCTGCTTTTTTGCGTTCCTGAGTTAATTATTTTGCAATAACATCGAGTCACTTTTTGTGCAGCCAGCTTTGTCAATCTGTAATTACAGCAAATGCCTACAAATATTACAACTGCGGATACATTGCAATTTAGAAACCTCCCATTTAAAGAAAGTGTTGCGAATCCTTCAAGAGCATTGTCCCATCGATGTTAAATAATTGCTACTTTTTAAAAGCAGCACGAATAAAAACAGGGAGAAAATCCAAAGTGTGCTGCTCAGTGGAAAAAGCCAGGCTTTTTTTTTTTTTTTTTTTTTTTTTTTATATCCTCACATCCAGCAAATGTGGATTAAAAAAAAACAAACCACCACAATCCAAACACGTCCTTCCACACTGACTTCACAGAGAGGACTGGCTATTTCCTATTATTTTTATTAGCTGTTACTTTGAAAATGTTGAAATCATCCATATGATGAATAAAATCACGTTGCTACTTTGAGAAGTGATTTATTTCAGCCATCAGTCCAATTGCACACAAAGGTTCTGGAAATAGACGGCCTTTGCAAGAAGAGATGAATTCACTCTACACACTCTGAGTCAACTGGGAGGGATTGAGCCTCAGTTATGCAAGTCACAAACGCAGCTGAAATCCTGATTTCACATCCATACTTCCACAGCCTGCTTACACACCCCCCCTGTACATAGAGAGATGCAAATCATTTTATTCCACTTCTCCAAAAGCTCCTGTGTGGTAAAGACAGGGAGATCTTCTCTCGGTGAGCTGTGCACAGATTGACTCCTGAGTGAGGAGGAAATTAAATCCTCCCTGAAGGAACAGTCATAGCTGTGCATTATTACATGGAAAAGAAGGGCCACACGTGAAAAATAAAATAAAAAACGCACTCAGACACGAATCACGGACTCATATTCAAAATATCCCCCTGGAATTGTCATCACAAGGCACTGTGAGCTGAATTCAACGCCAAATGAGGGTTTATTTCCTCCCCTTGCTCACACAGCTGAATTTTCTGACAGATGGAAGGTGAGTAAGTGGCCGTGGGCTCTCCCGGCAGCAGCGGCAGCTCCCAGAACGGCCCTGCCCCGTGTCCAGCTGACTCAGACTCTGCCACCTGAGCACAGTTCCAAACTTCAAGTCCATTTGGGCATTTTGCCCAGATGCCAGGCAGAAAACCAAGACGTGACACCAGCTTTGCTGCGGACAATTTCTGTCTGCGACAGAGGCGGGAGGATCCATCGGCCGTGCCCAAGCGCGGGGTGGAACATTCACAGCATTTCTGTGCTCCTGGCACGGTTTGGCTGCTCAAAAACCTCGGTGCCAAGGCAGGCAGGGATGAGGCAGCAGGGACAGGGACGGGGTGAGCACTGTCCCCCTGCCCCTGTGTCACTGCACGGGGACACAGCGCCGGCACAGCCTGACACAACCCCGAGGCCTCCGCACCGTCCATGGTGCCCCTCTCCACACCACACGTGGGAATCGATGCCTTAGGATTTTAGCTTTTCTATTTTTCAGCTCCTGTATTGCTCTAGTGGATATTTCTGAAGCTCCACAGCCTGTCAGCTGCTCTTCTCCTGTTTTGTTCAGGCAAAACAATTCCTCTCCAGGCCTGGAACTCAAGGACACCTCACTGCCTCAGGACACGAAAAGTATAAAAAAAAAGTGAATGGAGAGGAGCAAACTGGGGGTCAGTGACTTCATTACCTGGAGCTCCAACTGGAGGATTAACCCCTGATATGTAAATGGACCAAACTGAGAATTGCCTGAAAAGTTCATGACCATTGTCCACGCTGGGTGCAGCCCCTGAGAGGCTCTGACTGCCCAAGGCGTGTCTGTTGAAGGCCTTCAATAAATCCCCACTTTATTCCGTGAACCTTGCCCAGCCTCTGTCCTAGGGAGCATCAAAATGTCCAGCCTGGAATGGTGCAGGAGGCTGGGCAGGGCAGCCTGGGGGAGGCTGCAGTGCCTGGTGGCACGTGCTGAGTGTCCCAAGGTGTAAAAACCTCAGCTGAGTGTCCTGTGGTGTACAAAACTCACCCAAAAAACAGCTCTGTGAGACACTTTTTCATCAACAAAGGTTACTCCCACCTGAGGAGGGAGGATTTAGAAAGGGCGTGAACTGGTGGAGAGGAATTGCATCACCACTTGTGCTCCTAATTGGTGATTTTTGTCAACGATGCTAATGTGCTAAATTTATAAATCTGTATTCACTCCACTGTGGGGTGGTATTTTCCATGTCTGCCCTGGAAGCCTCCAATAAAGACCAACCTTTACATTATTTCCTATACTAATATTATCTCAAAATTACCCTAACTGACAAAAAAAAAAGAAATTAGCAAATTAGCATAATTGACAAAAATCACCAAGAAGCTCTCGAAGAGCTGTTTTTCAGCCTTGGCTCCCAGAAGGAACCAAGACAGGACAGAGGCTTTGGGATGTCTTTTGTCTTTCTGCCTAGGGAAAGGGTAGGGAAAAATACTGAGAAAACCAGCTACAAATAAATACAATAAGCTACAGAGCTCCCAATCTCTGTGTGAAGAACACAGAGAATATATTAAAGGAAAAAAAAAAGGCCAAAATCAATCCGGCACCACTTATTTACATACCCTTCCTCCTGTGTAACATATATTTAGCAAAGAGCTGTGGTGTTTTTGTTCTCTCCCCTGAGCTGTGCTTGAGTCCTGCAGCACGACTTCCCCTGCAGTCGTGCCTCAATTTTCACCATTTAGGCACTCAGGCACACAAGTGCCCAAAAATAAAACAAGTGCTTTTCCATTAGCAGCAGCAGCTGGGGGGAAAAAAAAAAAATAAATCAAGCTTCACATTTAAATTTTGCTTAGCAAAGAGCAGAGTCAGATCTTTCTGCCAACTTTGCTCACCTCACTTGTGTCCTCCTCACACCAGCAAGGACAGGGAATGTTTTGGGTACAAATGTGTGATGGTGAATTTAATTATCGTAATGTCGTGAAATTGTAAAAGCTGAAGCAGCTGATGAAAACAAACCCCACACACCAAAAAACCCCCCAGAAATCATAAAATTATTAACAGTTATTCCAGCTGGGAGAAGACAAGCTTGTGGATTGTGTGACTGGTAGGATTCTGCTCCTACGTTTCTCACTGTGTTGGATGGAGTACCCAGAATTAATCTTGATTTTTTGGACATGTTGTGGGGTGCTTCACACAAGGGATTTCCACATACAAAGTCAGCTCCCTCTGATGGGCTGTGTTCAGAACACCCGCACAAAAATTGTCAAAAAAAAAATTTTAATAGGCTCACACTGAGAAAAGTATGGAGAAATTGTAGAGGTGTTTGTTTTTGGTTTTGTTTTTGTTTTGGTTTTGGTTTTGTTTTGTTTTTGTTTTTGTTTTTGTTTTGTTTTGTTTTTGTTTTTGCTTTTGTTTTTGTTTTTGTTTTTGTTTTTTTAAGTAAGGCTAAGGCCTAACTGGTGTAGTTCAAGAACTAAAATTCTGGCACTGCAGGCCTGAGTCAGGAAACTAAACCCATTTTCTGACATGTCCTGCCACTGGATCTTCAGACTAAAACGACTTACAGTTCTTAAGATGATAATTTGCCAGTATTATTAATTGCACCTGGCACCTAAGATATATCAGCTACACTGTACTTGATATCCTGACAAATATCTCCAAAAATCAGTTACCAGTCATATGCTTTTCTCACTGATACCAGAAGGAAAATCACATAGAATGTGTCTTTAGACTGATGAATTTCAAGCACAAATACACTGTAAAAAACCAGTAAAAACCAGTTTTTACTGAAAAAAATTAGTTCAGCTTCCCATAAAAGCCAGGCTTTTGTGATCATCCTGTAGCCCTGGTAACTACCTGGGCACTTCCAACAAAATTCGAGGGAGAGATGGAACCTTACAATCCATTTAACATTCTGAAAATAATCCAGGGAAGTATAAAAATACTTAAACCAGCATCTCTTCACAGATCAACAGCTGGACAATATTAAGAATTTCATCCCAAACAAGAACTCAGAGCCACCAACAGAGGCCAAGCAATGGAGTACCTGGTGTTGACTTGCTGAATCTCTGTAACAGCTCATAAAACTTCCACAGAGCCTCCTTGTTCGAATTCAAAACAGTCCCACAGCCCGGGGAAAGCAACTGTTCGTGCCATCAACAGATAACAGAGCACACAATAGGAATTAAAACCAACCTCACCCAGTAGCCACTGCTCCCCTTGACAGATTTCACAGCTCCCCAGCTGGATTTTTGTTTCCAGGTTAAAAAATAAGTCAGTAGAGAAAATAACTTCTCTTTCCTTGCAGTTGTTAAATCATGTGTGAATTAGCAATGCTCCCTGCACTTGCCTGCTTTCCCAGAAATGATATTGATGCTTTTATTTTGGTTTTCACTCACCAGCTGGGGGGATGTGCCCTTCATAGGTCACCAGAAGTCTGTGACAAGCCAAGGGTAAAAGGGGAAGATGGAAAAGCACAACAGAGGAGTAAACAAGACTACAGGATAAAATAAGTATGAATTAGGTAAAAACCACAAAAATCAGATTTTAATATCCTTTCTTCACTTTGACCTCACTCTGACCGTGGTATGATGGGGGCATTCCTAGAATTTGAACCCACAAATCCAAAAATTAAACAAAGAGGGTAGAGTGTCTTTTCCCTTTGTAAACATCCTGGATATAATGAAGACGCAGCTGAAGACATAAAGGAAAATGTCTTTGGGGCAATATTATCTGTGTAGTTCTTTAATATTCATAGTTAATTTGGCAGGGAGTGTCTTCATTTGGATCAAAAACACAGGAGAAAATTTCAAATTGAGCAAACTGTGCCTGACTTGGAAGAAAAATGAAATCCATAAAGAGAGTTTCTGTGCCCTTCCTGGGTTTAGCTTCTGGCCATCAAAAAAAGATGTGTAAATAAATAAAGGCCTTTAATCGCATTACTTAATAATGATTACTGAAATACCAATTATTGTATTTCATAAATCCTGACTGTGCAAGAGAAATTAGAGTGAATTTGTGGCACAGAAAAGAGAAGGGATTTCTCAAAAAATCTGCTAAAAACCAATTATGCTGATGTTTGAAGGTCTGCGATGACACCACCAAGATTTCCTCAAGAAAAATGTAATCATTAGATTTGATTAAAAGCAGGTTCTGATCTACAGATAACTTTAAAACCTGCAATTTTTTTTTTTTTAGTTCTGATTTTCTAATGATGAAACAATATTTTTGAGGAATATTTATCTCCTCAGGTAACGAAATAAAATACTTCCTCTTTCATCCTCCTCTTGAACTCCCCACAGTGATTATTGTACATTGCACCAGGGGCCTTCTTGTCAACCAACAGCTTTTCCTTTTTTTGTGCTGTTACTTTGTCTTTTGAAGGTTAATTTTGTCAATGGGCTGAACCAGGCCCAAATTTTTAAACCAATACAAAGCCTTCAAAAAAATCTTGAAGCAATTTCTTGGAGGTAGATGAAGAAATTATTTACACTTCTGAATCAACCATTTCACCCCACCCAGACCTGACTTATTTTCTGCAGAGCTGTCACCCAACACTGGCGACGTTTTTGGAAGGAGAGCATCCTGAGATCCATTGAAAATCTAAAATACCACTTCAAGTCCACAGCACCGAGTTTTTGAAGTACTCCTTGCAAATCAAACCCCAATTAGGACACTACTCCAGCTTTTCGACTCTAATCACCATGGGCACAAATACCCTCATTTAAAGCAATTAGCAAGTTGCATCATTTGTAACAGAACATTCTGAATATTTCTGAAATCTGGCTGTGCCCTGCAGTTTGTTTTTTAATGCTTCAACTCCTTTTTTATCACCAGTAGAAAGAAATTGTCAGCCAAACCTGTAAAAAACCTGCTGTTGTATTATTTCCAAAATCCAACATTTTTTTATCAGTGAAAGCATATTGTCGTTGGAAAAAATGTTTTTGAATAAAACTGGACAAGTATTCTGTAAAGAAATTATTTAAGAAAAAAGCATGTCTTTATCGTGGCCAAAGTCCTCAATCTGCCCAATTCTGGCAGATAAAAGTTAGTGCTGTTGTGAATAAACTTTGAGAGAAGAACAGGACCATCATTAACTGTCAGGGAATAACCCAAATTAAATAACCCAGTAATTCAAAATGGTACCAAAGTCAAAATTCAACATGAAAAGCAACTGACCACCTTCAGCTCCAAACACCTGGGTGAAAACACCTTTCACACAGCCATGGCCCACTCTGCCTCCTAAAACCAGACTTCACTGTCTTTCAGCTCTGAGAACTTCAAATACTGTTTTATAGAAACTGCGTTTCTATAAAATTTCAGAGGAGATGATGGCGAGAGACCCAGCCATCAACACCAGCAGCACTTTGGAACTGTTTTCACCGGGAAGTTTTAGAATTCCAAGATATCTGTGAAGTGCTGGACACTAATGGCCAGCAGAGCTTTTATTCTGGCATGAAGAATGCACAATTCCTTCAGGTCCTCAGCTCTGACTTGGAGGAATTTGAGGTTTTTCAGTGCCCAGACACTGACAGATGGGATTTAGTGAGGGAAATGGATCACCTGACACGGTGTCCTCCTGGAAGGATTCCAAAGAGTTTGCAACCTTTGCTGTTCCCTTAAAGATTCGCAAGTTTCCATTAAAAAAACCCAAACAAACAAACAAACCAACCAAAAAACCCAACAACAACAACAACAAAAAACACCAAACAGGACAACAAACTTTCAGCGGGTACCTCTGCAATTACCAGATGGAAATGAATTAACAGCTCAAGATGCAACAAGTCTTGGAGGAACCACTCCAAAATACCCCAAATTTTCAAAAAGCACCCACCACAAGCGGAGTGCAGGCACAGGCACTCTAAAAAACAAGGGCCTGAAAAACCAGGACAAAGTGAAAAAGAAAGGTGTGGAATTATTCTCATTTTTCCTGCTCAAACTCCTCTGGAAAAACCAGATTTCCAACAGACAGCTGTGATATCAAATTATGACATTTTGGCCTGACCTCCACATCTCTGAAAAGCCATCAATTCTAAGAAGTGTTTTTCATCCTTTCAGCTCCGGAGCTGTGCAACCCAAATTCCATTTCTCATTTCACAGCTTATCTTTGAGGCTGTGTGCACAAATTAACATCAGTAATGCTCGAACAGTTTTAAAAAAGAGAGAAAAAGGGAAATCAGCAATCCGCAGAAAGCAGTGACTAATGTCCTGGAGCTTGTCTGGGCCTTTATCACACAGGAACAGATGAACTACAAGAAAATTTGAGCCACCTCTGCTGCCAAAATTTTACTTGAAGTGCAGCACATTTACAACAGGTCTACAAAAGGACTTGATTCTAACTCCTTTTTCTCTTTCTTGAAGTAAAAATGACTCCTGAAGGAACAAGAAGCGCAAAGAAGATAAGCATCAGATCCCTGCAGTCCTTTCAGGCCCATTTTGCTGGGAATGCTGTTATGATCATCCTCAGATGTCAAAATGTCATTTGATAATAAAAGTTTAATATAACTTAGGTGTGACTTGCGGCTGGCAAGCAAAAATAATCCCCAAATTTGGTCACTTACACAACACGTAATTTTGCCTAAGCGTGTTCCATGCACAACTCTGGTCCATAAAGAATTCTCTGCTTCCTCAAGAACTTGCAGCATTAACAAGTTAATTCAGAATTTTCTCTTTAATTCCTGTGCTTATGTCGTGTTGTGGAAAACATAACCAATGGAAAATACAGATATTAGCCAGGTTCATCCCCATTTTCACAGGAACCTCAAACACCCGCCTGAAGAAGTTCCAGCTTGGGCTAAAATAATTGGACTGTCAAATAAGCAATATGCAGAAAATAAATTTAAAAAAAAAAATCCAACTGGCAAAAATCAGGGAAGGAGTAAAACTCCTGAACACATAAATCCGTGAGGAATACCACGATGGAAAATGGGAGCAGAAATTTAAACCACAGCAAAAAGCCAAAGAGAAAGGAAGGAAGAACCCAAGGAAGAATCCATGAGGTGTGTGTGTATTTACTGGTCCCACAGATACAAATTGCATTCACTGCCATGGAATATCTCATTTTCCGTTACCTTCTGCCTGTTGAGTTAATTGGTTTCTGCCAACTGGACAAGAGTTTCTGGTGCTGGATAAGCCTAAGGAGATTCCAGTAATACCTCACCCACGGGAAGCTGGAAATCTGCATTACCTTCTATTTGCTCCAAGCTACCTTATTCAGAGCATCTCTCTTTTCCCAAATATCCTGAGTTTCAGCGTTGCTTAGCCTTGATGAAAAGCACATTCCAGAAGCTGGTGAGTTGACTCATCCACTCGACTTTAATCTGAATATTCCTCCTTTGAAGTTGGTAGCTGAATGCTGACTCAGACCTTCTAAAACCCATAGACTGCCATGCAAATTAATAAAAGATTTGATTAACGTTGACTGTGAAATTTTATTTTTGTAGGTTGCCCCAACTACTGGGAACGCGACAGAGGGATTAGAAATTATTTTATGTTCTCAAGGCAGCCACCAAACGAAGGATGGCACATCAAAACCTCGAGTTTGCAAACAAAGGCACTGTTAAAAATACAAAAATTCTGTCGGTTCAAACAAATGTCCAACCTCTGCGTCTTTGTAGTTCAGCTGGAAGAAACACAATGCATTTTCCTTCCATTTTAATTCTGCTTTTTATAAGACACTTGGCTTCTGACTGGAGGCAAAATGTTCAAAGGCAAATGACTCAACGCTTCAAAACTGAAAAGGGCAAAATTTTGATTACTGAGAGGTGAAGCATGAAACAAACGAAACTTGCACCAAAACTGATCAGCACATCAATCTATATTTGACCCATACTCAGAAACAAGCAACAGAAGTTCCTCACACTGGGCTGTTGCAATCTGAATAATTGCCATATGGTGTGTGTGGAAAATAAATGCAAATATTCTGCCTGCAGCATAAGTAGATCCTGCCATAAACTTGTCTGGGGTTTCTCTTTTTCCTTTTCCTGGCATTGCCAGCAAAGCCAGTGCTTAGTTGGATTGCAGAGCTTCCCATGCCACCAGGTTTAGGTAGCATTCACGGGGACTTTTATTGATGTTTTATTCATGTTTTTCTGGTTGTCTCAGGTTTTCTGTGCTTGAGGAGCTCAACAGAGCTCCAAAATTCTGGAAAGGGGAACCTTCTAACCCCCTTCCCTCTAAATATTGGTGCCAAGCCCTCCACGCTGGTGGTTTCAGCACTTTGGGAATGGTGAACCTGAGCTTCCACAGGGGGTGGAAAAGTCTGGCAAGTTCCCTTGGGAAATTACAGCTGGCCTAATTACACATTCTCAGCTCAGAAAGAAAGAAAGAAAGAGAGTTTTATTGGGTTAGTTAGTGGGAGCAAAACCCTGCTCCGAGGAAAAACCGGGAGCTGCAGGAAAACAAATGTTGAGTTATCCTGCTGGAAGGTGTCTGAGGCACTCAACTGCGCGTTCCCGAATTCAGTGTTCCAGCCCATGGAATTAGTGCCACAGCCCAGGGAACACGGTCATTAAAAGACATTTAGAAGCCTTGTGGAATGTAAACAAAACAATTATGTGCCTCTCAGGCATCAGCATCTAGATAATGCCAACGAATTTTGTTAAACTGATCCCTAATAAAGTAAAAAACCAACCAAACAAACAAAAAACCCCAACCCAAACAAACAAAAAAACCAACAACAATAAACCCAAAAAAACAAACCCAAACAAACAGCAGCAGCAGCAACAACAACAACAAAAAACACCTCCTCCCCCAAGAAAAGAACTCCAAACCTGAAGCCTGATTTTTGACCTTTCTGACCTGAGTTCCAGTGTAATTACCCTTCACAAAAGCAAAGGGAATGGTACCAGAAAGTACCATTATTATTATTATTCACTATTACCAGCACAATCACCATGTATTACCTTTAGACAAGTAAAATAAACCTGGTATTTCTAAGCAGACCCTCTCCTCTCTATCAGAATTTGTCCAGGCTTATTTGGTAAAAGAATTCCCCTGTTTTTATTGAAGAAGGGATGATTTAACCCTCTACTGGCAGGAGTTTCTGGACTTTGTGAACCTTCCCATCTTTTTCTGCTGAAGGGAGTTCTGTGATCACCGAGACAACAAGTTGGATAAAACCATAAACCCTTTCCTTCAGGATAATTCCCAGCCTATTTCAAGGCTTGTGCTCCTTGAAAACAGCTCAATGGAATATGGAACCTGCAACCAGAATTAATTTATTTATAACTGCAGTGGTGCTGCTTTCCACCAGCTGGAATGATTATCTGGTTATTAATTAGTTAAAAATACCATCATTTTAATGGGAGTAAATAAAAAATAAATACAATAAATACAATAAAGTAAATCAAAACACATCAGCTTTGCCCTAATGACAAGATAACGTATTTTGAAATCCAGTTTCACCTGGAGGGTGGCAGGGCTGTGTCCGCCCTGTGCTTTTGCAGCAGCCAGCACACGCTGGGAGGTTCTGCTTCCAAACTCTGACACAAACCAGCCACGACAGGGAGGGCATAACCTGGTTCTGAGAGGAATGAGTGTGAGCAGAGCCCCTTCCACAGCCTCAGCCAGCCCTCAATTTCCCCTCATTATCAGATAATTCTGACACAGCCTTGGCGTTTTAATAACTCGCCGTTAATTGGGCCGAGTAACCCGTGCAGATGCAGCAGGGCTGAAATGCTGAACTCAGTTACAGCAGGAGTCTATTCTGTCAATGATTTATGGAAAGAGAGGTATAAAATTAGGATTTGCCTCTTTTAAAGAGTGTTTTCAAGACCATACCTTAAAATTTCTTCCATTAAATATAGTTATTCCAAGGAATAAGCTGCTGAGAGCACAGCTCAATTCTTCTTGCCATGAACCTATTTTTCAGCTAGGGGAAGTGGAAATATACTGAGCATCCACTCAGCACAACTCGAAATAAAATCTCCTGGATGTCAGAAAAAAACTGTCCCCATTCTATTCAACCAGCTGCCACTGAGTAAGCAACTTTTATAAAGGGGAAATAAATTTTTAAAAATCATTTCAGTGGGTGGACATTTAGTGTTACGGAGGATTTGCTTCCCTCCCTGACCTCTGTTCTGATCAGCAGAATTGTAAACAGAAAACTCAGAAAATATCTTTCATTTTTTTTCCACTGATGCTTTGGGAACCATAACCTGCCCTTTTATAAGGATAAGAAAATAATTTCCACTCCTCTCATGTGCCCCTGTTCTAGATTTTAACAAGAAAATTTTATCTCTGCAGTGGCTCAGCCTTGCACTAGCTGGACTGATACTTCTTTTAAATTTTCCAATGGCAGAGGTGACCTTCAGTGTTTGAAATTCTGCTTAAACAAGGCTTAGACACCTTGAAATGCTTATTCCAAAACCAGTTTCCTACATTGCTGCTTGTTCACACAAACAGCTCATGCTGAAACCATCCAAGATTGTTTACAGGTCTGCTCTTCTCCCATTTGATTTTCTCCCCGAACTGGAGAATGGCACATACCAAACCCAGCAAATTATTTTGATCTGTTCACCACAACTAGAATTTTGAGAAATTTATAAATGCATAGGATTGGTGGGAAAAAAAAACTGACACAACAAACTGAATTTGGATTGAGGGTTTTTTCCTAATAACCAAAATAAAAAGCAATAAACTTATTTCTCAGCTTCATGGCCACAGCAGCTCCTGTTCCTACCTGTGTTTTCTGCAGCCCTAAAGATCCTTTCCTCCTTGCCTTCCCCACCATTGCCACCAAATTTTACAAATTGTTTTTCTCCTCCTGCTTGCCCCTTTCTGGCTGCTCCTACTGCAAAGAAATAATGCTTGTGCTGCAGAGAAATGCCTCAGAAAGCACACAAAAATACAAGAGGAAAAGAGAAAACCAACCAAAAAGCAGAAAACAAACCCCAAATCCCCCAAACAAACAAAAAAATCCACTCAAAAGATAAAAACAAACAAACAAAAGAGAGAAACCCCCCCAAAAAAAAACCCAAAAGGCAGAAGCCAAAAATCTTACACGTTTCCCTTTCATAACACATTCTACAATTCTTTAAACTTCAATATCCAAATCCTAGTTTCTAAATGTGTTTTTATCCACAAACATGGGCTGTTTGAGCAGCGGAGTTGTGGTTTTGACTTCTAAATTTGCAAACTGAGCAGGTCCCTGATAGAACCCAGCCTGCAGCTGAGGGATGCTGAATGCCAAGGTTTCACCCCTGATGCTTCCAGGAATTTCAGGAGCAGAGTAAGTGGAGCCTAAAATCGATCTCGGTCCATTCTGAGAGCCGGGTTTGGATTTCATGTGGGTTTTTTTGGATTTCATGTGGCTTCGATGCTTTTTTGGAGCTGTGAGACCCAGAGCAAAGCATCTCAGGGCACAAATAATGCGCAAAGTGAAGCGTTCATGGCCGTGGTTACACACACAGAAGGTTTATGCAGCGTTCAGGTGGTTTCACAGGCTATCAGTGAAGCCATTAACATGAAAATATGGTAGAATCTTGTCCAAAAATACTGTATTTTAAAAGTGGAAAATACTGTTCTCTCAGAATAGCATTTAAGTGTGCGAGGACCTGATGCAACGTTCCGGTTGTTTCACAGGCTATCGGTGAAGTCATTAACATGAAAATGTGTTTGAATGCTGTCAAAAAATTCTGTATTTTAAAAGTGGAAACTACTTTCCTCTCAGAAAAGCATCTAGTATACCTCATATTTCACCTTTAAAATAAATATAAATATTTTATATGAGAAAATAACTTGCAATACTAGGTCTGTAACGTCCTTAGCTCTGGATAAACACTGAGTAGCAATCTGAGTCAGCTGAAACAGCTCAAAAGTCACATTTTGTGACCTTTTATCCATATGAACCTAAGACAGCAGGCTTGTTATAACCCCTAGGAAAAAAAAAAAAACAAACAACAAAAAACAACCTGCAATAATTACTGTGTGTCAGGCCCAGAAGAGAAGCCCAGCCTGTGGATTTAGCCAGCATCATCACGGGAGGTGATTTCCCTCCCAAAAACACAAAGCCTTGATTGCTTGGAGCCATCTCCTGAACGAAAACTTCAAAGAGCCCATGCAAATCTCCTCCCGAGATCTGCACTGCCTGATTTCAATATTGTCACTGCTAAATGGGTATTTAGCAATCATTTAAGGCTCGATGTTCTTCCCCTTGTATATTTACTGGAATATATTTGAAGTAGACTATTTTTAAATCCCTGATCTGAGTCACAGGGAAAGCAGCAGGGCAGGAGGGGATGGCACAGCGGTTTTGTGCCAGCATCACCCCCCTCGGCAAGAAATCAAAAAGGAATCCTCTCCACAGACTCAGGACAATCCAACACGCAGCTCAGAGGTGAATAATTCCCACCATCCTGTAATAAAGCATTGAATTAAAAATACCTGCACGGTTTGTAATTTCCTAAATTCCATTTTTACCCCGCCGAACTGATCTCATTCGTAAATACTGTCCCCTTTAAAAATCAGCATAACCATACTACAGAAGATGGGGAACAGCTTTATTCACACCAGAGTAAATCCAAACGAGTAAATCCAAACAATAACCCCAAAACTGCAGAGGGCTGGCGGTCCTGTAATAAAGCAAAGCGTGGCCTTGGCAGGAAAGAAACAGGACTTGTCAACACCGACACAATTATCGTGGCTGGAGATTCATTTTTGGTGTGTCCAACCCTGTTATCAACTGCAATCAATGCCAAGGCCCCTAAATCCCACCTATTACACACATTATTAAAATCACTCTGCGAATGCCACAGCCGTTAATTAAAGTCAATAGCAGGGGGAAGGGAGTTGGTCAGAAGCCAGGCTTGTCCTCTGAGGCCCCTCCTTCCCCTCTTGTGGAGATGTGTAAAACCTTACACATTTCTAGATCCCGTTTCTAAAGCCCATTTCTAAATCAGGAGGAGCCAGGCAGGGTGTTGGACTTCCCCTGGCTTGGGACAGATGAAGATCCTGGCAGCGCAGAGGAAACTCAGAGGTGACAGCAAAGGACACCCGGGATGGCAGTGCCACTGGAGTTCCAGGACAAGGACTGGGTGACCTTGGCAGGTCCTGCCCAAAACACATTTCCACACCCAAGTAGGTGTTTCCATAGAGGGAAAGGTTTAAGATTCACCCCAAAACCTTTTAAGGGAAGAACTCCAGAAGTTTCTTTGCTCTCCTGGCAGTAATTGCCTCAATGCCAAGACAAAACCACTGACAGGTCTCTTTACCTGTTCCTCAAAAAAGTTGCTATTCTCTACTGTTTGCCAAAAAACCCACCTAAATCATCTAATAGTTAAAAGAGAGCATGAGGCTTCTCAGAGCTTTTTTGGTGTTGTAGCAGGTGTGTGGGACCCCTCACTACACTGGGAACAGCTTTGTTCTTTGGTTTTTTTACATTATTTTCTTCTTTAATTAAA
Source organism: Chamaea fasciata (assembly GCF_029207755.1). Lineage (NCBI taxonomy): Eukaryota > Metazoa > Chordata > Aves > Passeriformes > Sylviidae > Chamaea > Chamaea fasciata. The sequence goes on from NW_027094098.1 coordinate 4,351,638, forward strand.
ACCTTTTTGCTTTTTCAAGACACGCTCGACCATACTGTCTCACAAAGTTATTCAAGCCATTTTCTGTGAGGTGCTGGAGACCCTCAGAGGTATTGAACCCTCACAGAGATAATACCACCCATTTCTTTGAGAAATTCAATACTCAGCCAATTCAGGATTTTGGTGGCAGCACGCCAGGGAGAAACCACCCAACAGGACAAAAACTCTCAAGGAACACCCCTAAGGACCTTCAGGATTTTACTGGTGGAAGGAATAACTTCAGGGACTCAGATGGCCCCATTCAGCACTTGTGGAGCCTTTTTCATCCTAAACCTGATGCCTTAGGATTTTAGCTTTCATATTTTGCATTTATTTGTAATCCTGCAGTTCTTTAGTGTAGAACTCCAAACCCCACACACAGTGGGAGCTGCTGCTTCCCCAGTTTGGGCAGTGTTGGGGGTTGGGTTTGTTCCTTCTTTCTCTGGGGAATTTTTTCCCCACGGGTTGCCAAGGGGACCGGGTGTTGGATACTTGAGAGTGCTTGGCTGAAACAAAGAGATGGACAAAAGGTAAAAGGGAGAGATAACGCAGGTAAAAGACACATCTTGAGGCAGCTGCGTGCTTTTCTGCTTCCGGCGTTCGGGAGACGCGTGTCGGCCGCTCCTCGAGGATCTCAGCCGCCGCAAAGCACGCCGAGCAGAAGCTGGGCCGCTATTCTGCCTCGTCTTCAGCTTCTTCGGCGCTGCTCCTCTTGCTGCAGCGTGACCCTGCACCCCCTGCGCTGCCGGGACATCCTGCCCCTGCCTGCCGGGACACCCTGCCATCCCAGCTACCAGCCCGGGACTTTTCCACTGTTCCAGCTTGGTGCTCTGAGGATCCTGCAGAGACACCGAAACCAAACTGCCCTGGGTTTTGTGAAACAAAGCCCTCAAGGTTCTTGGTACTGTTGTCGTTTGTCATTAATGCTGTAGTTGTTTGGTGGGGGGGGAGTTTTTTTTGTGTTTGTTTGCTTTGTATTACATACTAGTAAAGAACTGCTATTCCTATTTCCCAAATCTTTGCCAAAGAGCCTCTGATTGTAATTTTACCTAGCAGATACCTGTCTTCCTAAACCAAGACAGGCAGACACAACAATTCCTCTCCAGGCCTGGCAGTCAAGGACACCTCACTGCCTCAGGCCCCAGAGACGGAAACAAAAGTGAGTTGGGGGCAGCAAACTTGGGGTGAACGACTTCATTACCTGAAGCTGGAACTGGAGGATTAACCCCCAATGTGCAAATGGACCAAACTGATCAAAGTGTGAGAACCCGTGACCTGTTGTCCATTTTGGGGTGTAGCCCCTGGGGGGCTTTGTCTGCCCTGAATGTACCTGAAGGCCCTTCAATAAACAGAACAGCTTTTTATTGCCTTAATTCTGTCTGGCCTCTGTTTTTAGGTAGCCCCAAAAGGCATCAAACCTAAAGAAAATGTGGGATTGTTTTGCCAGGCACTATAAGAAACACAATTCAAGGACAACACAGGACAGCAGAATTTCCATTCGCTTGGAGAAGCTGGGAGTTAGAACAAACAAACAACTCGGGCATTATTAATTGCATTATCAATCAAATGCTGATGTTAATTAGCAGAACAAGCAGTAAAGAAAGGCAGGAACAGCCTTTTGGCACCGTGAGTAAATTTTGCTGTCAAAATTGCTCTTGTGAAAAAATAATTAATGTTATTGTATTTTGCTTAGTGCACACACAAGGTAAGAGCAGTGGAACCTGAGAAATAAAACATCAGAAATACCTGAGAAATTTATAAATGTGATCTGTTTAAGCATCGCAAATTGCTGGCTTTACTTTCTTGAGTGCACTGATCTCAGGGAGTATCAGCCTGCAATGGCTTCGGGGTTGCTGTGGGTGTTTGGGGATGTGCCATCTCTGGCAGGTTTGTCACCAGAAACCTCTGAACAAACCAAAAAACAGCTCCTGAGGTGACTCCAGCCCTTTAAGCCTCACAGAGATGCTTTGTAAGACAACAATCAAAGCTTTGGGATGACTTTGGCACCCCCACGGAGTCTCTCCTTGGATGGAATGGTTCATTGCATCAAGAATGTCAATGAAGGTGTTGGGTTTTTTCTTAGCCACTCATTTTCCCATGCATTTCCTTTGTGACACTCTAGAGTAGCATTTGAAGCTCACTCTTACATTGTCTACAGAAGGAAAAATACTGGATTAAAGGAAATATTTCCACGGAGGAAACTCCATCCTAAATTGGGTCAGATGTAGACATTATTCTGCCTCTCTGCTTTCTTTGCACACCTATTCTGGAAGGACATTACAATTTTATCAGGGGGAAAATGCTGCCTGATTTTTGGGTATAAAACCAAAGGTACTTGTTGATGTTTGTTCCTCTACCAGTGCCCTTTACATAATCATCTCCTCCACACACCTTCACACATTCCAACGGCGTGGGAAGCAAATTAAAATTAAGGCTTCCAGTAAAAAGCGAACAACTTGAGATTTGATCCAGGCTGGAACTCTTCAACGAACTGCCTGCAAGGCTGGTGAGAGTCGTGCATGTGTTATATAGGTCAGTGCATGGAACTTGCTTATTTTAGATAACATTTTATTCCCCAAAGGGGATGTGAGCTACTGAGACAAAACCAGACCTAAGAGGAATGAGAGAGTGAAGGTAAATGGTTTTAGAGTGCCAAACAACACTCTTCTACACTGCCCAACTTCCAAAAAATGGAGGAAAAAAGGCTTTATTAATCCAAATTAACAGTATTCCTGTCCCTCCCAAAAACTCTTCGCATTTCCCTCACCCAACTTTGGACAGCTGCTCAGTTGTCAGGAATGCAGCCGGTAAATGGCCTCAAAAATCTGTGTACGCACAGAAAATCCACTGAACACTAAGGTTACTGGCAGCTTCTATTCCCAAGGTAAAACTTGGCAGGTATTTTGTGAAGCTAAAGGACTGTGAGCAGTGGGAAGGAGCCGAAATGGGAATTCAGAATTCAGTTTTTAGCCTGTGGCCATGTAGTAGTAGCTTGCTAGGAGAGGCTGGAAATAACTCATTCCGGACTTATTTTAAAGCACTGAAAAAACAACATATTTTCCTCTCGAGCCAACAGCTTCTCAAGACAGAGTTTCTCACAGAGGAACTATGAACTCCCTCAGAAAACTCAGTTCCAGTCTCTTCCTGACACAACCTCCACAGATCAGCTGTGATTTCCTAGGCACACACAAATAAAGAGTCTTGCTTTGGTCGAGCTACTATTCCTTCAAGGATAAAACAAACAAAGCCAAAATCATAATGTACATCCAGAAAAAAATAAATCCACATTCATTTTGGCTTATTTTTCATTGCTGTTCTTTAACAAAAGGGAATTATTGGAAAACTTGCGTGGATATAACCAGGATGTAACAGTCATCTGCTGTTTGAAGCTGTGCCTTTGACAGAAATCCCACCAAAACCGCAAATTTTGATACTTCATAGAGAAAAACTGAGTTGTTACCCTTACCTGTAGATGTTAAAACTCTGAATTATGCATCCCACCTCCCTGAGGGCCAGGCTGGTGCAGTCACCAACTCCAGTGAGCACTCAGCCCTTGCTCACACAGATTCCAGAGCAGCTAAAACACAGCACAGAACGTCCAGCTGAAAGCGGTTTGGCTGGAATCCCTTCGACTTCCCCACTCCTGCTCCCTACTAAATAATTTACAAAACCATTTTCTGCACTCCCCAGTAGCACAGTTGGTCAGGTACAACCCCGTGGTGTTGGTTTGGCAGTCCTGGCTGCCTCCCTGGCTTTGGCAGATGTGGATGGAAATTATTGAGCAGCTCTGCTGGCAGCAGAGCCCCAACTGGGGAGGCACTGGGGGAACTGGGAGTGAAGGGTGGGAGCTCCAGACTGGGGGGGACCAAGCCCTGCCTGTGTCCATCCCCATCTCAACATGTACATGTGGCCCAGGAGTAAATTCTATTCTATTCTATTCTATTCTATTCTATTCTATTCTATTCTATTCTATTCTATTCTATTCTATTCTATTCTATTCTATTCTGTAATATAATATAATATAATATAATATAATATAACATAACATAACATAACATAACATAACATAACATAACATAACATAACATAACATCCTATTATAATGTTGTATTATATTACATTAAATTAAATTACATTACATTACATTGCATCATTCAGCTATGGATAAATCTCTTTTTCAACGGCACAAAACCAGTAAATCCCTCCCTTCCTCACTGGTCTCCCTTTGCATTCCTTGCAGCTGGAATGCCAGGAGTGTCACACCTGAGGCAGCTCCCTGGGGTGACTCCCAGCTCTGGTTGAAGCCCCTGGTGTGGTTCAGTTCTCCTGAGGTTTCTGGGATCAGGTTTTTCCTCCAACAAACAAAGTCTGCGCTGTTGGAGGGAATGGCTCAGCTGAGGGAGAAGGGATTCTTCATGGGAACACAGATAAATGAATCAGAGCAGAACATTCAGCATGTTATCTTCATTACTCACAGGATTTAAAGTGATTTCCACCCCTAAATTAGATTTTGTCTGATTTATAGATTACTAGTTCATCCCAGACACCTTCAGGATGCCTCTGAGGTCACTATCTGGCACTATTAATACATTCCAGAATTACCAGAAGGCCTTAACTTACAGAATTTTATTACAAAAAAAACCCAAAATACCAAAATATTAAATATGCACACTCCACCTGTGGAAATTTCCAAATATTTCACAAGATCTATGAGCAAAAAGAAACTAAACTTTTTTTTATTTTTTTTTTTTTTTTGGTTACTAAATTATTGCTCCCTTCTTCTGGTAAATCAATTTAGATAAAGAAGTTACCTTATAAAAACCACTCTGACTCAGATACAAGGAGCCTGTTATCCTCCCCTGTGGTACAAGTTCTTTATTTTGCAGACAGTAAACATTTATATGTATTTAAACCCCTCTTTTCAAACTGCTTTCCATTAATGACATTACCTCAATTATGTAAGAATAAGCTTTGGAACACTGTGAGCAGGTGCAGTGATGACACATCAGGCAGAACTTCTCTCACTGCAGAGTTTGGAAAGAGTAAAACCAAATCCTGAAATTATAAACATGAAAATTTAAAATGCCTACAAAAATTGAGCAGAAAACTTGGTTTACTCAGCAAGACGATCCTACCAAAGTGGAAACCTGGATGCCACTTGGAAAAGTGAGAAAAAAAATCCATTAAATTGCCAATCTAAAGAAAGCACAAAGAAAATCCAATTGAAAGGGAATTTCTTCATGCCTGCCTTTCTGATCTGAAACGAAACAAATCTGAGATTATTCAGCCCAAAACAACTTTCTGCAACGTGTGCTTTGAATAGAATAGAATAGAATAGAATAGAATAGAATAGAATAGAATAGAATAGAATAGAATAGAATAGAATAGAATAGAATAGAATATCTCAATCTAAACTCTTGATCTCCCAGGCTGCAATGAAACGTTCACTCAAACCAGCCCTCTGCTGCCACTTGTTTATCTAAAACAGACCCAAAAATCAAAAGCTGCACCTCACCAGCCAGCAGAACCTGTCCAAATCATTTCCCACTGAAACCTGATCTGGAATCCAAGTTGCCCATAAATATTCCTGCCCGTTCTTTCATGGTGAAACATCTCACTGCACCCAAGAGTTCCTGAGAGCAATTGATTGGGGAAAAGGCTTCCACAATCAGCTCAGAAGCAACTGATTAATTGTTTACCTCAGAAAAGAGTAGGAAGCATGGGGAATGTTCTGTTGGTTTTCCAAAAGGAGTTTAGGGAAAAAAAAAAAAAGAGCAAGAATTATTGGTTAGATAACATTTAAACACTTGTACTGAGGCTGTAATCCTCTAAAATTTTCAGGATATTGCATTCTAAACTTCCCAAAATGTCTTCTCAACTGGCACCTTTCAAAATAACTATAAAGCCTGTCAGATTAACTTCATCCTGAAACTCAGATCTTTGCTGCGTGCTTAATCTCCACAAAACACGGCTTAAAATACCAACACCACCAAGGTCTGTTCAAGCCACTATAATTAGCCTCATAATTTACAAGTATTCAACGAAGAAAAACATTTTTAAGAGTTAAAAAAAAGCTGTCGGTGAGTGAAGAGAGAAGGGGAATTTTATTGAAGTAACAACAAACTGCTTTTCAGCCAATCTGTAAATTGAAAAAAGGTAATCTCGGTTTATCACTTGATAAAAGGGTGCAATTGCCATGGGTGTAATGCAGAAAATTGGGACTTGGGCTGGGCTCTGAGCTGGTTTTGGACTTGAATATATTTGGCCAGTGACATTTGACTTGAGCACTTGATACCCACAGGTCAAGCCCACCTGATAAGGTGTTGACACTGGTGAGTAAAACAGGATTTGCAAGGCTGGATGTCTGTGGTGAAGTTGTAACACAAGTGCCGTACATAGGAACAGATCCCCTGGAGACTCCAGAGGGAGGAGAATGACAGCACACACACACGAATCCTCAAGGACTTCCAAACAGTGCAGCAAGTCAGGAAATAATCTCAATTTTTGTCGTTCTGTCCAAGCAGGGTCTCATGAATAACTCAGCTCTAAACTTGAAAACCAACACGCATGAGAACAGAGAGCCAGGAATCGATGGAACAAGAACCAACAGCTGCCACACTAAAGAAAACAGGAAATAGATGATGTTTTCTCCTCTTCCTTTCATTCCCAGTGACACAGCAATGCAGAGCCTGAACCTTTGCTGTGGAACCAAAAACAGAAGCAGCCCTGACCTCCGTCCACTCCCCACCCTCCACCTCCTGCAGATTCCGACAGCTGCCCATCATCTTTGGCCTTTCAACAAAAACCAGTTTCAGTAAAGCCTCTGACAGCTCTTATGGCAATGCAAGCTATCTTAGCATAAAGAAATAAGTCTTCATTCGACTGGTTTCTCCTGAAATTTAAAAAAAAAATAAATAAACCCCTGCTGAAAAACACAGCCACACTTCCCACTGGAGATGTGACAAACACCCAGAGGATGGAGGTGTCCCAGAGAATGGATGGAGCTGTCCCTGTGCTCACTTAAAGATTTCTCTGTTCCGCTCATTTTCCCACCTTCCTGTCTGTCTGCTTTCCTCTAGGAATGTGCTGTCTGTGGGACAGTAACTTTGTACAAGTCAGGGTGAAGAAGCCTCTCCTGTGTGTGAGAATTGCCGGGAGGCTGCGGGGACCGGGGCGGTGCGCGGGCGAGGCCAGCATCAGCAGCACCATCATTAACAGCAGCAGCATTAGCAGCAGCAGAAGCAGAATCAGAAGCAGCAGAAGAAGCAGCAGCAGAAGCAGGATCAGAAGCAGCAGAAGGAGGAGAAGAAGAAGGAGAAGAAAAGGAGAAGCAGCAGCAGCGGCCGCCCCCGGCCCCGCGGGGCAGGAGCCGCAGCTGAGTCACGGCTTTTCTCTCCGAGCTCACAGACATCTCTGTGACGAGCGAATCCTCCTTTCAGGGCCGAGCCTCCAGCGTTTTGACGTCTGAATGAGGAATTTGTACGAGCATCCGTGTCCCTGTTCCGTGGTTAATGCCACCAACCCTTCCCTTTCCCCGCAGCATCTCTGCTCAGGCTTTTGCTGGAGTCCAAGGATGGAACAAAATCCATCGTCATAAAAAGTCAGTGTAAATTTCCACACGAATTAATTTATCCCAACAGATGTATTTATTTAAACTACAAAGTATTTGCCTTAGGCTCAAGTAGTTTTTTTAAATACAATCCGAATACGCACAATTTTATATTTGTCACAAAATCCTCACCAGCTCGGGAAATTCAGGAGACAGATCCAAACTCTGGACTTAACAATTCCTTTGGATAAAAGCCTTTGCTTCAGAAATGTGGCAAAATCTGTTCCAATGGTTTGCTACAATGGACAAGGTTTAGTCTTTGCTGGCCATCATCAGCTGCCAGGAGGTCAATGCCTCCTTTCCCGAAATGTTTTCCAAATGATAAGCCAAATGAAAGAAAAAAAAATAAATCCAAAGACAAGGTTCAGAACTGCAGGAATTATATCATAATCATCAAAAAAAAAAAAATTTGTAAAAGACAAATGAACAAAAGATGCTGTTTGCCACCCAAACCCTTTAGTATTCCAAGCTGGTTAACATATGGAACATGAGACTGAAGCCAGTTTATAATTACTTCACTGAAAATTCCCTGTTAGTATTTATGTATTTAATTCTACATTTGCTAGATGCCCGTGGGGATAAATATGTTTTGCAGCTCGTTCTGGATGTGTCTGAAAAGCAGCAAAGAAATAGTGATAAATAATAATTCTTTGTGTTTATTTTAAATCCCACTGCTTTGTACAACGTCACTGCGTTCCACAAATTCTTCATCTACCAAAAACAGACTACAAAAGTTGACCTTGGTGCATCCTGGAGGAGTCCAGGGAAGGACTGGATGTGTCAGAGCTCTGGTGACGAGGTGGGGATTGGGCACAGCTTGGACCAGCTTGGATTTAAATCCATTTGCTTCATTTGGTGGAATTTCTCACTCCTATGATAATTCCATATTGCTAATTTTTTTAAAAAAAATCTAAAATTTAGGGAGTTCCCTACACGTCATCACCAAAAGCACTCCTGACTTGTAAGAAAACTAAAAACCAAAAAGGCAAACGTGGGCTTGCCTGCAATTCCTCTACCGATTACCAAGAAGTTGTGATGTTTTTAAGTAATTTTCTGAATCAATACCTGACCAAGAGCCAAAATAGCTCCTGTCCCAACTCTGCTCATCCTTGCAGAACTGGAGCCTCAGCGCAAAGCTGTCCAACTCTCAATTTCACCTTCCTCTTGATTTATTTTGCAATTTGCAACTCTGTGCCCCATGATCCGAGCAAACAAATCAAAGGTTCAAGAAAGCCCTGCCAATCTTGACAAGGTGAATGAGATTTTCTCTGCATTCCCCAGCCTGCCATGAGGATTTGATTCTCCAGTAATTCTCAGCCTTAACAGCAAAATATAAACTGTTGCTTCTGAGTGCTGTTACTTCTTCCATATGATTCTGTCTTTAATCACAATCCGGAGCCAGATGAGAAATTTGAGATTATTAATGGACGTTCCTTCTCCAGGAGCATCCTGCAATACACTCAGAAAATTCAGGACTTGCTCGATCTGTCTTCTCAAAAGCTGAGCTGCTGCAATGCTAAAAATGTCTACGAGAAAAGGGCACGAAGATTTGGAAGAAGTTGCTGCACATTTCAAACACTCCCCTAGGAAAATGTGGCTCTAATATTCCTCCAGTGTACTCATAACTCACCAAAAAGCAGTTTGGAATATTGCATGTTACAGGAATTTATTTCTGACTTAAACTATCCTGTTATGGAGACCAAATTGCTACCAAAGTCTGCTTTGAAACTACCAGATGTTGATAGCACACGTGACCCAATACTCAAATTTAAGTTCTCTGCACATCTTGCCTTAGTTTGGTTCTTTTTAAACACCCCGATTGTCACAGGGAATCTGGAAAGTCAACTGGGGCTTTAAGGAAGGAGTAGATATTGAGATAAAGAGCCACATCAATGTGTGGTAAGAACAGATTCTTACAAATAAATATTCTAATGAATTAGGAGCACTGATATTTTACCTTTGATAAATTCTGTTCAAGAGGAACAGCAAGAGGAAAAGTTAATTTCATCCAGACAGCAAGAGCACAAGAAAAGAACTTTGAATTATGACAACCTGAATGCATTTGATCCTGTAATTTAAATGTATGGCAAAACAATAATCTGTTCAGGCACTGAATATAATTCAATGTATCTGTGATGAACTGAGCATTTTAACCAGTCATGAGAATTTTCAATTCCACTATTACAGCTTGAGCAAGGACCATTTCTTCCAGCCATGTGCCCTTTACAAGCTGAGCTTTTCTAACCACTGAATGACCAAAAGGAATAAACAAGAATGGGAGAGGGGAAGGGGAAAGCAAAACCCAAACTTCTGGAAACGTGGATTAGGGACAACTTGGCTCTGCCATAAACTCACCCATCCAACAGAACTGAGGGAGGGAGGTGAGCAGAGCCAAGAGCCAATTTCCAGCACTCAATTTCCAGGCCCTCGTGCCTTTCTGGGGGAACCATCATTTGCATTTAATCAGGCTCTTCATAAAAGGCTCTTGGAAGGCTACAGAAACAGGAGAATGTAATCCTATTATTCCAACACAAAGAAATAGGAGACTGTAACCCCCTTTATTCCAATACAAAGCAATTCCAGCAAGGTGATCTCTCAGAGGCTGGGCCACGAGAGAATTGCGAGTCCCAATCATCTGATTTTTCTTTTCTCCAAAGAGATGCCAGAAATGGATGGAAAATTTCTCCAAGTGAAAAGGGCATAAACTAAACAGATATTTACCCCACCAAAGTACTGCAGAGGGGTTTTTTAACAATGCCTGCATTAGCTGCAAGGACACTTTATGCAGAAATGAGGCAGGTACCTTTGAGAAAATGTGTTTGAATAAAGGCCAGTATTTTATTTTTTGCAGCCTTTTGAGCTGCACAGTAAGAATTACATCACTCTTCATTCTGTGATGAATTCTTGTTGTGAAAATCTACATCTTCCATTCTCTTCCAACTTTTTCTTTAAGAGGACTCCGGAAAAACGGAAGGTGAACAGGAAGAGAATTCCCCAGGTGACAATTCCTGGTGGACTGTGGCTCTCCCACCCTCTGGGGATGGTTTTGAGGGGTGGCTGTTAATGGCTTGTGGGAAGGGGAACTGGAAAATGTCACAATGATCATGGAAATCCAACTCTGCTGGTCACAGAGCTGTGCTAGAGCTGAACTCCACTGAATACTTTAGTTTGCTTGGAAAAGCCTCAGAATTCCTGTTTTTCTGGAGGTATTTACACCAGTTCACAGCTTAAGCTAGAAATTTATCAGCAGAGTATCACCATTTTTGTCATATTAACTTCATGTCATAACTTTTGCCTGTTTGAGATGGAGGGTGACAGATTAAAGCCAGGAATCAATTCCTCAGAAAAATCAACAAGCAGCTTGAAACAGCTCATGTGAAAAGGAACAGCAAGTAAAAATGTCACGACCCACCACAGCACATTATTCCCCCAAAAACATCATTGCTGTCACATGCAGACACTTCACTGCTCATGTGGAAACAATACAAGAGTAAATAAACAGGAATTGTGAATAGAACGTGCCTAATCACTATTTCATGCCTTTCACTGCCACTTCCAAGCCTCCACAGTAATTTCACCCTAAATGTTCAATTTCGGTTCCAACACAAAGGGCCAGATTAGCAGTTTTTAATTAAAAAAAAAAAAGACAATGATGTGAAAACTTCATATACTTGGATTTTTCTTCTTCACCCTTTCCAAAAGGTTTCAGTAATGGTTGATACAAGCAAAAGTTCTGAAATATTCTTTTTAAGTAAAAATTTCAATTTTTTAATACTTCTTGAAGGCAGCTCTATTTTGTTTTAACGTGGTTAGGTGACTGCACACTGACCTCAAAATGTGCAGCAGCGTTAGTGGGGACAGCAGACAAAGAGAACTGTAAATGGCAGTAACTGTGCATCAGTCTGAGTTTGGACAGAAAAAACCTTATTCCATCTGAATACAATAAAAGGATCTACACAGGCAGGTCCACACAGAAATTGTTTCGAGAGGGTATTAAAGATGACTGAATATTTATAATTTGAACTGGCTGATCAGAGCTGTTTCTAATCACTCTATTTTCCATTTACAGACATACAGAACTTCTGCTGGTCCTACATTATGGGTTTTTACCCCGAGTTTACAGGCAACATTTCACACAAAACTGAGGAATTTGTCCTCATTATGCAGAATAATTTTATGCCTTGCACAGCTCTTTCAGGAAAAATGCTCCTGGATTCCTGCAGACAGACACAGATGTGCACACACTTGCACACGTGTGCAGATGAAGCTGCTTCTTGCCCCAAATGAAATTAGTTGTGTGTGTTGACGAGATTAGCAGCACACCACTCCAGCCCTGGTGCAGCAGAGATGGGGGCTTTGATACTTTACAGCAAGCTGCTGCTGCTGCTTAACATCATTAACTCTGATTTATGTATTACACATAATCCTCTTTTCCAACATGAAAGTTATTTGCTGAAGTCCTCAAAGTGAAAATATTCTGTTCTTATCTTGAGGAGTCCAGTGTCTAGATCTAGAGAATTTCAGTCATCTACCAAAGAAGCTACTCTAAACCACAGACTAATTAAAGAAATACAAAAGTGACTTTTAGAACTATTATTCATCCCTCAAAAATAAACGTTTTCTTGCTGCCAGTTAGGTTTGCTTCCTTTCAAACACTCACTTGAAAATTCCCCAACGGAAACAACCCTTGCAATGAAGTCATGAGCTTTAAACCTCATAATGTGACACTAATGGTGTTTGTTAAAGACTGTCATGCACAGAGTCTTCATCCCATCTTGACAGACAGACAGAGCAGTTTGCCACGTGTTGTTCCGAAGGCTGAAACCACTCCTGGAATTCTGTTCCACAAAAAGCATCACAAATTCACTGTTTTAGCCAAGAAGTGAGTTCAGCGAAAGCCTCCATCCGCCCAGTGACAAGCCCAGCAAATCAGAAAATCGAGATTTAATTCCATTGTTACCACATGAAGTCACACAGAGCCTGGATTTCAGGACAACAGCACCTGGTGTGTTTATTCTATGTTTAAAGCTTTCCAGAGAGCTGTTCCTGAAATACAGGGACATGATCACTGAGGGATTTGGACAACAACAACCACACTCTGCCATCTCCTTTGACTGTGCAGTTGTATTTTACTCTAAAGGCCACTTAGCAGCTGATTTGTCACCAATGCACAGCCCAACAGCCAAGGACCTGGGAGCTGAAAAAGACATTTATAATGGGTCACAATATTCAGGAAAAAAAAAAAAAGGAAACCCACCAAGCAATAACCCCAACTAATAACAGCCCCCATCAGCTGCCTGATTTTTTGGAAAGGCCTTCTAGCAAATAAAAGAATGAAACAACTGCAAGACTTAAGAGAAAAGCACTGCTGTAAGACACTCAGCAACCCAGTGGAAGTGATTTGAGTAGAAATAATGTAAACCTTCACGCACACTAATTATACTTCATTATAATATAATATTATAATTACCTTACCGTCTCTCTTGGCTCCTCCCATGTATTACTATTGCCAAGGAAGTTAATTCCTACAAATTCTTCTCCAAAAACCCCTCTGCATACAGGTAGACAGGATTACATCCACACAGACACTTTCTAAAAGGCCTATCACAAACACTCTTGTCGTTTATTGACAGATATTGTATGGAACAGCCACACAGACTCAGGAAAATCACTTTTGGTTATCTGTTCAGAGACAAAGGCTTCATAAATAATTTTTCCTCATCAAAAGTGTCCCTAGGATTTTTATTTATCTGGAACAGTAGATGGCTGAGACAACAACTCTTGAGTGAAACAAGTTCTGTACTCACAGCACACTATGAAACCATATTGCCACTCAGTGGAATTGGATGCATTTATCATATTTTATGATTAAACTTTTTTATCACCCTTTCAGAATCACAAATTTGATATGATGGCTTTTCTAATATTAATTTAGAAACCTTTAACATCTTTTAAGACTTTCCCAATGCTGAGAACGTATGGGTACATATAGAAAGTTTTCGTTGGAAATGGTCTTGAGTACAAAAGGAAATGATCTTCAGTGCAAAAGAAACCACTGAAACAAAGGAAGAGGTAGTCAAATAATGTTGGATCTTCCTCTCTGGAACCATCCTGGCTTCCCTGAGCAAATGTGAGACTTAAGAGACTGTGACTGATCTCATATTGGAGTTTAATCCCCTAAATCTGGGCCGTTTCAGTGGAATTATGATCAGTTTTATTAGTAAGGAATCAGAAGGAATAAAGAAGAAATGAGGTCAGAGAGAACAAACGTGAGGTCAGGCACAGAGCTGTGTACACAGAGCTGGAATGAACGAAATGAATCCCACCCACACCTGAATTCCAGCAGTGAGCAGCTGTGCCCTGGCAGCAGGTGATAGATCCCAGCAGGAGCCCACACATCCCTCATGTGAAAAAATTTCTTGGTACAATTTTAAAAGTTTAACAATAATTTTAAAAAAAGACAATAGGAGACAGAAATAAAGGGTTAAAATGGCCGGGTGCTTGGCATTCAGCTAAGAGCACACTTACTATTTTCAGAAATTTTTTTTTAAATACTCTTTTTATTACATCAGCCTGTTGCATATTTATAGACCATCATGCACATTTCTACTTTTCTACAAACTAATTTCTATATTCTAGGAACTGTTCTGTATGGCCACTCCCTGAGTCTGCCTTTTTAGAGCGTGTGCGGTTTTTCGCTGTGGTTTTAATCTTTTAGTTTGGGCCTCGGTCTATATTTTTACAGATGGCAGGTGTTCGATTGCTGGTCTGTCAGCAGCAGGGCGCTCATCATATGTTCACTGGATGTTACCCAGCCAAGCAGACAGTCCAAGCATACTACATTAACTATATCAACTATTACTACTATGCTTTCTCTTGCTAATTGCAGAAATAAAAACTGTATCCATACAGCAAAGCCATTTTTACATTATACACGTAACATTCATCTTAATACTCGTGAAAAGCCAACAATGTAGTATGTATTTGTAACACTCAGCATGCCCTGGCACAGCTGGAGTTGAGCTCGGTGCTTTTAGAACCCTGCACTGCCCCGGACATCTGGGGTCTGCAGGAAAACCAGGATGTAACATTCAGTGTCCTCTGAATTAAACACTTCTATCACTTCAGCTTGAAAAGCATAAAGAAGGATTTGACCTCAGCCACCTGATGCCTCAGGATTTTAGCTTTCAGATTTTTCATATATTTGTAATCCTGCAGTTCTTTAGTGTAGAACTCCAAACCCCACACACAGTGTGAGCTGCTGCTTCCCCAGTTTGGGCAGACACAACAATTCCTCTCCAGGCCTGGCAGTCAAGGACACCTCACTGCCTGAGATGTAAAACAAAAGTGAGTTGGGGGCAGCAAACTTGGGGTGAACGACTTCATTTCTTGAAGCTGGAACTGGAGGATTAACCCCCAATGTGCAAATGGACCAAAGTGATCGAAGTGTGAAAACCCGTGACCTGTTGTCCATTTTTGGTTGAAGCCATTTTTGCTGGAAGCAAAGGGAAGGAAGGAAATAATGAATTTCAGGGAGGTACATTTCAAAGTAATGAGACTGAAGTGAAAGATAAAAGGAATAACAAATTTCTTGCAGACTATGGAACCATGTAAAATAAGAAATTCTACTTTGCAGCCTATTCAGAATTTGATAACGGCTTGCCAGTAGCAAATTGTGACCTGTTGAAACAGGAAAGGCATGGAACAAAAGGGTATAAAAACTATAACATTAGATGTTTCATTCTTATTATTCTGGGTACTAAAACTGCATCAAATGAAGTCACAACTTTTAGAAAATCCCATGGGAATATTTGACATCAACCTTTTGGGTAAACATGCACAGAACAGCTTTTTATTCCCTTAATTCTGTCTGGCCTGTGTTTTTAGGCAGCCCAACCAGGCATCACACCAGCTGTTTGTCAGGACTCTGTTTATTCACATTTGTGTGAGAATAAACACAAGGAGGGATGGAAACAGAGCCACGGATGGATGACCTGTGGGGACAGGAAAAAAAGGCCCAAATCTTTGCACTTTTTGCCCAAACCTGAAGCAGCCTGCAGCTATCCTTGCCAGCTGAGAGCACGGAGCTGTCCCTGGGAGGGCCCCTGTGACTGGGCACAGATGAAGCAGGTTAATTAGCAGAAGCAGCGCAACCAAGCGAGGAGTCTTCATTCCAGACCCAGGGCTGAGCTGCCCTCCCACCCACGGTGTCTGGGAAGTTTTATCACCTCACTGCACATTTTTGTCACCGCACAAGGTGAGCTGGCTCCTCTTTGGAAGCCATGTCATTACTGCAGGTAACATTTTACTTCATTATTTATGGCCTCACTTTCTGTCGTCTACAACATTGCTTTCTCTGCCAATTTACTCCTTTCCATTCTTGACGATTTTTCCACCTGCCTGTAATTACCCTTTGCTGCTGTGTTCAGCCAACCAGGTCCAAATTCCTTCTGTGGAGGTTCTCTATCCAAACCTGGCTGCCTGCATCTGTTATTCCCTTCCTCACACACAAGTTTCTACTCAAACACAGATATTCACCGGAGTCTTACCACATCTTTATACACAGATTGCAGTGTTACCTTATTTATAAATGTAAAACCCCCCCAAATCAATTATTTCAGTTGTATTAAAACATATTTTTGTAGTACAAACCATTCCTAGTTCTCGGGTTTGGTTTTCTTTTTTTGCCCGAGATTCAGGTGGTGGTTCGAGAGAGTCTTTTCCCCTCTGAGAGGCCCTGAGCCAGACGCGAGAAAAAAGTGGACTCTTCAAGGTCTTGTTTTTCTTGGTTTCTCGTGCTGTTTATTGTTTTCTTATCTTACGACGTTCTCTGTGCCCGGCCGAGGTCTGTTCTGCTGCTCGGACACAGGACGACTCCCCCCGCAATGGGAGGTCGCCACCTTTTATCCAGATAACCACGTGTATATTATTTACAATTATGTGCCAATGCCTATCACATATACTAAAGGGGTCAACTCTACTCTGACCCAACCTCCTTGAACTACTTTGTGCCACCGTCACCAGAAGATGGAGGCCAGGGGAGAAGGAAGAACTCAGGGCACCACCCTAAATCCGCCATCTTGTCCCCCACGTACCTATATTCTAAAAAACCCTAAAACTCCAGAATTTTCCACCCTGTGACACTACACTACTGTCTGTCCCACCTCTGTGACTTGTAATTCTTCTCTCAGTGTTAGAGGCTTTTTTCCACACACTGAAGTCAAAGGCTGGGTCTCTCTGGGCTCTGTGCACGGTCTCCAAACCCCTGGACCGGCTCCACACGCCCCTGTCCAGGATTCAAACCCTCTTCTACAGATCTCAAACCCTCTTGCTCGGGTCCCAAACCTCTCTGCCGAGGTCTGTGACTTTCCAGGGCGTCCAGAGGGATGCTCTGGACTTCAACACCTAATGGGATATAATTATGTGATATTGGATAGGATATTTTGTGGGTCACTCACAAGGTGGTACTAAGAACTGGGCACTAAAACTGCATAAAGGTGAAGTTACTTTTAGAAAATCCTGTGGGGATATTCAGCATCAATCTTTTGGGGAAGCATGCTTCCAGCAAGAATGGCTTTTCCAGTGTCTTGCAGTGTTTCCACAATGGCAAACCCCACCCATGTAAAACAGGAAGTCCTCTGCACACACTTTCGCAAGATGAAGAACAAAACATCTGATATTACAGTTTTTATACCCTTTTGTTCCATGCCTTTCCTATTTGAACAGGTCACAATTTGCTACTGGCAAGCCATTATCAAATTCTGAATAGGCTGCAAAGGAGAATTTCTTATTTTACATGGTTCCATAGTCTGCAAGAAATTTGTTATTCCTTTTATCTTTCACTTCAGTCTCATTACTTTGAAATGTACCTCCCTGAAATTCATTATTTCCTTGCCGGTTTTTCCATTTCCTTTCTCTGAAGGCAAACTTTAGAAGAAAACGTTGGCAAACTTTTTTTTCTAGTACCACCCATACACCTGAACTTGTTACTATTGCTTTCATTAGGCTTCGGAGGCATTTCTATTGTCTCGTAAAGACAGGGAAAAAAAGGAAAAAGAATCCCTGGGATCCTGAGCACAGGGGACAGGGATGGAATGGGGGTGACACCAGAATCTGCCCGAATTTTTGACCAGCATCTCATTAGCACTCAGCTGCCTAAAATAACATTAGAGCTTCTTTAGATAGAGCAACACACAGAGCATGGAGGAGAAAGTGTTTTCCACTGAGAGGTTTGGTTCTCATTTTCTATCTTGTCGAAAAGGTAATCTCTCTCACATACTGAGTTTGGCTATTTATACCAACATAGCCAAGTATCACATACGACAGAACTGTCGATAAACAGAAAAAAAACCAAACCCAAACAACCCAGCAATTCTCTTTCTTAGATCGTCTTAAAATACCAGCACAGACATTGTCTGGTGCTGCACCAGCTGGCTGTTGGGAGAGCAGACAGGGAACACAACTTGGGTGAGGTTGCTGTACGCACAAACTCAGATTTAACATGTTCCATACCTTAAACACAAAAAACACACCTTGGGGGAGGTTGCTGTACACATAAATTCAGATTTAACACCTTCTATACCTCAGGTAGCTCAGGTGCACACCCTGCTCCTCCAGCCCTTGCCCAGTGTGGAATTAATATTTAAAAAATGGACGAAAAGCAGAGTCAAGGCCTCATGAGCTGTACTTTACTCCTTGAAACACCCCATGCAGTGGCTGAGGAGACAGAGCTCAGGATGAAACGGCAGAAACCCTCGTGGTTTCCTGTGTGAGCCCTCCCAGCCTGCAGAGATGGGCTGTTTGTGCCTGCATCCCTCCTTTAATTGCGTTTTTATTGGGATTGCAGAGAGCCCTTAATGCAGAGCTGGGAGCTGCAGGCCGTGCTGGGAAGCCGGGCTGATCTCATTACCAATTACCTGCTTGCAAGAAGCACGCACTGGCCTCCTGCAAAAGCTGCTTCCCAGCTCATTTTGGAGGGCTGGGAACCCACCCCAAAAGGCCACAGCTCGAGGGAGACTGAAATGTCTCACAAAGACAAGTTTGCAAGGCGGAATTTTCATCCGAAGCAAAAATTAGAGAGAAAGCAAAGTAAAACCTTTGTCACTCCTGCTCAGTTTCAGAGGTTTTAAGGAACCTGTTGCCTCCTTGAAAGATCACAGTGTTATACCAAAGGCAAGGTTGTTTTCCTTTAATATCAAGAGTTTCTTGTTGCAAAGGGCATTTTAAATTAATGAAGGTGATTTGGGACATGCTTTTTCTTCCCGTAAAAAATACACATATTGATGAGATTATCTTTTCCTTACATTCCACATTTGGTCATTTGGTCAAAGTCTTGAGAGCAGAGACCCTCCAAAAACCTCCTCCCTCCTCTACAGCCCTGCTGGATTTCTCTCCAAACACATCCCACCTTCACTCCCAGCGCCAAGGAATCCCTTCCATCCCTTCCACCAGCTCCACACTTGTCCCAAACTGGGCTTCCCTCCACATTTCCCACCTGGCTCTGGATTTTCCGCTGGTAGCAGTGAGCTGTGCCACACCAGGAGGCTGCAGGGACATTGTCCTGCATCCAGAGTCATCCCAAAGGACTGGAGAGTGCTCTGGCAGAGCAGGTGCCCTCATTTGAGCACTATTAAAATCAAGCGACGTCTTCTAAATTTGAAAAAATTAGCTCACTGAAGGCTCACCCTGAATGAAATGAAAGCTGCAGCCACTAAATCAACATGTTACAACTCAAAGTGTGAGAATTCTGGGCCAATTGAAGTTAGGAACTCCTAATTAGTTATGCACAATTGAGCCATCCCTAATGAACAGAAGAACTGCAGCGGAATTGTCGTTGTAGTGTGTTCATGCACGTTTGGTAGTTACAAAAAACATCACACACGCTTTTACTTGAAACTTGTTTCCACCTTCTAGTGAATGAAATAAAACCCCAAACCAAAAACCAAACCCTAAGAAGCTCGTGCTGCTCACTTGAGGAAATATTTGTGTCTCCAAGCAGTGCTTTCCTGCACTACAGCAACAGTGTTCACAGTAAAGATGTTTCTGATGAGCAATGTTGGCCCATAAATGACTGGGTAATTTTTAAACCAGAAAGTTTGCTCTCCATTTAGCATTTGTCCCAGCCATTTGGGGTTTATCTTTGGAGCCTGTCACAAGCTGAGTAACTACTCAAGCAGTAAACATGAAGTGAAATGCGTAATTGTCTGTTAAAAAAAAAAAAAAAAAAAAAAAAAAAAAAAAAGGTACTGATACTTACAGCCAGATTTGTGCTTCAAAAAATTACAAGAACGAAATTTCCCAGCTTTGTTCTTTTTATAATTTCATGGCTGCTGCCAACAAGTCTTATATTCAAGCTTTAAAGGACAAGACACACTAAGTGATGATTAGTTTTCAATACTGAAGCAGCTCTCTGAATCTTCTACGTAAGTTTTTAATAAAGATAATAATCTGTACACAGCACCTTGGCCCCTTGCCACTGAGGTATGGCCTCTCATCAGCTGCTCGTTCAGCACTGAATATTCAGGGCTTGTTGTGTACAGAACAAAATGGTTCTTTCCTGAGGAAATCCAAACACATTTTAAAATAAACCTGTCTAGCTGGAAATTTTGGGCACTTGATGCAGAATTAAAAGAGAAGTTGAAGCAAGTCTAGGTTGAATTTAGCTCTGTCAGGAGTCACTGGGATGACCTTGAACAACTCATTTCACTCCTCAGTTTCCTCCATTTGTAAAATATCAACAAAGACCCTCCAAGCTGTGCAACAACCACGGGAATCTGTCACATCCCATCACCACTAAAGCTCACAAGTGGTTCCTGAAGCTCTGCCCTCCCCAGCAGACCCATGGAGCATCAGACACATCCCCACTGCATCCCAAACCTCATCCACCAGGTGTGGGGACTCAGGTGTGGGTCTGGAGGTCAAGATACAGGAAATGTCTGCTCAGTGTGCAGCTGCAGGTGGAAAGGATCAAATCCAAAAGCACAAAGAAGGCCTGGAAACAAAATCAGCTTTTCCAATGCCTTGATGTAAATTGATATAAATTACTGGTCCACTGGAAGCTTTTCCCAATGCCTTGATGTGAATTTATATAAATTACTGGTCCACTAGAAGGGTTTGCACTCCAGGCCACCTCTCCCTCGTGCTGCTGCTCTGGAGTGACAGAAATTCTCGTCTAACTGGGGGAAATGGTTTGCTGGCTCTTTGCTTCCACCTGTGGGCCAGAGGGTCATTTATTTATTGTGCAAAGTGACCAGGAGAAAGCCTTCCATGAGAAGCAGAACCAACCAAGACCACTCACCATGGATTTATTGACTACAACCTTTAGCCTGTTTTCAGTTTATCCTTCACTTACCACCACGGCTGGTGGAAGGTCTTTGATTCAGCTTCTTTTTTTTCAGCCCTACCTTCAGGAGACGCACAACCACTAAATGTGGTTGGAAGACTCCAAAGAACCTGTAGGAAAAGAATTATCCTTGACAGCTCTAACACACTCTGGACTGAGAAAAGAGGGTGCTTTGACACAACTGCATTTACTCTTCCCATGAGGAATTAGGAAAATGGTCAGAAATATACAGATTGGTATAGATAAGCCAATTCTCCCATTTTTTCCCCCTGTCCCATGCCAAAATGTAAAGCAATTGAAATGGAGAATTTCAAACCTTGCAATAGGACAAACCTCCTAGGGCAAGAAAGTGGGGAAAGATGTCACTGAGAAAAGGATTATAAAATGCAAGCAACAACTGGGATTTGGTTCTAGGCAGAATATCCCAAATGATTCCATGAGCAACAACAACGTTGGGTTACCAAATCTCGGACTTGAACCCTTCACAGAAATAAAATATATTGGAACAAAATGTTCCTTTATGCCAAGGGTAAGAGGGAACATCCTTTGCTGATGGAAAAAGGTTTCCGCTTCCTCTGGCCCTTGCTGAAGAGAGGACACTGAAGCAATAAGATTTCAGTGTGATCCAGACGGAAATCCTTTGATTTCCAGTCAAACTGCAATCCACAAGCAATAGACACGTTTTCAGTTCAAGGCAAACAGAGTGCAGCTCCAAAGACCACAAAAACAAAGGGCAAGGTCTGACCCTCCTGTCAGGATTAGAGGCCAGCAGCTGGGCGGGTTTCTGGAGGCTCTCAGAGATGCTGTGGTGCTGTTTGTGCTGTTATTGACAGGGTTTGCTCACAGCATCACATGACAGAGCTCTGCCAGCCCCCCCTTGCAGCACAGCCCAGGGGTGCCGCTGGCACTCACCTGCTGCCCCTCCCAACCTCTCCTTTCCTTGCCCAAATCATAATCCATAATCTTTTTAGTCCCTAAAGTCAAACACCCCAGCAGATCAATGCATGCCCTCATGGAGATCCCTGCTTCCCAAGGTATGGAACAAACTCCTCTGCAGGAATTACCAGAATTCACACGTATCTGGAGTGGGAAGGCACTCACAAGGGTCAGATACATCACTTTTCAGAATATATTTTAAAATCTTCCGGATTTCTGGGAGAGGAAAGAGCCAGTGCAACAACAAACTGTTTTTTCTAGAACTACTACGCATCCGTGTCACATACTATGAGGAGGAGAAAAAAAAAAAAAAAAAAAGGCAAAAAAACAAGCAGGCATGAGTAACCTTGTGCAGATTTGTGAGGCTGGCTCCTACCTGCAGTACTCCCCAAGCAGGGCTTTCGGAGCTTTGCCCCTTAATTAACAGATTGTGTTAATTTGGGGTGCCTTTATCAATGTTAAATATTGATATTACAGGGAGCTCGAGGAATTTGATAGCACATAAACCCCTGCCTGAAAAAGAACAAATGGCATTTTTGTGGTCCAAACTACCGTCTGTGATGCTTGAACCCCTCACAGAACATTTGTGAGGTAATTCAACAAAATTGTGTCTAATAGGAAGTGTAAAAAGCATGTTCACTCAGACTGGCTCCAGTGAGCAAAGAAAAATCTCCCAGAGAGAAACCTGCTGAACAAATGCAGTTATTGAATGTCTCAGGCAGAGAGCTGTGCACTACAGAATATGAAATAAATAGATGTTTCTGCAAGGCAGGGAGCAGTGTCCATGGATGCATCTCCATGACGTAGCTACAGAGGCTGCCTCAGTCTGGCTGATACAACCACCTTGTTTTTTCAAAAAGAAAAAAAAAAAAAAAAAAAAGAAAAGAAAAAAACAGAAAAAATAAAGAGAAAACCACCCCCACCTCCCTCCCAACACACACAACCAACCAGAAAAAAAACAGAAGAAAAAGCCTGGAAAATGTAACAGGTAATGTTATCCTAACATAAATAACCTATCTGCTCTAGCTGAAGGCTTAAATTTTCGTTTCAAGTGTTTTATGAAAGGACTGTTTTAAAGCAAATTGGATCAGGTCACAGCGCTGCACGAGCCCATCCAGACGGCGAGGCTATAAATTGGAGACGCTGAGAATAAAACCCTAAACCCACAACCCATTACCGGATGATCTCAGCGTTACAAAAACAGACTTGTTTTACTCTGTATTATTTTAAGGCGCTGCTAAGACCTTCTGCACCGTAATTAGCAACAGCGATCGAGACGATTGTCAGCTCAGATGTGCAAACACCCAAGTTAGCGAGGGGTTGACAGGAATGTGTCCTTCCCCCTGAGCACAGCATCCAAACAGGTCTGGAACAGCCATAACCTCTCCTCTCCGGCTGGTAGCAGCCAGGCACGCTCACGGCCAAGTCCCACGCTTGGCAAACCCCACATTTTTCATGCGATCAGTGAGAGCCAAAGACGCAAATAAAACGGAGTTAACGAAGCCCCACGGCACGAATTCCCGGAGCCAGGGGCAGAAACGAGGGCTGATGGTGAAGGACCTTCAGCCGAACGCCGCGGGAGCAGCGGGGGCTGCGTGAAAACAAACCGGCTCGTAAACACGACTTATCACCCGCAACGCCACAACCACACAGAAACCCGTGCCCAGGACACCTGAATCCAACCTGCCCCTACACACGAGCTCTGTATTTCGCCGGGGAACGCAGAACATGCTCGGTCAGGGCGCTGGGGATGTTTTATTTAGTGTTGTGACGGGAAGCGGATTACACGGTTTGTCAGGCGCTCCAGGGCTCGCTGGGTTTTGGGATTTTTGGGGGGGGGGTTTTGGCTCCATCTTCCAGCCCGTAAGGCTGCGCTGCAGCCCCTCAGCGGGGCCGGGTGCGGGGCCCCAGGTGAGCCCGCACCTGCCGCGGAGGGACCGCGGGGAGGATGGGCAAGGAGGATGATGATGATGATGATGATGATGATGATGATGATGATGATGATGATGATGATGATGATAAAGATGGTGAGGGCGCGGAGGGACATGCCGGGGGACACCTACCAGTCCGTGTGCGGCTCGTCGATGACCAGGAGCAGCTTGAACTTTCTGCCGACAGCCGCGGAGACGGCGGCGGACGCGTCCACCAGCCCGGCCGAGGCCGCCGTCTGCTTCACGGCGTTGGAGAGCGAGCTGAAGAAGCTGCTGCCCGTGGATTGCTGCGGCGGCGGCGGCTGCTGCTGCTGGGGGGGCGCGGGCTGCGGCGGCTGCCGGCGTTCGGCGGCCGGAGAGCCCGAGGCGGGCGCCGAGGAGCCCGCGGAAGGCGGCGGCGGAGGAGGCTGCTGCGGCTCCGGCCGCTGCAGGTCGGTCATGTAGCCATTGGGCAGGTTGGCGATGAAGCTGCTGTCCGAGAGCCTGCGCCGCAGAAAGTTCATCATCTGGCCGGGCTGGGGGCTGCGGCGGGGCCGGGAGCGGGGCTGTGCGATGCGCCGGCGGCAGCGCTCCGCGCCTCGCTGTGTGCGCAGAGCTCCGCGCCCGCTCTGTGCGCGCTCCGGGCGCCGCTCTGTGCGCAGAGCTCCGCGCTCTGTGCGCGCTCCGTGCGCCGCTCCGCGCCCGCGCTCTGTGCGCCCGCCCGCCGGCAGGGGGCGGCCGCGGGGCGGGCGGGGCGCGGGGGCGGGCACGGGGACGGGGGGGGACAGCGCTGGGGACGGGGATGGGAACGGGAACGGGGACGGGGATGGGAATGGGGACAGGGAGGGGACAGCGCTGGGGACGGGGATGGGAACGGGGACGGGGACGGGGATGGGGACAGGGAGGGGACAGCGCTGGGAACGGGGATGGGAACGGGGACGGGGACGGGGATGGGGATGGGGACAGGGAGGGGACGGGGATGGGGACGGGGACGGGGATGGGAACGGGAACGGGAACGGGGACGGGGATGGGGACAGGGAGGGGACAGCGCTGGGGACGGGGATGGGAACGGGGACGGAGATGGGGATGGGGATGGGGACAGGGAGGGGACAGCGCTGGGGACGGGGATGAGGATGGGGACAGGAATTGGGACAGGAACCGAGACAGGGACAGAGACAGCGATGGAGGCAGGAACAGGTGCAGGGATGGGGACAGCGATGGGGACGGGGATTGAGACAGCGATGGGGACAGCAGCGGCGACAGGGATGGAGACAGGAGCGGGGACAGCGATGAGGACAGGCCACAGGCAGCGCGGGGATGGAGCTGTGTGTCCAGCCGGCACAAGCAGGGCCGCGGTTTCCCCCCCGCGGCAGCAGCCCCGCCGTGCCCAGCGCTGCGGCGGGCGGCGCTGGGTGAGCGGGGACAGCGGAGCGGTGCTGGGGACAGCTCCCAGCTGGCTCGGGGCACCGCGCCTGAAAGCGCACCCCACGGACAGCTCCAGCATCAGCCCGAGCATCCCGGGACACCTCCAGCCCGAGCATCCCACGGACAGCTCCAGCATCAGCCCGAGCGTCCCGGGACAGCTCCAGCCCGAGCACCCCACGGACAGCTCCAGCCCGAGCATCCCAGGGACAGCTCCAGCATCAGCACGAGCATCCCGGAACAGCTCCATCCAGAGCATCCCGGGACAGCTCCATCCAGAGCATCCCGGGACAGCTCCAGCATCAGCACCAGCATCCCGGACAGCTCCAGCCCGAGCATCCCGGACAGCTCCAGCCCGAGCATCCCGGGACAGCTCCAGCCCGAGCATCCCCTCGGGCACTGCAACGGGCGAAGCAGCGACAGCAGCACCGTCCCGACGCGGTGGCTGCGAGCAGGATCGGGCACTGCCGCACTTGCATCCCCCAAAATATTGACAAAACCTCTGTTATTACAGACCCCCACCCTGGGTTATGTCACAAATCCTCTTGAGGAGGGGAGTGCTGAGTATCTTCAAGCAATTTATCGTTGTAATAAGAATTGTGGCTGCCTTTTCTTTGAGAGTAATTTGAATCCTCTTTCCCCTGAGTTTTGGGGTAATCACCGTGTGTAACATAAAACACATAACTCAGCCCTTATCCTTTTATCCAACACACACAATCACAACTCCTCTTGCTGCTGAGCTTTACAGGCCATATTGAGTGTGACAGGTGCTCCAATAATAAACACAATAAATCCGTGCTGCAACTTCTTTGAAGTCAGAGTTTTAATAAAATCCCGGCTACTCACACTTCCACAGTTTGAAGTTTACACCTTGGAAGGTAGAATTGCACAGGATTCTTTAATGAAGGGCTGAATTTCGAAATATTTTTGTACTGCATAATGACAAAATCAACAGGGCTAGTAGGCGATGGCTGCAATTTAAACACCATGGGCACACGGAGGGATAAATTATAAGTACAGATAAATTATATTTTAATATTTGTTAAATTCCTGTTCTAGTTTGAGGGGTGATTGTATAAATGCAGCCCCTCTTTGGACACACTGCTTCCCGTACAGCCGCAGGGCCTGCCTGTTGTCCTGGCAGCATTCACTGACATGGATGTCAGTGACACAAGATCCTGTTTAGACTGTCTCTGGAAAACTTGATTTCTTATTGATGGAATCTGATTTCTGTCCCAGCTATTTATTTCCTGGCACAGTCTCAACGTTTACTTGCAGGTTTTAGGGACTGATGCTGGTTGTAACCATGGCTCTCAGGCTCTTCAGAGCAGTTGCCCACTCTGTTTTCTCTCACTCTCAGGTGTTTGGGTGAGTAGCAGGAGCCTTGTTCACCCACCCTGTGCACTCTAAAGATGTCATGGCTGTACAAAATCAATGGTATTTCCCACTTCACACACTTGATTCACTTTGAATCTACTGGCCCTTCCCCGTGAGCAACTTCTCAGGGGCATTTTCATGGAGATTGATTGTTGGTTGATTTTTTATTTCCTGCTTTACATTGTCACCACTATGCTGACAAAAACTTTATGAAATATCCACCATTCTAAAATGCAATAGTCACAGGGTTTTTAAAACATCTCTTAAATCCAAATCTGCACCAAGGCAACTGGCAACTGAACTTGGTGGAAGTGTCAAAAACTTGGTTTTTAATGCAGAACAACCCAAAATGCAGAGCTTTCTGTGAGGGAAAACTCTGTTGAAAGAGTGACAGTAGATATTACAGGGAGCTTGATGAATTTATTAGCACATAAACCCCTGCCTGAAAAAGAACAAAAGGCTTTTTTTTTTTTTTTGGGTCCATCCAAACTACTCTTTGTGATGCTTGAACCCCTCACAGCACATTTGTGAGGTAGTTCAACACAATTGTGTCTAATAGGAGGTAAGAATACTGAATTGGTGGCACGTTAAATGACAGGAAGGCTCAATATCAAAGGAGAGAACACAGCAGCAATGTGAAATCCAGTTTTGTTTCCTACCACTGAAAACAAAATGCTGAAAGAGATCAAATTATTTGCAATTAGCTGTGTTGACAGACTGAGAGGAGGAGAAGAAAAGGAGAGGATGAAGCATGCCAAGGTGCACCCTTTCAGTGAGTTTCATTAGACACGCCAGTGAATTCTCCTGCAACTACAATGGCCCTGGAGCTAAAACATGTCAGCTTTCTATTTCTGCTCTCCCTGGCTCCTGCCTGGCCAGGGTGGCAGGAGTGCAGCTGAGCCATCTGAAGGTGTGACAGAAATGACACGGGGTGAGGCACTGTAGTCCTGGTTCTGTGCCTGAGGTGTTTTGGTTTTCTGAAATTCTTTTCCCAGGGAATTTTCTGTAAATGGAAGTGGTTTTGTAACTGTAACTTTGTTTTTCCTTCCTTTTCCTAGCAGGGACTTCTTCTTGATGTCCCTCTGGTCTGACCAATGTGAGTGAAGAGGTTTCCCTTTGTTTCACCAATCAGATTGGTCTGTGTAAAATAGTATAAAAGGGAGACACATCCCAAAAACAAAGGAGTCATTTTTCAGCCTTCTGAAGCTCAGAGTCTGTGTCGTTGTGGTGTAAAACAGCGTCAAGGCACTGCCTCCCTCATCACCCCCAAAGGACGCAGAGCCAGCTCCAGCCTCCCCAGTCCAGGCTCTCCCTCTGTGATTGATGAACATCAGCAGGGAACACAACCAGAATTGGGGGTTTTGTCACGTGGTCATTTCCTGAGTGATGGTCGTGTTCCTGGAGGAACAGCAACAAAACTTGTGCTGCCTTAGACATCCCCTGTGCTCAGCAGTCCATTAAATGTCATCTGGAAACCCCAAGGCAATTTATTTCATAAATCATCACTCATTAATGGCTAGACTTTTACCGCAGCAAGCTTTGAACAGGGATGAATTCCTGCTGCAGAAGAGGGTTTTGTACTCTCATGAATAATTCTTGCTGAGATGTGAGACGGAGTTCAAAACAAATCCTGTGTGTGACATCAGAACAACCTGCAACAGAAACAGGCAGGTGACAACACACATGAGTGACAGGTCAGATAAATAATTCCAGGTGATAAAATTCTCTCTCTTCCAAAACCTGAAGTGATGATAGCAGTAACTGTTATCTTCCCATCTCCTACTACGAAATTATCTGATTTTTTTTGGTTCAGTATTTTCTGTACTTTAATCATGGCTAACATTTTTTTTAAGTTTTATTTTTTAAATACCTTGATACAAATACAAAGGAACTTCAGGCAATTTAAAGCTCAAATACTGCTGCCCTTACTCAAAGTGATCTGTAAAGGCTGAAGGCAATCTTGCAGGTATTTCAGAACTCAAGCCACAGAAATCTAAATAATTTATTTTAAATCCAATTTATTTTTAAAAATTACAACTATTACACATATGGACTGAAACAGGGCAGATAAAGGTGTGTGTCACATAAATTTGTGTGCCAATATAGATATAATAAAATATATAGAAATATAATGTTTGCTGGCATTGTACATCTGGAAGAACTCAGCAATAAATCTGCTCTGTCCGTATCACCTGCTGTACTTCTTGGTTTTGCACTCTTTTTGGGTTTGAGACCACAGCCTTTTTTTTTTTTACTCTTAGAAAGAGCTGATTTATTTCTTATCCTCTCACTGAACTGTCCTTCCTCCATGCTCTGCATGACAGAAAAATCAGCAAATGAAAAATCAGCTGCAGGAACCCCAAGCAGTGAGACACCCCCAGCACCTTGCAGAGCAGGAAGTACTCATCTTTTTTGAGCAAACTGTTTTCAAACTGC
The DNA here is from genome assembly GCF_029207755.1 of Chamaea fasciata. Classification (NCBI taxonomy): domain Eukaryota; kingdom Metazoa; phylum Chordata; class Aves; order Passeriformes; family Sylviidae; genus Chamaea; species Chamaea fasciata. The sequence goes on from NW_027094098.1 coordinate 4,380,688, forward strand.
AGGTACCACGTGGGGAGAATCCCGTCAACAAAACTTGGCCATCTCTCAGCCTGGAGAAGAGGCATCATCGTGAAAAGCAGCAAAGAGCAGATGTTCTGAGCCACAGAAATAAACTGGGTATGAATGTGACACTGGAATGCCACGAAGGCAACAGAGTAAACAGATTTCTAACAAGCAGGAAAATATCGATTCTTTATAGGCTCTCGTTAATGGCTTGCTGCTTGTTGTGTCAGTTAGGGCTTCACTTGGGTATCTAAAGAATCAAACTAACAGGGAAAACTATGGAAATGCTATAGAAGTACTATGGAAATGCTAGAGAAAAGGGATGGGAGACAAAAAGGAGCAGAGCTGGGGCTGGAGTTACACCAGCTGCACTTCTGTGCTTACACGGCCTGGGATTCTTGGCCTGTCACACCTGAAGGTTTTCCTAATCTGAGAAAACCCCACAACAACATAACATTTTCATCCTCCAAGCAGGAGGTGAAACAGCCTGTGAGCATCCCCTGATGATGAAGAAGCCTGCCAGGTAAATCACAGATAATCAGTTTAATCAGCACAGAAGTGGTTCGGTTTGGGTTTTTAACGTTTTCTTTTGCAAAGGTTTTGTTTACATTATGAAATTTAGAGTGAGAGTGTCCAACCATTCTGAACCATATTCTGATTGATTGAATGGATGAATGTGAGATCAACTACAGCACAGTTCTGTACTGCAAAATGAACCCAGCACTGGCTGCTTACAAGAAAGAATAAAGCACTGTAAACCACAATTCGAGCTGAGATGCAGCAAGCAAATATGACATTTAAATCCAGTTTGGTCATCACAATAAAACTGTAATTTTCTTTTAAAATGACTATATAAATTATTAAGATGAACAGACATTCACCTAAGTAATTGGCTGCTTTAGTTACCACAAATTAATTTGGAATACCACGGATGTGAAAACCTGATAAGTGTGACATGCAGGATGGGCAGAGGATTGAAGGGATGAAAGAGCACAGAGCTGAACAATCAAACTGAAAAAGTTGATTGTGTAATTCCTGTGATTTTAATGGGGAACAAGGCAAAATGGGAAAGGCTTTGCCGTGTTGCCCGTTAAAACCCTGTGAATTGGGCAAGCAGTGAGCAGCCAAAAAAGTCCTCTTCTCTTTCTACAAACACACAGAATTTGTGGAGATTCTCCTTTACGGGCACTTAAAGCCTGGATGTCCTCGCACAGTAAGGCCAGGAGAGAAGGGACATTCCCCTTGCCTTGGAGCTGATAACTCTGGGCTAAATCCTTGATTTATTCTGTGCAAGGGAGTGCACAATAAATGGCAATTTGCTGTTAGCAGGTGGTTTCCATTCTGTGTTTAACCAGAATAACTCCAGTACCAGCTGAGGAAATTCAACACTGTACAAACTCCTCTGTGACGAATTCTGGATGGACTGAAGCCCTCTGTCATCCCTCGTGCCCCGAAACACTCCTGTGGTTGTACCACCACCAATCTGTGACCATCCAAAGCCCTGCAGCTGCTCCAGCTGCCCCCTGATCAGAGAACAAACAATTTCTGAGGGTCCCAATTTCACCAGACAATGGAGAAAGGCCACTGTTCCAGCCCAGCCTTGCTGGACTAATCACAGCCTCAGCAACCCTGCAGCACAACCTTCAGCACGTGTTCCATTCTGCTCGGGGCTGCACAACCACGCCAGGAATCAGCTGGACAAAAAATATGTGGCTGAGTGCTCTCTAAAAGCTGATTTTCACGATGTTCTCAGTTTAAAATGCCTGGAACCAGCTCTAAAAGCTGATCTTCACCATGTTCCCAGTTGAAAATGTCTGGAAATAGCCCTGAAAGCTGATTTTCACCATGTTCCCAGTTAAAAATATCTGGAAACAGCCATACAAAGCATGGATACCAATCTCCCCAGGGTGTTTGGGTGTTGTGATGAGGATTGGTGCAGCACAGTGACATGTTTGTGTGAGGCTGGAAGCTGCAATCATAAAGCAGCTGTTGCTAATGTGCTGTAATTACTCTTAAAACTGTCACATCAGGTTTGAAATTTTATCTGTCTCATGAAGTGCAACACTCAGAGACCACGAACGAAGGAAAACTGAAGGAAGTCTCCTTTCCAGTCTGCTCTTGGAGATCAGTAGGGCTGAAAGATGCAGGTGCAGGGCAGAACAGCAGGTTTAGGTCCTTCTGAAGATTTGAAGGTCTCAGAAAATCAGGAAAATTTCCAAGTTTTGGGGTGTTATTGTTATTTTGTCATTTGTTCAAATTACTCGGAGGGTGATTGTGCTTTAAGCACCTGATTCCTCTGAGCCGTTTTAGAGTCTGGGGTTTGATCCTGATTCTTTTACAGACCTGAAAGAGAGCAAGAGGTAGTCTCAGGCATCTGGCACTCAGAAATGCTACAAGACCTTTTAAAACTGGTGCAATAATCCCCTCTCTCCTCCTTTACAGAAGTGCTATTCCCATTCTTCCCAGTTTATTTATTTATTCCAGTTTATTTATTGAAATCAAATAAAATTACTGTATGAAGTACACAGACTAAGTTACTTCATTCCTGCTTGCAGGGATTCATAGTAAAGCCTTTTAAAAAATAAAATAGGTTATTTTTGAATAATAAAATAGGTTCTTTTTTGTTTTACTCTCCAAACCTCATCTGTGTGGGATTTCCACACTCAGTCACTGACCTTTGCTTGGCTGCAGCTCCTCAGCTGTTCCCTTTCACACCTTTAGATGTGAACACACAAAGCGATTTGCAGTGGTCTGGGATGAAAAACCCTTAATTTTTCCCTGCCCCTTCACAGAGTAAGAGTTACAGCTCATGAGTGAAAGCCAAACCAGAGCATGGAGGGAAAATGTGAAATTAGAGCTGAGATGAGAACGCCTAAAGAAGGTTTTCTCTTAAAACCAGGTCTTAGCACTCGTGCAAAATGCATTTATTTGATCTCTCTGCTCCAGAAACACGGGCACGGCTCCAAAGGTGAGCTGCTCTCTCTGCCATCTGCCAGGACCAGGAGAGATGCCCGGGTTGGATTCATTTCCCTGCCCCAGCAAAGAGGTAAATAAATAATTTGGACAGCTGGTAGGAGCTCTTTTCCCGGAGAACACTGGGATGAGAGAGGTGCCTCCTCCAAAAGCACCAAACAGGCACTGGATGTGTAAACACAGCGGCTTCTTCCACAGCAGGAACCCTAAATGATGATTGCCTGGGAGAGAACATCAGTTTTACCAGCTGGAAAAGCTTCGAGGGAGATTTTTTTTTTATTTCAACACCTAAAATTTTGATTTCTAGAATAAAACTCTAAGTAAGGATGTAATAATAACTCTAAATAAAACTCTAAATAAATTTCTAGAATAGAACTCTAGAATAAAACTCTTTGTCCAATATGGACAGCAATTTTAACTTTCTTAAGTTAAAGAAAGACTTTCTTAACTTTCTTAATTTAAAGACCCCTTTCTTAAGAGGGCTCAGGGTGCTTTCCATAAGATGTTTCCTCGCATACCCAAATCCATGGATAAATATGAATACTAAACATAAGGCAATGAGACTGACAGGAAAAGTCAGGGCCCTACACTTTGCAGGAAATCTTGATTTGTCACAGAATTTGGCAAAGCGCTTGAAAGTGATTAGCTAAATTTACAAGTCATTAATATGGATTTCTGTGCCAGTCTGTGTGTTTTTACAGAATATCCTGTGTTGTGGTTCCGTACACAGGCAAAATATTCAAATTCAGGTGGAAAAGTCAATAATTCAGCTTAGCTGAGTCACTCTTTCGGAGCAACAGCCCCATCTCAGTGGGGAAAAAAAAGGGACCGGTGAACTTCATCCAGGCGGTGAGGGCATCACCAGCAAGGAATAGGATCAAAACCCTTGCATTGGGAGCACCAAGGTCATTCAAGAACATCTTTACAAACACTCCAATAATATCTTTATAAACATTTGTGATGTGTGCATAAAATAGAGCTGATGATGCACAGAGGCAGAGCAGGAAAGGTTAGGTTATAAAAATAGAGCAGTTTGCCGCACGCTGTCAGAGTTTCAGTCAGTGCTGGCTTTGTGCAGTGAATTAAAGTGAATTAACCCTTAGATCTGATGTCTCTGTCTCCAGGAATCCTTTTCTGGATGTTCTCTCAGCCCTCAGCTCGTTAATGAGGCAGCAGAGCCTTGTTTTTGTCCAGTAATGAGGCTGAAGGCTCACAAATCGCTCTGGTTGCAGCCCCTGGGGATCCGAGGAAAAAAAAATAGAGAAAATAAGATGATGAATTTGGTCATCTGAGTCACCTGGCTTGAGTGACGGCACCCTGCAGCACACAAGAAGCTTCCCAGATTTGATAGACTGTTATTAAAGATAGATTTTATCGATTACTATATTAAAATAGTAATATATTACTATACATGAACAGCATGGCAAACCCATCAGACAGACCGCCTAAAACCTTGTCAAAACCAAGGATAGGGCACTTTGAAAGGACGTATTTTATCAGAAAATCAGTTTTCATACACTCAACGACCAGGAGAAATTATTACAGCGTCGAGAATTCCTTCACTAGGAGCATTGACCAATATCTGTGTTTTTAACAGCTGCTTCTCCGTGGTTCCTGCACATTCTGGGAGAGCTCTGGGCCTCTGCCAGTGGATTGTTGTTTATATCTGAGGCTGTTGCATCACTGCGGTGCCGCATCATTTTGAGCACGGAAAGGAGCCCGTGAGGCAGCTGTGACATGTCTGGAGCACTCGGAATGTTTCAGACACACAAAACCTGCAATATTTCCCAGCCGAGGGGCTCTCCTGTCTGAGGGATGGCAAATGCACCCCCACACTTTAATCGGTGTTAATTTGGAAATATTAGGAAAGAGTTTGAGCTTTATCCCTGAACTTTTAAGGAAAAAGATCCAGAAACTTCCATGCTCCTCTCACCATAATTGGTTCCTGGACAAAGGCACCTGTTGGATCCTTGAGCTGTTCCTCAAGGAATGTGGCTGTTTTCTATTGGGCAGCAAATCCCCTCCTGGATCACTGAATACCTAAGAGAGAACATGAACATTCTCGGGGCATTTCTGGAGTGTCTTTGCAGGTGCGAGGGACCTCCCTGCACTGTGCACAGCTTTTGTTCTTTTCTTTTGGATAGTGTGTGGTTGGAATTCTACAAACTTAGACTTTAAGATTTTAGTATATAGTAATACATGTAAGTTAAAATAGAGGACTTCAGAGTTTGTTTTGTTTTATTTTCTGCTTCAATTAAAACCTTTTTGCTTTTCCAAAGCACACCCGATCGCGCTGCCTCACTAATTTTTCATGAGCCGTTTCTGGGAGGCTGCTGGCAATCCTCAGAGCTTGATGCACCTTTGTGGGGCTGATAACACACGGGCCTCATGCAGAATTATGTCAACCTCATAATCAGAGTTGTGTGATGTGAAACAATCCAGGAAAAGCAAAGAGCTGGAAGGAACAGATCTTTGTGCTCCTGCTCTGCTCTCCCAGGCCACCAAAATCTGTGTGTTGCTGAATTCCCCAACCACTTCCAGGGCTGCACATCAAACCCTGATAAAAACAATCTTAAACCCTCTCTCAGGGTGAAGAGGATTAAGCTGTGTAGGGCTTTTGGGAAGGAAGTTAGCAGAGAGATGTGTGTGTGAGAATTCCCTGGTTTGGGGCTTTTAATTGCGGACTGACAGACAGACAGACACAAAGAGCAACCACCCTGGCTGCTGCTGCACCTGCAGTTTCGAGTTGGACTTGAATCACAGCTTTGCAAGGATTTTGGGGGGGGTTTTTTTGGGAAGGAGGGAATGACAATATGACAGAAATGCAACATTAATATTAATCTTACTTGCGAAGGAGATGCAGTGGAGCAGAGTGAGCATTGCCCACTGTCACTGCTCCCCTGTGCATCGTTTGGTTTTATATTTTTATATCCACGCACTCGGAATGTGGATATTACTGCTTACTATTTCTTGCAGCACAACCCAGTACCCTTTGGTGGGGGGGGAAGCAGATAAAGACTTAAATAATAGCACTCCCTTACTGTGTAAAGTCACGTTGTGTCACTTGACAAACCTTTGTGGAGCCAAATAACAAATTTTCGTCAATACTTTTGAATTCCCTGAGGAGGAAAGTTTGGTTGGAAAAGGGAAGAGAAGGTTTCTTGGGTGACAGGAGCAATCTGACACCTTGAGAGGGACCTGCACTACAGTGGCAGCCTAAAAGAAAAGTCATCACGTCCTGCAGGTAGAGAGGCAACACAGTGTGAGGTACGAGCAGGTTAGAGCCTGCAAGCTGGGCATCCAATCAATAATTACCACACAAAATGCTCAAATTTGCAGAGGAAAGCACCTTTCATTATGTCAGACGAGTGATTTTCACATTTGGGACAAATTAGAGTTGAGGGGGATTCATTTTATGCCATAAATCTGGTGAGAGCAGCTTGGGCAGGTTGGGGGTGACCCCTGCAGCCCTGCAAGGCAGGCGCACAGCCAAAAAAATGCCAATAGCTGGGCTGGAGTTTGCAGAAAATCCAAAGTAACTGATTGTAAAGAGAAATATTCCCTTGTTTCAATAGATGTTGCTCAGACCAACCACGATGCATTCCCCCTGTTAATGATTTTGGGGATCCTGAGGATAGGACCCATGTCAAGAGGGTAAGATATATGTGGACATAGTTTGTCCAGATTAATGCAGTTAATTGGGTTGAGCTTTCATTAAATTAATTATTAGCTATCGAAAATTTTAATTTATAATATAATTATATTATATATACCATAAATATATTATTCTATATTAAATCGTATATATAATGATGTCTAATTATATATCCCATTATATTATTGTATTATGAATAAATAATTATCAAATTAATTATTAGCTATTAAGATTTTGAAATATTATAATATATTACATTACATTATATATGTATTGCAAATTTATTATATATTATAGTATGTTATTTTACATATTATAAATATTATAAATTTTCTATTATGGATATTAAATTAATTATTAGCTATTAAATGCTGCCTTCAATGTAACAGCCTCAATGCTTGGATTTTCAGGCATCTATTTTGCAGAAACCTCCAGACTGCAGCTCTGTTTTACTGAGCAACTGACGTGTCACAGCCCAAATAGATGAAATTTCCAGCAGATCCACAAAAACATTCGTGCACCATCACTTGTAATGTGATATTAATTGTGTTACCTTGTAAACCCTTTGAAGCCTAGGTCAGAGATCGAAATTGTTACCAGGCAGAGGGCTCAGTCCTTGTGCTGCTGCCTGGTGAAGGGCTGGGTTTGTTCACACCGCTGTTACGAAAATGGCTTTTTTCTGGGTTTGTTTTCCCAGACACGGAAGCACACACTGAATTTTTTGGTTCACACGCTCATGTTTCAGGAACAGAAATACAAACATCATTCCTTTCGTTGCAATCCACAAATCAGGGAAGGCATTAATTAGCAGCCAATTTAATGCCAAGCTCCAATTGCGGGTTATTCCTCCTGGGTTTGTTTGCCAGGCTGCCTTCTCCAGGTGCCACTCACTAAAAACCATCCTTATTTGTCTGATCCCAGTTTTTTGTCTTCCTGGCACAGAGGGAAGGAGAATGGCAGAGAAAGCCAAAACAATGTCCAAAATAATCATTCTTGGCCGAGGTGTGATAAAAAACTGGGAGTGAGGCTCAAAGTTGTCATCAATTGTCAAACACAGGGGAAACTGATGATCCGAAGCCTCCATTTCAAAAAATAAAAAAGGATATTTATATGAACACATTCACAAGTACATCAAGGTAATTAAAAATAATTCTTGTCATTGATTTTGCAATTCTAGAAAGTCTCCAAGGTTCCTCAGGACACCTGTTCACACAAGGGGCTGAGGGAAAAACAAAGCCACAAACACATAAATAAAAAAGCTTTTCTAAGGGAAAACTGATTTACTTAAAACTCCCTTTACTTTCAGTGAATTTCCAATAAAAGCTGCATCCAAAATGCACATTGACAAATAAAGATCATCCTCCAAACGAGAGAATTAATGACAGATTAGATAAAACCCAGCAGAGTCTGCACTTTAACTCTCTATTCTACTAGTGCAGTTTCTAGTCTATTATTATTCTAGTTTATTTTCTGCAGCCATACAACAGTATGAGCAGAGGAATGGAGAAGATTCAAATTATAAAGTGTAAAATGATCAAATTCGTAAAATTATACAACGAATTAACTGTATTTTTAAAATTACAGCAGCTAAACCAAAGTGAAAAGGCAGAAAATCTTTGAATGACTCTAAGAAACCCTGCCTCAGTTTCACTCTACTTTCTCTGTTGTTTCATGCCTAAAACGGAAGAAAAATTGTTAGGATTTAATGGAAACTTCCATTTAAATCACCATTTTGCATTGCTTAAATTTCTGCCCTTCATTCACAGGCCAGGCCATTAAAAAAAAAAAAAAAAAAAAAAAAAAAGCAGATTATTTGATTAGAAGTTTTGCCTCATTTTTTCCTGACCATTTAATTAGCACTGGTATGTTAAACCAGCTAATTTATTGGATTTAAACTGAATCTTCACAGGTTTTTCTCCAGACATACAGCATAACTTAGGGAAGAAACACATCCAAACCTGCTCCCATTTTCCTAATTAATAAAAAAAAGAAAATAAGAATTAATAAGAAAGCAAGGTGGCTCCTGTGGCAATGGTTCCGAAAGAGAATTTAAGAGATAAAGGAATGAAACATCCTTGGTAGAAAGATGCAGATTCAGAGAACATTGCTGGGCCAGTCACCGGGGTTTTAGGGGCAGGTAAAAAGCAAAAAGAAGCCTCAGCGTCGCAGCAGAATTTTCCTGAAATGAAGCTGCACCTCCTGGAATCCAATCCCTGCAAAATTCAGCCCATCCTGAGGGATGGATTAATTTAATATATTGATGAATACACCTGAAAGCAGAATATTTCTGAAGTGCTGTAGAAACGTGTTGGACAAATTGAGCTGTGTGAACACATCACAGATCTGCTGCTTCGCCTTTTGTTTCCCCTGTGCTGCCTCTGCTCTCCTCTTGTGCGTCAGCATTAAAAAAGCAAAATATTTGGAAAAGTGATTAGTTCTGAGGCCCCTTTAATTAATTATAGCCTGCAGACACCAGCACAACAAACTCAGCAAACAGACTGCCTAAAACCTTGTCAAAACCAAGGATAAGTCACTTTGGAAATACATATTTTGCAAGAAAATCAGTTTTCATACACTCAACGACCAGGAAAAATTGAAACAAAGTGAGTTCAACTGAAGGTAAGACAAAATTTAAAAATAAATAAAGTAAGATAAAATTTTGAAGGTAAAATTTAGAAATAAAAATCAACTATTTTAAACTTATAATAAAAATTAACGTATATATTTTTAATGTAGAAATTAAGGGGGGGGGGGGGGAGAAAGGGGATTTTGTAGTTTCCAAAGGAAGCTCACTGCTACACTTGGTCTAAATACCCCAATATCTGCTCTTAATCTACCATCCCTGAAAAAGCTTTTCCTACTTCTGGCAATAAATCCCATCAGCAAATCTGATGGAATCTCTTTTCCAGAAGTACAAGGAGAGTCTGGAAAGTTCTGCAAGGTTCCAGCACTCTTCCTCCTCATCCTCTGATATTGTACACGTGTTCCTTCAGGCAAGGCTTGGGTCTGCAAACACGCACCCTGCCAGCTGTTACAAAACCAGCAGAACAAAAAGAAAAAAAAAAATCATGTATTATTAGAAATAACGTGAAAAAGAGAGCCGGGGGGATTTCATGGACGTTTTAAGCTGATTTAAACTGAAGAGATTTGGTGGGAAGGAAAATCCTGATATTTCACACACGGAGTCTGAAGGGCTCGGTGGGGTATTTTAAGATGCAGACAACAATTCCTTTGCCCTAAATAAAAAGCTGATGGCGATGCAAATGGGATGCCTCTGGTTGCACTGCAGGATGAGTCACTGCAGGCTGAGGGAAAGGAGCAGAGGAGATGAAAGCTGGGACACACTCAGAGCCTCAGTCCCTGCTCCAGTGGTGCAGGGTCACCCAAACTTTCCTCCCTGCCTCAAAAGCCAGAGGAGCTAGGCAGTAAAAACGCTCTAAAATCTCCCTTCCGCACCCTCGGCTTTCGTTTTCAGGCAGGTTTGTGGGATTTCGCGTTGGAAATCCCTTAGGAATCAGTGGGGTTTGCACAGAGGTGTAAATAATGCACAGGCACAATTAGAGCACCACGAGGTAGGTGAGAGGCTTCAAGCGCATTGCACAGCAGCGAAGAGGCACCCTATGGGAAGAATTTCATTGAAAATGCAACAATCAGCCTGCTTGAAAGCCCATTATTTTGATGAAAAGCTGTGGATATTTGATAAAACGCAATTTTTTTTGCAATAGCTATTGCAGACATCTCAGGCAAACACAGGGGAAACCTCTCCCCACCAACCTCCCCAGCAGGTCAGGAGCTGCAACCTTAAAGTGAAATCTTCTTTCAAGGTTTTGTTCAGTCAATCGTTCCCCTCAATGTCAAAATAACGAAATGCTGCTGCTGTTTCTGTTGGATGTGTCTCGTGCCAAACAAACAAACAAACAAAAAAACCTAAATGAGGCATTGTGACTTCAGTTAGATCTTATAAAGTAGAATTCACTTTTGGGATGCAGTCCTCGAGGGGAAAAGGTCACAGGCATGGTTTTCAACCAAAAGCAGATTTAAATATCGTTAAATATTTTGCAGTTCATCTTCATGTCATCATTTGATCTTGCAGAAAGCATTGTTTTAATTAAGCTCCTGTGTCCTTTCACGCCAAGTTGATTCTAGCGTTTCAGAGCTTTTTATTTCAACTTTTTCTTTTCATATGAGATCAGTAAACAAGTGTTGAAACATTAAAAGCCACCTTTGCAATAACTATCCTGTTAACTTCGACCCTTCTCTATTTTCAATATTTTATGGCTGTTAACTCCTATCCCATCTCTTTTTTCAATAGTTTATGGCTGTGGAAATGATCCTCCCCAATCAAAAGAATAGTGCTGGTAATTTATTAAAATTGCATTTGTAATTTTAATAAATTACATACATTTGTAATGAAAGCACTCCAGGCTCAAGGCTCAACTGCACTTTCACCCCACAGGTATCTTGCTTCATTCACTTACCTGAGGGTGATGTAAACCAAATTATTTGGAGCTTTAGGAATAGAAATTGGAAGTTTTGCAATCACAGCTGAGTGGAGCTGCACGATCTCTGCAGTCACATCTTTTCACTGCTGTCAAAACAAGTGAGACAAGGTCACACATCTTTAAAAATTTTAGCATTATTTCTCAGCTCTGCTCCTGGAACAGGGGAGTGTGGAGAATGCAGTCGAAATTTGGCAAATCAGGCAACAACTTCATTTTAGACACGAGAAACCATCCAGGCTGACACCGAGTTCTTGTGTTCTCACAGCTTTTTTTGTTCTCTATTTGAGCTTTGATTCAAAGTGAGCTTCAATGCTGATGCTTATCTGAGAGCTCAGGATAGTCAGAAATGGGTACAATAAATAAATAAATCATCTCCCATCAGACATCTCTGGGCCCTAATAGAACACATCTAAGTTCTGCCTCCTTTTTGATAAACCTGGTTTATTTATCATCATTCTGTCCATCAAAACAGAAAACATTGTGACCTCTGCAGTCACTCTGCCCTCCATCCATCAGTTTACTCCCAGAGGGATTAACTCTCTCTTTTCACAGCTTCTCACAACTCCCCTGGCAGAAATTCCAGCCCAAATTGCATTATCATTTCACCCTCCTTTTGTGGCTCCCCTGTCAGAACTTACTGTGGCAGCTTCATTGAATAAACTCATTTTAACAGAGGTGGTCTAGAGCAAGTATAAAGTATTTATCCAGGGCCTAGGTGATTAAAGAAGGCTTTGCTCCACTGAAATTGGTGGAATTAAGTCTAGACTTAAAAGAGTTTGAAAGTTTTGTCAATTACTGCCAGGGGAGAAAAACTCAGGGGAGTTATTGACAGTCAGACTGTTCAAAATCATGAATATGCAAAATTAGGACCCAGTAACACAGGAAGGGAAGGACCCAGTATTTAAAGGGGAAAAAAAAAGAGATTTGAACTTCTTTAAGCATTTTTTTTTAAAAAAAGTTTTTAAGTTTTCAAACTCCCTCTGAAACCCTACAAAACAAAACAAAAAAACCAAACCCAAACCCTGAAGCACCCAACCCTCACTGCATGGATTTTATATTAATTTATCTTCATCATCAAGCTTTCATAACTGCAAATGTTGTCCTGTGAACCATCTCATGATCTTACACTATTTAAAGATCTGAAAATATTATAAAAATATTATTATTAAAATATTATTTAAAAATACCATTTTCTGTGGCACACTGGTTCTCATCCTCCTGTTTGGATGTTTGGTGGTGGTGTTGCTGCTTTTTAAAAAAAATAAAAATGAAAAATTTGGGCATTTCAATTAATTGTGTAAATTAATAATTCATTTCTTTGGTCATTGCTTGGAATAAATTATTGATTTAATGATAGTTTCCCTAAAGGTAATTATTTCGATCCACTTAGGCTTTGATGGAGAACAACTTAGTATTTATCAGTTTATTTATTGTGACTTACTGTCCTCACCAAAGGGGCTAAATAAAGAAACTCTGTTTTATAATGGCATCCAAGCATGGACAGAGACTTTCCTCACATCTCACGCCTTTTGTCTCATAAGTATTTATTTAAATAGAAAAGCTCATCCCAGCACTAATTTCCCCTTGAGGCAGATCCACAGACTCAGGTGGTTGAAAGGGACTCAGGTAAGCTTTCAAATTTATTTTATTTTCTCCATAAAACTAATAACAGGAGACAACACACTGGTTCCCATTAGCCCAAAAGTAAATTTGCTTTTGGAGGTAATTTATTACAAATGGGAGAGGTTTAGTGGTTCTTAAGGGCAGTTATTAAATATTTATTAAATTAAAAAACACCTCAGCCTTCATTTCAATTTGTAGGTATTGACTGATCCTTACAGATTGATATTTTCTCTTGCTGGTGTCACCATGAACCCGTGAAGATTCATATCCTTGCATAAAAATAAACCCTGAGAAAGGAATTGCAATGAAAGCAGAGTGTTTGCAGGGCTGAAGTCCAGCAAAGCACTTAAACACACATCCAAATTCTCATTTACCTGAGGGAAACTCCCCCTGTGCCTCGAGCACTCTGCTGGGGCCAGCCAGGAGAGGATTTCTGTCCCCAGGACTCTGCAGAGAAATCTGTGCAGCAATCAACTCCCTGTAAATATTTAATTTCCATTAAATCCTGTTCAGTATCTACATCATCACTCCCAATCTATTCCGTGGCATTTTCCTCTCAGGAAGTGTCTGACGTGGAAAGTTTGTTTGGGAGGAGTGAATGAAAGAGGAAATATTCAAAATAAAATGTGCTGGTGGAGCTCAGGGAAGGTGTGTGGGGCTGGGAGCCTCAGAGAGCTGCAAACAGCAGCACCAGGGAGAAGCTGCCCACAGGAAAATCAATAAAAAATCAAAAATCATTGACAAACCACCACAGTCCCATCCCTTCCTTCTTCAGACACAGTGAGAGGAGCGCAGAGGAATCAGAAATTTCATCTCTTTGTCTTTTATCTACAAAGGCACTGGGTACTCCCATCCCGCCGAAATTCTGGTCTCTGCAGAGCTTGTGGAACACAACCACAAAAGCTTCCCAGTGGCTCCATCCCATGATGCTTTTGAAAGTAATTCCGTTTACTCTTGAAAACATTCACTGTGTGAATGAGCTCTCAGAAATGCTCATCCCTGAGAGGGAAAGGGGGAAATTGTTAAGAGCTGCGATAAAGGTTCTCCTCTGTCCTTCCCTCACATCTCTACACAATGAATTCATGAGACGGAGAAGAATTATGGAGGCTTTGCTCCAAGGGAAAAACAAACGAAAACGCCTTTTACTTAAACTTGAGTACTATGGATTTGTCTTGGGTTACTGAAAGAATGTTTTTCTGTTAGTCTCAGTAATGCAATCAATTTCTTAATGAAAAGCAAAGCAACAGATCTTGAATTATTCTTCTGTAGCACAACACAGGAAACTGAGCTGAGCTGGGGAAATCAGTGCAGCCAGAGTACAGGGGAAGGGTGGTGAGGAAAATCTAGGGAAAACAGTAAAGATCCAAGGGCAACACCAATGCTAACTTCACCACTTTTAATTGCATATCAAGCCTGCCCAAATCACTCAGCACTTCAAGTCCGAATTAAGGAATTCAGGATCCCTGGGAGGAGAAAGCGGAACCCAATTCACTGAGGCACCAAGAGGCTGAAGCAGGATCATGCCCTGGATTTTTATTTTGCTCGTAGTTCGGGAAATAGAACTTTAATAACCTGTAGTGGCTTTGCACGGACTCATTCAAAACTGAGCAAGATGTCCATTTGAAAACACAGTGTGCTGAAAACTCAGCCGGGTATTGATGCAGTAATGCAGTTAAATGTAACTGATTTGTTTCTGTCCTAATAAATCCAATCTCATTTCTGGTGATTTCCCCCAAGATCTTCAACTGTCCTTGCAGAGGGAGGTTCTGTCAGGCAGAAGGGTGCAGTGAAAGTGTTTTGGTTAGGAACAGACCCACGTGTGCCACGTGACATAAAAATTGAAAGCAGGGGAGTTACAAATCCCAAAACCATCGGATCCAGTGAGACAGTTCCTCTCTCTGTCCTCCATCCTCATTGTCCATCATCCTACTCCTGTCCTCCCCTCTCAGCCCTGCTCCCACTGTCCCAAACACGGGGATTTTGCTGCTCTAAACTCCCCCTCATTGCCTCCTCCCTTTAATGTCAGTGCAAGCCAGCAAATGGCAGAGTTTGCTCAGGATCTCATCCTCTGAATGACCTCTCCTGCAAACTCTCTTGCTTTGCTCCAGCCTTGATGTGCTTTTAGTCCTGCCCAAGCTTGCATGGATAAAAACCCCAAAATACTCTCCCTCCCTTGGCTCTGCAGGCACAGCTCACCTCTCAGTTGTGTTACTGCCGCAGACCTTCCCCTGCTCCTTGTATTTAGGATTTTCCACATCTGGAATTAGCCCTCAGCTTCTCTGCCCCAGTCCCCAGATATTGGGAATTGTGGCTAATTCCAGTTCTGGGCTGGTTCCTCTGCCTCCAGCTGCTCTATGCAGTGTTTCATTTCAGGTATTTTTTAATCCGTCTGCTTGTCAGGCTACTCTTTGATAAGAACATCCTCTCATTTTGTTTAGGGTTTTTCTGGGGTTTTTTGGTCATCCTCTCCTTAATTCCTGGTTTTGTTCATTTCTTCAGTGCTGATTTTCCAGCGTGTACTTATTTGACAACCTTCCCTCCATATCAAAACACAGTTTCCTTACCCAAAGCTCTCAATATCAGTGTAAAGTGGATTTATATCACCAAATTTCTGTCTGTGGCACAGGCAGAGCCCCCTGCCTGCATGCTGAAGGGAAGGAAACCTTGCCAACCCTTGCATCCCAGTTCCTCCTCCCCAGAGGAAACCAAAACCATCTCAAAATTCCTCACAGCCTTGTTGATTCCCCATTCCTGCTGTTGCCCTCTGTGGCCAGTCCTCTTTCTTTTTTAAATCTTTGTACCTTTACATGAACAGAAATTGAAACAACCTAAAAATTGAAAAGTCTGCATTGAAGTGAGTCTGGAAATTTCCATCCTCTACAGCTGATAAAGTGCATTTTACCATTGGTAGTCCCTAAAAAGTCTGCGGTTCAAAATTTACCTGCAAAATTCTCTCTGTTTGTTTTTTTTTTTTTTTTCTTATGATGTCTTTAAACTGAATTCCTTCCTCACATACTGCATACATTGCACTGTGAGAAAGTGTCATAATGCTCATGTCTCCCAGGGTGGTTTTTCCAACCCAGGCCTGCCCTGTCCTGTGCTCTGTGGATAATTATATTAAGTTTTATGAGAGCTCTTGGCTTGTTAAAAGCCCCTGTCTGGAGATGCCCACCAGGCCAAGCAGCAGCTGGCAGCTCAACAAACCCTGGCTCAAAACTTCACACAGAGTTCTTAAAGCTATTCACACTGCCATGGTATCAACGAATCTGAATAAATGGAATAAAACTCTACTCGATCAAAGCACCCTCAGCCTGTCTCCTGATTTACACATGCAGATAAACACACCAAGACGGGCTCCTGGAGAAGACAGGTGTGGGTGAAAGAGCTGGACCACAGCTTCTCTTTACACAAGAAAAAAGGATTTTAAAACATTTGAGCATTGCTCCAACAACACAATGAGAACGAGGAGGCTGAAAGCTGCTTGCTCCCATTGAAATCTTCTGTGTTTAACTCCTGAAAGTATTGGTGTTATAGCATCCTCACCATCAGACAGCAATTTGTGTTCAGGGCAAGGACGGGTTTTGTTGCTTAGTTACCCTACTTTTCATTCCAAAAGGCAAACCCATGGCTTTGTTACATAAGCAGCAGTGTTCCATCCACCCCGAGAAAAACACGAGCAGAACCTGCCTGCCTGAGGGGAGGGGCTCACCAAACAGATTTCCATAAGGAACAGGGAGTTTTTTCCCCATTTTTCAGATTTGCTCCAGATGGTCTGAAAAGGCTCTGGATGTAAATGGTACGGCAAAATATGCAGCAGAAGAGGAGATTATGGAGCCTCAGAAAATTCTGTGGTCTCTTCTGCAAACATAAAAGGGATTAAAATGCAAAGCCTTCGGTGGATCCCATCCCAAACACTCCCTGCACACCAGGAACAACTTGGTTTCATTTCCCTTGCTGCCTGTTAAGGAGAATGAGAGAACAAAACAGCAGCAAAACCCCAGCAGTGAGACAATGCCAGGAACAAACGAACCTTCCTTGCTTTGTTGTTCTTTTTTTTCTGGTAAACAAACAGCTCATTGTAAATTAAATGGCTGCTTAATTACCATCTTCCAAGCTCTGTGCACAAAACAAGATTAAAATCTTGGATTTTACCCTGAAATGCAGGGAATTCAGCTCAACTTTGAGGGAAGAGAGGAGCAAGGAGCGGTGCACAGAGTTGGGAGTGTGGTGTTCTCCCTGCCAGGGGTCGGGATGGCTCTAGATGAATAAAAAGTTGTATTTTTGATGCTGTTGCAGAGTATTCCTGTTGCAGAACATTTCTGTTCCCTTCCCAGCTCACTTTCAGCTTCAGCATCTCCTCTGCAAACTTCCTGACTTGGGGAGAGGAGACGGAAAGTGAAACAAAACCAAGGAGGGTTGATCTGCTATGTCCAACAGGAGGAGGAGTATCAGAAATACTTAAGGGAAAATATTTTTTGGTCTAGTAGAATCTTTGGATTTTGATGCATGAAAAGGATGGAGTTTTTCTGTGACCACTGGAGATGTTGCTGTCCTAACTTGGAGATGTTGTATATTCAAATTCGAATCTACATCCAGCCTGAACAGTGGCAGAAAGTTCAGATATCAGTAGACACCATTTTTTCTCCAGAGTCTGAACAGTTCATTTCCTGCATAAGACACATTTTTCTCCATCTAGCTACAAGGAAAATAAGCTGAAGTAACAGCAAAATGAGTTATAACACTCTAATTTTAGGAATGATAAGAAGTGAAAGCTGCAAAACACAAACCTTGTATTTTTTCAGTATTTTCTAATCTAGTCTAGTCTAGTCTACTCTTCTTTTAAGTTTCCTTAACGACTTCTTGATCATTAATGGAATCTTCCAAGTACCAATGAAATGCCATGGCAGTCTTTCATCACTGGGTCAAAGACCAGCACATTTAGTGCAGTAGTTAACTCACATTAAAATTTTGCTACAATTTTTTCGACTCTGCTGGCTAAAACCCAGTTTATTGTTAATTAGGCAAAGCCCATCCTTTCTAGATTAGAGGAGGAGGTGTTGTTTTATAGGGTTTTTTTGTCTTGAAAGGATCTGTGACATCAGCTAAAGTGCAAGTTTAGATGGAGGAAGGCTCAGAGCATCAGAAATAATTTAGGAGTTGCTAAGGGAAGATTGTCAGTAAATCCTCATTTCAGTATTGTCTGTCTTGTTACCTACATGGGAGAATACTCAGACAACTTATGTCAGATAGGATCAAATACACAATGAAATAGTTTTGCCTACTATTCTATAGAAAAGCTCTCCTAAATCAGACACCGAGTTATCACAAGTGAAGCCTGATTTTCCCAGGAATCCCCTCTCTCTGTCAGCACTAGGTTTGCTAATCTGGGCACTTCATTTGCCAGATTCACTTTTTAGCACTTTGCAACCTGCTCTGTGTCTATTGAGGGAAATTTAATTGCATCTTTTAGTTCATTGCATTCGACTGTGGCATTATTGATGCAAATGGGATTTGTGCTGCTGACGTAGGAAGCCAGCATCTCAGTGCCTGCAGAGAAAGGAGAGCAACCCCAAAAGCAGTTCAGCTCTTTGCTTTTTTAGCAGACAAGCCCTCCACCAGTGACTTCTACTTTTAACCTCCTCCTGAAAGGTTAGATGAAGCTCAAGGGTGCATTATCTGCGAACTCTAAATAAAAGCTGTGTGCACTGTGAATTAATGCTGCACAATATCAGTATTATCAAAGGC
Organism: Chamaea fasciata; assembly: GCF_029207755.1. NCBI lineage: Eukaryota > Metazoa > Chordata > Aves > Passeriformes > Sylviidae > Chamaea > Chamaea fasciata. The sequence goes on from NW_027094098.1 coordinate 4,399,189, forward strand.
TTCCACACAGGAATCCCACTTTGGGCTCTGTTTTAGAAGTGATTTCTGTTTTGTTTCTAGGAAAGCAAACCAGACTTTCTGCCTGGCTGATCCTCCAGGCCTTCTCAGGATGAAACCCAAGCGCAGCACAATAAAGGCAGCGAGATAATGAAGATACCCGAGTATTTCCTCTGGGTTGGGAGTGTGTGTGTCAGATGGGAAGCAAACACTCTCAGAAGGAGCAGCCCCCAAACTGTCCCAGCATTCTCCTGAAGGCCAGGAATAGCACTTGCATTGAGCCAGAGGCAGTTTGACTTCAGCCAAGGTTGCCCTGAGCTGAAAGCCCACTGCTGCTGCTGCTGTGATTTTCCTCGGAGGGGCATTCTGGGAGCACTGCTCATTGCCATTCACCCTGTGCCTCAGTCAGTCAAGCTCTGCACTTTAACAATCGGTTTCCATTTATTATTTTGAATGTTTCTCACATTCTCACATCAGTAAAAGATGAGCTAGCAGAATTTTGCTTTGAGTGGAGTCAGAGGGGCTGAGTCATGACAGGATGTTGATAGATCACAGCCACCAGCAGCACAGAGCATGTTGTCCAAGTGCCCTCTTGCTCAGGGAAAACACAAATATCTGGAGTTTAGCCAGTGAAATAAAGAAAGATAACTCTTCAAAATGGTGGCACCTCGGTAGCTGGCAAAGTGAAACAGGAATAAGTGATATCCAGAAGTAATTTGTGCATTTGATGGCAATAATCAGGTATGAAACTGGTTCTGTTGAGTGCTGCCACGTTCAGGTTTTCACAGAGGTTATCACCCCTTCACCCTGGGGTTCTTGCCCAGGTCAGATCATATTGCAACAGAAAGTCTCCAAAAAGAGGAAGGGTTTGCCAGCAAGTCAGTGCTGGGAGAGGAAGAGAACTTTATCACTGCCACAAGGTCTGTCAGAAATGAACCCACATAAATCAGATGAGCAGATTTCAGTGATCTGTCACCTCCGAGACAAACAGCACAGCTCCTCTGGAAAGTTCCTGGCTTCAGAGTGTGGCTGGGCAATGCTGAGCCCCAAAGGAATGCAAGATGGGAATGGCTCCCTGCCAGAGGGCATTTATAGCTTTAATCCACTTTCCAACACAGCAGGAAGAGGCTCCGGATCAGAATTGATGTGTCTGCTCCCAAAGACAGCTGCAGAAACGCTGCCTGCGCTGCTGGTTCCAGAACTGCCCAGGGAATGAACAGGGAATGAGGGTCTTTTCAAAGGGATTGTTTGTGCTGAACGGAGGGACTTCGGCTGCTCCTGCATTTCCACACTGGGCATGGCCCAAAGCTACAAAATTAGCACCTGACTCGCAATCCAATGATAAAAAAAATCAGTATTTCCCTTTAGAAATGGAAAGCCAAAGTACAAGACACAAGTGAATTTACCAAGGTCGTTATTCAATGAACATGGAGCATCCCAGTCTTCCTTTCTCCAGGTTTCCTTTCCTCTGTACGAAATTGCATTCCCATTTTTCACTGATTGGGAAAATTCTGATAAAGTGACCCAGGACCACAAATGCCTTTGCTATGGAACTCTCCTAATGATTCACCATGAAGTAATTATAAATAAAGATTACTAAAATCAAATGCTGCAGCAGTAGCTTCCCAAACTGTTTCTAAACTTTCTACAGAGAAATCCACAGTTTGCTGCGGGAAATGCTTCTGCTGTGGCTCTTCTCCCCACCTGCTCTGGCACAATGTCACTGCAGACCGGCAGAGCTCAGAGAAGGATTTGCAGAAATAATAGGCATTTTCATTTCCTTTCATCATTTCAAAAGATGACTAAATGGGTGTCAAGAAGTTTGAACGAGAAAGAAAATTTGATCTTTCCTTCTGTTCCACTGAATTTCTGCAGAGGTCAGTGTAAGAAATACTGAATAATCCCAAAGAGGGAGAGCACTTTGCCTGCCTTGCCTGAGGATTCCAAACTCAGTTAAAATTTAAGTGCTGAACAAGTGTTGGACAACATTGCCATATCCTTAATCAGTTTTCATGAATGAGAGAGATAAACCCATATCTTTCATATCTTTCCTTCTCAATATTTACACGCTACCCAATGCCTTGCCCATGGCTATTTGTATCCAAAAGCCTTAAATAATTAGCATTAATTAGATTTAGCAGAGCAGTAATATTCAATGATCTCTTTATAAAAATTGGATTGTACAATTCCATTTCTCAGTCTTCTTATTCTTCAGTGTCACTCCATTCACACGAGTGAGATCAGTATCCAGCACAAGCTTTCTTCTCCCTCTCCAAATTTTTCCTGTTAGGGAGAGAAAGTGTGTGTGGTTTCTTTGTTTTCAATAATTATTTAACTTGTATAACTCAGGTTATCCTATCAGGACAAGCCATGACATTTTTTAGTTACGATGCAAACCCACACGCAGCTGGTTACAAAAGCCTATGATGTAAATAAAAAAGTGTAGGAAAAAGATCTTAATAGCCGACATACTTTTAAACAAACACAGTTTGGAACAGTTGCTGATTCTTTCTAAAGGACAAATTTATTCTTTCTTCTCAGCTATTTCCTGATACCACTGTCACAGAGCAAGAGACAACAAAAATCAGAGACAGATCCAGTTCTTATTAATGAAAGAATCCTGGAACCAGCACTGCTGAGAACCTCCATGGGAATCTTGGAATTTGGTCTGGATCTTTGGCTACAAAGCAGAAATAGTCTTTAAATGTCCTGACTGAGCAGAGTTTTAATTATTTCATTCCTGATTCTGATATAACTGCAGAATAAATGATTGGAGAGGGGGAAGGCAAACTGTGTTCACTCAGTGCTCCTTTAAACAAGCTCAGTTTAACCTCACATTATTCAACTCCTTAAACAAGAAAAAATCATGGCAGGACCAGAGAGATAATATTGATCAGATGAAAGATCCACAGTGAGAGCCAGCTCACAGGACCAGAGCTGTTCCATCTCTGGGATTTCCTGAGGAGAGCCATCCAGACCCAGAGCATTCCACCAAAAAACCAAGCTGCTTTGTTAGTAAAAAGAATAAAAGCACTGGGTTTAGGTGGGCACAGCCACCCTGAGGAGAAAAGGGGGGAGAGGAACCACAGGACAGGGGTGGGAAGGTGGAGAGAGAGGTAAAAATACACAGCATTTATATTGCTTTTATTTCAGAAGAACCACTTTGATGAACAGGAGTTTTGTTCCAAGCAAAATTGGCATTCAAGGCAAATCAATATACTTCTGTATTAGCTTTGATTTTCTTCAGCGGCAGGTTCTGAATCTTGCATAGCCACATCCATATCTACGTCTATATTCATTTAGTTACAAAAAAAAATATATTCAGGAAAGTCTACTTTATATTCCTCTTAGACTTTCCTGATGGAAATGATGTAGTGGCCTTCAAAGAGATTGATGGAACACATCTGAGGACTTTTCCTATTAACACAAATTAGAGAATGTAGAAATGATTTTCTGAAGATAAATATGCATGAAGAGGAAAATCAATCCTGTTGTTTACCTTTTTCAATGGAAAAGATTCAACAGCGGTTTTATGTAAAAGAATTTGTAAAAAAGGCAATACAAGCAAAACATACAAACTGCTGATTCTGTTTTACACTTGGCAGCAAAAGGGTTCCCTCCCTCCCTCCCCACCTCCCAATAAAAGGAAAGGCTCAGGAAGAGCTCAGCTCCAATCCTGTGTTCCAGGAGCTGGATCCTGTTGGAGGGGCTGCTGGAACAAAACAAATCACAGGGAATTGCTGGGTCAGGGTGGCTGCAGAGCCCAGAACAGGCTGTTCTCACAGGCGGCAGCAGATGATTATCTGTAGGATGATGCTCTCTCCAAAGTGTCCCTGGGGGCAGGACAAGCTGCTCCCACCTTTCTGCTCACCTGTGCCGGGCTCTCTTCTCCCCTGGGCAAAGAAAAATTGATGCATTGGAGCTGAACAAAGAACACCCTCCATAATTCACCTCTACGGTCACTTTGGCTTTTTTTTTTTTTAAGCTTTGTGTTTCTTAAAAGCAACAACCAGACATGGAAAGGTGGCAGAGGCTACACCTATGACAAACCTCAAATTTTGAATTCATGCTGCTGTTTTCCCTCAAAGCTGGCACCAAAACAAGCTTATTATTCAAGTTATCTGTTGGAAAGAGCAAACTGCACCTACCCAACAATATTAGTGGGAGCCAGCCAGGTCTGTAGTTAAACTTTCAGATTAGCCATTGATAGATAAAACAGGAGTGAGTCTCCTGCCTTCATGGGGAGCTGGAATCAAATTTTATAATGACATTTCTGGCATTCAAATAAGAAAATTGAAAGGTGAAGGGCAACAATGCAAAGAGTCTGAGCTGCCAGGTTGTCTGAGGGAGGACTGGCACCAAGGACACAGAGCTGCTCACCTGAACCTTGGGAGAAGCAGTTACCCAGGGGTTTCCTGCATCTTGTAATTATAAAAGGCGATATAAGGCAACCATATAATATGCACCCTGCTTCTTTTCCAAAGGTATCCCTTTGCCATTAAGGCAGCCTTAGGTAACTGTGTTTTCATCTGGAAGCTTTTCTTGACACAGATGAATACTTCCTTTTTTTTTTTCCCTTATTTTATTTTATTTTATTTTATTTTATTTTATTTTATTTTATTTTATTTTATTTTATTTTATTTTATTTTATTTTTTAAATAGCTTTAAGACTGGAGCCCAGCTCTCCCAAAAACGCTGAGAAACCTCCCCAGATGAAATCCCCCATCTCTAGGGCTCCAGTGACACTCACTGTTTCTGGAATATTTTGTCAGCAGTCACATTCTGATTCACATGATGTTGCTGCCTTCCCACACTGCGTGCCACTTGAAGAGACAGCGATCTGTGAGAACAAAGCCTGGTGAAAACAATCTTCGGGGCCCTTTCGTTCGTGGAGATTGTGAATGACAAACACCAGCTGGTTGTGAATCAGGCCAGTGCTGCTGCTACGTCTGCTGGATCAATCCAGGCTGGGGATGACCAGCTCCAGATCAGCCCTGGGAGGAGGATTTGGGATTGTGTGGGTGAGAGCTGGACCTGTCCCGGCCCAGAAATCCCCATCCCCTGCATGGGCAGCAGGAAAGGGATTGGGATTCTGCGCCTGTGCCCCCTGTGCTCAGGTGAGACCCCACCTGCAGAGCCGCCCCAGCCCTGGGAGGACCTGGAGCTGCTGGAGAGAGCCCAGAGGAGGCTCCAGGATGATCCCAGGGATGGAGGAAAGGCTGGGAGAGCTGGGATTGTTCACCTGGACAGGAGAAGCTTTGGGATGACCTCAGTGTGGTGTCCCAGGGCATTTAGGGGCTACAAGAAAGACAGAGGGACTTTTCTGTGAAGGGGGAATGGGTTCAAACTGATAGCGAGTGGGTTCAGATTGGGAATTAGGAAGGAATTGTTTCCTGGCAGGGTGGGCAGGGCCTGGCACAGGGTGCCCAGAGCAGCTGTGGCTGCCCCTGGATCCCTGGCAGTGCCCAAGGCCAGGCTGGACACTGGGGCTTGGAGCAGCCTGGGACAGTGGAAGGTGGAACCCATGGCTGGGTGGTACTGGATCCGTTTTTGGGATCCTCCAAACCCAGACCATCCTGTGATTCCATAATAAGGCAAAAAACCTTCAGGCTTAGTTAGAGGTTATTGATATGAATTTGCCTTTTAGTAAAAAAAAAAAAAAAACAAACCCACACTTGAAATTGAAAGTGGATCAATGCTGTAAGTGTGCATAACCACCACACTCAGAGGAGGGAGGGGATTTTTGGGGCTGGAAGGTGCAGATTTCCAGCTGCTGGAGGTGTCTGCTGCACAGAACAGCAGCAGCATGCCCTCATGTGTAAGTTACCAGTGTGTGAGTTCTTTCTTGCCTTTCACATCTACAATTTGTTAAACTTGCTCACAATTCCCTTGTTGGAGCAGGTGTTTCTATTTCACAGTATCAAACGCATCCGAAGAAAAGTAAAAATTGGGGATCATGCAGGAAATTGGACACCGTGGTAGGATTTTTCCATATTGGTCAGCAGTGCTTTATTGATCAGAAATAGATCTCGGGGCTTTGCAAAAGCTGCCCTCCTTGCAAGGCTGTGACTGAGGCAAATCCTGCCCTTGCCAGGGGAAATGTGGCCCTTACCACTCAGGTTTTAGAAGGAAAATTGAGAGGTTGAAAATAGAAATAATGTCCTCCCTTTTGTGGCTCCTCTTTTCCTCTTTACGTGGGAATTTGTGCCACCGCAACGTCAGGGGTTTGGCTCTGGTCTCCAAGCAGCCACTAAGCACAAGTATTTTCATTTTCACATTTCCAGCAGCAGTCAATCAGTGCCACAGGTGTCACCCCAACAAATGGCAAACCCAAACCTTGGGGATGTGTGGCTCAGGAATTTAATTCTCTTGAACAAAGTTGGGAAAATCTCCCACAGGGAGTGATCCTTCCATTGCTCCTGAGTGAAAATCCCATCCACAGGCAGTGACAGAGTCACTTGTGTCACAATATCTGCTCCAGATGTAAATGGAGAAGCAGTGAGCAGCTGCAAAAAATGGAAGAAATGCAACCCTGAAAATTCACCACCTCATCTGTAAGACTGTGCACAGACATGCCCAGAGAATTTAATGGTTCTATTTACCCAGACAGAGCGAAAGAAATCTCTGCTGCTTCCAGTCCAGTCAGCTTCTGTAACATTTTCAGACCTTGTTTTGAAAGCGGCATTTATTAATTGGCTTCTCTTTAAAAACTACAATGACAGCTCTCCTATTCCCACAATCGAGCTCATTCTGTGCATCCCAGATTTGCTCAAAATGATCTAAGCTATGTTATTAGGCATAATAGCTAGTGGGAGAAAACCAAACAAATAAACAAACAAACACTAAAACCAGATGAGGACACGAACTTTAGGAGAGCGGGAAATTCTCTGGAAATAATGTGAGTTAAAGCAAAAAGGGAAGATGCAGCCATCAGAGAAAGGCTAAGTGAAGTCTTGGGAGCTCATAGAAGAAATCAGTGTATCAGCTAAAATTACATAAGTGTGCTGTAATGGGAGATGTCAAAGCTCTGACATCTCACCAAAGGCTCTTCAGGAAAATAAATTCCCTCAGAACAAAAAGAAAAGCCTCTGCGTGGACTAAGCTTTTAATAAACAAAAAAGGTTAGGAATAAGTGGAGAATTTTCACAAAGAAGGAATTTTAATATTGAGGTGACCAAGCCAAATTTTTGGGACTAGTGCTGTTAAACACTTGCAGGAATGTTCTACAAGAAAGGATGAAAAACACTGAGTTTTGCAAGGGTGAAAGCCAGAGTTTTCCAGTGTACTCTAAACTAAAGCAGGCTTCAAGGATCTCACTGTGTGATGAGAAAATTAAATGGACAACGTCAAGAATTGCAAAGCAATGCATAGTCAGGGAAAAAAATACTTTACTTACTCAATAACAGCTTTAAAATCAGCCGTTAGCTCACAGAAAATATATGGAAGATATTCTGATGGCTCTCTAAGAACACAGGATTAACAAGGAAAGATACTGAAAACGTAAGAAAGTAATAGGAAAAGGATTAAGAAGAAATTGGAAGATTAGAAGGTGTTCTGCTACTTAATAACTTTCTTATAATGAATACCTGGGGGAACTGTGACTTCTATCCCACCTCAAAAAACACAGACGGATTGGACATGATGAACAGAAGGGGGGAAAAAAACCCAGTGAAGAGTACAGAGAAGTTCTGTGGTGGGAAGGTCTGGAAAAGCTGGGATTCCTCAAGCAGGAACAGCAATGGTGGGAGATGGGAAACTCGAGGAAGTCCTGCAATGGAAGTGGGAAGCAGTGACATCCAAAACCAAAAGGAAACATTTGCCGTGGGAGACAGAGGGAAAGTGCATTTGTTTTTAATGAAATGGTTTAATTGAAGATCTGCCAGTTGGTGGCTGTGAAATGCAATAACTCCTGTGGCACTGAGTCTGTTCCTCTTTAAAGTTTTCTTAATGACTTCTTGAGGTCATTAATGGAATCTTCCAAATACCAAGGAAATGCCATGGCAGTCTTTTATCACTGAGAGTCAAAGACCAGCACATTTAGTGCAGTAGTTAGCTAAGATTCAAATTTTGCTACAATTTTTTCGACTCTGCTGACTAAAACCCAGTTTATTGTTAATTAACAATAAGAGGAGAGGGGACAGAGCCGTCTGACCCCAGGTGACAGCTGCAAACACAAAACCTGAGAGGGAGCACAGCCAGGGCAGCATCCACAGCTTGGAGCTCCCTTCCCACTGACCACGAAGAAAAAGATGCTCAGCAGCCCTGCAGCCCTGAGCAGAGCCCAGTATGTCCTGGAGTGGCTCCCTAGAACAGAGGCTGGGCAAGATTCACGGAATAAAGTGGGGATTTATTAAAAGCCTTCAATAGGCACAACCTTGGACAGTCAGGGGCTGCACCCAGCATGGACAATGGGCACGAGGTTTTCAGACAGTTATCAGTTTGGTCCATTTACATATCAGGAGTTGATTCTCCAATTACAGCTTCGGGTAATGAAGTCATTTACTCCAAAGTTCGCTCCTCCTCAACTCACTTTTGTTTATACTTTTTGGAGTGTGAAGCAGTGAGATGTCCTTGAGTTCCAGGCCTGGAGAGGAATTGTTTTGTCTGATCAAAACCTGAAGACAGTAACTAACACTCCGTATGGAGCTCTAGAGTTATCCACTAAAGCAGCACAGGATCTAAACACCAGAAAAGCTAAATCCCAAGGCATCCCCAGAGGGATGGAGTTCTGTCCTGGGCCAGCTGCTCACAGCCCTGGCTGGCTCATCCAGGAGCAGGGACAGTCCTGCTTTGAGTGGGAACTTCATCCAGGTGATCTCCAGAGAACCCTCCCAGCCTCTGCTCCTCTGCTGCCTCGCTCTGCAAAAATTCTGTTCCTTCTGGCTTTTGTCTGATGGCCACTACTGGCAATTATCTCGCTGGTATTATTTGATTCCCATGAATGTTGTCACAGTCTCTTTCAGCTGTGAGAAATGCCTGAAATCGAGTTTGGTTTGTAATCCCTTGTGCCTTTCCCTGGTGAAAACGCCCATTTTCAGCAGGAAGGATTTCCTGGAGCTGCTCATGGTTCTGGCACCTTGTTTAGCCCTGCTCTCGGCCTCTGCATTTTCTGCTGGATCTGGACAAGATGAAGCTCCTACAAATAGAAGCAACACCCAGAGGACAGACTCTGGGCATGTAGTCCCATTAATTACAATTACCAGGCAGCAAAAGCATTATAACAGGAACACTCAGGGGTCCTTTCCACTCTCTGACGCTGTGAGGGAATGATAAACTGGAGTGATATGTAAAGAAATTTCCTTTGAGAATATTAAGCTTTTTTTTCCCCCACATAAAAACCCAGAATAGTACCAAAACATTAGTTTTATTTCCTATAGAATGACTAGCCACAAGCCAAATTAGCCCTTGAGAGAAAGATTCTGGTTTTTGCTCATCCAAAACACCACCATTACTAGAGAACATAAGAAATCTTTCATTGTTTACCCTCTCTCAGGATAAGAAATAAACCGTGATGTTTTTATGGCAAGATTCTCTCATTAAAAGATTCCTACATCCAACAGTTATGAAATAGATTCTGTTCTCTCAGGTCCTGTGAAGGGCAAGTGGGAGAAGGCTCCAACTCACAAACCAGCAACAATTTCATCATCCCTCCTTCTGGAAACCAGTCAGAAAAGTGGGTTGTTTCTCCTTTAATTAGAATGTAAAGGGCAGAATTGAGAAACTGTGGCACATTTATCACTCCATATGCCAGTGTAAAAGAATGCCAAAGAGATTTGAGCATTTTCAAAGCTAAATGTGTCATATAAGTGTTTGGACTGAGCTAAACAAATATTTGCATCCCGTTTTAAATCAAAACACCTATGATCATAGAAAGGTGGTTTTCTCCATCTCTTTTCACCATCACTTACTCTGACTATTATGCTTTAAAGTAATTTTAGCCTGATTTTTTTCTGTCCATAAAAAGGCAGTTGTGTCTTAAAAATGCTCCCTTGATGTTTTCTCTTTTTTTTTTTTTTTTTTTTTTTAATTAATGGCCTGCATGACTCAACATTTTCCACTGTTTTTATCGGTCTGACCAGGCAGATTTTTTTTTTTTATGCTCTCAATATTTTCAAGCAACTGGTCTATTACAGCAGGGCTAAAATCCTTTTGAAAACCATTTCTAAAATTCCAAAGAAGTGGCTATTTAGACATAGGTGATATAAATTTTTTTAACATAGGAAGGGGAAATTTAATAGTCTCTGTTTACTGTACAGCTCTGACTCATCTTGTCCAAGCTGTCAGGGCTCTCCGTGAGGTGGAGGGAGGGAGAAGAAAAACAAAAATAAAACAGAGCGTGCACAAGAGAGCAAGAGAAAATGAATGTGCTCGTGTCATTAGAGACTGCATTCTAAAATATGCACAACAGGGAGCTGAATTAAGATCTTAAATCCCCTGTGTTAAGTGTTAAATTTGTCTTGCTCAGAGAGCAAACTCATGTGCTGACATTCTAGCTGGCACTTTCGGAGGGAAGTATGCAAAGGAAAACAGCATCACTTCCATAGGATGCAAAATATTCCTCTGGCATCTTCTCCAGGCCTGTCTCCAAGCAGCACATTCATGTTTCAAAACCAAGGCACTCAAAAAATCCCAGCTACCTGTATGACAATTTGCTAGAGTTTTGATAGAATTTATTGACATCCAGCAGGTGAAAATGTAACTGTGTGCTCTGTTCTCTTCCCCCAGTACCCTGAAATCCAAATCCATGATTTCCTCTGCACCCACATCCTTCACAGAAGGCAGAACATCTGCACAGGATCTGGGCTAAGAGGGAATTGTGTTGTTCTCTTTCAGAAGTGGAGCTGCTCCCCTGCAAAGCCTCACAGGGATTTGTCTCCTGAGGTTTAAGTGACACGAAGAATTCTGTAAAATTCCTGCAAACTCCCCGGCCCTGAATGCTGTTTTGGCTCAGGCTCCAGGAGTTTTTCACTGTCAATCACATGGTTTGTCAGAGGGAAGTGACAATATCGTTTCTATCCCATCTCATCCAGTTCATGGCTAAAGGCTGCCGCTTAACTCTCAGTGCTGTGGGCGATGGATGGATGGATGGATGGATGGATGGATGGATGGATGGATGGATGGATGGGTGGATGGGGAGAAGATTATTTGGGTCACAGAACAGATGAGTGCTGAATATACACTAGGAGGAAAAACTTCTGTATTTCATTTAAGAGCAATCATTAACCTATGGAGTCAGGTGAGCAGCCCAGGTTCCAAGTAAAAATATTCCCAATTCCCAAAATACTAACTCATTAAACAGGATTTCAATTTTTAAATCCCATCAAATGTTTTTGCATCTACATAGCAGGATGCTAACTTTGAGCCATCAACAAATTCTGGCTAATGAATTAATATTAGCAGCTCAGTTAAATTATGCTCTAATCATTAACTGCTGGGATAGGAATTTCTGGAAAAGGCCATTCAGGCTGTATTTACTGTATTTATCAGAAACACTCTACAGGAACACTTTTCACTCTTACAGGTTTAAGAAATGCTGTAATTTAACACAGCACTGTTATTCTTTTGCTAGTGCTATTTCTGAAGGAGCAGAGCTTGTATTCCTGAGCCCAGTTTACTATTCTGCCTTGATATCATTGTATTGTGGCTGAATGGTGAACTCTGCCTGCACCCAAACTGGTGCAAGCTCTGAATTTGCAGGTTTTATAGTGCCAAGGCCAAAAAATAATAAAAATAAAAATAAATTCTCCAAAAGTGGGTCTTGTCTTCTGCCAGTGCAGGGAGAGCAGCCCAGGGGAATGACTCCTGGGCTTTCTGTGGGAAATACCAGTGCCAGTTAGCCCAAAGAACAGATTTTATTTAAAGCCTTTACTTATATTTGGCCAGGCAGCAACGTCCTTCAGGCTTTGTAAGAAACACCCACTCCCTCCAGGGGACAATCAGCCTGTTTTGAAGAGAGCTCCTCTCAAAATGCAGATTTGTTTTCATCGTTCTAGTTGGGGGAAAAAAAAAAAATCACTTTGTGGGTGAAGGTGTTGGCAAAACTGCCAAGCAATTCATTGTGAAGTGGTTTTCTTTGTTCACCACCTAAGGTGCCCATGGTTTTGTTAAAAGGAGTATGTTAGCTCTGACTCCCCATCGTGCAGAACCTTTCCAGTGCCTGCCCGAGGTCCTAGCAGTGTAAATACAAGAACATTCTTATATATCACTTCGAGAAAGATAGAAACACCAGGAATAACTGGCAAAAGTAAGAACTGAGTCCAAAAGAACCAGGTTCCGACTTGTTTGCAAGCATTGTTTGACACTTCTCTCAACTTTCATCATCCTAATTAATTGTTATTAATTATGCTGTTCACTCTCCCACTGCCTGAGGTGAGAGACAGCCCCAGAGAGGATCCCAAACCCTGCACCCCCCTCTGCCAGAGCCCTCTTCACCTTCAGTGCGCTGACAAAAGCTCCATTTCCTCCCCAAGGATCTGTAAATGCTCCCCAAAACACTCCTATTAGAACTGAGCAATAAATAAGTACAGAAGTGATCAATGGATGTAGGGAGATCATTTTTATCTGCCTGACGTTTCTCTGTTCCATCACCTCAGTGAGTGGAAACATAATGAAATTGCCGAACTGATTTGTAACAAATCCTTCTTTATTAACTTCACAGACTCCTTTATTCCTTCTCCTTCTGCATAGATCCTCTCCTCCCCGGAGTGATTTAGTTGTAGGAACAGAAAACAAGCACTGTGGGACTGCTGGGAATTGGAAGTGATGTTCAGCTATCAAATCCCGAGCAGAAGGTTTCCAGATATTTTTATGAGTACATATTATGAATTATTTCCCCATCTAACGCCAGAATGAGGTAGTAGGTTCTGAAAGAGCCCTGCAAAGGAGACTGATTCTGAAATTAAAGATCCAATATCTTGTTAGGCCCACTTAGATTGTCACAGAGCACCATAAAGACGTAAAGTTCTGTATTTCCCTCCTCCTTTTGATGAGTCACTGCTTGTGACACAGAGACACTGTGCAGACTTGGTGTCTTCATGAAGATTAAGTAGTCTTATGAAACGCAATTAGAATAAATATGTACCTGCCAATTTGTAATTACATTCAGCGCCAACCTCACGTTAGCAGCAGAATTAGGAGCCAGCAATAGAGGAATACAGTCTGCATGGGTCCAGCCCTTTTCCCTGGAGCGGCAGGCAGAGATTCACAGACAGCTTTCCTTTCTGAGTGCAGCAGTAATCAATTTATGCCTCAGAGCACAAAATGGGAGGCATTAGGGCTGGCTCTAAAAACCCAGGGATATCTGGTTCAGATGGGGGCTGAATCAGAGGCATCTCAGTGGCTCCATGGGACGGGTGTCTGGATAATCCAGTAAGGGAGAGGAGCTGGAACAGAAAGAGCTCTGGGAAGAGCAAAGGATCTCCTGTTTGCTGTCCATTAGCTGAGGAAAGGAACATGTGTGAGGGGAAGAGCTGAAGTTTGGGTGCCACCCTACAGAATGCCCTGCTCAGGCAATGCCACCCACACCTCCACCCAGAGATTTCTCATAAACTGATCTTTAAAAACCTAAACCAAAGCTTATTTTTGCTGTTTGCTACCCCTTGTGCCTCAGTCAGCCAACTCTGAGCTTTCCTCTCACCTAATTTTCCTCGGAAGGCACAGCTAAAAAGCAAAACCATTTAGAGACAAAATGAAGTACCACTACTTTTACTGCCATTTCTACATTTCTGACACGATGATGGCTGTCCCTTGGGATAAAAACAAAGCAGGAAAGTGCTGCAAATGCTGCCAGACTTGCCCCCAGCACAGATTTGACATCCAAGCAAAAGACAGTATTTCAGTTCTCTGAATCAATACGAAGAAGCAATCAAAACCCAGGTTTGTCTGATTTTTTTAACCACACAGAAATAACGACTGCTAATTACCATGCCCAGCACTCCGTATGTTTATTTACAGAATTTCCTCAGGAGCTCTGCACTTCACCTTGATTAAACAGTGAAATAACAAAGTTTCAGTTCTTTCATGCCAAGACGAAAACATTCAGTGTCTCCACGTGGGTATATTCACTGGTGCTGCAAATTATGTGTACAGAGTGTCTGTGAGGAGCCTGTGCTGGGGAGAGCAAAAGGGGAGCAGGGGCAGGCAAAGAGCTCCCTCAGGAAGAGCAGGAGCCCTGAGCAGCCTGACGGAGAAGGGAATTCAGTGTTCTCACTCCTGCAGGTGAGTGGCCCAGCAGATGCCGCATGCAAGGCCTGAACAAGAAGAGCACAGTCAGTCACTGGGAAATGCAGAGAGGAAACGTCTCACCCTGTTTGATTTGTATCGACCATCACACCCACTGCTCAGGGAAAGTTCTAATTAGACCTGGTGGGGAGTTCGCCAAAAGAAACTCATTGGTCTGGCGACTGTGACAATTGGCTACAGAGTGAGAACCCTTACTTTAAGTCCTTGCCCTGTCCTTCTCCCATGCTCCCAGGTCATTTTCCCTGGCCAACACTTTCTCTGTGGCCAGCTCTTTCTTAATGCACATATTTAACCTTCTGTAAATATTCGCAATTCAGACAAAGGTTTTCCAAGCATAAGTACTTAAAAGCTTGGCAATATAAATAAATAGTTACACACGGTTATACAGCTCCAAAAAGGACAACTGGGAAAATTCAACAAAATGTCAGCCATAAAGGCATTCAGTATGATGGGAAACCACTGTTTCTGGAGAGAGGAAATATATTAATATTTCAGGTTATTTATTAATTTCTTCTTACTGTTCTCAGAAGTGGTTTTGAAAACCTTGGGATCATCCCAGTGAAGAACAGGGGTTTATATTTTCCTAAGATCTTGTAGAATGAAAGAATGTTTCTGTGAACAATTTTTTATATATTGTCCATCTGTGGTTCTGCACTTGCAAGAGTCTTTTGTTGGCTCACCACTCGTGTAGTAATCAGAATATTACAAGTGCTAAAGGCTACAGATGGTGTTAAATAAAAATGAAAGATACTCCTGAACTTAGCTAAACAAAACCCATCATATTATATGAACTGATTCTCTTCAACTGCAATGCCTCAAAACCTTTGGATGGAATCCAAGTTCTTTCCCACACAGAAATTTCAGCCAGGTTGGACGCACTCAGAGCTGACAGAGTTATCAAACTCTTGTTTCACTCAGAAAAAGCAAAGGCAAACAGGATTTCATTTTGCTCACTGTCTTGCAGGAGTTTGTGTCTATTCCTGTGTTCCCCTAAGAAATTCCAGTATTTACCCAGAGCTTGCAGCAAGTATGCACAGATGAATTGGCTGTTTAACAGGACAGGGCAGGGTGCTCCTCTTCAAACACAGTGTTACATCCATAACCATCAGTTCTAATGTCTCTAACTGTGTTCCACATTTACCAGGTATAGCTCCATGGTCTTATTCCTTGGGTTTTCTTGAGGGCCTAGACCTCTGATTGAATTCCTACAGCATTGGCTTTGGTTTCCCACAATTAAGCAGCTGAATACCACCTGCAGACCAAAACGTTTCCTCTTGCCTACAGGTCTGACATACAGGTGTGCAACCTGTTTTATCCTAACTTGTAAACCTGTACAGGAATGCACAAAATAAAATTCCTACAGAAAACAGACGTTCAAGTGACTTGAAACATTTCAAAAGAATGTTCTTTTTTCTATTTTGCCTCTACCGTCCTCTCCTGTCACAGAATACTTGGAAAAATAATGAAAGCATTGCACGATGGAAAATACATTTACTCGGGCATGCGAGACATTTTTAATGCTTCTACTGCCTGACATATCAAATGAGACAAATTAAACACACACCCCAAGCATCAGCAGACAAAAAGCACAAGTGACAAACACAGACTGGGGCTGCAAGGATGTGGCTGTGGGTTTTCACAAAAAATACCTCGATAAATTTATCAAGTCAACAACTCTATTCATGCTAAGAAGTTTTTAAGTGTCAATCTCTTCGTTGAAGCCTATGCAAGGCACTGAGGGCTTGGTGAAACCTTTCAGTGCCATATGAAAAATAAAGCAAATATGATATGATATGATATGATATGATATGATATGATATGATATTTATATTATATTATATTATAAAGCAAGTACAGGCAAGTTCTCTGTACAAGCAGAGGGAAGAGAACTCAGTCTCTAATGAAAGCACATTTTATTGCAAGGCAGTTTTGGAGTAATGACACCTCTAAACGGAGCAGTTTGTCCCACTGCCCTTCAAATGTGGGACTAAAAAAGCCTTGTGTCAGGGACATGGCTCAGCATTCATTGATTATCCAAATGATCCAAATTAAACCCAAGTTAAAGTCACCCAAGTCAACCTTGTCCAAGCTCGTGTCTTCCCAAAGTCATCCAAGTTGAAGCCAATGTTGTGATTGTCCCAGACATCATTGTTATCTGAGCTGTTGTCATCATCATCATCATCATCATCATCATCATCATTCCAAGATGAGGTAATCCTTCTCTGAGCTGTTCTCATCCAAGTCGTCCTCTGAGTCACCACTGGCCATGTCCAAATCATCATTTTTGCTGTGGCCATCCAAGTGATTTTTGTCCTCTCAGTCATCCATGTCATCGTCATCGTCATCGTGGACACCCAAATCATTTTCTAATTTACTGTAACACTTGTGCTACTTGAGGAACAAATAAGGATGAAGAAATCACAAGATTTTTTCCTTCAATAAGCAGTCCAGTGCATCTCCATCACTAAATTATAGCCCTCTTTAGTATTAAACTTCAGCTTTCCCCCCTGAAATTTGGATCCTATTGTATATAATTTAATCATGTGTGTACCAAACTGGAGGTTTTCCACTACCAGAAACCTTGTTTTCTCTCAGTTTCATACTTTTTTCCCTCCTCAGCTTAGACATATGTACTGATGAAATTGCTAATACAGACTTTCAACAGAAACTATAATTTGGCGACTGTGAATTGCACTGCAGCATTTATATGAAACTTTAGAGATGCTATTAAGAAAAAAAATCGTTATTCATTTGTCAGATATTTGTGTGTTTCCAGTTATTTCTATTTGCAGTTCTGACTCTGTGCTCTCTCCAGGTGAGAGCCCTTTCAACGCTTTTGCCTGCAGCAGGTTCATTCTCCACTGATGTTGTCCTATAATGATGCCCATGAGAAAAGAGAGTTTTTCCTTGTGTGTTTTGATGTACAAGACTGGCAGACAAAGCACTGTTCACCAGGACAGCTGACCACTCACAAGCCCTTCGAGTTTGTCTTTCAACAGGAAGTCATTTCTTCTCCCAGCTATAAAAATATGAGTATAAGAAGAGACCACCTTGCTTGGAATTCAAGGCTTCAACAAACAAACAAACAAATAAACACAAAGGTAAGTCTGACTTGTCAAGGAAAAAAAACCCCAGACAACGAACGAAACAACCAATCATTTTCTAATTTTGCAGAAGAAACCTCTTGCCAGCACCTGAGTGTTTAAACACATGGCTCATGCTGTAACCTCCCCGAGCCAGGCATGCTGCCACTGCCACCATCAGCTGCTTGGCACAGGCAGCAGTGAGGTCAGGCAAGCGTTGCAATTCCTGGAACTCCTGCCAAAACCAGGCAAAGGCACCTTAATAAAGGATAGTCTAATGCCTAACACAAGCTATGTCCTCCTATGGCTCATCATAGATGGGCTGGCTCAGAATCCATAGTTTTGTTTTTATCCTGTGGGGTTTTCTAAGGCTTCAGTATCATCTCTACACCATGGAAGCTCCTCCAGACTCTCTGTGTTGCTATAGGAACAGATTATTTCACTTATGCTGCTCTTTTAAATGGTCAAATTGGGTAAATGCAGAAATCATCAGCTGCAAAACTGAGCTGATTACTCTTTTCAAGTTCCTTCTGAGCACACCAAATTTTAAGAGAAGTGAATCAGCAAGACGTTTGGCAACTGAAAGCAAAAATCAGATCTTTATTGGGTATCTTAAAAAATTTCTTTAAATAAACTATATAACATATTCTGTTAAATGAAAATTAAATCCTCTTTCATTTCTCTTGAAGTCTGCTTGCTGCTCACTGTATCATCATTTCTGGACTGCTTGTAGAAATCTAGACTGAAAGAACACACATTTCCCACCCCTTCTTAGTGCTCAATATCTTTGATCACCCCCAATTTCCTGCTAGAATTCAGCAGGGAAAGGAAACTTTAGGAGGAGAAGCATTTTAACTATTAAATCATGCTGTAATAAGGATGACATGGACTGACCACAAGGAAAAAGGCCCAAATGATATTTCTGTTGTAGTGAACACAAAACCTTCATATAGTCATCGTTTGTGATATCGTTCATATGTAGTAAATAGAGAATTGATACTAAAATTGAGGAGAAAGGGAGGGAGAATGACAGCCATTATTCCACAGCCAGAAAGTTGAAACAATCTGGAATTCCACAGAAAACTTCATTTGCAAGCAAATCAATGTTTGGGTTTTTGTGATGGTGAAGGTTATAGACACTTTTTTCAATGGATAGGATTCATACAATTGGGATTTTAAAAAAAAATAAGGAAAGGATGTGTTTCTTTAATGCACAGACATTCATCGCCTTGACTGTCCTCATACACTGGAATTACTTTATGTTATCAGTGATATATCTGGATAATAGTGTGGTATATTTTTTTCCTAAAAGAACTTTGGACCTCTGAGTATTTTTTTCATTTTGCTGGTGTCGTTCATATATTAAATGGCTTTCTATTGTCATTTAAGAGCCAGATTGCTGAAACGATCCTGAGTGAAGGAATGGGAAACCTCAGGAATATTCTACTTGGACTTCGTGGCTCACCTTTCTTCTTGGAAAGAAGAGTGCAATAATTCCTTCAGAGCACAGAGCAGGTGGAGAACACCAAAGAATTGTTTTCATGCACAGAACAGCCCTGATCATTTCTCCTGCTTCACCTTGTGCATTAGCAAAGCGTCCAGAGGGGATGGGGCCAGCAGATGGTGATGCTGCATCCCAGGGAATGCCAGACTCACCACCCTGCAGGGAGTCGCTGGGCTGATGCCTCAGGATTTTAGCTTTTATATTTCTCATTTATTTGTAGTCCTGCAGTTCTTTAGTGTAGAACTCCAAACTCCACACACAGTGGGAGCTGCTGCTTCCCCATTTTGGGCAGACACAACAATTCCTCTCCAGGCCTGGCAGTCAAGGACACCTCACTGCCTCAGGCCCCAGAGATGGAAACAAAAGTGAGTTGGGGGCAGCAAACTTGGGGTGAATGACTTCATTAGCTGAAGCTGGAACTGGAGGATTAACCCCCAATGTGCAAATGAACCAAACTGATCAAAGTGTGAGAACCCGTGACCTGTTGTCCATTTTTTGGGTGTAGCTCCTGGGGGGCTTTGTCTGCCCTGAATGTACCTGAAGGCCCTTCAATAAATAGAACAGCTTTTTATTCCCTTAATTCTGTCTGGCCTCTGTTTTTAGGTAGCCCAGAAAGGCATCAGGATGTCCTTGGGCAGTGCAGGAGGCCCTCAAGGCATGTGGAGCAGCTCCAAGTGAGCATTTCCAAAATGTGCAGGGTAAGATGTGAGAGAGGGAGCCCAGGCTGGGCTCGTCAGAGCTCGGAGAAATGGCAAAAACATTGAGTGTTACATTCTGAAGGGGAAAGTGAAGTTTGTGATAATCCCTGGAGATGAAGGGTGGGTGATGGTACAGTGAGGGAAGAGGGGGAAAAAAATTAAAGGGAAGTCCTGAAATAAAACTCTGGGAACCTGATGTAATGAGAAGTGCCCTGAGAAAAATCCGTACATGAACAATCTCGGACATTTGATTGAATTAAAGCTGGACATTCTCCTGTGAGTAAATTTGACAGGAATATTCTTTATGTCTGTGTGAATCCCTAATCAGTACTTGCTACCTGCAGAATACACTAGACTTGAATTTTTGATGCCCAACTAAAAAATAAATCTGTGCCTGCATTTAAAATTCTGGTTGTGCTGCAGATGCTCAAGTTCTTCTGCAACACTTTGACTAATTCACCTTCCCGTCAGAATAACACAAGTTCTTTCTTACACATTACTTTATTGTTCTTCATCCTACAGCTGTATTAAGGATATGACTCACTAAATAATAGGTGGCTTCTCACACTTTAGTAATTTTCTAGCAGGTTAGATTTTAACTGTGTGTCCACAGGATGTGTCACAGGCAGAAAAGGTTTGCTTTGCACAGCCAGAGACAGTGCAGCCATTTGAATTCTCACACTCCGCTCCCCAGCAGGTCTCGTTCTTGCAGGCAGGATGAGCCCTTGGCTCCCTGAAACTGATGGGCTGCATCAGCCCAGCTCAGAGCTCGAGAAAAGCCACCCTGTGAGCCAGCAGAAATTTCTACAATCCATTAAGAGTCTTCTACTGAACAAGACCCTAATATACTTCCCTCTATTTGTCCTGTAGGGAAAATCTTTTGGTATTTTGCAGTTCTATTTTTCTCCAGTGCTCTCTGTAGGAGAAAAAAAAAATCATTTGCTCATGATTCATTTTTGTCTGAGAAGCTCTGCACATGTCACCATGTGAAAGAAAGCACTCAGTGCCAATCTGTGAAGTATCCTGCATTGCCAATGTGCTTTCATTATTTGGTTACTTGAGATATATATGCTTTTTTAAAATGAAAAATGAAATCTTTGCTTTGAAATCCAACCCTAAGATTGTCAGAAGGATCAGTCTGTTGTTAAAAGGGAAGGAAACAGGGTTGGGTTTTTTTAATAATGCCCAGAATGTCAACAGAAACACTTGACATTGATTCTTGCTCTGGAATGGAGTAGTCTTAAAGAAGTGAGATCTGAGCCAGCTTAATTGGCTTGGATTCTTTACAAATCTGGCCTAAAGTGGGTGAACTACTCAGTCAATAGAGTATTTTGGGAGGCTGTGCATTTTATTCTGAAAACATGAGTTTGAAGCGGTGACATTTCAATTCTCTTGGAAGACAGCAGAAAAATAGATCAGAGAATTAAACCTCCCACATGGCCAGAGACCAGCAACAGAAAGCACGAAGTGGCCGCTCCAACTCCTCCTGTGCTTCTGCCAAAGAACCGCAGAGTTCACCTTGAGAAATGCCTCCAGTGCTGCCATGTAAATATTCAGAATTACAGCAATAACCTACACATTTCATAGGGACAGCCTTTCTTTGGATGGACACAAACAGCAGGAACTAGTCATCAACTGGGCGAGTTCCACCTGAGAGTTGGTCCCCTGCCATGTGAAATGTGCTCCAGTCACTGCCCAAACAGGAGCACTGGCAGCTCCCTTTAATGACCCAGTTTATGTTCTACTCCTTCCATTCAGGGTACCTGGAAAGGTGAGGATATCTTTAACTAACACAGAAATCTTTTTCTCCTGAGTGTTATGTAATTAAGTCTGCCAAACAGACCTATAAAATTGTTTGCCACCTATTGAAATAAAAACCTTAAAGCACTTACCCTGTGCAACTTAGAATAAGTGTGGGAAAAGCAATCTAGCACTGACCAAATCTCTAAAAACTGCTGTGCAAAATTCAAGAATATCAGAATTTAACATTAAATTTGGGCATATATTGGCTATATAGTCACTTATATTGAAAAAAGGGTTTGCAGTAACATCCCATAGTCTGGGCTCAAAATGTATCCAAGGTTTCCAGCCCAGGTATGCATGGAGTAATTAAGTCAGTGTCGTTAATGAAGGCAGAATTCTGTGGTGAGGAGCTAGCAGAGCTGTACCTCCTTTCCCAAAACCTACAGGAGCATCTCAAACACACATCTAACCCCTGACATCAATTAGAGCAGAGAGTGACCCTTCCAAGAACTGCTGTTATAACATATTTATCTTCACATTTATCTACATCATTAGACCAAACTGTTTCTAACAGGGCACTCAAATACAATTTTTTCACTAAGAAACAGTTGTTATTCTCATTTACTACAAAGATAAACAGCCAGGCCAGGAATCATCTGAATTTTCACTGTGTTTTAAGACGCTGCTAATTAGAACCTAAGGAAAGGACTAAAAATACCCAGAGCTGCAGCTGACATCTCCCTGATTCAACATGAGAACCTTCTGTGCTAGCTGAGAGCAGTGACTAACACAACTGCTTCAGTGTGTGCTCTGCCATCAACACTGGCACATACTTTTGCCTAAATAAGACGGATAACTTAGGTGAGAGGAGGTTTTTTTTCCCCTCCTGAATGCAAGCAATTATTAAGTTATTCAGGAATTCAGTGAGCAGAGCAAACAGCCAAAATTTATTATATTCTGAAAGCAGTAGATTGAAGTTGCTGGGAAAAACAATTCCTGATCTGTATTCTAAGTCCATCAACTGTAAATGATATTTTAAGCAAAAGCTTTTTAGTGTTTTCCAGACTTCTGGTAAAAGTCTGTGGTTTTACTCTGACAAAAGAGCAAATGAATGAAGCAATAGTCCAAGGAGCAAACAAATAAATAAACCCCAGATAATGACATTAACACTACCAGCTCAGAAATTGTGAAACTTTTTGTTCTGCGTATCATAAAACCCTTCAAAATTGTTGTGGCTTCAGATTAAACTGAAATATTATCTCAAGACTTCCAAGGTTTTAGATTGATTAGAATGGCATGACACCACTTTCCCAATTTTTACTGACACACCAAAGAAGGGAATCAAAAGAACATCCCAAATTACTGATCAAAATTCAGGCACTCACGTCTATAGTTAGAATAAAGAGATGCATTAGAAAAAGAATTAACTACAAGTTACTGGGCAAAATTAATTGAAGCAAGGTCCCACTCCAGCAGAAGAAAATTTTAATATTCTTGTCAAAATTTTGCTTCTAAATCTATTATTAAATCTATGACAAGTAGATATAGTTTCTGACAAGTAAAAAGAGTTTCCCACTAACCCTAAACACGAGGGCAATAGAGCGTCACACAAGTGGTACTCAAATTCAAGTTATCCAATTCAAAAGTTGGCTTGGAGCTCAGAAAAAGATTTAAAACCACTTTAAGCTCCTTTAATAATCTTTTATTTTGGAATGAAATTAATTGCTTATCTGCAGTTTGTTTGTTTGGGGTTTTTTTGCTGAATGCATTAGGTGATCCTCAGGTTTTGGAACACAGAACTTCTGCAAAATAAGTAAGAATTTAAGAACTAGAAGTCAGCAAAACTTCTCTGAAATTCACCTTTATGTGCCTCCATCTCGGCAGTAGCTCAGTGCAGTTTGCACTGGAATATGAGCCCTTCAATTCAGAGAAAATCCAACAATCAGAAATTACTTTCATCTATTTTTAATAACAAAAAGAATATATTTTCTGTTGCTTTCTCCATGGCTGCATGCTTGCATTCAAACAGTTTATAACCTGAAGAAAAGTGGGAAGTGATTTAACTCCCTAGTTACACACAGAGGATATCAGGCCAAATTTCAGATTTTTGTATTTCTCTCCCAAGAAATTGTTGCTCCCTCCTGCTCCTCTCCTACCTCGTCTGAGAGAATTCTAAATCTGTGAAACAATACTCCTTCCACTTTTTCCTTGGGGAAGTTGGTAGACCTGTAATAAATCATTTATCCTGAAATGCATTCATCTCTCTTCCTTTTTTAATTTCAGTTCAGCGATGCTAAATCCCCCAACCACCTACCTGAATTAAAATTACATCTGTCCACACCGTTTGATATCGTTTCCATCATGAAACACTGATGAGGTTTGGTGAAACATCCTGATTTGAAAACATCATGCCAGATAATTTAATGCTTCCATCTAGAGCACCTCAAAGATTTGGGGTGAATTCTCAAAGTTAAGATTCCCAGGGAATTCTCTTTTTTCCTGTAATAAAAAGGTTCCTCCAGATGTAGCGATTTATGATTAGTGTTACTTTGGGTATGACACGATTAAGATAAATTTTACAGATCTACACTAATAATTTCTTGCTTCAGCACCTATGTGCAAGACTTCTTTCATCAGCTTAACACAAATTCTTCAAGGAAACTCAACAGTAATGTCCTATTTTGTTTTGGAATCTAAAGCAGGCTCGAAATCCAGAGAATATTTTACAAAAACATATGTACAAACAGAGACAGACAGCAAAGGGGGTTTTGAGAATCTCAGAGTATTAACAAGGCCAAGAACATCTAATAACTTCCCCTCTGGCAACAACAAACCTTACACAGCTCTAAAATCCAAACTGCTTTATTGGCCACACTGGGATGTTCATGATCTGCTTGTAGAAGCTACTGTTTCTATTCTAAATATATTTAAAAGACAAACAAATTCCAATAATTAATAGAAGTGTGAGACTTTTGGAAAAATAGCAATAGTCTGATTGAATTTTGATAACTGATACAGGGGACTTTTTTCAGCACTGAAGTGTCACCTACTTGCAGCTAATTAACCTGGAGTGTCTGGATAAGCAAAGCCAGGCCTCTCAGAGGATTTGAACAACACTGCAGAGCAGCAGTTACACACCAAAGCTTTTTTGTGGTGAATATTTTTTTTCTTTTGGTCTCCTTTGCAGTTACAAAATCTTCAAGATGCTGTGTTTAACACACATCTCCCAACTTCAGTGCGCTCATAACCACATAAACACAAAAGAGAAACGGTTGAATTTTAACATCTGTTGAAAAGGTTGCTCTTTCCTTTAGAGGTTCAAAAGTGTTGCAAAAATCCCAGTGATGAGTTTATTTTGCCACAGCTTTGCAGGCTGCCTTGTTTGTGTGTCTTATATGATATCTTTATGAGTGACTAATTATGTTCATTCTCCATCATGCTTTTTATAAGTCTAATTAACTGTGAGATTAATGTTATCTGTAACACCTAGAGTCAGGTAGCTCCACCATCCCAAGAAAAAGTGGAATAATATTCTTACAGAAGTTTAAAAAAGTTAAATTATATTCTTCTTACGTATTACCTATGGATTATATAAGATATTCTATATCATATAAGATATTCCTGTTTGTGTGTCTTATAGAGTGTCTTATGTGATCCATAGGTAACAGAGGAATATTGTTTACACAAGAAGAAAATAGTTTAACTTTCAGGCAGAACTACATAGGCACTTCCTGGAGCCTGAAAAGAAGAAAAAAAAAAAAAGGAAACATAAATCCTATAGGACTGATTAGCTACGTGAAAATGGCCTTTTAAATATTTTTCATTTCCACTACTGATAACAAAGTTCATGTGAAATGCAGATAAGCATGGTCATTTCTGAATTATTACAAAATGTCAGAAGATGCATATTCTCATTTTTCATGATCATGGCGCATTATTGCCATGACATTATAAACTGCATTCAGTATTAAAAGCTCCAATTTTCACAGAATATGAATTCCATTGATTGCATCTCCCACTATAACAATTTCAAATAAATCAGCTTAAGTAATGGAGGAGCAGCTAGGATTCCATTGATAGTATTATCACAAGTGAATATTTTTATAAATGAGGAGTTAGAATGACAGGTTTTCCTTTCATCTATGGAACACGACTGTTTACACCAACACAGACCCTCCAGTTGACTAGAACCTACAAAGGATAAAGAACAAAAGTTAACACATTTTACAAAAAAAATTCTCCTGATTAAGCCCAGCCTCTTTATGAAAATTACAGGTTTTTTTAATGACAGTTTGAAGAAATGGTCACCAACTGTGTGTCAGCCAATTTCTCAATCAACACCTTCCCTCATCTTCACCCCATTTTGCAACCCCGTCACCTCCTTGTCCTCCCTGCCTTGCCTCAGGACATGAAGGGCCCTGCCCAGCCCAGCCAGGTAAAGGGAAGCAGCAGAACAAACTCCTTGTTTAGTAGCAGAACTGCAGAAATGGTTGGAGGAGATAAACTCTTTGTGCTTTCGCACAGCCCACACAAGCATTAGCTTAAAATATCACTGTAATGTATTTTTCAGTGTCACTTGCTGTTTATTCTGCTTAATGATCCTTTTTATTCTTTCTTGTGTCTGCGCAGAATTTCAATTCTGCTTTGGTAACTCATCGTGGTGAGAATATGCAGTTTGGTGGCTATGATTATTAGGCTAATAAATAATGTCCTGTATTGAAGCTGTATAACTGCCTTCCTTAGGATTTAAATATATTAGCATATTAGTAATAACATAGGCAGTTAAATCTACTTTAATTCAGACACTTGAATTCAAGCTGTTGTCCAATAAAGTTCTTCCAACACACAAATTGCACCAGCTAACTACAAGATTTCATGAATTTGCATGCAATCAAATGTGGCTAAGCTGTAATTAAGTGCTGATCAATTAAAATACATGGGAATAGCACTGCAGAATCCAAGGGGATCATTCAGCAACTCAAATCATCACACCCTCAGCTTAAAACCCTTGTCATGATTTCCCACCATCTACGCATATCACAGGAACAAACAAGTATCATGGTTAATCACCCAATTACATTTAGGAAACATTCGCCAATGGAAATTAAAACTAAAGGGTGGTAAGGAAAAATCCTGTCACAGTCAGTGCCCTTGAAAGCATTGCCATCACGAAAATTATTTCTTTCTGAGGTCACCTTTAGACGGTTTCATCACAGAGCCATTGAGGAGCCACCATCTGCTGTGGCTGTAGGTTAATGCTGCTGGGAATGCAGCTGGGGTTCTGTTACCATTCCAGAGCCAGGGCTGTGAATAATTCAGGAGTACAGAGCTGAAATAGAAAGTATTGAACTGGGGATAACCTACGGCTTCTATTTGTTCTGTCTAATAATGGCACAAGGGAACACCCTCATTTGTTGCTGTTTGATGTCTCCACAGAGAGGGAAGAACCATAAAATGTGCTTTTCTTCCTATCTCTTATCCAGAATAAGGTGTAACTTCCCTAAAAGCTGGGAGGTGGAATACTGGTTTAAAGCATTCAGGAGGAAGAATGGGTGCTATTGACCACTTCTGCAGAATGGGAGCTCCCAGCTCCCAGGGGATTTCAGCTGCTCCCACAGAGAGAGGTCAAAAGTTTTTTTTCCTGAGCTCAGAAGTTGCTGGGAACAAAATAAATCTCCCTGGCCCGGGATGGAGCAGCCTGCAGTGCACCACCTGCAAGGACACAGCACGATTTTCATCTCCCAGTGCTTCACTGCATCCCACAGAGGGATGTGTTTCTGTGTAAAAATATGTTCTCTCACACATTGCCAGTCTGTCACAGAAATCCCTTCCTGACTAGAAAAAGCAAGGAGACAAGGCAAGAAGAAAACACACAAATTTCAGTATTTAACCAGCTTTTATGCTCATTTTTATTTCAATTATCTTGACCACTATTCTAGCAAAAATCCATTTGTTGCTGGATACTAACAGCTCCCGCAAAGAAACACCCAGTAAGAGAATGATGAGCCTGTGTGTGGTGATGGCTGAGCTGCTTTCAGCGACGGGTCTGGAAGAGACAACTGGAAATATCCAGCTGCTTCTCTGTCCTTGCTGGAAAATGATCCCTCGGACACTGATGAGTCACAGGGTCACAAATAAGCTTGTGGGGGTGAGGGGGAAAGCTATGCTACCAAAATGGAACACAGAGTGCAAATCCCCTAACGCTCCCAAGTGGCTGCACAAAGCTGAGGAAAAGGGTTGTGTGCCACCCCTCAGCCCTGGGGTTGGTTTAAAATGAATATTTTCCAATCCAGAGAAGGATCTCCAGGAGGTAATTCAGATCTGCTACAGAAACAGAGGACACCTGGTGGTGTTTAGTTGTTAGCATATAAAAACAGCAATCCAAGTCAGATGCGTGTGCAGCTGCACCAGCGACAATTAACAGAGCCCATGCTTTAAATAAATAAAAGATGGAGTGGTGGAGAATTTCAAATAGTGTAATCACAGAAACACACAGAAATTTCAAACAAACAACATGAGTTGCTGATTCCAGATGCTGCCACTACTTTATGAAAATGAATTTTTTTTTACTTACAACAGTTAGAGGCAAGAAGTAGCAACTCTACACTCACAGGAGTCTGCCACCTCCACCAAACAGACACATGCTAAGGGAAAGTGGGACAGATTCCCCACTACTGCAAAACCGAAGGGCACAAAGTTGTCGATTTTGCTGGAGAAAGATCCACGGAGGCAAGAGCAGAGGAAGAAACAACTGAGCAGACTCTGGGGCAGCAAAAGCACCGTGAGTGAGGTACTCAGCACCTCCCAAAGCACAGCATTCCCAAGCTGCAGAGAGGAGACACACAGCAGAGCTGAGCCCAGCTCCAGACTGCCACCAACTCATGGACTGACAAACTGTGAGTATTCAGATTCCCATATTAAGTCAGTGAAATTACTATTTTAATTGAAGATGCTGTTATTAAGATAACTTTACTGAGACCCGATCGGGAGTTTTCTCTTGCGCAATAGATACAGAGAGCAGGAAACATCTCCTGGAATTCAGACACTGAACAGAATCAACCTTCTGTGAGACTCCTTTACTGTAAAGAGCTGGAGAGCACAGGGTGGCAAGGCAGAAAAAAACCTACACATGCATGTATGTGGGGGCTATTCAAAGTGTGAATTTTATTGCCAAAAAATGAAATAAAGGCTCAAGGTCACACTGCTGTCATGCTCTCTGTAGTAAGTATTAGAACTTACTTGGCTGGGAAGGAATGAATAAAAGCAGAAGACTGTGCAACATGCAGAATATTGTTCCCTTCCCTACACAACTTTAATGCATGGACTCAATCACAGCCAAGATTTTAAGTGCGAAAATTCTGTTTAAAAAACCCCAAACAAGTACTTTTCTCTTTTGAACCAGCACTGTCAACAGAAGAAGAGATCTTCTCATCACTCCTGCTTATACCAACACAAACATGTGTGGTGAAGCACACCGGTGCCCTGGTTAAAGCTAGACTGGTTTAAAAAGGCCCAACAACCCCAAACAGTTGGTTTGAACCCACATCAATTCCCCAATCTGTTCTGATCTGCAGCCACGCAAACACCTACACTGATACAAGCGGGTAGAGGAAAACTGCTCCCTTCATCAGCAGAGCTGGCTGAGAGTGAAAATCAAACTGAAGACCTTCTGGTGTTTGTAGGCTTCCTCACCAAAGTTAGCAAAGTGAAACTTCCCCTGAAAAACAGACTAGAGGCCAAGATCAAAATCAGTGTGAGCCATAATATAGCTTTACATAAACTTTCAGATGAGCTCTGAGTTTTATCCCAGGTGACAATTAGTCTTGACATTGCCAGTGCTGTTGGAAACAAAATCAATTTAAAAGTCAGCAGTAGATGCAAGAAACAAACTTTAGATTTAGTTTAAAATACATAAAAGTCAGCTAAGGAAGAAAAGCAAAGAACAAGTTGTAGGGATGTTGAAAAACAGGGCCTTCAAGTTTTTTGAACAAAATCCACCTTGGAAGCCTCAAGGAGAGAATTTGAGCTGGCAAGGTAGAGGTGGAGCTGGACTATTCTGCATTATTTGAGCAACCTCTTCCCCAGATTTCTCTAATATACAAATATCCAAGGAAAAATGCCCCAGATATCATTAATTATACCTTAATTTTTAATGTCAGCCAACAGTATAACTTCCTTCTGAAAGTCTACCTGCCTGTTAATTTTCAAAGAAACTTCCCCTTTTTTAGTTATTTATTAGAATAAGTGTATTCTAGTTCCATACCATCCATAGCATAATATATAGAAAGGCCTTCAGCTTCTATTTTGATTTAATAAAATGAGACTTCCTTATAGCAGCAAAGAAGGAGAATAGAATTTAGAAAATAAGCTTGACCAGTAAGTCAGTACAGATATTTGAAAGCTTTTGCATTTTTTCTAAATAATGACAAAAAGAACCAGCCAAGCAATGCCAGTTACTTATATCATCAAAATGTTTCTCTGTGTACTTCCATAAATTGTTCTGTAGAGTTGGATCATTCTCTCAAAAGTAATGCAAAATCTTTGGCTAACCTAAGCAGCAGGAAAAAAACTTAAAATGTAAGCTCCAAATCTACTGCTCTTTGTATTGTGTGCCATTAAGTATTTCAATAATAATTATTAATTACAGCTAATATATATTGATGTAGCATTTAATATCAATGTGTTATTAATACCTTTAATAATGAAAATACTTTTCCTGAGGAAAGAACAAGGTCCATGATCTGACTTACGAGTAGTTGAAACATTTCAGAGACATTACTGGGCACTGAATCACAATCCTACGGGAGAACAAAAGTCTCCAAACCCCAGCCATAATTGGACCTTTGGGACCTTATTATTCGGAGTAATAAAAATTCATTAGTTATATAATGTGATTATTTCTAATGTAAACACATTCCTCCTAGCATGCTATGGTTTCTCCTCCGAAAGTGAACACTCAGAAGGGTCTCTGGCTGCATCACTTGATGTAGAAAAGCTCAGAAAAGTCGAGATCTGGTGCAGCTTTATGGCATAACGTGCCTCACACTGTTAAAGGTTTACATTGTTTACCAATACAAGATTGTGCTCTTGCTTCAGGTGCTCTCTCCCCAAATTCCTGATGCCCATTTATCATGTTTATCTGTCTTCAGAATAATGGTTGTATAGATGGTGACTTAGCTGCGCACATCAAACTTCCTAGGGTGTAACAAAGCTACAGAACATTTCATATTTGTTTTCAGCAGATATTATGAGGCCAGTGATGTCTAAAGATCTTACGGTGTTTGGAATTTAGTGAGAGCAGAAATTTATCTCCGACTGCCAGCTTTTCCTCAGACCTCAGGTAGGGAATTTGGAAAGCCATAAACCATAGCAAGACAAAATGTGATTTTTGAGTACCAGGTGCAGGCAAGTGTAAAATCATGAGGGAACAAGGCACGCTTCAATTTCATGAGGTACATTTATACATTTAGCTCACACGGAGCTCAGACAGGTTTATTATGTAGGACTTGAACATCCAAACCAAGGCAGGCTGAGCACAAGGAGAGCGTGAGACAGCCCTGAGCGCAACGGCGATGATTAAACGCTGTGGGTTTGTGTTTGTGTTCCCCGGGGGATGTGTGAAGAACTGTAACGCCGGCAACAAGTCTTGAGGAAAGCCTCAGAACAGGATAAAACATGAATTAAAAAAAATTAAAAAGAAAAGAGGAGGAAAAAGAATCGAAGAAGGGATGCAGAATTGTGATGACCTAAAAAAAATGAAGATGAAGCAGCGGTGGGGTGGAAGACTAAATGCCAGGCCCACATGCTGAACATCACCCCGCTGGGCTTGGTTTGGTGGGACAGCACGGCTTGGCGGGACCCTGAGGGGACAGAGGGGGAACAGGGAGGGGACAGAGAGGGGACCCCGAGGGATCCCTGGGGTAACCGTGTGGGGAGCACTGAGGGGACCCTCGGGGAAGCCAGGAGAGGCCATGAGGGGACTGTGAGCAGAGTCCTGAGGGGGCATGGAGGGGAGCGCCGAGTGACCGTGAGAGGAGCACTGAGGGGACAGTGAGCGAAGCCGAGGGGACCCTGTGTGGAGCACTGAGGGGACAATGAGTGGAGCATTGAGGGGACCCTGAGTGGAGCATTGAGGGGACGCTGAGTGGAGCACTGAGGGGACGCTGAGTGGAGCATTGAGGGGACCCTGAGTGGAGCACTGAGGGGACAATGAGTGGAGCATTGAGGGGACCCTGAGTGGAGCATTGAGGGGACGCTGAGTGGAGCACTGAGGGGACGCTGAGTGGAGCACTGAGGGGACAATGAGTGGAGCACTGAGGGGACAATGAGTGGAGCACTGAGGGGACAATGAGTGGAGCACTGAGGGGACAATGAGTGAAGCCGAGGGGACCCTGCGTGGAGCACTGAGGGGACAGTGAGTGGAGCACTGAGAGGACAATGAGTGGAGCATTGAGGGGACGCTGAGTGAAGCCGAGGGGACCCTGAGTGGAGCACTGAGGGGACCCTGAGTGGAGCACTGAGGGGACCTTGAGTGGAGCACTGAGGGGACAGTGAGTGGAGCACTGAGAGGACAATGAGTGGAGCACTGAGGGGACGCTGAGTGGAGCACTGAGGGGACCCTGAATGGAGCACTGAGGGGACCCTGCGTGGAGCACTGAGGGGACAGTGAGTGGAGCACTGAGAGGACAATGAGTGGAGCATTGAGGGGACGCTGAGTGGAGCACTGAGGGGACAATGAGTGGAGCACTGAGGGGACGCTGAGTGGAGCACTGAGGGGACAGTGAGTGGAGCACTGAGGGGACGCTGAGTGGAGCACTGAGGGGACAGTGAGTGGAGCACTGAGAGGACAATGAGTGGAGCATTGAGGGGACGCTGAGTGAAGCCGAGGGGACCCTGAGTGGAGCACTGAGGGGACGCTGAGTGGAGCATTGAGGGGACGCTGAGTGGAGCACCGAGGGGACGCTGAAGCGGAGCCGAGGGGACGCTGCGTGGAGCACCGAGGGGACTCTGAGCGGGCCCGGCCAGCGCCCCCGGCCAGGCCAGCCCCGGAGGCGCGGCCAGCCCGCCATGCCCACGCCGGCCTGCAGGGGGCGCAGGGCGGCGCCGCCCTCCCCCGCCGCGGCCTCTCCTGCCGCCGCCGGTGGGCGGGAGCGCCGGGCCGGGCGGGCCCGGGCCGGGGCCATGGCGCTGCCCGTGCTGTCCAGCTCGGCCGTGAAGTTCCGCCGGGTCCTGGCGCACTTCCCGCAGGAGCTCAGCCTGGCCTTCGCCTACGGCTCCGGGGTGTTCCGGCAGGCGGGGGCCTCGGCCGAGCGCGGCGAGGTGAGCGCTCGGGCCCCGCGGCGCCCCCGGCCCTGCGGCGTGTGAGCGGCGAGGGGCGAGGGTCCCGAATCCCCGGGGAATGGCGGCGGGCGGGTGTCCGCTCCGTGCCCAGCGGCTGCCCGCGGTGCAGTGGGGTTGTCGTGGTGGAGGGCTCGGGGTCTGTGTGTCAGGTTATTTACCCCTGCTTTTAAAGGGAGTTATTACAGCTTGTCCCGACTGCTGTGCGCCGTGTGAGGGGGATTTAAAATATATTGCCTCAGTGAAATGGCAGCCTGGAGGGTTTCCTCATCTTCTGAGGGCCAGCAGCTTGGAAATAATGTTTATTTTTATTTTTTGGGTTTTGTTGACAAAAGCGAAGGAATATACTGCAAAGGCATATCCTAGAAATGCAGTTCCTTGCTGGCAGCTCTGGAGTGATGCCTTTTTGTTCCCATATTTCCCCATTCATGGCCGAAAAGCGCCGCACATTAACACTTGTAAGCTGTTCCACTGAGCTGTGAGTTAGGGTGGTGAGGATCTCACACCTGCTGCCCTGTTTTGGAGGGTTCAAGTTTGGCCATGACCAGGACAGGAACATTTTGGACTGTCTGATATACTTGACTATAAACATACAACTTTGCTGGAACCTTTAAACTGTACCTGACATTAATACTTGCAGTTTGGGTTTTATTTTTTAAATTTTTTTTTTTTTACGCATGAAAAATATTTAGCTGGAAGTTTGATACTGTGTATATCTTAAATTATTATGATAACATTGGCTCTTCCTGACATTTAAAACCCACCACTCCTCTTGCTACCCTCAGACAAATATGCTGGACTTCGTGTTTGCTGTTGATGATGCTGTGAGCTGGCATATGACAAACTTGGTAAAGAACAGGAGTCATTATTCCTTCCTTAAATACTTTGGGCCCAAAAAGATAAGTACCATACAGAGATATGGAGCAGGAATTTACTACAACACCTTAGTGCCATGCAATGACAGGGTAAGTACAAGTAGTCTGAGTGAATGAAGTCAAATATTTATGTCTGTGAAGTATTAAAATGATTAGCTTAAAGCAGATTTCAGGAAGCAAATATTGCAGATTGTAATTGTAGATTAACTCTTGATATTTCAATATTTATGTCTCAAACTGTTTCACTAGCAGCATTTTAATTAAAAAAGCAAACAGAGCAGCTGGTCTTGCAGCTTAGGAGTGTGAGCAGTGTTTGGAACTTAGAGCTAAAGCATTTCAGGAATTGGATTTATATTCCTTATTGCTTTCTGTCTGCCAGTTTTGGTGGTGGTAAAGTTTTGGTGATGCTTCATTTCAGCAGCTGACCGTGTAAGTAACAGCAAAGTGGATTGTTTGATATGAAATGCAAGTTGCAAGAGCAAGCTGGAATTGGCATTTGTTTTGTTTAGTGTCACCTATCCTGAGCTGTGAGGTTTGGGTGTAATTGATAATTCTGGTGAGGGGTTCTTGTCCAGCAAGTGCTGTTCCTGCACCTCTGTCGTCGGTAGGGAGGAGTGAGGGAAACACTGGCAGTCATGCTGTTCTTGTCCCTGGATGAGATGTTGAGGTTTAAACCTCATTTGTTTGATATGAAAAGGGTTTTGGGATTTCATTTGAAGGAGCACTGCTGTTTGCCATGACACTGTGTCCTTGGCTCTTTATGCCCTGGTCTTTTGTTCTAATGACTCAGTCATATCACAGGCTGTGGTCCTTTGTCATCCAGAAGTTCTGGAGCTGGCTGCCTTGCTGTGGTGATAATCTTTGGAAATTCAGGTAGTGCAGATTGGTAACAAACTGTGGAAAGCCCCATTTCTTTTCCAGTTTCATAAAGTAAACTGCAAAATCGATTTTTTTTTCCTAACAGCAAAGAGCAAAAGAAAAAACTCGCTGATACAAACCCCACCTCCCAATAACAGGATACATAAATGTCCGGAGGTTTTAATTTAGGTCTCTGACAAACGACTGCTTGAGGGTTTTTTATATCATAAAGGATAATGTGGATTATTCCAGCTATTGTAATATTTGGTTGCTGACTTTATTGCAGCTTTGATTTTAGGAAGGATCTTAGTTTCATGCATTCCATTTTCTCCCTGCAGAAGTTTGAATGTAAATAGGAGATTTTTCTTTTGCCTCATGTGGTAATTAAAGCATAAAAATGTTTTCCAGTTTTTTACTGGAGTTACGTGTGCCTTAGAATTAAGCACAGTCATGGCAAGTAGTAAGTTCCGTGTAGGGAAAACGGTGCAGGTGTAGGTTTTCACAAAAGCCTTTATTTTGCTTTGTTTTTTCCAGGTGATAAAATACGGAGTAATAAGCACTGATGCCCTGATTGAGGATTTGTTTCACTGGAAAACTCTCTATGTGGCTGGGCGCCTCCAAAAGCCGGTAACTGCTCATTTTTCCCTCTGGAAATGCAGAAAATTACAGGGCTGGGAAGTAATCAGTTGGGGTTTGAACTTTATCTGTTAGGGCTCTGTGCAGCACAACTAATCTGCCCTGATTTAGGGGTGTAGCCCCAGAGGGACAGTCTCTCACAGAGGAGACGAAATGTAGCTCTTCATGATGTTTTGTGGAAAAAGAACCTCTAAAGGTGAGAATACTAATAACGCTTATCTGCCTGTAGGAAATCTTGAATAACTGGGCTCTATTAATGCCAAGTCCCTTTAATGTTAAATGTACTATTTGCTTTTTATAACAGATTATAGGGGTGGCCAAAATTTAGCACTAATAAAGAATGGAAATCTTTCCAGATGGAAGCAGCTTTGCTGTGCAGTTACTGTCTGGTTCATAACTGAATGAACCATGGGTTCTGCACGTTGGTTTTTCTCCTCCATATTTGGATCATAAAAAATAATCTTTGCTTTCCCCCTTGCGCCTGCCTGGGTGTGCTTTCAGCAGATGGCAGCAGTGCTAAGGGAAAAATTGTTACGAGGGCAGGGGGAGAATTAGAGGAGAAATCTCTTTGGGTCTTGGAACAGAAGTTAATTATTCTTTTAGCTAAAAAAGCTTGGAGTGAAAGTTTGAATAGATTGTCTCAGAGTACTGGCTTTATCTCCAGAGATGTATTACAGCATGACCCAGGTTAGAGCAGCTGTTATCTTTGTAAGGAATGAAACGTAATCCATTGAGAAAGACAACTGAAGGGAGAATTCTGGATGTCACATCGACAGTGAGTAGTGAATAGCTGTTTTCAGTGTAACTGCATTTGCTGCTGCTTTGATTTGTGACATGGTACAGTGAATATAAATTCTCTGTACTGTGGAAAAGCCTTCCTTAGCTGTGGTGCTCTGTCAGATTTACCCCAGGAATCAACATTCATGTTTTACCAGGGTGATAACCATTGCTCTCTGACTTCCTGGGAGACATGTAGCTCTCTGAACTGTTGAAAATTTGTTCATAAATGCTGTCAGTGTTTCAGGCATTCAGACTTTGAAGCCTGGTGTATTATTTTCTTTTGAAAAAATCCTGCTTTGTATTAGGGGGGATTTTTAGAAAGGGAGGAAGTTATCCCTTTTGCTTCCCTAAGGCAAGGCTGGTGTCTTCCATGAGGAGGAATAGCATCTCTGCTGAGTTTTGTGTTTAAAAAGGCTCTAACTGTGGTGTCCTTGGCATGTCCATAACTTGCTGATGTTTCCATGGCAATCCTAAGGTATTGCAGTCACCTGTGTCACTGCTTGAGGTGCCACAGATTTTCCTGTTCTGACTTCCCTTAGATTTCTCTGTAGCAACAAGATAGAAATGTACATGTGAGTGAATTGCTTGATGAGATTTGAGAACAATCAAGGGGGGTACCTTTGTTCACAATGGCCA
This sequence comes from Chamaea fasciata, assembly GCF_029207755.1. Classification (NCBI taxonomy): domain Eukaryota; kingdom Metazoa; phylum Chordata; class Aves; order Passeriformes; family Sylviidae; genus Chamaea; species Chamaea fasciata. Next base: position 4,435,577 of record NW_027094098.1, read on the forward strand.
ATGGGGTTGAATTTTAAAGTGTTGTAGAGCAAATATTAAAAAGCTGCCTTTTATAAGCAAGGCAATATTGCTCAAACAGAACACTTGAAAAAGACAAACTCACACGGAGCAGGGATTCCTAGGGGAGTTGTTTCTGGTTATCCATCTCCTAAACCAGCTTCCCTTCATCTGCCAGTGTGTTTCTACCTTCAGTTCTTACCAAAGACCTGCTTTTTATTCCAGTATATTTCCATATCCTAGGCAATTGGATTCTCTAGTCAGTCTTGATCGGTTTCAATGTTTCCTAGAAACAAACACTTCTTGTGGCAGGTAGAGGCATTCAAGTGATCTCTTCCTCATGGATAAGTGAAGATCCCCTCGAGTTCACATTCTGCTCATGCAAAGTGCAAAAATAAAGCCTTGCTTCTTCTAGGACAACCACTGTGTGAGAAATTACTTGAAGCATTTGGCAGAGGAGTCCTCTAAAAAAAAAATAAAAAGAATGAAGATGAATAAAAAAACTTACTTCTGTCTGGGTGTTCTGTTCCCTATTAGTATAGTCTTTTTTCTTATTGCACAATCACATGTGAATTCTTTCTGTTGATGCATTCATATTTCCTGTTCTGATTAATCTTAAATTTATAAGTATGAGAAGTTGACTAGCTCTTATTAGCTCATGTCTGGTGCATGTAGCACTTCCAAACTTGTGTGTGAAAATTGCTTTTTCTAGCAGAGTGTTAATTCTTAAAAACATGTCCCTTTCTCTCACATAGTGGGGATTCTCTAGTACTTGTTGTACCATGCTAATAAGATCTAATCTTAAATTAATTTCTTACTCAATCCGGCACGAAAAATAAATAACATTTCTAGCTTCAGTAGCACTTTCCTGAAGTCTTGCTTCCAAATGGCTCTGCTTTTCCAGGTGAAAATCCTGGCCCAGAATGAGAACAGCAGGCTGCAAGCTGCTCTTGTCAGCAACCTGAAGAGTGCAGTGACAGCAGCCTTCCTCATGCTGCCAGAGAGCTTCTCTGAAGAGGACCTTTACATGCAGATTGCAGGGCTCTCCTACTCTGGTGAGTCAGGGGGGCTCAAGTGCCTGGCAAGGGCTCTGTGGGGCGCCCTTGGAGCACGGCTGGAGTCTCATGTGTGAGAAATCATCTCCCTTCTTGCTGTGGGCCTGCACTGCTGCAATCACCAGAAATTCTCTCTGAATGGTGGTTATGTAACAGCTCCAATGATTGGGCTTATTCACAGGAAATAGGTGCAGCTACCTCAGCAACGCTGCCTCTACCTGCTTCATTTATGAACACCTCAGTGTGAGTGATGGCATGTGATGAAATAGTGGGGCTTCTCTTCTGTTTGCATGGATTGTATTTTGGTGGAATGTTTCAAAACCTTGGGAAAAAAAAAATTCTTTCCACTCAGTGCAACGTTGAGTCATCTGATAGTCTGACTCATACCTTGTCATCTCTTTTGGAGTGTGCTGTGTTTAAGGTTCTTATTTAGTTAACGTAAAGATCCACGTTCTGATTCTTTGATTTACATGTAACACTCCTGGCTGGTATTTGTTGAGTTTCTTTTTTTTTTAAGGAGTTGTTAAGGAAAAGTATTGAAGAAACTGCTGCGAATGGTTCTTCAATATAAGATGTAATTGTTGTAGTTTAACTCAGCATTGCTTTTTAAATGTTGACATGCTTCCTGGAATTACTATGAAGGACTTTGGTTGGAGTTGTACTTCACACAGCACCTCCTTGGCTCAGCCAGAAATGCACTTTTGGCTTTTAAAGGAAGCACAGGGGGGGTCTAAGCTGCAGCTTGCCTGTACTGAGAGGTGTCACTGTTTTATGTAACTCTTCTCAGGGCAGTTCAGATTGCAAGGGGCTTTTCCAGAGCACTTCTTTCCTGCATGGTTGCCTGATTTAAAGCAGCAGGAAGAGGGTGCTGACAGTGGCATTGCCAGCCAGGGGTGTTCACTGCTTATCTGCCCCCCTGAAACCTGCCCAGCACTGGCACTAGTGACCAAGATACTTTTAATCGATTCTTTGGAACAGTGCAATTTAACAAAAAACAGTGAAATGCTGAGACTGGCTGTGCTGTGTGAACAAAGCTAAAGCAACACAGCTCCCAGTTGGGAATGTACAAGAAAAAGGCTGCTTGTGGATATTTATTTTGCTGCCATTTTGTTAAGTCTTTCAGAGGCTGTACTAGTAGACAAAATTGATTTTATGTGTTACTCTAATCAGTCTCCTTGGAGACTGCTGAAAAGAGTTGTTCATGCTTTAATTTAGAAAATGTTCATCCTTTATTTTCTCCTGCATTTTTTGAGAGCACTGAGTCAGTACCATTTATATGCGAAGTGTTTGTTTTGTGGCTTGGCATAAACTGAAATAAACGAAGGAAGGCTAGCAAGTTGCCACCTTTCAACAACATTTATCTCCTGAATGTGGGAAGTGGGAAAAGGAATTGATTCAGAATTTTGGTTGTTGATACAAGCTACATTGAGCATCTAACTGCTGGCTGGAAACCCAGGCTGGTAGCTAGCAGAGGTAGTGGAATGCTTTCATACAGACTGACTGGCTTTTCATTTATTTTCCTTGAAACTTTTCACTCATGTATCTGAAAAGAAAATGTAAAGGCCAGTAATGTAACAGTGGTGTTAAAAGGAGTTTCTGTTTGAAACTACTAACACAACACATGGCTAAGAGGAAAAGTGATCCAGTGATCTTACCATGACTACCATTAGCTGAACTCCAGGTACTGCCCTTGGAGTGTGGAAACAATGCAAATTATTGCCTCTCAAACTGGAAAATTTTCAGCTCATTTGCTTGCAGATGCAAAGTATGAGGACTGGACAATTTGTTTAGTAATGGTTGAGACTGAGGTATGTTTGCAAAGACTGTTACTGTTACTTGACAGCTGGAATTGTTTTGTTGTCCATGTGAAGATGTGGACAGGTGGGCTGATGACATTTGATCAGAGGCCACATAACAATATGTGCCTTCAAGGACTTTTTTTCTGTGCTGGAAGGTGTTTGAAGAGTTTTTTTGACTCTTAGAAGATGATTACTGTGGATTATATTAGCATATATAATATTGGTTAATAGAGTTTTAAATGACAGCTCTGTTGATTCATTATATTCTCCTTCTTCGTGGTTTTGGGATTTTCCTAATGGCTTAACTCTCTGTCTTCCTGCCTAGGTGATTTCAGAATGATAATAGGAGAAGACAAATCCAAGGTGCAGAACATAGTGAAGCCCAACGTTGCCCATTTCCAGAAGCTGTACAGTACCATACTCCAGGACTGCCCTCAAGTGGTGTACAAGCACCAGCTGGGAAGGCTCGAGGCAAGTGTTCTCCTTTAAGCAGCTTCACAACAAACAAGTGCTTTATCACTGACAGAAGGCAGGAATTGTGCCATGCACCAGGAGAGCAGTTGTAGTCTGTGCTTGCTGTTTGTTATGTTTCTGTTGTTCAGTTAATCCTGCAACCAGCAGACTTGCCTTAAATACCAATTTTTTTTTTTTATATGGAGGAACTACTGCTCATTTTCTCTGAGTATGGGCACAGAATAGACCCCAGCAAGGGAAGCAGAGCAAGATCATTGTAAAATGTGTGTTCTAATGGCTTCCATATGGGAATAACAGGCTAGGAAGTGAGGAATAAACAGATGGTTTGTGTTACAGAGATGAGACTGTAACTCAGAGGTGCAACTTTCCGCAATCAAAAACTGCATCTCACAAAAACACTCCTCAAGTTCTAGCTCTGCAGATCAGCCGACTAAAGCCAAGGGAAATTCTGGCATTAATACCCACACCAAACCATTTTTTCCTTAGTTTTTTGGGAAATCCAGAGTGACCAATACCTTGTAGTCCATCTTTCTGGTGTAACATTGCAGTTAGGAGAGAGATACCACAGTCAGTTGCAGTTTTTCCTTTTGTAATCTGCCTGTCCCTGTGTGAATATTCTAGAGTGAGAGAAGCTTCATGAAGTCCCAAATAGCACCACTTGTCTCATGGACGTAGGCAATTCTTTATCCTCAAGCCTTGGTAATTCTCTCCCAAATGCCACCTTTTAGGATGTGTCTTCGTTAGCAATTGATTTAACTGCAGGCTTGAGTGCAGTAAACAGTTTCACTGCAATGCTTTGGGATAAAACACAGGCAAATATTATCCTGCAGCTGTCTCCACGTTTTCTTATTGCTTGTGAACAGTTTGGTGGAAGCAATATTTAAATGAATTTGGGAAAGAATTGGTAACACTTCCTTCAAGAAAAAATTCCTTTAAACAAATCCTGGTAGCATACTGCAGATTTATTGCTGGATAATAAATCTCTCCACAATCTCATAACAGTCATCAAGACTGCTTCTAATCAACAGCAAAATGAGGCCATTTAATCAACAAGGTGCTTTAATATTTTATTGCTCTCACCTTCCTGTGGTTATTGGCAGTTATTGCCCAGCCTGAGGTGGCTGAGTGCTGTTGAGGGTGCAGTTAACACAGAATAGAACCCCCTTCTCCAGGATATGCAGAGCTACAGAGAAAATTTCCTTCTTCAAAGGTGCCTCAGAGGCGAGGGAAGGCAGAGCCCAGCGCCGAGTTTTGGTTCAGGCACGGATTCCTCCCACACAATGCTCAGAGCCGCTCGCAGTCGCTGCCTCTGCAGTTGTGGCTGACTCATCTGGAGATCATTTTCTCCACGCTGACAAAAGGGAGTGGAGAGGGCAACCAGACTTGTGTCTGATGTCTCCTTGAAGGGCCTAAAACCTTGTGTGGGAGGAATGAAGCTCTTCAGATTTTCCTCCACTTTCAGAGAGCTCTGCCCCATCGTGCATTACATTTTTGGAGAAATCTGTCCAGGCCTGCTTGTTGGTATCATTGTATTCAAAAAAGGCTCGTTGGATTTCTGATGTAGATTGGGAAATGTGGGATGAATGTTTTCTTCAAATTATCCAAACCAGATGTGCTTTGGAGTTTAAAGCAGAGAAAACGGTTCTCAAACTAAACAAGAAATGTGTGTGTGTCTGCAGTTTGATTATATTCAGGCAGAAGAAACTCAGCTGAGTGGTCTTTGGGGAACTTTTTATTGTCCTGGACTTAGGTTTCCAAAGGAAATTGGATACAACAGAAATGATACAGTTTCAATGAAAACTTACTTGCAGACACAGCAAGATCATGTGTGTCTTCCCTTGAATAAAAACCCTTGCATGAGTCATTCTTCAAGTTGAGAACTGAGATACTGCGTTTCCTTGTGCTTGGGAAGTTTTTATTGGCATTGTCAAGGACCTTTTCTAGTGAAATGGTTCAGGTTCTGGGAGATATTTATCAAAGGTCAGTTTTCTGACTTCTTTTTAAAAAGAAAGAGAACCGAATGTTTTTAATGTCTTATTTTTATAACATTCAGATTGATAAAAGTCCAGAAGGTCAATTTACACAGCTTATGGCTTTGCCAAAGACTCTGCAACAAAAGATAACTGCTCTGGTAAACCCTCCTGGAAAGAACAGAGACGTGGAAGAAATTTTACTGCAAGTTGCCCATGACCCTGACTGTGGATTTCTGGTGCATCAAGGTAGGTCTGGGCCAATGTCTGTAATCTCCTTTAAGTCATGATAGATACACAAATCTATTGCATATGTTCTCCTCTTTCAGAAGGCTGGGTTAAAGAGAAGGGTGAAAAAATCCAGGGGATTAATCATGAAATACATTCCTAAAAGCCTGGGTTGGATATGATTGCAGACAGGTTCTCTGAAATATTATCACTAGCATTCCTGGTGATACAGGAAGATGCGTTTTGGTTTGGGTCCTGAAAGAGGCAGAATTAAATGAATAACAGTGTGGCCTGCTTAGATCACCTAAATCTGATCTTCCATCTTCAGGCCAAACTTCATCCAGACTCTGAGCTTCGTATCCTCCCAGTCATAGATGGCCAGGCTGAGGTCATTTTGTGACTTGCTGACATTTCCCCTGGCAGTCATCGTGGTTAGCCCGGACATGTGAGCCCTGGCAGGGAACTGCAGCTCAGAGCAAAAAGGCTGAGGTGCTTCTCATCAGCACAACTGCTCTGAGGCAACATTCTGTCATATGAGCAAGTTAAAGCTGATGCTGCAGACACCAATGTTCTGGGACACTGCAGGAAAATGAAAAAGTTTACCACTTGGGGTCCTTTATGCATTTTAAGACCCTGACACATTTTCTGTTCCAGGTAGCAAATTTTGCAAGCTCCCTGAGCACAGCAAAAACTCCTAAGAAGCCTGAGAGCCACCAGATCCTCAGCAGGGAGCTGAGGGAGCTCTCAGCCTCCTTTCTGTGGGAGAAATAAAGCTCCTGGGGGCTGCTGTTCTCCATGGACAGCATGGGATGAACTCCACCTGGACATGGAGCTGTTCAGCTTCTTTCCTGGGCTGGGCTGAGCCAGTAAAGGGGTAAAAGCTGATTTGGGAGCAGGGGCTGCAGTGTCTGAGGTGCACACAGAGCTCTGAGCCCTCCCTGAGCTGGCTGTGCTGTGGTTGTGTTCTGTAGGGAGCAGCAAATTGGACACATCTTCTCAGGCCCTGCAGTTTAAACTCTTAGGAGAACAAATCAAGATACTCTTTCACGTTTGTGGCCCAAGCATTTTCCTAGTTCATCAATCTGGGTAAAGGCCAGGCCATTTGGGAATCCTACAAGACGGGGCTGATCACTCAGGGTGAATTGCATTGCCCCAAGAGAATTTTGCTACATCAGCACAATTTGTTCCTTTCCCTTCCCTATTTCTACCCCTCAAATGATTTTGCAGTGGAAGATTGTATCCTTACTTACACATGGATTATGCTGGGCTTTGTTCTTCAGTATTGAAGCAGGATTTAAAAATACCTGAAATTAAATTCTATGGGGCAGTGCAGGATGTGGCAGTTTGGAAGATTAGCTCTGAGACTGCTGCAGTTCTACATTTTTTTCTTTCAAGTATTTAGTGATGTGAATAGTTTTTTTACATATCACTGTGCTTTTATATGTGTTAGAACAAATATGAATTAATAGTTCTAAACAAAAATTTAGGATCTTTTAAAACTGTTCTGTCAAGAACCCCTGGGCAATGAGAACTGAATGTGCCACAGTGCAAAGTGGTAAAGAAGCCTTATCTCCAAAAGCTGTAATTTAGAAAAGCCAGGGAAGAACTGCACAATAGAGGTGTTTCTGCTTGATCAGAGAAGTGCCAAATCCCAATCCCATGTTGAAGTAAACAGGCAGTATCATTTGTTCTGCTCTAAAATGTTAATTTACCAGCGCTTAGGTGAAACAACTCTGAATCCTTTGTGATTAATCATCTTAGTGGAGAGCTAATGGGAACACTGAATAAATGGATTTGATCAATTCCCACTGCTTGTTGTCTGTTTTAATACTGATGTGGGTTTTTTTCTGTATGTTACATATAAAATAAATTAAAACAGTTTAGAGAATACTTTAATTAGTATGAAAAAGCAGAGAAAACTCAAATTTTCTCAGTGGATGTTTTACTTTCAGGCTAGCTTGATTGTGTAACTGGAACAACATTTAACTTGTGCATGGTGGAGGGGAAAAAAAAATCTCCACACAAGTGCTGAGATGGGTAACATCTGTGTGCTTTTCCCTCTGCAGGCATCTCAGGAATTGTGAGATCCTCCAGTCTAGTGCAGAGTGCTAAAACCATCCTGACAGCTGGTAAGAATGTGTGTGATTTCTGTCAATGTGGGCCTTCTGATTTCACACAGGAAACATGACAGGGCCTCACTCGTCACAGGAGTTTAAAGAATTCACTTGTTGTGTGTTTCATTAAAAGTCCCTGGAAAATAAAAGCAACATTTAAAGCAGAGACCTTGTTGCAAAATTATAAAATGCTGAAAGGGACTTAAATAAACAAACCAAGCAACAATATCAGTTTTCATTTTCTCTGTTCCTGGATCCCTGCAGAGGAGATTTTGTGGAGCATAACAATTGGAAGGGAGGGGTTAAAACCAGTTTTAAAACCTGTTGAATTTGAGTTATCCTGAGTGCCCCGTGGGGCAGAGCTGGTTAAGGGCAGGAGTAGAACAGGAACAGTTGAGCTGTGGTGATTATTTGTGCTCCCTGTTCTGATGGACAGAAAATGACCTCTGGGGCTCCTTAGCTCCTCTTGTGTGTCCTGCAGTAAGTCACTGGCAGCCTCTCCTGGCACTGGGACTTTGGGGCTCCTAACTTGTAATTTTTATCATGGTTTTTGGTTCATGCACCTGAAATCAGTTACTTGTGAAATGTCTCTATTTCCCTTGGTCTTAACTGCTTTTTGCTTTATATATAGTGGCTTTTTTTCCCTTTAAAACAAACTGAAGTTTCCTGAACTGAAGTTATGTACAGTTGTTATTTAAAAACTATTTTCTACTAGTGAAAACATATATTTGTGATTTGATTTAGGTAGAACAAAGCAATTTTGGTCCTTTGCCTCCAGCACGGGCCAAATTTGAGCAAGGAGGCTTGAGGGAGTGGATTTTCTTTGCTTTTTGCATTATTTAAATTTTTGGTTTTGGGGGGTTTTTTTACACTCTTCAGCCAGAATCTGGTTAAAGCCAGTAGGGACAGAATTCAGGAGTGAAATTTAACTGCTCAGGGATGTCACCTCAGTATGTTTGAGTTTGTGTGAGCTGCCCTGGATTTGGGGAGGGATGAGTGTCCATGGCTCTAGAGTTAGTTAGCAAAAACCTTTTGCCCTTTTTTATTTATTTATTTTTTAACATTTGTCTCCAAACACTTATGACTGAATTTATATTCAATCTGTCAGTATCCTCTAATGAAGATTTTCTCCCAGTCGTGGGTTTGTTAATTTAAGCTGCATCACTGGGGCAGCATTCCTGCCTGTGCCAGCTCTTGGGGCTCTCCATGTTCACAGAATTTACACAGAGAAAACAGGAATGTGGCTCCTGCATGGAAGTATTTGCTTGACTCAGGCAAGGAATGTGTTTTACAGGAAAGTGTGGAGCTTTAAATTCAGCCTCTAAGGATGCTGCCTTTCTTTCTTTATTCTTTCTCCAAATCTTGTCTAATATTCTGTTCCCCTAAGACCTATTTTCACGCTTCCTAGTGGAGACTTTAGGAAAAATATAAGGCTCGGACTTTCAGCAGTGCTTATGTCAGGAATAGTAGCTTAAAATAAAAGAATTATGAAAGAGAATCATGAAATCCATTAAGCTCTGACTTTTTATTGCTCTTCCTAATAACTGTACAAATAGTTTGCTGGCAAAAGAAAGTGTTTATTAGCTGACCATCCCTCTTTTTGAAGTGTTCTAGGGGACACAATCTGTTTTCTTTAGCTGCTTATTTTACCTTGAGAACACCAGCAAAGGTGAGATGCCTGCACTGGTCCACAGCATGGCAGTGCAATGTCCAGAATTTCTAAATTCCATGGTAAATCAGCAAGAGCTGTGCTGAGCTGCCATGCTGGGTATTAACATTCCTGGCAAGGAGCGCAAGAAGGAATTTCAACCCATTTTCAGAAAACTTTTTTCATCTTTCTCTGCCGGTGTGGTTTTCCAGTGGAGCTCCAGCTCTGTGTTTTTGTTTGTTGTTAAATGCCCTATTGAGTTTTCGAGAATGTGCCTGTGTGTTTCTTCCAGGCTGTGGTGAGGTCTCCTCTCTGTTTCCCATTAGAGATGGCACCAGGGCTGGGTTTGTTTTCCCACATAGCCAGAGCCTGCCTGGCCTTTGGGAACTCATTCTGCAACTCTTATATTTAGCTCCTCTGAGGGAGATGTTGTGACTTCTTCAGCTTCTTTATATTTTACTCAAGGAATGCTGCAAGCCTTGAAGATATTTCTATAAATACCATCTTACAGTTGAAGCATTTGTCCAAGATACTTTTAAGTTAGCACAAATATTCTGGATAGCATTTGTTTTCAAGGATTCAAGGATTTGTTTTTTAAGGAGCAGTTTTCATTTGTTCAAGGCCCTTTTAAGTTAGCACCAATGTTCTGAATAGCATTTGTTTTCCAAGGATTTATTTTTTAAGGAGTGGGTTTACATATAAAATATTCTGGTTTTGTGATAACTACTCTCTTCATCAGCTGCCTGAGCAGATAACTGTAAATATCTGTAAATATGCACGTGTCTGTGCATGCCACACGACAGATATGTAATTATTTGCTCCACATGACAGCTGTCTTGCTGTCCATGCATCAAAAGGAGATCCAGGATACTGCAGGCAGGCAAACCTAGCAGGAAACTCTGGGGGTTTCCCAGCCAGGTCGCTGCCTTACAGCAGGAACACTTGCACAGAACTCAGCGAGGATTGTGAAGTGAAAGCAGAAACGAGCTGTGTTTACCCTCAATCGCTGCGGGCTCGCTCCCGTATGCACCAGGGCTTTGTTCTGGGTCCTGGAGGGGGAGGTGGAACCCCAGAGTCACAGATTGAGAGCTGAAGCAGAGACATTTTCACGTGGTCCAGCTGCTCCAGGTTGTGGGAGCGAGCCGCAGGTGTGGGCATTGACTTCTCCTGCAGCAGCGGGATGGACAGTCCCGTGTCGTTGTAGGACTCGAAAGAAAGATGAGAGATTCCAAGTATTTCAGAAGGCAAAGAGCATAGAAAAAAGGCTTTTATTGTCTAATTCTTACTAGTTTTTTAAGGTGTTCCGATACAGATTTAATGTGATTGGTGAATAGCAGCGACACCTCTCCAATCCCGTTGGTTAAACCAGAGAAACAGCGAAACACCACCTGAAAAAAGACTGTTTTTAAAAAACATAGTTGTTTGCCAAAATTGTTTTGGAAAAAAAAAACAAAAAACAAACTTTCTTGAAAAATTTCTCCTTGGGAAAAAGTTAGCAGCTGCTAGCAGGCTAAAATCTCTCAGACTTGAAAATATCAAGGTCACAATCCTGTGCTGGGGCATCTCCTTCCCTGCGGTGGGAAGGTGCTTACACAATTTGAACTTCTTTTCATCTGTGCTGTGCCAGAGCTCGGCCTGGCTTTGTGCTGCTGCAGGAATTGTTGCTCTGTGTGCAGTCTCCACGCAGATTTGAGAGGCACTTCAGGATTCCCGTGGTTATTTACTTGTCATTTGAGATGCTGCAAAGAAAAGCCTGTCATGACTTCATGACTCTGCTTGCTTTTGCAAAAACCTGGTAAATATGAAGAAGTTGGAGCACATGGGATGCACATGGGTTTGTCAGTTCAAAATACATGTACAGATACTTTCCTACAAAAGGTGAACTTGAGTTTATTTAAATTGCATTTGGAGACATGAGAAGTGCACAACTGGTTTCTCTGCAGTGTTTGGAGGCTTCTTACTCTGCCACAGTCCTTCAGAAATAAGAATGTGCACTTTTCCTACTCATTTGACTTCCTGCAACTCAACTTTGAATAACTCTGTCACTTAAAATATTATATCTTTGTTTTCTTTCTTTTACTTTCCTTTCTTCATTTTTTTTGAGGTCCTTCCAAATCAAATATTATTATTCCCATCCCCTTCCCCCCCCCCCTCAAAAAAAAAAAAAAAAAAGAAAAAAAAGAAATCCAGTGCAGCACATGGCTAAACTTGGGTTGAGGTTCCTTGTTTGTTGCACAAATCTTTCCTTGTGCTCTGGGCTGTGATACTGTGTGGCTTTTGGCTAAATTCCTTGTGTGTTTTTAGTCAGGCTTGTCAGGTGTTCAATTAAATAAACATAGGGAAGGTTGTCGTAAATATAATCTGCTACGCCTTTAACCTGTGCAGGTGTCAAAATCAGAGCTTTTGTGCAGCACTAAAGAGCTGCCTTTTCATGAAGTTCTGAATTTGTAAGGGTGTGATTAGACTGTGCTGTAACCTGAGCGGTCACTCTGTGTGTTATGTTGTGCTTTTGAGTTGTTTGGTTTGGGGTGATTTTTGTAAACAAAAAAGGAAAAGCAAGTAGCTGCGGATCTCAGGATCCCCCGGAAAAGCCAAGACTAACAGTGTTTTGGTTTGAAATTGCCAAATACTCCACGACTAAAGCCAGCCAAAGGCTGTGGGTTTTTTATCTAGGTCTGTAAGAGAAGGCTCAGCCCTGCTAGAGCTTCAGAAATCCTTTAACTCCAAGGGTACATTTTACAAATTTTGTGGGAGTCATCCTCAGTCCCATCATACCTAAAACTCATAAATGCTCGGAGGCAATGATTGCTGCTGGGTCTCTGAAAACTGAGATGTCTGCCTTTCTTGTGTGCCATGGCTTGGTATTTACCAGAACTCTGCTTTGATGGCATTAAAAGTCTTTTTGGTGGCATTATTTACTGTGTCCTGACTGTGACAGGACGGGGTTTTTATTTGCATGTCTGCCTGCTGGATTAGGCTGTCGTTCCCCCAGGGAAATCCTTCATTTGATGCACTGAGAACCTTCTGGCTGAGTCAACCTTGCTAAATTTTTTTTTTCTCTTTTTTTTTTTTTTTTCTTCTTTTTTAGGGGCAAAGAAATCTGTAACTTACAGTTTGAAGAAATTATATAAGATGACAAAGGGAGGGTTAAAGAAGACATCTTGAGTTTCTACATACTGTGTATGGGTAAATAAATGGTACTTTCTCTCTAAATGTTTTGCAGATGTGACTTTGCATATTTGAGAAGATTACAGTGTATTTAAGAAGTCTGTTCTGATGATTTACATGCCCAATTTTCCTAATGAAATAGGAACTTTTTTAAATGGGAGTTTTCTTGGCAAATGGGCAAAGGAATTATGCTCTGTAAATACTGAAATGAATTTCCCTGTATATTTTGAAGAACCCTAAGTAGCAAAGATTGATTGTACAGATGGATTAAACCCAAAGCCACTCATTTTCTGTGTGTTGGTAGCTTTGCTTCCCTCAGAGTCTTTTTCAAAATGCTCAGTATCCCAAATTTAGTTCCTTCAGGGATTTACAGAACTGGGGAATCCACTGAGTTTTTAGTAGACATGAAACTGTCCTCTGACATTCCTGCCCTGACAAATTCATCCTTGGAATTCCTCTGAGGATCCTCCTGTGACATCTTGAATCCCAAAAACTGCCACAGTGACTTTCAGTGTGGGAGAGGGAAAAGGGCAGCTTGGCAGGTGTCACATCCTTTAGTAAGGATATTTAATAATATTAATAAATAAGGTTAATTAATAATAATAAAATTATGTGTTCCTCTCATGAGGTAGAGATGAAAAGTGCCCAATTCATGAGCATTGTCACAAAGGCCAGATTTGGAAGGAAAATCAGAATTACACTGATCTATTTGGGCAGACGTGTGAAATATTTGTTGTTTGGCAGAAGATTCCATCAAAACACTGGAAAATTGGGAATATTATAAACAAAAGCACAGATTGTTTGATTCTTTGATTTATTTTTTTCCCCTTAAAATACTGCCCACAAAGATGAAACTTGAACTCTCTTTGAATTAGCTAAACTAAAGAAAATTGGAGTTTTCCATGACTTATTAATCATGCCATGAAAGAATGGGCATTGCTGGCAGTATCTATGTCTGGTGCAATCAATTGGGAGGATCTTTTGTAAATAGAATATTTTTCACACTGACTCAGGTGGGTTTGCTAAGTTGGGAAATTTTCCTCAGGAGAAATAAACTCAGCCAGGATTTCATTTTGTTTGTGAGAATGTCAATGATTAAAAATAATTTCATGATAAAAAAAAAGGAAATAAAGTGTATCTTTCCTTGGCATTTTCAGAGCATGTTTGGTTTTTTCTTGTGTGTTTTGTGCTCATCAGGGCCATCTCTCAAGCTACATTTAATTTAGTGATCTCACTTTAAAAAAGAAATTATTGCAATGGAGTTGTCTACTAATTGTTTCCAGGGAGAAGTTCAGAGTATAAATTTAAAGAAATAGAAAATACATTGTTCTATGTAATAGGACTCATACAGGTTTGCTTTAATCACAGGGAAACTTTGCAATATTGATTATTTTAAAACATTTGAGCTGGAAATTTTAATCCAGACTCAGGAAATAATGGCTGTGAAATAGGAAATAAATCACTGGGAAACTTTGTAAGGTCTGAGGCAGGTTCCCAACACTTTGCATTATCCATTGGTGACAGAATGTGTGAACCAAATCCCCTCAAATGTCCCTTTGCCGATGGTACAACCTGATTTTATGGGGGGCAAAGTATGGCCTTGGCATTCTCTGGCCCTATTAGTAAGAGGGCAAAGTCCCCCAGTTTGCAAAGTTTAAAATATAAAAGTGGAACTAAGGGATTTAAGCCACTTCCAGGTAAATCTGGAATTTTTTAATGATGAAATGCAGTTGCTAGCATTTCAAAGCAGCTTTCTTTTAGAAGCCCTTAGCAATCCAGTTAAAGAGAACGTTCTGAATATTAAAGACACACTTAAAAGTGGGTTTTGGTGTGTTCTGAAGGTGCTGGCTGCTGAGATGGTGGTTCAGAACATGAGAGGGCAGTGACAAATCAGCTGGTGTGAGGTGAGCTGGCCTCACACCCGCAGGGAAACCCCAGTCTCCATCCTGCACCTTGCTGGCTGAGCATTTATCCCAGAAATAATGTTCTTGTGAGGGAAAAGAAAAAAAAAAGCAAAGTCCTGCTTGCTGCTTAGCAGCCAATGAAGTGTTTTATGTGCAGCAGATGCTGAGTGGCCTCAGGCCCTGCCCAGCTCTGTCCCTGTCACTGTGCCAGGGGATCCCTCTGTCCCTGCACAGGTGGGACTTTGCTGCACTCCTGGACGCTGAGCTGGCTCTGTTGATCTGCTGTTGCTGGAGACCCACTGCAAGGCTTCCTTGGGCTTTAGGAACTCTGTGTACAGCAATTTGAGAGGTCATTCCTGGCTCTTTGGAGTGAGTTTTGCAAATCCCAGCTCGACAGTTCCCAGTTCGCTCCATCTGTTTATGCACTGCCAGTATCCAAGTCTAAGCCTAAATGCACTAAATCTTTGGGAGACGTAAAAAAGTCCTTCCTCCTCATCTGTATAGGCTGAAAACTGGATTCTGCTCTGTAAATCATTCATCTTGTGCTTTTTAAAGAGTGGCTTACCTTTCCCCTTGGGGCCACTGGTCTTGAATGTATTTATTTTTCTGGCAGGGAGCCACGAATGAATCATAGCCCTGAGCTGCTCGCTCTGAACTCCTCGCCATTGTTAAGAGAATACTTGGGGCAGTTGTTACTGAGCTTTGCTATGTAAAACTTTTTAAGAGAAGAGAGATTGATTTCAGCCTTGTTAGCTGCTTTTGAAGTTCCCCACCAGTTGTGTGGAAATGATTTCTTCTGCTCATGCAGCTGTAATCTACTAAAATAACCGGGGATTGTTGCACGGGAAGTTGGGACATGGGAATATGTTACAGCCTCTTTGTCCTGATGAGGTGTGGTTGTTCTTTCAAAAAAAAAAAAAAAAAAAAAAAAAAAAGGCACTTCAGCCTTTCATTCCATTTGTAACTTTCCTGTTTATACCTTCCTGCTCCATTTCCATACTTTATTGTTTGTCTTCTTGACTTAATTCTCAAGTCTTTCATTCTGTTCTTCAGACATCCCTCTTTTCTGGCTTGTGGATATTGTTTCATGCTCCCTCCCCCTTTTTCCTGTGTAACAGAGCTTTCATTAAAGGCAACCAGGCAGATGATTTATTTCTGGTGTCTTAAAAGGCTTCTTTGTAATGAAGAGCCTGGACCCAATCAAACTCCTGAGGGTTTGTGTAGGTGAGTCAGCAGCATGGGCCTCACTGCCTCTGACATCCACAGTGCCAGGGGAGTGTGGAACAGCCTCCTGCTCCAGAGGGAATGAACTGGATGACACAGGAAGAAGGGGAAATCAAAAACAAATCAAAATTTTGACTGCATGTAAAATCATTTGGCTGCTTCTAAACTCGTTTTGGGGAGGGCACAAAGCTGAACCACCCAGGCTGCTGCCCTCCATCAGCACATACATGACGTGTTCTTCATTGCCTGCACATTTCCCCTTTTCCCCGGGGTTGGAGCAGGGACTTTCTCCGGGTGCCTGACTGTGGGACACCCCAAATTCCTGCTGTACCTGGAAGTGCAGAGCCTGTATTTCTCACCTGGGCTTCCCTGGGGCTTCCCTTTAGGTTTTTTGTTGAGCTTCCCTGTCAGCAGATCCTGAGCACAAGGAAGGTGCCCATAGGCACAGACAGCTGGGCTGGGATCCCTTTCTGGCCAGAAATACTTTGCAGCATCCCAGAGCTTCCTGATGTTTGCAACAAACATCTGTGCCAAAATTGGGAAGATCAAGATGGATACAGAGGCCAGGATTCCTGGGTGGCTGAAGGAGTTGAACCGTGTTCTTCACACTGAGGTGGTAAAGCAAGAGCCTGCTTTGACTTGGGAAAGTTCAGAATAAAAACACAGCCCTTGGTGAGTGGCCAGTGCAGGGGGATCTGAGCAGGGCTGTGACTCATGCCTTTTCCCAGCAATTCACTTAAAAATAGAATTGAAGTTGAAATATGCTTCGAAGGTCAGAATATCAGATCAGTGTGTGTCTGATGGTTGTTCCTGGGTAAGGTGTTGAGAGAGGATAAAGTATTCTCCATTTTCAAAGTCACTCTGCTGGCCATATAGGCGGGGTAGAAAATGACCTTTTTTTGTATTCCCTACTGCGGGGAAAAGAGACATTACCTCCACAGAGCCATTTTCTGGTCTGCTTTTTGTTGGAGTCAACAGTTGCTCTGTCACGTTTGATACTGTGTTTTCACAAAGTTCTGCAGTGACCTTATTTACCTGGTTTTCTAGATAAAAATCTCCACCACAGTTGCTAACTGATCCTGAACTTAATGACTGCCTTAGGGAGAGGCAGTAATCACTTTACTCCTGCATGTTTTAACCTCTTCCTCAGCCTGCTTCAATCAGAAATGTTTGGAAATGGATTAAGTTTTACTACATGAACAGGATGTTTCCAACTATACATTCTGAAATGATTCCTGCAAACTCCAAATATTTTATTTGCATTTTTAGTCTAAGAACTTTTGCCTTCATAATCCAGCATTCTGCCAAATCCTTTCCAGTAGTGCTGGGGACTGTTCGGATGGTTGTACACAATTTTTTTTCTGAGCAATGGAAGGTCTTGCAGCTGCAAAGACAGACTGAAAATCTGTGCAAGTAGTGGGTAAGGAAGGCTCTTCTTCGTTTTGAATTCGACTAAATTTGATCTTGAAGAGTTTGCAGCCACCAGGAGCTGTCTTTAAAAGCAAAACAAAGCAAAAACTGACCAAAAACAAACACTCTGTGCTTTGGTTCCTTCACTTCCCTTTGTCGTATGGAAACCTTCTTTAAAAGCCTTGAACCTGATATTTAAGATACCTCCCCTGCTCAATTAAGTAAGCCAAGTAAATAGTAAAACATCTCATTATTGAATTAATTTGTATTACATCTCTACATGGGATCTCTTTAGCTCCGTGGTGCACTTGGTAGATTTGAAAGCTTGTGTTCCCACACAGATTATTTGCTTAATCTCTGCCTCCTGCCAAAGCTTCTTCAAAACTCCTATTTTAAAATTCATAGCGAAGCATGAGAGGGGAGCATTCAGTGGGTATGGGGTTTTTTTGTTCAGTTGGGTTTTTTTGAGGTTTTGGTTTTCTTCTTTCAATGTCGCCATCCCCAAGTTGTCTTGCTCTCAGCAGTGAAGTGGCTGGCTCACTCTCTGTACGTCAGTGAGAGCCAAGAAGTTTTTCCCTTCCTAGGATGCTCCCAGCAGGGCTGACACAGAGCAGCTCCCCACCATGCTGTCACACTGCTTTGGCTTTACAGCCTGGGGCAAAGCTTTTTAAAACCAAGTATTTGCACAAGAAATTCCACACAATTTTTTCCCCCTCTGTTTCTTTCCCCTCGTTGCCTCTCAGGTCTGGGGTTGGGTGAGATTGTGCTCATCCTGCACACCCCTGATAACACTGTCCCTGCAGTAGATTCTTGCCAAGGAGGAGACCGAGTCAGCAGCACTTTGGCAGTTTGAAGGTGAGTTCCCTGCAGACAACAGTAGATGATGAAATCCATCACTGCACTTGCAGTTCTTACAGCATTTTTAAGTGGATGATATGTAAGGGTTGTACTCGCACGGCTGCTTTTAAAGCCAGGATTGGTTTGTTTCGTTTCATGTTTTTGTTGTTCAAAGAATGTCTCCTCTGTTGTTTGTCTGGTTTATCTGTAACTAATTTTAGCAGGATTCCCTTTCCAGAATGGCATTGAAATTTGGTGTATCGTTTGTATTAGAGAATCATAGGATAATTCAGGTTGGAAAAGCCTTCCCAGACCACTGAGTCCAGGCTGTGCCCAGTCCCCACCTTGTCCCCAGCCCAGAGCTCTGAATGCCACATCCAGGATTTCCATGGACACCTCCAGGGATGGGCACTCCAAACCTCCCTGGACACTTCCAAAGCCTGAGCACCCTTTCCATGGAGAAGTTCCTGCTGGTGTCCAACCTGAGCCTCCCCTGGCACAGCCTGAGGCCTTTTCCTCTTGCCCTGTCCCTGTTCCTTGGGAGCAGAGCCTGACCCCTGTGAGCCTTTTGGGGGAAAAAAAACCAAACAAACAAAACCAAACCTGGAAAGGGCCACAGCTGGAAAGCTGAGGAGAGAATCCACTTGTCCTGAGGAGATAACTGACCTTAGTGCAGAAACCCCCAGTCTGGAAGAATCCCAAATCCTCAGTAATCAGCAAGATCAGGCTGTAAGAGCTACAAAGTTGGCCCAGAGGAACAGGGTGAAAGTCAGGGTGGGGGTTTGCATCCAGCAAATGTTCTTGGTTCTTCCAGAGTGATTCCATCCTTGAGCTGATAGATGGATATTCCAAAGGGCTTTAGACATCATTTAGTGCCCACTTCCTTCTGTCCTGCTGCTGGTGGCTTTGGTTCAGAAGGAATCCTGGTGACCGAAGAACCTTTTCTTACAGCCTGCAGACGGATGTAAATTGTGTAGCTTGTTAGGAATTAATGTGGAAACTCTGAAAAGAATTTTTGCATCTCCTCTGGAGCTGCAAGCTGTTTGTGATTTTAATGATCCCTCTTGGACTGAAGTTCATCTGGTCCTGCGTGAGAGACAGGATACAAATCAAGTAGGGAGTTAAATCTATTATGTGGATGTTTACTGCATAAGAAGAAAGTGCATAATAAAGAGGTTACTCTGAATATTTACCTTCAGCTGTAGATCACTGACTTTTCTGACCTTTCCTTTACATTAAATCTGCCCTTTGGAGTTCTGCTGTGAACCATTCGTGGTCTTTTTATCAGTGTTTAACAAAACTTGAACAAATTAAAACCAGTGGGTTGTGGCCATGGGTTGCTTTTAATTTGTTAATCTGACACTCCTTTTGTATTTAATATTTTTCAGCTATCTTGTCTGTCTTCATCTTATGGGAACCTCCATGGGGCGAAATCTTTTCTGGAACAAAGCAAGCCAGAAAAGTACCTGTGGTTAAATGTCCTGAAAGAGCAGAGTTCGTGGTGTTCATGGTTCTGTTTGAGTCTGAAAGTGTCTCATTGTTTGCTTGAAGATGCTGCTGCTGTTCTGACCCTGCTCCAACTGAAATTATTCTGTTTCTTTTCATCTTCCCTTGGATGATGGGGCAGACAATTATGAAGAGGGCAAGCTTTGTCTTGAAGCAGGTAATAAATAACCATCTCCATCAACTTACAGTTTGGATCAACTTGTCTGGCTGGAATTACTGCAATTTAACACATTGTGGTGTAATGAATAATAAACTACCTTCAAAAAAAATATTTAAATCTTATGTATTTTGAATTGTGGGTGTGTTTTTATGTAAGGCAGCTTTGAGCTGCAGTGCAGCTGAATGTGGATTTGTGCAAGGAAGAGTTTTAGATTCAGAGTTTAGAAGTGTTAACGTTGCTGAAAAGATGTTTGCTTCTGAGGCCACGTAATTTGTGTGTGAGAAAACCTGCTTGGAGATGGATTTTAAAAGCTGCTGTCACTTGGTGTAAAATTCACCTGTTTTATTAAAGAAGGTGTGGATAGATGGAAGCATGCACTGTAATTGGACTGACAGGGATGGCAAAGCACTGCCATGCCTCATTAAACCTGTGACAAATAGTGGAGGTCTGTGATAGCTTGGAGAAAATGTTTGCTTTTGGCACCAACTGCAGCATCTTTGTGCAGAGTTTGGTGCACACTGAGCTTCTCTGCAGACTCCAGGGAACTTCAGGGATTCCTGGCTGATGGGAAAGGACTATCTGTATTGTTGCTGGTTGAAAACCAAAATGGGATGGCATTAAGAAACTGGAAGAACTTCCATAAATTCCTTTTTTTTTTTTTTTACATGCAGTGATGCCAGCTGGCAAATTCCTTCCTTAGATGGGCACCTAAGGAAAACAGAGCTTTTGGCAGCCCTGCACTTGCACTGTTGATTGAAGCCACACAACATCTGTCCCCTTTCTTAGGGGGGATTTCCCTGAAATCACTCAGACATAGTTCAGCAGGCCAGGTTTGGATCCCGTGGTGGGGGACACTGCAGTCTGTCCCAAAAGGGAGGTATGACGCTGCTGGGGCCACGTGGAGAGAGAAACTTGCCCAGGGCATTTTTAACCAACTCCTGTTACAGTGGAGATGCTTTATTTTCTTGGTTGCTCATGGAACAGTTGTCAGACAATTTCAGTAATAATTACAGGATTAATGGGTGAGTTGGGTCTGTAGGACCAGGCCAAGGGATCTCCCTGCAGACACCAATTTGGGGTTTTGCCCTTTGGTTTCGGGACCTTTCCTGCCTCTGTACTGGAAAAAAAATAACCCAAAAAAGTCCTAAAAGGTGGTCCTGAGGCAGCTGACATCCACGGCCAGCCACAGTCCCAGCTCCCTCACACAGGGGTTAAACCTTCTGTTGCATTGGCCAAACTTTGTGAGGAGTGTGAACAATTTTGGGTGATTAATGTACATCCGGAACTGGCCGTGGCATCCCAGGATTTGCATCACACCTTACCTGGGTGCTGAAGCATGACTTGGATTTTAGTTCAGCTACAAGTCCTCAGCTATCCTTGGGAGTTTTTGGGCTTCAGCAAAATAAACTTTTGCTGGTATCTGAGTCAGCAAAGAGCCTTTGATAGCATTGGGTTAGAAAGTTCCTGCTAAATGAAAACCAACTTTTAACACCCGAGCAAAAGAAAATACAGCTCATCATCCAAGACTGGGTTTGCTTTCCTAATCTGTGAATTTCCCTGGTGAGCAGCATGTGTTGAGTTCAGCAGCTCCAACAAGGTTTTCTTGAGCTGTGCTAAGCTCTGTTTTCCAGGCTTCCCAATGTCTGACAAACTTTCACTTCATTTTTTGTTTGTCTTTTACAGATGTTGACACCTCACTGCGGTGGAAGTCTGTGTGTAGGGAATGCTCGGGGTCACCGTTCCCAGCCAGCTGATGTTCCTCAGGCTCCTTAGATGTTTAGTAAATATCCTGCTCCAAAACTTCTGCTGGGAGCTGTAGGAGCAGCTCCAAAGGATCAAAAGCTGTTTTGACCTCTCCTTTCTCAAGCTCCTCCTCATCCCAGGAGCTCTGTCTGGTTAAACAAAGAAACCCTTCCCACCTCTTCCCTCCAGCAGTTAGAAACAGGAGTGGCAAACCTTTTTTTTCTCAGAGATATGTATTAAAAAGTCTTGTAATTAGTCTGCAGCAATTAATTCTTGTGATACGTACCAATGTCTAGTTCAGATCTTTTCTCAGTGCCTGTGGTTTTGTTTTCCATATTTCATGGTATTTTTCTTGTCCGGTGTCTTGTTTTCTCAAACTAGTTTTACATTACTGTTTTGACTACTTTTTGTCCCAAATATTAGATCATCAAACTCCTCTTCTTGCTTGCTGGTAATGAAAATAATGTCCAGCAGTCTATTAATACAACATCAATTTTTAAATTATACTATTATAGATGTCACAGATGAAGGTTTTGCAACGTGTATAAAATTATGTTCACGGTGGTTCTGACACTACGTGCATTTCATCTTTTTTTATCAAAAATAAAATCACTTTTATCTAAGTGTTCCTATTAGAAACCCTGAGTGCGTGGAGTCTGAATCTGGATTTAATTTAGGTTTGGAATGTGCTTTTGGCTAACTTTTGGTGGCCCGGAGATCTCATGACCTGTCCTTGCGAGGATATGAAAATACTTCAGCGTCAGCAGGATTTTGATGGACTTTTAAATGGGAGCTGGAGAGCCCAGAGCCTCCACGGGCTCGGGATCTGTCAAGGAATCCAAGCGCAGGGTGTGCGGGTTCATCCCCGGCCCTGCCCTGCCCTGCCCACGGCCCTGGCTGGGGCTGCTGCTGTGGCTGCACCTCTGCCTGTGCGTGGGAGCCTGGAGAAATGTTTCTGCACCGTTCCTTGCACAAACCCCGGCTCCAGCACCTCAAATAAACCCTGCTGTGCCCTGGTGCTTCTTCTCCTTGAGCAAACACGGCCGTGGTGCCTCTTCTGTGCTTGTGCCTTTCTTGTCACAGCCAGGCAGGAGGAGCTGTGCGGGAGAAATGCCCTCAGCAGGATCCCACCGAGACGCTCTCCGTTTCTGCTGCCCTGTGCTCTTTATTCGGGTTCCACCACAAAGCTGCAACCCTAAGGCTCTTCACGGGGCTCGGGTTGATTTACTGTCCCTTTCCTTCCCTTTGCAATGCACTCCCAGAGCCGCCCGAGGCCACCGCAGGTCCTGGCGAGGACAAAATGCTCCGTTCTGGGACCTGTCTGGTGGTGGCTGATGCTCAGTGTGGGCAGCAGGGGATCAGCGCAGCACTTTCCCGTATCCTCTCCTTCTCTGGAATTCACTTCTGCAAGCCTGGGAACAGCATTTCCAGATCCTTCAGAGTGCCTTGGAGAAACCTTGGCTTTGCTGCGGGGAGGTGGCTCCTCCAGCTGCACAAGCTGCCCGACAGCTTGATTTGATAACATTGCTAAGAACAGGCAAAATTTTAAGCAAGACTTGCTCCTAAATTGCTGTTAATGGCCCCCTCGGCATGAAGGCTGCCGTGGGAACGGCCGAGGCTGTGCTGGGATGGTGAGAACAGGTGCGATCCTTTTCCAGCCGCGCGGTGTCCAGGATGCTCTGGCCCGCTGGAAATCGGAATATTCGGGAGAATATTCAGATATCCGAGGAGCTCCTGCCCTGCAGGAGAGGAGCAGCTTGGTGACCATGAGGGCTCGGCTTTACTGTGGCTCCGATCTGGCAGCTCCTCCCCGGCGGAGTGAGTCACATCGGGAGAAGGGATCCTGTCAAACCCCGCTGTGGTACGAGCAGTAAACAGGAAAGTGCCGGCGCTGCCCACACCGATTCCCGTCACATCGTGCGGGTGACGTGGATGTGACCGCCACCCTCCAGCCGGGCACAGGCAGTGACAGCAGGCTCAGAAATTCGTCACTCGTGCGTGTCTCAGTGTGGCTGGGGACACCGAGCCAGATGCTTTAATTCGAAACGCGCGTTTCCGCTTTTAAAAAGTGTTTTGTTCTCGGGAGAGGTTTTGTCCTTGTTGTTGTTTTCCGGTAGGTTTAGCTCACTGCTGTTCCCCTGTAGTTTTTCCTGCGGGGGGAGGCAAAGGTTTAGGGTTGGAGCCGGGTGGCACAGGAGCAGCCTGGCCCGCGCTCTGCTGTCGCCGCCGGGGCTCGAACCCGCCCCCCTCGGGCCCCGAGTCCCTCCTCCCCCGGGGGGCGTGGCCCGCGCGCTCCCTACCTGCGAGGATGTGACGTCAGCGCCTCATTACCCTAATTGCGCTGACGTCACGGGCGCCCGGCCAATGGGGGCGGGCGGCGCTCCCCACCTGCTCGCCGCAGAATTCCATCATTCCTGGGATTCCTCGGCGGGCCCGCGCAGCCAGCGGGGCCGGGCGAGCCGCGCCTGCTCCGGAGCGGGCCCGCACCGCCGCCGCTGCCTCCGCCCGGCCCGGCCCGGCCCGGCCCGGCCCGGCCCGCGGGGCGCCGCGGCCGCGCTGCGGCCACCGGCACCGCCCGGAGCGCCGGTGAGTGCGCGGGGACAGCGCGGGGACAGCGCGCACAGGTGGCCGCGGGGGCGGAGGGAGCGGCGCTGGCGGGCGGGACCGGCCTGGGACGGGGCTGCCCCGGCCCGTCCTCTCCGCGTTGCCGGGCTTTCCCCGCGGGAGAGTCTGCCGGCGGCCGGGGAACGGCCCGAGCCTCCCGGCGGGGAGGGACCCGCTCCGCCCGGCCTCAGCCCGGGGCGGGCTCCGGGTCCCCCCTTTCCCCGGGGCGGGCTCCGGGTCCCCCCTTTCCCCGGGGCGGGCTCCGGGTCCCCCCTTTCCCGGGAAGGTTCCTCTCCGCACGCAGCGGGACCCGGAGGAAAAGCCCCGGGGGGAGCCCGGGGGTATCGGCAGCCCCGAATGCCCCGGGGGGAGCCCGGGGGTATCGGCAGCCCCGAATGCCCCGGGGGGAGCCCGGGGGTATCGGCAGCCCCGAATGCCCCGGGGGGAGCCCGGGGGTATCGGCAGCCCCGAATGCCCCGGGGGGAGCCCGGGGGTATCGGCAGCCCCGAATGCCCCGGGGGGAGCCCGGGGGTATCGGCAGCCCCGAATGCCCCGGCAGGAGCCCGGGGTATCCGCAGCCCCGAATGCCCCGGCAGGAGCCCGGGGATATCCGGAGCCCCGGGACGCCGCTGCTGTCTGGAGCTCGCCGCTTGGCTCCCGCCCGCCGAGTTCTTCCTGCGGGGAAATTCGCCGGCCCCGCTCCGGTAGCAGAGGTGAAACCTTCTAGAACGCGTCCCAAGGGCGCTGTGGAAGCTTTTGGCGCTGTTGCTTTTCTGTCCCGTTGGCAGAGGGTTTTATTTAGCCTTTAGCAGCGTGGTGTCGCGCCGGCTGCGTGTTCCCCAGATGTGATCGGCGGTAATTAATTAATTCCCTGAGTTAAGCTGTCCACGCTGTCCACCCCTTTTCTGAGAGTGGATGAATGGGAATTTAACACCCGTTTCCACTGGCACTGGAGAATCCCCAAGGCCCGCTCATTCTTTTCTGCTGGGTGGCTGCTTCACGATTATCAGGAACAAGAAATAATGGCCATTTTTTAAAATTACACCGAAGGGGCTGTTCGAGAGTTCCAGGGTTTCTCCGGCAGGGTGATTTCTCTGATTGGTTTTTCTCTGACTTTAGAACGCAGAGTTGTTCAGAGAGTTTTCCTCACAGAGAAACAAACTGCAGCTTGGGAAAGCTGAGTGAGGGCAACTCCGCAGGCAGTGATACAGAGAACCCTCGAATCCAAAACTCTGTAAAACTGGGCCGCAATATCCCTCTCCTGCCTTAACAATAAACTTTTTTAATGCTGTTCTCCAGACTTGAAGGCCCTTTCTTTGTATTTTCCTCTCTGTGACCTTGTGAGATTTCTAATGGGGAAGGTGTTTTGCTTGAATTCTCTACATCTCTTCTTACTGTTCCGTAGCTATAATCTAGTTTTTGGGGGTCAGGCTGTGAGGCTTTTTGGGTTCAGTCACAGGAGCTGCTTTGATTCCCAGGAAATAGACGTGACCCGTTATCTCTCGGTCGGATTTGGGCCTGCCTGTTGTACAGTTTGCGTTTTCCCGATGCAATGCCTGGGCTGGAGCAGTTGCTGCTGAGCCCCCAGCAGCACGCCCTGCGGGGCAGGGATGGGTGTTTCGGTGCAGGATGCTGTTCCTGCTCTCTGTGGGATGGGCTCAGCTTTCACACCCACCCTGGGACAGGAACTGGGCCAGCGCTGAGCTGATGAGCACCCAGGAGTGCTGCTGAGGTCTGGCAGTCCGCTGTGAAACAAGCCTGGTAACTAAAATAGGGTAGAAAATATTTGTGCCGCTTAATTAAAAGCATTCACATCACGACCCGTCAGTTTCTTATTTCCATGACTTTGCTAACCTTCTCCTCATTTCCATCTCGCGGGGGTCGTTCGCTTTGTTTCCAGGCACGCCTGGGAGTTTTCTGTTGGAAAAGGGAGCTTTGGTTCAGCTCTCTTTGCTGTGGTTAAACGTTTCATAATGTGTTTGCAGCAGATGGTGTAACGCGTGAGATGCTCTGGGTGCTCTTGTAGGTGCAAGACAAGGTCGCCTTGGACTTTCCCACCTTCAGTTTCTTAGCTTTCAAAAATGACTGCCAGCTTCCTTCTTAAAATGTTGCCTCGTTAAGGGGGATTTATGCAGCAAAGACAACAAAAAGCATGAGGGAAAATACCAAAGCTCTGCTTTAAGCTTATAATTTTCTGTGGGATGAGTTAAATCGTTGTTTCTGTTTGAAGACTTGCCTGTTCAAACAGATTTTCCACAGGCATAACGAGCACGGTTAAAAAAAAAAAAAAAAAAAAACCAACAACAACCCCAAAGTAAGGGATAAATACATTAAAAAAAAAAAAAAGAAGAAAAAGTGGTATTTAGCCAAATAGCCTGAACTTACTCTCAGAGTTTTGAGTTGTGAATGCAGGAGATACAAGCAGTGTTGCTTGGGAATCACGGTCTGAAGTGAGCACTTGCACATTTCACATGTTAACATTCACATGGCTGTCCTTATCTCGACACTTTTCTGTTCACAAGTAGAAGCTCTGGTCCGAGCAGAGCTGAAGAAATTTCAGTGTGTTGTGACTATTTGAGAAATTTGTTGGTTGCAGCGTGCTTGTCGTTGCTCTCATTCATGGGGCAAATATGCTTTACTCTCTCCTGTCATAAAAAAATAAACGAAATTTACCTATTTTCCAGCAAATTTAGCTTTGTCTTCCTTCCCTGTGTGGATTTACTGATTGTCCTGATGAGTTTTGTTTGGATTTCCTCTTCAGTTTCACTCCGTGCCGTTGAAGCCAGCAGTGTGTTTGTTTCTTTTTGGCGTTTCTGGGTGTGAATTTCGGTGGTTTGGGGCTTGTCTCTCCCCAGGTGGGAGCTGCTTTTGACCTAATCGACCACTCTTCCAAATTAATCTTGTTTGCCCTGCACTTGTGTTTATCTACGCTTTGGTCTTGATGGTTTCTCAAGTGTCTTGTTATTCGCTAATTGCTTTCTCAGCGTCGGAATTGATGGGCTTTGTTTATTAATCCCGCTCTTCTCCCTGCAGCCTTTATCTGTGGGGTTTCTCCAGATGGGAATTCAAGTGCCAGCTTTTTCTGTCCAGCATGGAAAGGCTCAGGCTCTCTCTCCTGGCAGGGACAGATGTGTCCCAGCAGGTTGGAGGCTGGTTTTGTGTTCCTCAGGAGTTTGCAGAGGCTGTCCTGCTCTTCTGTCATCCAGCCGTTGTCCTGCCCGTGAATTCTCTTTGGGATTTCACGTCCCCATTGTATCAAAATGCTTGTTTTGTCCTGCCTGCTCTCGTGTCTGTTCTCACCACCCAGTTTTGTCCTTGTTTTTGGCACCTGACTTGAGCTAAGCCCTGTCCTAGACCCAGCCTATCTCTGGGTGAGATCACTGCCCAAACATCATCTTTATTTCTCTTTCCTTTCCCTCCCTTTTCCATCCCCCCCTTTTTAAAGTCAAATGTGAAGTTCTTCTCTTCATCTCACGTTTTCTGCCATCCCCCACTGTGAATATGAACTTAAATTAAATATTTATTAAATTTTTAGATGATAATTAAATAATTGTGGGATTAAATAATTGTCTCTGTCTGGGCTGAGTGAGTGGTGCTCTGCTGCCTCTTAACTGAATTTCAAAGAAGCAGCCTCAGGGTTTTTTCCCTCCGTGCTCTTCCTGATGCAAAAATCCCTGAAAACACTGAACTGTTCATTTTCTAAAGCTTTCACTTCTCTCTAGCCTTCAAAACAAGAAAACAAACAAAAAACCACATCAGCAGGCGTTTGTAAAACTGAGAGTGTTCTGTGTGTTCCTGGATCTTGCAAAAATGTGAGGAGAGGGAAAAGAAAGAGGAGGAGAGGGAAAAGAAAACTGCTGTTTCTTTCCCCTAATGGGTACTGAGCGCTTCAGGTGTTGCATAAACAAATTTCAGGTGGATCAGTGCTTGGCTCAGCCGTTCAGACATCTCTGCCTTCACCTTTCATTTCTGTACTGTTTCCCAGGATGTTTCTTTGCTGCCGTGCAGGACAGAGCAGGGCAGCGCTGAGTGGGAGCAGCAGCTGATAAATAAGAGCACTTTGTAAGATATTAAACTAATATTTGGAATAACAGTAGATAAAAATAGCTTGAATGCTTGTAAAAGCGCTTTTGGCTCGTGGCTCCTGAATCCAACAGTTCAGACTTTTTAACCAGTGAGATTTCCTTGGGGAATGTTTGCAGGGCGTTGAAATCAGATAAATCCTGTGTCTCTTGTGTTTCGTTCCTCACTTGCTTTCCCTTACCAGGCACTTGCCGAGAGATTTTGGGGGGGACGCATTAAAAATTCCAGGTTTGGTTCTGCTGCACAGGCAGGTTTGTGTCACACTGAGAAACAGCTGGGTTTGCTCAGGAGCCTCCTGATTAACAGGGGGTTTTTGTTGTTGTTTTGGGTTGTTGTTTGTTTTGTGGGTTTTTGTGTGTGTGTGTGGTTTTATTTTTTTATTATTTATTTATTGTTTTTATTTCTTGGAAGCCTGGGAAATGTTTTTGGCCCTTCCTTTCTGGAAGGTGACTCGCCCGGGATGGCTGGGCTGTCCTCTCAAGGCAGCCCTGGCCCAGCTGCAGCATTTTCTGACCTTGCCTTGCTCAAATTTGGATTTTCAACTTGGAGCTAAGAGAGGATCCCTCCTCTCTCACACTCTCTCTTCATTTCTTTCCTGAACTGTAATCACTCGTTTATTAGTTTAGTTTAGAGATCAAGAGATATTTGACAGTATTTGAAAAATAACCCGGCAGTGTTTAGCTCCTTGCAGGTAATTTTTGTCTCTGTTTAAAAAGTGCCAGAATCTGTGGGATTTCACCCTGGGAATTGCAGCTTTTGAATGAACACAAGGCTGTGATGTCAGGGGAACACCTCAGCGGCTCTCTCATGAGATGAACTGTAGTAATACCCAGAGCTGCAAAGCTCTAGTGAGGCCACTTTCAGTCAAGTTGTTTTTAAAGTGTCTAATTTCCTGAACTGAATGAAGACTCGGTTCCTGTTTCCTTCTCCCAGTGTGGGTTTCTGTCACCAGTTAATTCCCTTACTGGCATCAGGGTCCAGAAGGGAATTGGGCATCTGCTACTCCCATCATTTGAAAAAAATAAATGTTTCTTAGTATAGTTAATTTGTTTTTAATGAGACATTTTGCCGTCCTTTGCATTGTTGTTTATCAAGAGTTGATTTTTTTTTTCCTAAGGACTTCAGACCAGAAATGTTTGTATCACTGTCTTTGAAGTGCAGCGTTGAATCCTGAGTTCTCTCAGTCTGGTGTGTAGCTGTATCCCCTGATCAGACAAGTCTAAATCATTCTTCCAATTGAATTTTAACTCAGTCAGAAGAATTTGTGTGAGAGGCTCAGGAAACTCCCAAGAAAACAAAAAATATGAAAGAAATGAAGCCAAGCTCTGAGGCACGAGAGTGGAATTGTGCTGAAGGCTTTTCAGGGAACATCCTCTTCCAAACCTTTGCTTTGCTTTGGAGGAGGATGTGGCCGGGTGTGAAAGGAATAAATATTTAATGAAGACAAAATAGTAAAATAAGCTAAGATCTTCTTTTCTAAAACCTCTTGCCCACAGGTATTGTCTTTAAATTAAAGAGTTAATTGACTTTATAAGTTTAGACCAAATATTCTTGAGTAAAAGCTGATTCTGGCAGGGAGGGAGAAACATTTTTGAATCCTTAATACATCTGGTTATTTCAAATTTGTCTCTTCTTGCATAGTTCTATGGAAATCCTGAAGTCATTATTTAAACTTAAAAGCTCAAAACTTAAAAATACATTTTTTTTTTTTAACTCACAAACACTTTGAAATCCTTTTTCTTACAGTTCAAAGTCTTTGGTTAGTTTAAAATCTGACTTATTTAGGAAGCGGGAGTGAGGATAGTGGGGATTATTGTTCCAGTGCAGAGTCAAGGAAATTGCTCCCCAAACATGTGCTTGTTGTTAAGTCCGTGTACATGCTGGACACGTGTTTGACATTTCTGCAGTTGCCGCTACCTTTGGTTTTTTTTAAAGATCATACTGTAAAGTTACAAGAAACAGTTCTTGTGGGAGAAGTTTTTGCTAAGTTTTTTATTTGTTTGTTTGGTTTTTTTTTGTGGAAAAATCTCAACAAAATTTAGTTGTTCTGGGGTGTTTGTTTTTTTTTTTAACAGCTCTGCTTGTGTGTTGCCTTTTTGTTTGAAAACACAAATATTGTGGTAAAAACATCTTGACACATGCTATTCTCTTCCTTCCTTTTTTCCCTTCCATGTATTTGGAATTCCATACTGAAACATCTCCTTTTTTAGTTTTGAAGCCGTTCCGGTGAAACTTTGAGGAGCTGCAATGCAATCATTGGTTTTGTGGGAGTTTGTTCCTTGGTGTAGTGCTGGAAAAGGCATTTTTAATGTGCTGGGAGTGAGTTTTTCATGGATGGGAATTGTGTGTTGTAAGGAGCAAGATCCAGGCAAAAGCAGCTGCTGAGGTGTGATGGTGATTGAAAAAATACAATTCTGTGTGTGGCTGTACACACACACCCAGAGTTCAACTGTGTTTGTTAATAAAAAAGTCTTAATAAAATTTGGATGATTCTGCTCTGGGCAGGGGGAGAGGGTGAGGAGGTGAAGTTTGTGGAATCCTGAGGATCTGAAGCGATCCACTGCAAGGACAGTATCATTGATACCATTGATATTGCTGTTTATCAGGCACTACAACAGGTAGTAAATGACCCTGTTACACCGTGTGGGAGCAGTGTAACAGCTCCAGCCCTTGGGAATTTGGGGTTCTGCTTTGTTTGGGTGGGAAAGGGCAATCCCAGCACTTCCCTGTTTCCAGCAGTAACACTTCTTACCAGTCCTGTGCTGCTGTAACAGGAAAAGAACTGCACAAAATCAGATTTTGGATTCTTTTTCTTACTCCTGCTGTAAACCTGGTGTGTGTGTGTGCGCTCTGAATGTTGAATTTACTCTCTGAAACTTTGCCTGTGGATGTTGCAGGATCCAGAGAGGAATGGAGACTCCCTTGGATGTTCTGTCGAGGGCAGCATCCCTGGTCCATGCTGATGATGAGAAACGTGAGTTCCCTGCCTTGCTGCATCCAGCTGCTCTGGGTTTGCTCTGTGGGTCAGCCTGCTTTGATCCAGACTGCAATTGTACTGAGTCCAGGATGTGTAAAAAACTCTCTTCAGGGTCATGTAGATGTGTAGGGAACCCTTCAGAAGTTGTTTCCCAACACCTTGGGTTCAAACTGCTCAGTGGGCAGGAGAGATTGACTGATTTTATTTTATTTTTTTTTCCCTTATCTTGGGACAAAGAAATAAATGGGAAAGGTCTTGGGTTCTGAATTAAGAGAGATTTCAGTCTTGCTGCTCATCCACGGAACTTTGGCTGCAGGGGTGGAAGGGAATCCAGTTCCCTTAAAAACCTAAAATTAAACGTTTTTAAACCTAAAATTAGGTTTAATAAGGGCATCCTGGGGATGTTTAGGGATCCTTTGACATCTGAAACGTGTTTGTGTCCTTCAAAATCCCTTGCTTTGGAGAGTGTTGGGTTCTGTTCCTTTACCTGGGAGTCATTACAAAGACTGATAAATAACAGAAATACGAATTTATTTTAAACTGTATTTAATTCATGCGAAGGTGCCTCTTTTCCCACTTGCATTGTTAGCAGGCAAAAAGTTGGGGTGGAGCTGCTGTCAAACTAAGGCCAGGTTGAGAACTCAGACTCCCAGATGGTTTTGGTGACATCTCATTTGAGAGCACATAACTGGGTGGGCACCAGTGGGCTGCAAAGGTTTCACAGCTGATCAAAACCCTCAGCCTGGTTGTTGTCGTTAGTAATGAGCTCTTCATTTGCCTTTCTCTGCCAGCAAAAAGGAATTACAGGGTTATAAACAGTCAGAGGCTCGTGTTGCCCGTTATTTGGGTAATATTTCTGCTTTTGCCATTCATGGTAAGAGTTTCAGACGGGTTAACTCACGTTAGAATAATATTTTCAATTCCGCCAAGCTGCAGTGCCACTTCACAGATCAGAGTGTTACCTGCGTGCTCAGTAACAAATGTGTTTTTTGAGTAGTGTGTGCACTTTGGGTCTCAGCCTCAGGAGAAACACGGTATTTTGGATTTCTGACTAGCAAAATGGTATTTTAAATTTCAAACTGCTTTTGCCAGTGGCTTCTGTGCATAAAATCACCTTTTAAGATGAATGCAGCTTTTCTTCTTTTGTTCCTTTGCTCTGTATATATTTTTGAAAATGATTAGCCTTGGATATTGAATGAAGTAATTGGTTTACTGCTGTGAATCTGCTCTGTAATGAATGTCGATGTTGCTGTTCTTGCACATTTGCTGCTGGATAAATACCAGGTTTTCAGTGGTGCCACTGCAGAGGGGTGGTTTGGTGGGTTTGCCCCAGCTATTGACTACTTCTGGCAGAATGAACAGCAGTGGAACTCCTTGAGGAAATCATTTCAGCCATCATTTTGGCCTGAGGGGAAGGGCGGATTTCTTTTGGCTACATTGAAAAAAGTAGATTTTGAATTTGTAATCTCAATTTTCTTGAGCTTTAACGCATTCTTTTTGGTTAACTATTGCCGAAGACTGTAGCTTGATTCTGAGCTCCACAGGGCAGGAATGCTGGATTTTAGAGAATCCAGAGGAAGTTTGATTCAGTGCAAGCTGCATGTGAGGGAGCTGATGTGGATCTGGTTCTAATTTACATTCCTTTAGTCTTACCACTTAGACTTAATTAGATTTATGCCACTCTGCAGCTTCTTGTGCTGTCTGCAGCTTGCCCTGCTGCTGTAGCACAGCCCAAAGTGCTGCAGGAGCTGCTGAGAGGGGAGAAAGGAGCTTGTGTCAGCTTTTGGAACTCATTCTGGGTAAAAAGAAGTTAATTTGGAAGTTAGTCTGAATCCAGAATTTAGCTGTTATCCTTGAGCCTTCAGTGAGGTTCTAGCCCTGGTGCTGTCTGCATTTCTCTACCCCCACTGACTTGGTTTAAAACAGAATTCTGCCGTGTTTCCAATATTCCAGTAATGACCAGGAGTGCAGCAATATTACCAATATTGTTAAATTGGTAATTTATTAATAATATGTGTTATTATAATAATTAATATTCAGTATTTATGAATGTCATGCTTTGAAATGTGGAGGATCCTGCACTCACTGCAGGGCCAAGTAATACTGGAGTGTCTTAGTGTGTGTACAAATGATGAACTGTTTAACACGAATGCTTTTCAATTCGGCAGCACTTAAAGAAATGAGTTTAACCTAAATGAGTTTAACCTCAGCCAGCAACCAAGTGCCACACAGCTCCTCACCTGCATGTCCCCAGCCCTGCTGGGCTGGGGAGAAAAGCCAGAAGAAAGGGCAAAACCTGTGAAAATTAGAAAAGAAAAAAAAAATAAGAACTATTAAATAATTGAAATAGAACGTTCTAATTATGGTAATGGAAAGAAAAAAGGCAAAGAGGGAGGAGTAAAGGCCAGGACAGACCCAGTGAGTGATGGTGGCCCCCAGGTGATCCCCCCAGTCTCCATCCTGGCTGTTCCTTGGGCAGTGCTGGGTTAACCCTGGCTGCTGCTTTCAGCCCCATCTCTGCTTTAGCTCAGGAACTATAAACTGGATTTCAACAGCTCCCAGCTGAAATGATCCTGCACTTGTTAGCAATGAAAATTTATGAAGCACATTTGTTTTAACTGCTGTGTCACAGGGAAAGATTAATTATGGAGCAGGAATGGCTCCTGCAGTTTGGGATTTTAACTCTTACCACGGAGATGGGAGCAGTTATTTAGGGTTTGTTGTATTAAAACATCAAAAGGAGGCTGAACAAAAGAGGACAGGCAGTGATGTCATTGTGAGTCAGGCGTGTTAAAGGCTGGTCACTAATTTCTGCCTTGTCAACAGTGGAGGAAAGGCCATTAAAAAATCACTTTCCCCTGATGGGGAGCTATAGGTAACGTGCAACTATTTCATCTATGAATGGCACCTGGAGGGGTTTGCTGGGTTCTTTTCAATCCCAGAAATGGCATTTAGAAGAAGTAACCATCCATCTCTGTGATGTGCATCCCGGCTGGATTTTGATTGTTATCACAGCCTTAAACCTGGCAGAATGTGGATTATTGTAAACTTGAATTCTGCATTTTCCAGTGAGATGTTTGACGCTGGTTGCTCTCCTTGCCCTGCGCCGTTCTTCCTGGGCTTGTTCTGATTTCTCATCTGCTCAGGGCTCAGTTTGGCTGCTTTTGGAAGAGCACAGGATAAGCTGGTAGGGTTTCTGCAAGTATTCAGGCAGTGAGGAGGATCATAATTTTGTACTGAACTGGTATAAGGGGTCTGGGAACTGGTCTTTCACTTATAAACAGGGTTTTAAAAGCATAATCTTGAGAGTAATTGAGAGAACAGTGAAGGAAAACACTAATGGCAGATTTTATTGTAAGCGCTTCGTACTCAGTCTGTGCGGATTTATAGGAACGCTTTTACACTTCCCTACAATATGTAAACTCAGTTTAAAAATTTGGGAATTAATGAGAAAAACCATGTTTATTCTCAATCTCTCAGGGGTGATACAGTGAAAAATCTGCTGTGGGCAAGCAGGAGAAAATACACTTCCAGAAGGAAATGAAAGGTTTGGGAACAGCTCATAAATGGCACCACCAAGTCCTGGGTAAAACTTTGTTTTGTAATGCCTTGGACTAAATGCATACCTGTTGAGTCTTGATTTATGTTTTACCAAACTGATAGAGGACTGCATTAAAAAAAAAAAAAATTCTCTTTGCTGAATCCATGCTCCTTGCACATGTGCCATCAGTCACATGTGTGCAGGGAAGCCTGGAAGTGCAATTCCACCCTCCTTGCCTGTGAACACTGTTATTGTTTGGCAACAGTTGCTTTTATGTGGTTTACTTTAATCCACTTCAAATAATAAAGGCAGACCATTACAGTTGATATTTCTGGTACAGAGGAATTATTGTGCTTTAAAATCCCTACCCTAATCCTCTTTGTAATAAAACCCTCGTGTGGACAAGAGCCACCAAGCAGATTTTGCTGCTCTCACTGGTAGCAGGAGTTCATTAGCGGCAGGAGTTTTGTGCTGGCTGCCACCCCCTCATGAATAAATGAATAAATATGCAATGATTATTTGTTTTGGATAGCTGATCCCCCCAAAAAAAATCCTGCTTCAAGACTGAGTTGAGAAGAATTGATTATTTTTTAGCACTTTTGAAGAAGATGGTGACTCTGTAGGCTTATTGTTTTAAATAAAAAAAAAACAAGCAGTATTTGTAGCAGAATTAGACTGGAGTGTTGTTTTTTGTGTTGAAGATATTAATGGTGAAACGTTTCCAGCATCACCAGGACTGTCCCACCTACGCTGCTGCTGTTTGCTGTGTAAATTTATGGCAAATGATGGGCAGTGAGCCTGAGGCAGGATTTAAAATCAACGTTTGCAGGACTTGGAAGAGCTTCCATCGCTGGGGGAACTGTTCCCTCAGCACTGAAAGTAGCCCAGATCCTGAAGGTGTTTGGATGACTGAAAGGGAGGAATTGGATGGAATTTGATGTGTGAATGAAGTTGGTACCGAGGAAGTCCTGAGGATCGTTTGCAGTTTGGTTTTGGGAGGACTGTGAAGTTTTTTCCAGCGTTGGTTGGGTTGTGTGGGGTTGGTTTGTTTTCCCTTTTTTCTGGAGATTCACCAGCTTCAGAGGAATGGGGAACAGGACATTTGCGGAGATGTGAAAGAGCAGTTTCATCTCACGGTCCTTGTTTATTTTCTGTTGACAACTTCTCCCCATTCCGAGTAAAAGTGGGAAGAATTGCAGTGTAAGGACAAGAAATATTCCGTAGCAAAGTATTACTCCAAACAAGGGAAGATTTCCAGTAGAACACAATCCTATCATGAGACTTGCCCTTTGTATTTTATTTGCACCTGTAGGTGCAAAATAGCAAATCTTGGGACCAAGAAATAAATGGGAAAGGTCTTGGATTCTGAGTTAAGAGAGATTTCAGTCTTGCTGCTCATCCACGGAACTTTTGCTGCAGGGGTGGAAGGGAATCCAGTTCCCTTAAAAACCTAAAATTAAACGTTTTTAAACCTAAAATTAGGTTTAATAAGGGCATCCTGGGCATGTTTAGGGATCTTCTGACATCTAAAATGTGTTTGCGTCCTTCAAAATCCCTTGCTTTGGAGACTGTTGGGTTCTGTTCCTTTACCTGGGAGTCATTGCAGAGATTGAGGAAATCCCTGTCCGGATTTTTCCCAGTCTAGCCTAAATAAGATTTTACTTATTTTTTTAATATTTTACATTTTATTACATTTTTTAAAGTGAAAAGATTGTAGATGATGCTTCTACTAAAAATCTTCCTTCCTGTGGCTTCCAGGCCTCCTCCCGTGATGACGTTTTTTGTTTTGTAGGACGGTACTTGCTGCAATCCTGCTTGGTCAAGGGCAACTCAAACCACTCGAATTCAGATTTTTATTTTGTCTTTTGTCTATAAATTTGACAGTATTTTGTATGTGTGTTTTTGGGGTTTTTTTCTGAGCGCTTTCAGAGTTTGAGGGTTTTTAATCAGGGTTTGTCAGCTCTTGGGCATCTCTTAATATCCAACCCAGCACAAGTTTTCATTTAGAGCTTGGCGACTTCTTCAGGACTTTGGTCCAGGGGAGGGTGAGAAGTTCTCCAGCATAATTTCTGATACGAATATAGATGGATTCACCACATGGACGGTTGTTTCTTCTTTTATGGCTAATTAAAATGTCGATTTGGTTGTCTTTTTCGCCAGCTTGACTGAGAGAAGAGGCAGATATTTGATATACGGAAAAAGTTGGTCTTAAAAATTAGAGGTGTGATTAGACTGGTGGTGTTCTGCAACTCCGTTTAATACCCTGGATTCTTTAATTGTGGAAATTAATCTGTAGTTAAGTAATGGAATAATTTTTAATAGTTTAGTTTTTATGATTTAGCAACTGTGCTTGTGCTCAGAGCTTATCCGTGCTGTCCAGCAAAAGAGAAACTGAAATTTTCTGGAAGAAAAGCTCGAATTTCTAAGGAGCAGTGTCAGCAAAAATCTACATTTGTAATCCCTTAACAGCCGTGAGAGGTGTTAAAAGTACATTTATCGGCTTGTCATGTAAGTAACGTTTGATCAATGGTGGAGGGAGTCCTGTTAGGTTTGGAGTGGAATTTCTGACATAAATCTTCCCCTTTTTTTTTGGAATGGAAGGGGGGAAAGTAGAAATGTCTTGTGTCAGCATAATGGTAATAATGTGATGGGAAAACCGAAGTGGCTCAATCCTTGAGATGCAGGCTGAATCGTCTGATGTTGTGTGAACACCAAAAGCTTGAAATAATAAACCTCTGAGTAATAACATGCAGAGCGTTCTGCTTTCAGATTGATGAGCCCCACAGAAAACACGAATATCTTCTGTTTTAAATATCGGTAGAGCTGGTTTTTAGTCAAATATCTGAATGGCTGAACTCCTGACCCTGCTGCTGTTTGTCTTTCCTAAACCTTTCTGTGTTTTGATCACTCAGGATCTCACGGAGTAGCTTCCTGTGAGTGCTGTCAGGGCCATCCCATTAATTTTAGGATTTTCTTGGAAGTACCAGCCTTAGGTAGGTCAACTTGCTTGGCTTGCTCTGTTTGGAAAAAACCCAATGAATTATTCTCACCCCCTGAAAGTTTCACCCTTTTTTTTTTTTTCTTTCTTTCCCTCCGAGTTTATTGTAGCAAGAAAACAAAAGGATGTTTTCAACCCGTTAAATAGGCTGGAAAATGGGGCAATTGTCCGCCCGGCGCCTCGATGCCTTTCAGGAGCAGGGGAACCCCATTAGCAGGGCCGGGGGAGGGATGGAAATTCCTGCAGGAACAAAAGGGGCCTGCGTGTTCCTTGGGAATGGATTTTTTAAAATAAGTTCGGCTGCCTGCAGTTTGTAAACACGTCAGAGCATCCTTGGGACAGCCCCAGATGTTCCTGCCCAGCGGTCGCCACACAATCGGGGCTTTTTCTTTCCTTCTCAGTTAATTTGGGATAAAAAAAAAAAAAAAGGGCGTTTGCTGAAATTTCATCCCTCTGAATGCTGCCTGGCAAAGCGGAGGGGGAGGAATCTCCTCGCTGGGATGGAATTTGTCATCAGACACCAAAAATCCCAGCTGGCGGAATACCAGGCTGGCACATCCCGTATGGAACTTGTCAGTGCACGTGCTCCTAAAACGATTGGCATTTCTCAAATGCTGGCCTTGGGATTTTTTTTTACCCCCCAAAAAAATCCCTGGTCTGTTTTACCAGAACTCGTGTTTGTTACAGCCTGAATTCCCCCAGCAACGCAGGGAAGTTATTCCTGATGCGGGGATGGAAACCACCGTGGAAATCTGCCCGTTCTTCCCGCGACACGTGTTATTTGGCGTGTTTAATTTGGTTTTAGAGAGAAAATAAAGTTCTTCATGAATTAGAAGCACCGCAGGCTGAGCAGGAAAATGCAGGATGTCCTTTAGGAGCGCAGAGAACGTTCCTGGGAATGGCAGTGCCACACGTGGAAAGGCAGAGCTGCTGAGAGGAAAGGAGTTCACGTGCTTCCGCTGCACTTGGGATTTGGCATGTTTAGCACTTTCTCTACCTTTTTATTATGTACTTGCGAGCAACGAAGTTGGGTTTTTTTTTGATAAAATTGGAGAAGTTGAGTAAAAAGACAATAGGAGACAAGAGAAAGTAAAGAGAGAAAGTGAAATGGCTGGGTATTTGGCATTTAGCGAATAGTACACCTATTTTTGGAGATATTCTTTAAATACTCTTTTATTTCAT
Source organism: Chamaea fasciata (assembly GCF_029207755.1). Classification (NCBI taxonomy): domain Eukaryota; kingdom Metazoa; phylum Chordata; class Aves; order Passeriformes; family Sylviidae; genus Chamaea; species Chamaea fasciata. Next base: position 4,474,199 of record NW_027094098.1, read on the forward strand.
CAGTCCGTTGTATATTCATAGACTAGTAAGTATAGTCATGCATTTCCATAAACTAGCTTGTATATTTTAGGAGCTATTTTGTGTGGTCTTTTCTTGGGTCTGTTTTTTTAGAGCATATGTGGATTTTGGCTGTGGTTTTGGTCCTTTTTTATTATTACTTCCAGTTTGGGCTTTGGTCTGTACTTTCCACAGATGGTAGGTGCTGATACTTAACATTTTAGTAGAGTTGGGTCTTTATCATATGTTTGCTGGATGTTATTTTAGCTAAGTAGACAGTTCAATTCCAAGCGTTACTATATGTTAGCTATTTTACTACTATTCTTAAGTTTTGTTAATAGCTGGAAATAAATCTATATTTATACAGCAAAGTCATTCTAACATTATACATACAGCATTTATCTTAATATTTGTGAAAAGCCAATAATATAATATGTATTTCTAACAGATTTGGAATATTTAACACTTTCTCTATGGTTTTTATGTACTTGTTGCAGTACTTTATCAAGCACAGGACTTATTTCAGCACTTTATCAAGTGTCTGGAATGGAGCATTTAGCGATTTCCTCGTTGCCTCTAAAACCGTGTCTTAAACCAGGCTCAACATTACAAACCCAGTTCTTCCAGCTGCAGTTAAAATTGCCTTTAAATTAAAAGTTAAAACTTAAAATTGAGGTGGTCCTATGCAACCTTCACTCCTTGTTCACTCACACAGCCTCTAGTGAAATGATCATAGAAATTTTACAGTCTGCTGTAAAAAGCAGCATTGCAGGTTCTTAGTTAATGAGCATCTGTTTGGAGTTTTCTCTTTTCCCTGGCTGGGAACCCAGACTTTATTTATGGTCTGCCATTCAAATTCTGACCTGGGGGAGGAGGAGGGATGTGAACATGGATTTTCCTACGCAAGGTGAGTGTCCTGATGGAATGGCTTGTGAAACAGAGAGGATACAGGCAATTAACAGCCTGCTTTACCGACTTCTGCCTTTTGTTCAAGAAGGAAGAAGAAGCAGCAGTGCTTTGCTTCAGAAGCCTGAAGGAAAGCTTGTTTTTTTCTCCAAGAAGCAAACACCAATAATACTTGCTTTATTTTTTATTTCTTTTCCCTCTTCTGCTGCAGACTCAAAAAATCAATCCCCTGTGAAAGCAGAATTCTGGCTGCAAATCTGCAGGGCAGCCATAAACAATGTCACTACAGAAAATTCTGTCATCCATTAGCTTAAAAGGAGAAATCCTTCTTATTTAGCAAATTGAAGAGTGATTTAGTACTCTCCTCTGATTTTTTTTCCCTCTTTCTGTTCTGACTTTAAGCTTAATTCGTTGAAAGGTGCCCTAAAACACTTCCAGTGTTTTTGTGCATCCCCTGCAAGAGTGTTGTGCTGCGTGATAATAATTTCATAGCGCTGGAATAAATTTGCTTTGGCTACACATCTATTGCTGTGTAAGGCAGAGAAATTCCAAACAGTTGGGCAGAAATTGGGCAAATAAACACACAAAATCCCTTTGTGTGTTTTCTTGATTCAAAGGGAACTATTCTACTACAAGCACTGGGATTTTTTTTCTGGAATTATGCCAAGAGCAGTAACTGCTTTTAATTTCTGGGTCATGCCCACATTGTCTGGTTTGTGTGGAAACATCTGTGTGTTACAACTGGAACTTCATTACTGGAAATCTCCTGCCTTTATTTGCTTTTTTTGGGGGCTGGATGGATGTGGCTCCTGTCAGAAGAGTGCCCAGTTCGTCCACAGCTCCAGCTGTCCCTCTTCCCAATTTCTGCATCTTCATGCACCTCCTGCTTAGCCTGGCCTGGAATAATAATTGATTTTATAAACATGCAGAACTTGTCCTTTCCCATTTGAACTCACCTCCAAAACATGAGGTCTATTAAAGACCTCTTTCAGTTGTTTTTATCCTTAGATTTACCTCAGCAGCAGACAATAGAATGGTTTTCCAACAGTGCTCTGGAATTCCAGGATGTTCAAGTTGAGCAGTGTTGAAATCTGTGATCTTACTGTGCAAGGATCTGTGTTTGGGAGATTTTGGGCATGTATTTTTATTTGTACATATATTTTTATTTGTGGATGATTTTTTTTCAGAATTTTTTTTTCAAAATATATGTATTTTTTTCAGCATATATTTTTTTTCCAGGATGTATTTATTGCAGAATGCTGGTGCTTGCCACAATTGTATCATCTTATGCTACATTTGTACCTACTCAAATTATTCTCTTGTTGCAAAATGTTGAACTCCAATTTTAGAAGTGTATTTGAATAGTTACTTAGCTTTAAATACATCGACACTAGTAGTAGTCCCTTAACAGAATTATCATTGAATAATTTATTAGTCTGTTGAATACAATAGGTGCAGAGCTTATTAAGAATGTCTTTTGTCAGTGTTTGAGTATGAAGGAAAGTAATGGGCTTTGCACTGTTGTCTTCTGTGGAAAGGAAGAACTTGCAAAATTAAAAATAAAAAGAGATTTTTGATTATTGCGTGTTTTAGAATTGTATTTACAGACGTTGGAGGAAAGCTCTGAGCTGTGAGACTGTTCCTGAAGAGCCTCAGTGAGCTCCTGGCTCCTGCTGCTCCATGAACAGTGGCTCAGCTTCTCATGAGTCCCAGCAGATGTTTTGCCTTCAAAAGTCACTTTAACTTTGTGGCCAGGCTGTCTCCTTGCTCCCAGAGCTCAGAGCTGGAATGGGGATTGACATCAGGAATGAAATTTCATGGATTTCTCCTTCACTTCTGTCGTTATCCAACCAAATCTCACCACACCCGCTTGGACAAGGACAGGCAGAGCGTGATTTCAAATGGTAATTCCATGTCAGAACAGAGATTATGTGAGAAATTAGGACTTAGTGGGTTCTCAATGGCTTTAAAACAATCTCTGGAGTTCTACGGGCTTTGATATTTGCAATTTTTAAGAAAATTCTGCAATTTAAAGATAAATTTAATCTTCAAGATTAGATTTATCCATCTGTGGGCAGAGCAGAGGCAACCTGGCAAACCCATGTGACAAGGGCAGTCTCACATTGTAATAGAAACGGGAATATTGTTACCTGCCTGCACTCGATGGAGTTCATGCCACTTTCTGCTCTGTCATACTCAAATGTTAATTAGGAATGGGAGGAAGGCTGACAACAGAAAAATGTAGATTTTTTTTTTTTTCTTTTACCGCTGCTGGTGGCTGTTCCTTCCTGCCCAGCACTGCTCTGTTCCAACCTGTGCCCTTGTGCTCCCCTCACCATTTCAGTCATTGCTAACAGCAGGTTCTGGGAGCACTGCAGTCGTTTCAATTAACAGGTGTAAATTAATAAAGAGAGAGTTTTGTAAAGTACTTAAAGAGAAAGGAAGAACTTTGATTTATTTCTCAGATTGGATTCTGTCCTGGCTGTGGCTGGGACAGAGTTTTTTCTTTCTGTCATGACAGATTCCAGATATGTTTTTACAAACTTATTTCCCTTTCCTCTTTTATTCTGTTCTTCATTAAGTTGGAAAGGGATCATAATTTCTCTTTTTAATTGGCTGAAATTTCATGTTCATTGAAGTAAAGGGAAAACATGTATGCAAATGATGCGACCTTGTGACTTCTTTTGATTATTAAAACACAGAGAAGATCAGTAATTTCTCTGGTAGAATAACTGATGTTTGCTTTGAGAAATAGAAGCTCTAAATGAAGATTTTTGGTTTTTTAAGGTCTCTTTCACTTTACTCTCTGCATTCTCCGAGGTTTTATTTTTAATTTTCCTTCCACCTGCCATTATGAAGGCAGTGGTCTGTGATTAATAGATTGAAGGCTGCAAACGAGTGTGCAAGTTATTGGTGGAATTAAATTCCATGGGCCAGCTATTTAATTAAATGTTCCATGTGAATTGGAGTCCTTGATTTTGCATGGCCCTAAGGAAATCCACATAATGCTGTTTGTCAAGGAACAAACGAGGTTATTTTGATTGCACAGAAATTAATTGTTATTAATGTAATTAAACATTTAAAATATTCAATGCTTTTCAGCTATAGGTAATTTATTTTTTTCATGAGAATTTCTTCTGCATTTTGTTGAAATAGTAAGAAGTAATTGAAGGTGGTGGAGAATTCTACCAGTGAGTGAAAGAAGAGGTGAGAATGGTGAAAATGGGGTTGAAGGAAGGACAAGGCTGTCCTGTGCTAGAAAATAATCAGCATGATTTCTTTGCCATAGTGTTTTAGCTCATTATTCTTATATACATAAGAGTTTAGATAAATATTTTATAAGGTTTAATATCCAGGTGCTTCTGAAGTAAATGTATGTGAAGGAAACTGGTAAAGCACAGGGAATTCCACAGGGAATTAAGCTGGAGCTTGGGGAGAAAGGAATTGACGGCTTAAGAGTTCCTTTAAGGGCTGCAACATCATTTCTTGAAGTCTGCTACAATCATATTTTATCCCATAATTGTTTTTTCCAGACTCTGGGGTTTGGGTTTGTCACTGCACTGAAAAGGAGGTGTTGAATCTGTTGTGATTTAAATCAGCGACAGCAGTTTGTGTTGTGCAGGGTCGGGGATAAAATATTAATAAGAGGGATGAAATACCAGCGTGACAAATACTGGTGTGTCATCAGCACATCCCCTCCCAGCTTGTTCCCGGTTTTAGACTTGTATGATCAATTTTACTCAGAAACCAACACAGGAAACCCAACTTTGGGAAGTTATCATGACACGGTAGCATCAGTTCAGTGAGTTCACTGATGTAATTAGCACACAATGGATCAATAGAAACTCTTTTAATTGTTTCCAGTCTTCAGAGCTTTTACTGCAGTTCCCTCGGATCAGACCAAGAGTAATCTTTATAACTGGAATATTAGAGGGGAAATGTGAGTGTGTGAAGACAAGAATTCGGTGTTTCTATTGGGATTTCCGTGTCGTCTGCTGACACCCCGCACTGGGATCTGTTTGTCTGCAGTCACTGCTGTGCTGAGCTTCTCCTGAACAGCATTGCCCAGTCCTGGCATCCGGAGGTGCAGGATTTATTTTCAACCTTGGTTATGCAACACAGCAAACGGACTTGTCTCTCTTTTTTTTATAGTATCTTGTGGGTTTTTATCTTGTTTTCTGTCAGAGCCGGGGTTAAATGCTCGAGAGACGGATTTCATGTTCGGACTCAGATGTTTATTAATTCTTATCTATGTCACAGTCTCACAAGAGGTGAGTTCTGGCTAACAAAGTGAAAAATGGTTCTGTCTCTATCTTTCTACAAGGCTTTTTAAGCACAAACTGTCCAATTAAGGAATGACACCTAAATTCTTTTTACTTTTAACCCAATAACCAACAATGCCCACAATGTGGATTTTTCTACCCAATTACAAAATCCCACCCAGAGCCATGAAGAAGAAGGTGAAAACCAAGGACTGGCCTCTGCCCTAAATCCTCCATCTTGCTTTATATAAATATATATATTACTATATTCTAAACCCTTAAACTCTAAGTTTTTCCCCCCTGTGCTATCACACACTTGTATTCAAACCCCACACCCACAATCCCAGCGCTGTCACTCAATTTTGGAGCCTTTTCCACGGCCTCAGGTCAATGCAGTGTTTGCCTGGGGGTCAGTGCCTGTCAGCACAGAAAGGCTGAAATCCTCAGTGCCCGGGGTTCCGACAGTATCTTTTTTTTTGCTGTGAAACTTTGTGAGCTGTTGGGTATTTGATAACCTCTGGCAGTGCTGGGATATCACTCCTGATGCTGAATCCGGATGTAGCTAATTGGTTTCTTTGGGATTGTCTTCACTGCACAGACGTTGCTGACACAAATTCAATCTTCCAGGAAAGCAAAGGAAAGCTAAATCGAGCAGGCTTTAAGCTGAGCTGGTCTGGGAGTATAAAATACAGCCCAAATCAGCTCGACAGGAATGGTGGTGTTGAAATATTCTGTGCTGTGATGGTTGTCTCCAGAGCTGGTCTGGCTGGAGGGAAGCATCAGCACATTTTGCCAAAACTTCTGAGGCTGACGGAGCTGGGAGGGTTCAGCATTTGTTCAGTGTGTGGAGAACCTGAGGAGAAGGTGGGGTAGGAAAACCAATCCGTCACTGCCTGTCAGTAAATGAGGATGATCTGAGAGGGGTGACTGCAGTGGGAGCAGCGTCACTGCCAGGCTCTGAAGGTTGGGGTAAACTTTAGAAATTCACGTTCCACGTGTTCACAGAGGCAAAAAATAAAAAGGAGTGTTGAGATGGAATGCGGCTCACCAGAGATAGATTTTCCTGGTGGTGGCATAAAATTCCATGAAAAACCAAGGCTGAGATTTTGCCAGGGGTGCCGTGTGAGCTGTTCCACGCTGGCAGCACAGCTCCGCTCCTGCTCTGTGCTGCCAGCGACGGGAATTCACTTGCGGCAAATCTGCCTGACAAAATACCAAGGCCTTGAGTGCCTTTGGAGCTGGGAGGATTATTTGTTTAAGAAAATCAACAAGCACCTGCTTTGTTTTCTTTTGGTGTTCCCTGTGGAAGCAATGTGTGCACCGAGAGAATCTCTTGGGATATCTGATATAACAGAGGGAGAGTTTCCCTTTGTAGCTGCATCCTGCTGCTGATAACTGTGTGAGGTGAACTTTGATCTTGGCATCATCTGCACTGCAGATTTTTTTTTTTTTTTTACTGGGGCTGCTGCCTTGCCAATGGGCTCATTCCCATGAACAGTAATTAATTCTAATTATTGTGAGGTTCGTGGAGTGCTCGTTTTTATATTTGATCAGAGAAACTGTGCAAGGATGTCTTCTTGAGACCAAAGTCTGGCTGTGGGGTTTTTTTTAGCTGAAGTTAAGGAGCAGATTGTGCTCCCTGAGATGTTTGAAGGGTCACAAGAATCCAGGAATATCCAAGATATGCAACTCAACCAGCTTTTCCCAAATTGCGCCATTTCAAACAGCCTTTCCTGGCCCAAATTCCCACCTGAAAAAGGCTGTGGAAGGACAGCAGGTTTAGTTTGAGGTGGGAGACAAATGATTCTTGCTGATGAGGGCAGGTTTTAATTAACCAAAAAGCTTTTTGAGTTGATAAATACCTTGGAATTTTTTGATCTGGTATGCTGGGCTTGCAGATCAGGATGTACAGGAATTGGCTGCTTCTCTCTCATGCGCAGGGTAAAAAATGCTTCACTTTCCTGTGAGCTCAACTTTCCTTGTGGGAAGAACCTGAATTTCTATCCGAAGGTAAAGAGAGAAGTCTGCAGAGCCCAGTCTGGAAGATTTATCCATCTAAAATGGAGCAGAGGGAACCTGGCAAACTTATGTGACAAGTGCAGTCTCATGTTGTAATGAAAACTTGAATATTGTTACCTGCCTGCACTCTGGTGTGTTCCCACTGGGCTCTGTTCTATGGTCATCTCTTCAGGTTTTCCTGCATGTGTCTGTCTGATCATCTGGCAGCTCTGTGCTAAATCTATTTCGCTTTTTCCCTCTCAGAAATAGGGCACGGTGGCATTAGGAGCCGTTCCAGTGACCCCAGTGCAATCCCATTAATGCCACTTTCTGCTCTGCTCATACTCAAATACTAATTCGGAACGGGAGGAAGGCTGACAACAGAAAAATGTAGATTTTTCTACCACTGCTTGTGGGTTGTGGGTGATCCTTTCCAGCAGGGTCCCTTTCATAAAGCTTCTCCCCTGGCTGGTGGCTTTTTAAATCCCCTGTCAGTGCATGAACAGGTCAGACAGGTTCTGCCTGAAAGGAATAACCAGCCCAAGAGTTTTGATTTGTAATTAGGAGAGTGGATGAAAGCAAGGCGTGGTCCTTGCACAGTCAGGACCTGACTGGCTTCTGTGCCTTCGGGGAAATCTCATCTTCCTGCCTGAATTTCTCCAGCTGCCACAGAGGTGGATACTTGCCTCAGGTGAAAACCGAATATTCGTGTTTGCACTGCTCCTTGCAGACAGAAATTCTGCTCGCATAATATTTCTCATCTGCTGCTCGTATTCCGTGTTAGAAAATCCACATTTTAAAAGTAAAAGTACTGATCACGTGGCTTTGGTTTAGGTGTGTTCTTCTCTTTATACATAATAAAAAATATTATTTCTTCCATTGTGTTCCGGGTGTTTAAGTGTCTGACCTCCGAGAAAGCTCAGGGTGGTGAATTTTGAATTTATTCTTAGACAGAAGACATGGCTGAGTGCATCTGATGAATGGGTCACCAGGGGAGAAAATGGATTTTGACAGTCTTTATCCACCTACACTTGTAAAAAGTTGTTGTGCTCTGCCCAACCCAAACATTTTTGGCACTTCCCGATCAACCTTCAAAAATGTTCAGTTCAGAAGTTTTCACTCATTTCCAGTTCTGAACCTGTGGATTCAGCTTGATGCCTAATTTACATGATTTTTATTTAAAAGCTGAAAAAGAAAAAAAAATGTGTGCAATATCTGCAGGTGCCTTGAGAGAAATGAGCCTTTTAAGAAAAGGATCAGCATTGCACAACCGCAATATTACGGTGTTGCAACGTAAAGAACCTGGAGGAAAAAAAGGAGCAATACTCTTTCAACCGTTCTGTATTTTAAATATGATATATTACAATATTTATCCTGAAAACTGAGTCCTGAGACATGTAAGGTAAAGAGTGGAGTGTCTCCAGCTCAGGATTTTGGGCTTTTTGTTAAATTTAATGCATTAATAAATAGAAATTTATTATAGAAAAATGTGTTAACTTTATTAAATTATTGATTTTTATTATATAATTCTATAAATGACAAATGGTTTAATCAATAGTGTTAATTATGATTAAATATTAATTTAATCTAGAAATACTAATACATAAATATCAATTGAAATATTTAACGTCATGTTTTAAACTTATGATTGAAATGCCGCAAAGCAGCTGAGCAGGGAGCGCTGGCAGCAGCAGTGTGTGAATTTTGGAGCTGGCAGCCAGCCCTGCTCCGGCCCCGTCACCAAGGCTGACACAAACCCAGTCTGAAGGTGGTAAACTGGGCGGTTTTGACGTTGAGGCTGCCCGGGCGCTTTGGTTCCTGCCTGCGATGCTTGTTGGTGCACGCCGGGTCTTTTCCTCTCCGCTTGTCGCCCTTCCAGCAGCTCAGCCCCACGCAGCAGGGATGTGACTCCTCCTGCCCTGGCCTGGCCCAGCCCCAGCAATCATCTTCATCTGACACTTCAATTCCTCCAACTTCTGCAAGCAACAAGCCCGGAATTTTTGGCAATAATCTGATTGACGTAATTAGCCCAGTTCATCACCTACAGCTGATTTTTTTTTCTTTTCTCCCCCTTGCTTGGGAGCTGGGATTTATTTACAGGGGAATTTTATCTCAGTGGGATCATTAGGACTTTATTCTCTTTAGCCAGCAGTCCTGTCACAAAATAATGCCTTTTTTACCCTTTTCCCTTGGAAGGAGGTGGATGAGAACTCCAGTACACCAGGATATTTATCTTTCCAGCTTTTTGGAAAGAAGGTGGAATATTCACTGGGCTAGAGAAGCAAACATTGAGTTCATGGATCTGAGAGCACCTGTAGCTCAAGAGAAAAGAAATAAAAAGTCAGGAGGAAAAGGGTAGAGACAGGGAGAGATGAGGGGGTACTCTGAGAGTGTGATGTGTCCCTTCATTCTTGGGATTCCAGCATCCCATGACTGAGGATCCTTTGGTGCTGTGTGTGCCTTGGCCTGAGCTGTGGCTGCTCCAGAGGGAAACAGGGAATTTCAAAGCCTGGGTCACGAAGAATTAATCTTTGATTGGGAAATTGTGGTGAGACAGGATGGGGGCTCCGGGTGAGGTGGGATTGGTGGGAAAAGTTCTTTGTTCTGGAGGAGGGATGGGTTTAGGGCGGGTGGAGAACACAGCTTGAGGAAGGTGTTGAGACTGTTGGAAGGAGAGACAGGAGCTTGTGAGGTGAGTGAAAGGGGATGTTGAGGTGGAAAATATTTTAATATTTTAAACTGTTTCAAGGCTGAGGCAATGTTGGGAATATCTGGAATATTTGTCACGTTTGGGAAACGCTGAATTTCAGGAAGCGAAGGAGTGGTGGATGTGAGCCTTGGGGCGGGGGGAAGACCTGATATGTCCCCACAAATCTGCACAGCCAAGGCTTTTTTCTTTTTCTTTTTTTTTTTTTTTTTTTTTGGTGGTTAAAATCTGGTAGCTGTGATCCTTTCCTCTCTGCCTCTGGGTTAAAAACCAAGCAAGTGCTAAAACATGAAACATGACAAAGCTCAGGTTGTGGTCACTGCAATTTCCTGCAGCACCTGGGACTCCTCATGGAATGTTGGAATGTTGAGGACAACCTGTGGCGTGGGCAGTGCTCCCCAGAGGGAGATTTTTGGTGATTTTTGGTAAATGAAAAGCCAAAAATTGGCTTTAAAGAATGTTTTTAAAGGTGGTGAGTGGTGGTTGTGTGATCCTTAAGAAAACCGGGGTAGAGCTGGCGCAGGAGAAGTGATGGGAAATGTAAATGCAGACTTTACTGGTTTGTCAGAAAGCTGGAAGTTAACAACAAATAAACGTCTCTTTTAATCCAAAACATGAAGAAAAAAAAAAAACCCTTCTTTTTTCCATTTCTTTTTAGCATGAAGACAGCAGAATCACGGTTTAAAAAAAGCCAGTGTTGATTCCACTGAAAAATAGGTCTGGTGGGGACTTTTCAGCATTCTCTAGGTTTCATTTTTGGAATGGGAAATACCTTGTGCACCTGTGGAATTGGAAATGGTGACTTTGAGCCATTGAAAAAAGGGTTTCAGCTTCCGTTCACTGCCAGTCCTTGTCCTGGCTGGAGAGCAGCAATGTTGGAAGGCTGTGGTTTGGAACAGGGTGAGGGTTTGTCACTGATTTAGTGAAGTTTTTCACTGTTATTTCTCTATTTCTGAGACATGAATCTGTACTTCTGGACAGCAAGGACATCCTCTGCAGGATTTAGTGGGATCAGGACAATTTATAACATTCCACTTGTGTCCTACAGAACCCCTACACACATCCATGCGTGTGAATAAATAATGTATTATGTATTTATATAATAAGACTTGCTCGTTTTATGTTAATACTTCAAATAATGACAAAGGTGTTGTTCTTTTTCTTGTTTTCTTTGTTCTTTTTTTGCTTCTGTTGGTCCAGAGGACACCCCTCAGCATCCTGAGTAAAGTTGAGTGGCTGGGTTTTTGTGAGCTCTAAAATTTGGGATAAGTGGGAGTGTGTTTAAGATTGGTTTTGTGTTATTTTTGGGTGGGGTTTTTTTTTGTTCATTTGTTTGGTTTTTTGTTTTGTTTTGTTTGGTTTTGTTGGGGTTTATTTTTGTTAAAATTTTTTGAGGGGGGTGGGTTTTTGGTTGGTTGTTTTTTTGGTGTGGTGAAAAATATTATTAACATTAAATACTTTTGAAATAATAGAGAACAAGACCCTCAGTTGGAAAAGAACAGTCTTAGAGCTTGAATGAAATCTCATTTTAATTTAATGGAGTAGATTGCAAGTTATATAATTGGGTTTTGCAATAGGCACTTACTAATATTTTAATCTGCAAATTTAGGGTAAGTAATTGCTGTGATGTGCAGAAGCCCAAATTATTTTGTTTCGTAAGGAAAGTTGTGATTGATTTTAGTGCCTGGACAGCGTTGGGAATCCTGGTTTTATCTCATTTCTAAGGTGATTTTAATTATTGGAATATTCAACAAGCAAGGTCGGCTCCACACATTTACATGTGTTGACATCTAAGCTCAATTAGGCCCTATTTATATTTATATTTAAAAAAGTGTATTTTATGTCTTGCCAAGCGAGCTATAAGGGGAAATGTTTTAGCAATCTCAGAGCTCTCTGCTTTATTTCTAAACCCTGTAATTAGTGGCTTCTGGAAACTGGATTTGCTTCTTCCCAAAGCTGAGGGATACTCACAGTAATTTTGAAATCTAACCTCTAAACACGGGCTGGCTCCTCATTTTCCTAAGTTAAAAGTGGTTTAGATGCTTGAGCATCTAAAAAAAAGTTTGTTTTTTTTTTCTTTAGTAATCTCTCAATTTTTTTTTTTTAAATTTTTTTATCCTCTCGTTTCTCATATTGGAAGAATAGAAAGTAATTTTTTTACTTTGTGCCAACACAATGTCAGGGCATGGCATTTGTTTGCATCTGGAGGCTCTGGTGGTGCTCGAGACTCTTTGTAGTTCAAGTTGAATTATGTTTGTGATTATCATCAACCCTTCAGAAATTTAAATTAGTATGCAAATCACACTTTAAAGATTATCAAGTTTTTAATTAGCACATACCAATTTTTCCACCCAGATAAACTAGATTTATCTGTTGTGTGCTTTAGCTGCATTTTTGAAGTGTTCTAACAAAAAGAGAAAAACACCGGCAAAGTGAGAGCTGCAAGATACCAGGGAGAAATGGAAAATATTCTTGAAAACCAGAGGCCTCACCCAGCACCTCTGTGCCTATTTTATATATTCACCCAGAATTAAATGTGATTTTTGGCACAAAAAAACCCCCCAAAACCTGACAAGGGAAAGCTGTGTCTTTGCCTTGCCTTGGATTCTGCCTTTCCTGGCCCAAATTCCCACCTGAAAAAGGCTGTGGAAGGACAGGCGTGTTTAGTTTGGGGCAGGAGACAAATGATTCTTGCTGATGAGGGCAGGTTTTAATTAATTAGCTTTTTGAGTTGATAAATACCTTGAGAATTTTTTGATCTGGTATGAAATAGCTGGTCCTTAAGAGCTCAATATTTACAAACAAGTGATCTGAAATTTTTATTTACCGTCACAGTGAGATGCTGTTGAGAAATCTGTGTGTCTTTAAAGAAGTAAGTAGTACAGAATGAGAACTGAAGTACAGAATAAGAACTGCAGTACAGCAAGGCGTATTTTAAAAATAAAATTTTAAAAAAATATAAAAAATCCATCTGCCAGTGCAGACGAGCCATTACCATCTATTCCTCGGTCTCTCAAGTGCTTGCAACTCGGGACATTTTTAGGCATTGCTGAATTTTTGGTTTTCCTGGCATTTTGTTCAGTGGGGATTCCTGTAGTGAGTTACCCAGCACTTTGTGACACTCACACACTCATAAATTAAAAAAAAAACAACCCATAAATAAAATGAACAGATTTCCTCACTAGATGATGCTGCTTTTGGGTTCTTTTTAAGCTGCATTCCCCAAGTTTAGGTTATGACGAGAATGGTAGAATACACAAATTTTGTTACAAGTCAATACTGGGTGTAAGCTTCCTATTTCAGTCTTGAGAAGCTCCAGTGATAATTAAAAAGCATCGTTTGTGTTCTCTAAGGTTGTCGAAACCTTTAACTAGGGGACAGGTAAAACAGGAAGGCACCAGCGTGAGCTCAGATGCTGTCCCTGGTGGGGCTCTCTTTAATCATTGATTTATTTTAAGGGAACAGGTACTTTGGTGTGAATAAAATCTATTTGCAATGCAGCTTTAGGATTAAGGAAAAAAAAAGTGGAGGAATGCAGATGGGAATAAATGATGTGTGTTTTGATATCTTCTGTTCACTGGTGTGAGCGCTTAATGCTTTGTAAGAAGTGTGTAAAGTTATTTTCTGTGGTATCTGACTGACTGGGGGAAGAGTTGTGTTTGTGGGTCTCGGGCACAGCTGTGAGATTGCCGCTTGCCAGGAACTTGTAACCTCATTTTCCTTGTCATTTCCAATGCCATTTCTGGGCTTGCTGCGTGTTCAGTCCGTTTCAGCTCTATTTCCTCATCATATCTGCATGGATTTCAAAGCAAACACCCCGGCTTTCTTCAAGGAGAGTTTTCGTTTCGCCTTTTTCCTGTGCAATGTATGTTTAACAAATAAAAGAACAGGGATGTTTGGGGGCAGCTTTTCCCACACACTGCAGTGGAAAAAGAAAAGCCTTTTCCTTCAAGGCACATCGCCACCTAGCAACCCTCAACTTGAATCGGCCCTTTTCTTAGGGAAAGAAAAAAGGTAAAACGTGTTTCCGGATGTTCTTGCTTTACTCCTCCGCCTCCTCCTCGGTGTGCGCTGAGGTTTTCAGTGGGTGCCTGTGTGACCTGAGGAGCTGCGGCTGCTCAAAAACGGGATGATGCTGAGCAGCACAGCGTGGCCGCTCAGACATACCGGAGTGGGTCTCGCCTCTGTAAACGCCCTTCTGTCTCTCAGGTCCACGACTGGTCAGTGTCGCAGTAGTTGCTCTCTGCTGATGATCGTCACGGGTGGAATTTCAGTTGTCTCCGTCTGCGGGGTTGATTCTTAGCCAGTGTTGCCCATTTTCCCCCTGGCATACGTTGTGGAGTGCAGGCACCGAAGGCGTTTTCTTTTCTCAGGCTCTTCGGCATTGTGTGAGGGCAGAGGGAGAGGGTCGAGGAGGGCGACGAAAAGGCAAAGGAAGAGGCAGCTTCCTGGATGTTTGTAATGCTCCAGAGCAGCTCAGTGCACGTTCAAATGCTCTAAAACCCATGGAAACTCTCACGGTTTCTCACTGATCTCACTGAGATCATAGACTTGATTTATTAAGATTTTTTTTCCCTACAAAACCCCAGGTGAACAAATAATATCCAGTAATAAGTATTTATTTTTCTATCAAGTCCCGTTACTGACCGTGGTGACCCACCTGCTCTTTTTGCATTCCATACTTTGCTTTTTGTGCCTCCTGAGGTGGTGAGACTGTGTGCAAGGCCGAATGTGCTTTTTCTGTGCTGAAGTGAAGCAGATCCCTGAGAGGCTCTGGGATAAGTGGAATAAAATCCCATATAAATGCCCCCGGAGCCCGTGGCTGTCCCGTTGCCTCTAGAGGCTGCTGTTGTGTCACAGTTCGTGGGCTCACAGCGGGTCCCGGAGCAGGGAGTGTGCGGTCCTAGAGGAAATACTCCAGACGATGAGAGGCAGAGATACCTCAGCGCTGTTTGCAGCTATCAGGATGCAGAAGGAACTGATGAAAACCGGCTTTTTTTCCTGGCTCGCTGACGCGCGGATTATTGGTTTCAGTTCCGTGGAAGATCTCTCAGACTGAGGAGCAGCAATCCGGATTGAGGATTTGCTGACAGGAACCGAGTACTTCACGCTGACCCTGACAGGATCGGAGGTTAATGTCTCCTGGACTTGGATTTGTTGAGCTGATAAAATTTTCTTTCAAAGAAAGTTTTCCTAAGAATGGATTTTGGGTTTAAAATGCAATGTTAAGAGATAAGTTTACATTGATAATCCCTCGCCCACTCTTTCACTAGGCACTGCCTTGTTTTCAGCATAGATATTTTAATTTAGAAGTTCAAAAAGCTCTCGGTGTTTGGTACAGTTTATTATTATTTATTGTGAAGCATGTTCATTATGCAACATTTGACAAGTCCAGTCAGAGTTTGTACTGAAATGCTGAAAGCCATTCCCCTAACAGGGATCATTACTGCCTAAAAACCTGCACACCAGTGACTACTGGCCTAATAAAGAACAATTAACTCCTTTTTTAGTGTCTGGACAGCACTCCTGAGTAGTCAGTGGTTTGTGGACAACACCCAACCACACTTTTCCAAACAGCTTGAAGAATATAGAGAATATAGAGAATTCAAATTGCAATTTGTGCACCCTTGTCTCGCAGAGCACTGCTCTAAAGGAGTTTAAATAGTGTTTTCTTCCTCATCACCTGCCCCTCCCACAAAAACTTAAGTATTTGAAAGTGAAAAAATGGATTACTTATCTTCTTGTCCTTCCCAAGCACCCAATAAATGTGTTGCATTCGTGTGAACTCAGGGACGCTCTCTATGTTAAAAACGGCACGTATCAAAATATTGTCCCCAAAATCGGTGAGCAGCTTGCATTTCATGCTGAAGAAATGTGCCTCTTTTTTTAATGTTGCAGGTGTGAATTTTTATTGTTGTTTGTATCTTAGAGGGCTCAGACTTCTCTTGATGTCATTATTAGATGGCTGTTTCGATTTGATGGATTGGTGTAGAATATCTCTGAATATGCACAATATGCAAAACTTCTTGTGCCTTGCTTAAAAATCACCATACGCTACTCTTTATTAAAGATATTTCTAGAAGATATTATGGGCTGCTTTGGTCTGTGCGGTTGCAACTTCTCCAAAACAACTACAACTTTTTGTTAGATACCATTGAAGAAATGTGCTGTTACCTCAGCATTGTGTATCTCAAGTGATGAGGAACCTTTCCTATGTTCTAGGCAATCTTCCTTAGATTATTCAGTAGACACCAGCAGTAAATATAAACTACCTGTTCTTACTGAAATACCCAGAGCCAAAATGCCATCACAAAGTGACGTTGCCTCTGTCATGTCATCCCTTCCCCTTCTCTCGCAGAGGGGAGAAGTTCTCAGGGTGGAAATTAAAGTGTTTTGCTGGTTCTGCCCTTGTGTATACCATGGAGATTCCCTATCCCAGCTGGGGAGGGATGAGCTGTGCTCCAAGCTGAAGAGGGCAGAGGGAAAATTAGGATTCCATTCGCTTTCTTTATTTCTCTTCTCGTATCAGCCGCAGGAAATGCAAACTCTGGTGCCCATCAGGTTCGCACATGCTGCCACCAGCCCAGATGTTCTGCCCTCCTCTCAGGACTTGTGAACACATCTGTGTGAGCAGCTTTGTGCTCCGGGTTGGGACTGCAGAAGGGCAGCCCACATCCTGAGATGAGAGAGCTGCAGCAGCACCAGTCTCCATCGTCTCTGTCATCTCACCCGGCAGCTGCTAAAGATCCAGAGCCCGGAATGTTTAACCACTAAGAGCCCTTAAAAAAATCCGATCTGGCTGTGCCCCGATGGAATTGCAGCAATGCCTGCGATGCCTGTTTCTATGCAGAGAGAAAAACCTTTTTAAACTATTTATATATAAACTGTATACACGGGGAAATAGCCACTGCCTCACGCCTTTTATTTTAATTGTCTCTCTCATTCCTGCGATTCCATTTCTCATTCCTGCGATGCCATGCCGCGCTTCCATGTCTGCTGTTGCCGCAGAACCGCGTTGCTTCTCGCTCTAAGGCGCTGAGGCCGTGCTGGGGAGCGAAGAGAGGCAGAATTAGTTTTAAATAAAAGGAGCAGCACCCTCCCTCCCCCCCTCTCCCCCTCCCGAAGCCGCCGCGCTGCCGCCCGTGCCCGGAGGAGGCCCCTCAGCGCCGCTTCCTCCCCTCGCAGCCGCCGCCTCCTCCTCCTCCTCCTCCTCCTGCCGCCGCTGTTTCCTGTGCGAGCGGCTCTGACGCGGCCGTGCCCTCCCTCCCTCGCTCCCTCCCTCGCTCCTTCCCTCCCTCGCTCGCTCGCTCGCTCCCTGGCCGGCTCCCCGCCGCCGCCCCCCGCTCCGGCCGCGGAGCACAAAGCGGCCGCGGCAGCCGCGGCGCCTGCGCGGGGCGGGCCGGGCTCTGGGGCAGCGGGCTGGGAGCGGGCCCCGCCGGGCAGTGCCGGGCACTGCCGCTGTCAGCGCCGGCGCTCGCAGCGGGCTGCGCCCTCCTCCCTGCCTGCCCGCCTGCCTGCCCTGCCCCGCCGCCTTCGCTTTGCTTTTACGCTCTTTTTTTAAAAAATTTTTATTATTATTATTATTATTTTTAACTTGGAAGAACCTTTGGGAAGCCCCCGCACGGCTTCCCCCCGCCCCGCAGCGCGTTCTCCTCGCGTTCCCCGCGCTGTCGGAGCTCGCTCTCCCTTCCCGACCCGCTCCAGGCTGGGCCTCTGCTGGCGTTTGGAAGCCGGGAGCGCCTCGGCAGCGTCTGCCTCCCCCTCCCGGAGCCGCTCCTCTCCGCCAGCCCGATAAATGCTGTTTATGAGGATGGACCTGTTGAACTACCAGTACTTGGACAAGATGAACAACAATATCGGCATCCTGTGCTACGAAGGTAACAGTGCCTCGCCGCGGGAAATCCGCGGGGAGGGAACGGATCCCTCGATCCCTGGCGCGGGCGGGATGGATCCCTTCCAGGGATGGATCCTTCTCGGAGCGGTGCTCGCTGGTGTTCGTCAGCGGGGATGTTTGGGGGATCGCCGGTGCGGGACGCCCCGTGGGCTGTTGTCAGAGCTTTGTTTCAGGGCAGAGATTTCTTTCTTCCCCTGTGAATTTTTTCTATTTTTTTTTTTTTTTTTTAACAAGCCGTGTTTTCAGCGCCAACTTTCCTTTCCTTCGCCGGCGGCACTGCTGGCACTAAAGGCGGGGGGGGGGGGGGGGGCGGGCGGGGGTTTGTCCGTCTGGGGTTTGTATATTTGGGGTTTGTCGGTCTGGGGTTTGTATATCTGGGGTTTGTCCATTTGGGATTTGTCCGTCTGGGGTTTGTCCGTCTCTCCCGGCGCCGCGGGGCTGGGCCGCGGTCGGACACGCGTGGGCCCGGCTCGACCGCTGCCGGGAGCGAGTGTCCGGCGTGTCCCCGCGGGGGCCCTTGTCCGGTGTCCCCGGTGTGCGCCGTGTCCCCGCGGGGCCGAGGGCATTGCCCGGTGTCCCCGCGGGGCCGAGGGCATTGCCCGGTGTCCCCGCGGGGCCGTGGCCGGTGTCCGGCCCCCAGCGCCGGCCCGGGCTTCCACGGGGCCCGCTGTGTGCGGCGGGGCCGGGGCGCGCTGCCCTCGCCCTGTCCGCCCTCGCAGCCCCGCGGGGAAGGCGCCGGAGGTCCCGGGCCAGAATCGGTTTGTGAATCTCGGCGGAGTTCTCCCTACGTGCGGCTGCGAGAAGCGGTTATGGCTTGGCTTTGCCTGCAGAGAAAGGCACCACTGAGCTAATTCGGCTTGGCAGCGGAGCTGCTTTTGCTATAGCCACACACAAGCGCCGCGAAAAGCTTTTTTTTTTTTTTTTTTTTTTCTGATTCAGCAGGAACGTTTTCCATGTTCGTTCGGAAAATAAACTTGCTGGAGTTGTCAGGAAAGAAACAATGAGAAGCATACAGGGGCCAAGGAGATGTCTGTTCACGCTGCTCCCAGAAAGGCCGGGCCAGAACTCAGGGAGCTGAATCTCGCTTTGGAAATTCCAGTCTTTTCTGTCTCTAAACCAGCATGGCCATATTCCTGCCCTTCAGGAAGCGGAGGGGCTCCCTGTTGTACTGTTAATATCTTTGTTTCTCCTCCTTTCCTGCTTTTTCTTTCCTGTACAAATATGTATCTATTCATTTGGATAAAGCTCTTTTACAGAAGATTGAGCTGAATCTCTGAATCTGAATACAGAGCTGGGGTTCCATGGGGTTGAATTCCCAACTTCTTTCTTAAGCCATGCTCTCTTTGTTAGAGCAAGAAAACTTGTTTAAAAGAAAACAAAAGAAAAACAACTTTCAGGATCCCGTAACTTTTTCATTTCATGATCCTTTAACTTCTTCACTGCTCTCTTCAGTAATTAGTGTTTTCTTTGGAAGCAGTTGATAACTTCTGATGAAGATGATGGAATTTTATGCAAAGCTTTATTTGTGTAATACATCTTCTTGAGTGTTTTGTTGACTAAGTTTTTGTTGCTCTGTAGTTTTGGCTCATGAGTTCAACTCATTGTAATTATGCCTAATATTTATGGAAGACTCTTTCCAGCCCCCTTTTTTAATTCCCCACCCTCCTCTCCAGTAATTATGATTTAACCAGCTCTTAGCTTAAATAGTTCAAAAGCAAAAGAACAGCTTAAGGAATGCACTCTACTGGTGCAGTTTTTGTTTAGCTTAAACATCTGTTGCTATTTTCTTTATTCTGGAAGTTACCGTTTTTAACACTAAAATAAACACACATGAAATGGAGAGAAGAAAAGCAAAACTTCAGTGGTGTTTATAGTGAGGTGTTTATATCGCAATGGTTTGAAAAGCATAAACACTGGCAACATCTGCTCTGAACTCAGAGGGTGTTTTAGAGATGCCTACAGATCTTCGAGGCCTCTGCCATAGTATTTATTTTATAAGTGAGTTGTGTCAGCAGTGATGGATCTTGTCTTTCCAGGGACCCTGTTGCAGTAGTAACTATATTGACAACAAAACGCCCTTGCAAACTCAATTAATTAGGATTTATTGGAGGCCACACTTGAACTACTTATAAACTGATGCCTTCCTGAGAAGTACTTTTGAAGATGTAGGATGGGGTACAAACACATCGTGTGGTGGGAAAACAGGTTTGGAATTTCAGAGGGAAGAATGATGGGCCTACAGGCCTCAGGAAAGAGATGGGTTCCTTGTTCCTTTATATTCCCTCTTGAAACATTTGTTTTTGGTTTTTGAGATGATTTCTGTGCTGGTGAGATGTGTCAGTGTGTCTTATGAAGTTTACTGGTGGTTTTACTCTTCTGGCACTGGGACTGTTGGATTTGCAGCAGCCTGTGGATCAGAGATGTGTTGATACCTAAGGAATAGGAAAAGTTCCTCCACTGTGTGCATTTGGCACCTCTTTAGTTGGCCATGGAGCAGAGGAGTGTGATTTGCATCCCGAGAGGAGCCCTGCTTTTTCTTGCCCAGCATGAGTCCCAGATGGCAATTTGTTATCTGGGAGCTGCAGGCTGCTGAGTTAATGCCAGCCCTGGAGAGCCTTCCCTGGCTGGGAGGGGAAGGAGAACCAGAGAACCTCAGTGTCTTCATCTCAGCCTGCTCCGAAATTGTGCCGTTCATGGTCACACTCCAGCCACGGAGTTTTCAGCCTGGAAATACAGTCCAGGTGCTGTTTGCTTCATTAAACTCATCTCTGATTTTGGCCCCTCCTCTCTGGGGGAAGAGAAAAAACGGTGATAACACAGATGTGGGCAGTCAAGTGTCCTTCTGCTGGGGCTGGGGGGGAAAGGAAGAGGTGGAAGTTCTGCCATTAGCTATTCAAAAGTGAGGCTGTGCTGCAGGTTTGGCTCTGCGGGTGAAACTTCACCCGAGCTTGGCTGTTTTCTCAAATGTGGGGTGAGCTGTGTTATTTTTTGCTGTGAGGTTGGTGAACCACTGGCTCAGGTTCTCCAGAGGGGCTGTGGAGTCTCCACCTTTGGAGATACTCAAATCCCACCTGGAGCCCTGAGCATCCCGCCCTGCCTGAGGCTGGTTTTGAGCAGGAGGTTTCTAAATGACCTCTAAAGGTGCCTTTGTAGCCTCTTGCAAATTTCAGCACACTCATGTAATTAAAACAGCCACTGCCAGGAAAAGGATTATAACCAGAAACGCGGGGAAAGGGTTTTAGAAAGGGGGTCCGTAACTCTGAAGCACAGGATAAAGCCATTTCCTTTCCTCAAGGTTGCTTGGTTTACACTGATTATTTGTGTCCTCTGGAGGGTTTTCTTGATCTCGTTACTAGCTTTGAGCCCCCACGATGCCCCATGGTAATCTCACATCCACCTGATGCTTTTGGAGGAAAATCTGACTTTGGATGAGTTGGTGGGGTTTTTTAACAAGTTGCATAAAAAAGACATTTGAGTCTTGTCTCCCTCTCCAGTGAAAGAAAATTCTTAAATCATTCAAATGGGAATGCTTAGTCCTCACCAATGGAAAATGACAGTTTTGTTAGTGATGATCAACCATTTCAAAGAATTCATTGTAACAGTTTTGGTGCAATAGGAAAGAAAAGAAGAAATAATTAGAGAATTGTGGCCTTGGCATCTGGCTGCTCATCTTCAGCGTGAATACATCTGATATTCTTCTACTAAACATTTGCTGCCAGTGATCAACAATGGCAAGTTTAATGAGTCGAGCTTTCAGATCATTGTTTTCTTCCTTAATGAGCTCAGGGCCATGAGGGAGCTCCTGGGAGCCGTGGCTGAGGTGCAGAGGCCGGGGAGCAGCAGCAGCACGCTGGGGCAGGCTGGCATTCCCTATCAAATGACAGCCACTTGATCCGGGCAGGTATGCAGGGCTGCAACATCTGCATCTTGTTCTCGTGGTGGAAACTCACTTCACTCCAGCTCAGTATTCCCTCTCAGGCCGGGGCGTGAGGTAATGGAGTGCTCGGTTAAACAGAACAGAGCACAGGTGATGCTGCTCTTTGACTCCAGCGCCGTTTGGCTCCTGGTTTCCCACGGAATATGCATGAGGAGGTGCAGGCTCCAGGCAGATTCATTTCATTCTGTTTATCACAGATGGTGCTGTGTTGGAAGGCAGATTTCTGCCTTCCTTCCTCTCTCTCTCCCCGTTTCAGATGCTCTGAGTTATTGCTGCATTCTCAGGGCTGGAACTGCTGTGCTGGGAAAGGTATAAAGAAATGCAATAAGATGCTAAGAAATCCCCCAGGCATGTTACTTGGAGCACTCAAAATAGTTATGCAGAGTTCTCTGGATAGTCCAGAAGACTGGGATTTTTTTTTTTTTTTTTTTTTTTTTTTTAATGAAGAAAATTGGATCCAGATTTCTAGCAAAACGCCCCATTTTGGTTTCAGGACAGCTTTCATTAGTTAGTGGCATATTACATAATTATTTCAGTGACTTCCTGTAAGGCTGGAGCGTTCCTTGGCTTGCAGAGCCGGGTGTCCTCTCAGGGCACTGCAAGGCATCCTGAAAATGTCTCTGTCTTCCCCAAAAAGCTGCTTCAGATGTTTGTTACCACTCATCCTGCTAACTTCATTTGCTTTTTAATGAAATGCAGCGTGTTTTCTTCAGTTCTAGACAAGAGTTTCCATCAGCTTGCTCTGCTGACCTTGCATTTTTCTCCTCCTCTAACGTCAGTTTCTTTTCTCTTATTAACTGCAGAGTTGGGGTTGATTTCTCAATATGTGAAATGCCTTATAGCACCATTCTTCTGCTAAGAATTGGATAAGAATCTCCTTCGCGGCAAATTAGGTTTTCTTATTTGTAGTGCAGTGTAACATTTCTGTTCAAAGCCATGTAAATTAAGATGCACCTACAGAACGGTTCCCCATTTATAGAACTTTCTGTGGGTTTTGCATTTTCAATCTCTTTCATCTTCGGGGAAAAAAACAAAGGGCCCCAGCTTCACAGTTGGGCTTTCCTTGCTCGTTTCCTCCTAGCACAAAGTTGGGAATATCCTCTTCAAGACTGACATCAAAATTGGGTTTATTTTCCTCGTTCATCAAAGGCAGGATAGATTTAGGTCATACTTGAACTTTTTTTTCTTTTTCCCCTGGAGTTCTGTTGTTCTCACCCTGGATGCTAGTTCAGCGTTTATACTGAGAACTCAAACAAGGAAATTAAAAACCCAAATATAATAGTGTTATCCCACAGCTTTCTGTAGATAAGATAGGCAGTGTGGTTTTTTTTTTTTTTTCCTGAGATAAAAGGTAGTGAGGTTTGTAGCAGTAAGTTGAATTCTGTGTTAATGAGCAATTTGCTTAAAGGCTGTAACTTGTTACTCACAAGTCAAATTTGTTACAGTGCCAGGTCTCTTTGGATATAAATCCAGGGATTTTAGGAGACATTGAAAAAGCTTAAATTGCTCCAGAGTTTGAACAATGCACTGCATTGTATGGAGAGCTGTTAGAGAAAAAATAAAGCTTAAACAACAGTCTTCATTGTGTGGCATCTAAAATTATGAATGAAAAAGTTCATCCATATGTATTGGCTTTGCCTTTTTAAAATACCTGCTTTGCATGAAAATAGTTGTCTATTAATTTCTTCTTGAGCTTTAATACAGATGGGCCTTTATATTTGATTGTGGCTGAATAGACTACAGAGTCTGAACATGCTGCATGCAGACAGAGTGCCAAGCAATTCAGCCAAGTTGTTTACACTAACAATAATCCAAGCAGGACAGAGCCTATAATTTCTCACTGATAATAGCGTGAGGTAGTGGTGAACACAAGTTCCTGGAGAAGTGTTTACAAAAATGGCTTTCTGCTTCCTCGGCGTTAAAGAGCTGAGGGCTTTGGGGTTGGATTCCTCCTCCAGAGCCGGGCAGTTTTTCCTGCAGCCCGGCTCATCCCCTGGAAATGGCTCTCCAGAAAGCTGCACACACAGGGGCATTGTTTGTCCCTGCCTCGGGGCAGAGCCGTGGCCTGAGGCTGGGGGCAGCAGCAGACACCACCAGGATTTCCTGGGGGCACATTGGCCCCCGTGCTTCATCTCGCATCTCACAGCTTTTTTTAGATGTTCTCATTCTCAGGCTGTCCCTTCAAGTGGGCTCAGCGGTGATGGGGAGCTCAGGGAGCACTGGTGTGTGTCCTGGGATGGATGGGGGGAGATGGATCCTCCAGGGCACTGAACAGGCAGTTGAGCTCTTAATTAGGGTTATCTCTGCCCGCTTGGAAACCTCATGTCACACACGGATGGAGCTGGAAGAGGTTTGGTCTTAATAGCAGGAGTAGCTGGCACTGATCGTAGGGTAAGGCGAGCTTGGGGGACTTCAGCTCCCACAGTCGCACCGTGTCCTGAGCTGGAAGGGACACCCGGGGATCATGATCCAACAGCCCAACAGTCCAGCGTGGGCATCCCCGCGAGCTCCCGGAGCTCGGGCAGCCTCGGGGCCGTGCCCATTCCCCGGGCAGCCTGGGCAGTGCCAGCACCCTCTGGGGTAGAACCTTTCCCTGAGATCCAACCTAACTGTCCCCGTGATGCAACTTGAGGCGATCCCCTTCGCAAAGGTCGTTCCTTGTTAAGAAATCATCTCAGTGCAGCTTCTTGTGCAACCTTGGTGGAGCTGAGGTACCCGGCACCACCGCAGCATTGGTTCCAGCCAAAGGAAAAGTCACCCAGAAACCTCGGGGAGGTGATGGGACTTCACCAAAGATCTTCAGAGATCCACTTTCAACAGGAATGGCAGTCCTTGAATCTCAGGGTGATATGGGTGGTGAGGACAAAAGTGTGAAACTGAGGCTGGAATCATTCCTTACCTAAGTTTCACAGCACTGGTTGCTATCACATTTTTTTTTTTTTTTAAACAAGAGTTTAGAATGTTTCCTTGCCTAATTCCATGGCACTGGTTGGTGGCAGATGTTTTTTTTTAAACAAGAGTTTAGAATGTTTCCTTGCCTAGTTTCATGGCACTGGTTGGTAGCAGATTTTTTAAAGTAACACTTTTCCCCCCTTTATCT
Organism: Chamaea fasciata; assembly: GCF_029207755.1. Taxonomy (NCBI): domain Eukaryota; kingdom Metazoa; phylum Chordata; class Aves; order Passeriformes; family Sylviidae; genus Chamaea; species Chamaea fasciata. The sequence continues at coordinate 4,499,000 of NW_027094098.1, forward strand.
TTTAAACCTGGTTGTTGCTGGCGTTAAAAGCAAGAGCTTGTTAAACGTAGCAGCACTTGGTGCCGTCCAGCTTTTCTCCCCAAAAACGTTGTGTGATGCTTTGTGCCTCATTTTGGTTTTGGAGAAGGAGCTCGTGCCCACGTGGTGTTGGGGGATAGAAGTAGGTGCAACTTGGGCTCAAGTGGAATGTTCCAGCCTTGGTGGCACACAGGGAGGAAGGGAAGTTGCCTTCAGCAGGCTGCTGCCAGCTCAGTGGCCTCACAAACCTGCGGCTCCTGTCCTTTCCTAATTGCCGTTGTTACAAGAGCCTGCGAGTATTTAAAGACATGTTCCTTTTCACTCCTCGTCACTTCAGAGTGTTCCCTGTCAGCTGTGAGAACCAGGCATTGCAGTGTAGAACTTTCCTGCTCTTCTTCCAAACGTTGCTGGCGGGTTCCAGGAAATATATTTGCTCTCCCAGGGAAAGTTTGGAACCAGTTGTGTTTAAAAAGCAGTAGTTTTTCCTGGAAACCCATTTGACAGGGCAGGCATGGACTCAGCTCTGCACTTTTCCTGCTTTGTGAGGCTTCATATTTATTTCTCAGCATGCAGAAACAGGGGGATTTTTTTGCCTTTAAAAATGGGTCGTAGTTAGATGTGAGAGAGATTTGGTCAATTTTTATTTATTTTTTTTTTCCCCGGGGTAGGAATGGCACTGTTGTGTGGGAATATAAACCGATTTGGAACGTTCGTTGTGTTGTGTTTTAACTCAGCAGCCCAGAACAGCAGATTGGCAGTACCCTTTGTAGTTAGAACCCCCCAAGTGCCCAGCCCAGCTTCTGCATGACAAGAGCGAACCCCAAAGCTGCCAAATGGATCTTTTTGGGTGGCTCTTGTTCTTTTTGGAATGACTGGGGCTTTACTTCTTTTGCAAATGGTATCAACACACTGGGCTTGCACTTTAGAGATGGTATTGAGACTTCCAATTTTGTTATTTAATTGCTAATATTTAGTACTTCATTTACTTCTGGAAGTAAATTAAGATATTTGTGACAGTAGCAGGTTTGGACACTTTCAGAGCAGAACCTTTCAGAAAATTATGGCTCCAGATTACGACATTGCAGGGGTTTTTTTCTGTGATGCTCTGCTGAGTGTAATTCAATGTCCCTGTAAGGAAAATTAAAGTTGTCCAGGCAAAAGGAAACGATTTCTATGAATCTGAATGATCTAGGAAGATCAGTAAATGCCACAGGAGAGCTGGCCAAGTAAAATAGGACTATTTAGTTGTTCTGTTTATATTCTTTGGAAAGCAACATCTTCTAAAGCAGCTCGACAAGAACTGCTCTGACAGAGAGAAAAAGGAGTTGACACAACTGTGGCCCCTCCTTTGTGGTGCTTTTCTCCAGAACACATGAAATGAAGGCAGGGTGAGGAAAGTGCTGTATGATTCACACAGGACAAGTCTGAACTCGGCCACTTCCTTGGATTTAGTATAAATATTTATGGCATTGAAGGGGAATTTTTTAATTCTATTTTTTTTTTTTAAATATTCTTCCTGGTGCTCTGGATCTTTTTTAGATGTCCTCCTGCCCAGACATCTGGTGTGCACTGGTGCTTGTTTAACCCCCACCCTGCAGTTTTCCTGCTCTCGCAGCCACTCTGTGCTTGGCTGGAATTGCGTCTCCTCGGGCCAGCTGGGGCAATGCTGACGTGCACACTTTTCCTGCTGAACGCCCCAAAGCCAGAGGTGAACACTCTGCTCTTGTCCCGCTGCAGGCATCACACTGAGCTATTTACCAAAGGTGGCAAAAATAGGAATTCCAGCATTAGCGAGGATGTTTATAGAGCCTTGGCTGGGTTCTCCAGCTTCGAAAACGCTTCTCTCACTAATGTTACATAATGCATGTATTTAACTCAGCTCATCACAGAAAAAAGTTTTTAAAAAATTATTATCTTTCTTTAAAAGCTTCTAAAATATCTAAGCCTGTGACTGCTTTGAGGTGCATTATGTTTGCTTTAACAGCTAATCCGCGGATGTTCTGAGTTCTTTGCAGTACAGTAAATTGAACACTACTACCCTTTTTGAGTTCAAGTGTTTCTCAACTGGTGCATTTAGCAACAAGTATGACAACAAACATTTTCATGCTCACATTTGCATATATTTTTAATCCTCTCTGCAGAATCCTTGCTCTCACAGAAGCCCGGTTAATTCAACTTTTAGCCACCCCTGTGAGATAAACAATGAATATTATCCTTATTTACAGCGGGGGGGATAAAGAGCTGTAACTGGTTGAACTCACAGAAATCTGGGATAAAGCTGACAGCAGCATTCCAAGTGCCTCAGTTGGAATATTTTGCCGCAGCTGCTAAACCTTACTGTGACGTCTTAGTAAAGAAAATTGCTTTTACCTGTTTGAGATGTTCAGATAAAATATGTCATTCATCAGCTAAGCAGGTGAAAACAAAGATTCTTGGACTGATGCTGGATGGGCTTGAGCCTTACTTTGTGCTCAACAGTCACGGAGGGAAAACAGGAGCTTTTGGACCAAAATATCATGACTTTGGTCCCTCTGTAGTGGAGCCCACCCAAACTGAGGTGATGGAATCTCCTTCAGTGGATGTAGTTGAGTCTTTTCGGTTGCTGAAAGGAATGAGGCCTTGCAGACAATGCTGGGAAGAATTTGAAGTTCCCCTGTCTGAGCCACAGGACCTCCCCAGGTCTGTTCCTTTAGATGAGAGCCTGTTGAGTTGGATAAAAGGAATGTGCCCGCAGATGCTGGCAGTTAATTTTAATATTCTCTTTGCAGGGTGAGTTGGGATCAGGGACTTAATGAAATCGCAGTCCAGCTGTGCTCGTGCAGCGCAGGCCAGGCTGAGCCCATTTCTGGCCTGCAGCAGGGCTTCCAACCCTTTTAATTAATAACGCAGAGTCTCACTGCCCCCGGCATTGCTGTTTGGTTCCATTAAAAACTTGGCAGTTAATACAAGCCCTGCTTAATTACGGAGTGGAACATCTTCAGTGTGTGATAAGGGGGTAGAGATCTGCAGAAATAGTTTCAGGTGAGATGGGGAAGGATTTAACAGGTGATTCACTGGGGAGTTATATCATAGTAATGTAGTGAGAGGCTTGATTTCTGGCTCCTGGGGGGATGGTGTGATGTGAGAGGTGGGTCACAAACACGCAGCTGACATATTTCTGTTACCTTTGTTTTATCGTCCCATCTGCGCTTCCCTGTCTTTTCTGGGTTGTGTCAGGATTGAGTAGCTTCTGCAGCCCTGAAACAAACAGAGAAGGAGCCTGGAGTTGTTGTCAAAAGGGAGGTTGAGCTAAGGGCAGAAAGACCCAGCCCTAATTAAAGGTCTTTGAGCAGCAGAGTGTAACTGTGGTGGCTGCTCACCCCTTCCAAGCCCATGACTGTCAAGAAAACTTCAAAAATAAGATCCTCTGCTTGTTCTTTTTTTTCCAAGAGCTCTGGAAAACCTGTCCTCAATGCCCAGAAAACTGGGAGAAAGGCTGCCCAGGCAGCATGTAATTTCTTGGTAGCAAACACAATCCCTCCCTCTATGTGCCCTGCCTTCGCTTCCCCTTGGAGAGAACACTGATTGGAAGTGACCCCGCAGCTTGGCCCCACAAAGCACCCCCCTGCTTGTGCAATGAACAGCCGGGCTCTGAGTGCTGCCATCCATCCCCTGGCACCACGGGACTGGCTCCCTTTTATCCCTGGGACAGCCTCCAGCAATCCCAGCGCTGCTGCTGGGCTGGGTGGGAGTGCTCAATTCACATCCACCACCTTCAGTCCTTCCTGGGCAGGAATTCATTCTCTGCCCCCAGCTTTTTCACAGCTAAACCTTAGACTGGAGCAGCAGTTTTAAAGCTTTCGTTTAAAGCTCTGGTTAGTTATATTTTTTTCTGTCCATTTCTTCATAGCCATTCACTTTTCCCCCAGTAAAATTCATGTAGTTGTGTGTCACGAACCCAAGATTAAAAACTGCTCTGTCAGAGGCACAGATTTAGTTTGATCTTTTCCCTCAGTGGTGCTCTGTGCCTGTTTGCTTTGGAAGACGGTGCTGTCAGGAACAACAGGGATATTTTAGCTTTTGGAGGTTTCTTTATACCAGCACCCATATCCCTGGAGAAATGACATGGAATCCTTCCCTCGGAATCTCGTGAGCTGCAGTGTTCTCTGGGCTCTCCTAGAAGCCTTCACGAGTTCTTTGTTGGTAAAACACTGCAGGAGAGCAGCATCTGAAGGAGCGTTGAGTTGTATCTCAAAATACCACCAATCCAGAGGATTGAAGGTGCTGTATTATGCACTCTCTACAAGGCTTGCGCTGAGCTGGATGTGCTTTATTTTACCGTCTGAGGCTCTGTCTCAGCCTCAGCACAGCCCTGCACATGAGGAAGGGGGAGGCTGGCACATCCTGCTCTTTTTCCATGGCCAGAGCTGGTCAAAAGAGGATCTTGTTTCCCTGTGAGAGGCTCCCGTGGTTCGCTGAGGATCCCCAATGTTCGCCTGCCCCGCGCAGTTGTCGCTGCTCCCTCCGCACAAGGGATTTTGGAGCCTGTCCTGAAGGACAAAGGGATTTTGTTCTCCACAATGGATTCTTTGTGGGAGATGGGTTGGGATTGTTCTGCTGCTCAGTGGATTAAAATCTCGGATATTCTGTCCGGCTTGGCCGGAGGGGCTCAGTGTCTCTCATGTAGGAGATCGTGAGGCTGCTCATCAGGTAGCAAAACCAAAGTGGAAATCCAACTTTTTCGTGTGTTTGTGGGGCCAGATGTGATTATTCTTCTCATTTCACTGTGGTTTAGGAAGAGAATTTGGTCACTTAGATGCAAGTCCCAGAGATCCCCTCAGGATCTTGCACGGTGCCCTGCACAGTGACCCTGCTTTATTCCAGATCCATCCCAAAGGCAGCACCCACCCACCCGTGTGTGTCTTTTCCTACCATTTTAAAGACATCTGCTTTTCTGTTCATATTTGAAAACATTTCTGTCCTCTCTTGAGGACTGTTTTACCTTCCAGGTAGGGAATGTGGGGAGAAATAAAATGGGAATAAAGGAAACATTGGTGGAAAGTGCGATATCAGATTGCACAGCTCTTTTAGAGAGCTCATTTTCTTGATGGTCCAAGTTTTTCCACATGTAGCAAAGGAGAATGATGTGAGAAAAGGTGTTCAGAGCATGTTTATTTTAAGCTGCAATAAAAGCCTCTAGTACTTCTAAAAATAGGCTCCAGTTGAAATAAGTGGAATATTTTTTTTACCTTCAACTTTCGCTTCAAATCCTTATGAAGGAAAGCGTGCACAATTTATTGGGCTTACTTTTATCATGACTCCTTTGCAAGTGAACATCTCAGAATTAATGTCTGAAGCATGGTGGCTGTAGAATATCCTGACTGTGTTCCATGTCCACAAGGGACGCTGAACACCCAGAATTTAATTTGTGTTAGGTATCCATGGAATATCAGCCACTGGAGCAGGGAGGGATTTAAACCTGAGTATCCACTGACGGAAACAGTATCCAAAAAAACCCTCAAAACCAACCAACCAACCAGAGGGAAGGTAACAAATATTTTCTCCTATGGGGGAGTTATTCAAATCTGAGCTTTCACAAATTGAATTTCCCTCTCTTTGCCATCACGTCTCAATCCAGCTGTAAGGTAGGGTTTAGTGCACTGAAGTACTGCTTTTCCCCAGTCTTACAATTTCTCCTGTGGTGACCCTGCTGTGACTTGGATTTACTTTTGAAATAGATGGCAGGGCTTCTGGCTTTGACTGTTTCAGCTGGTCTTTGGTTAGTTTAGCTTTGCCGTCTTTTATGTAGCAAAGTCATTGAAGACTCTCAGTCTTGGTGACCAAAAAAAGAACACCTAAATCTGAAACTACCTTTGATCTGGGAAACAACATCTTCAACATGTTGCCTTAATTGTATTTCATTGACTAAAATAAAAAGAAAAAAAAAAAAAAAAGAAGAAGTATTGATAATGCTTTTATATTTTCAATAAAATCAGATGTGTCTTTTGCTGCCCAGTAAAGAGGAATGTCGTGTTGCCTAAGCAAAAAAGAAAATGGAATTCACTGTTTCCTGCAGGAAGTGTAGATGATTCTTTTCTCTTTATCTTCCTTTCTCCCCTCCTGTGTTTGGGATGCCCAAACTGCTCCCCTGGGCTGGGCTCAGGAGCTGGGCTTAGCCCAGGGCTTGGTTCTTCTCAGAGCAAAGACAAAACGATAACTGTGCTAATTTTTAGTCTCTCTTTTAACTGACTTCGGATGGTTGATGCAGGTTTTTCCTGGGAGGGCTGGCAGAAGGCTCAGAGGTTACTCCTGGGGTGCAGCCCTGCTCCTTGTGCACAAACCCATCCTCTGGCAGAGAAATCCTCCTCTGCCATCGATGGTAACAAGTGTTGGAGACAACCCTGGTGTTATTTATCTGGAGATCAGTGTAGGTTTAGCATTTAGCATCCAAACCTTGCCTGCCAGATAACTGAAATCTCGTTTTAGCCACAGTTTGCACGAGTGCGGGTACTCTAGGCAGAAAAAGCAACACTTTTTTTTCAGACTTTTGTAAGAATTACTTAAATGGGACATTATCTTAAGTGAGAGCTGTAAATTTATGAAGTCATCTCAGGGTCTAAAGTTAGACCCAAGCCTGAGTTCATTGTTGGGCTGGAACTGCACACGGCCTCACAGTCACAACTGTTGAGGTGTGAAAGCTGCAGTCTGACAGAGGAGAAATATTAGAGAGCTCTGCCAGACCACAGCATTAGAATTTATTCCACCCTGCTTGCTTTGTGGCAAATCTGCTGCCCTTCTTCTTCCTGTGCCATCAATTCTTGCCTCCTTTTACCAAGGAAACTCCCTCAGCTGGTAGCTGGTATTTTCCCTAGTACCTGAATTTTTCAGGGGAATTTCTTAGCCATTGTTTAAGTGTTCAGCAATGGTTTTTTTATTAATCTTACGTATTTGTGAAATAGTTTGTGAACTGACACGGTTCCCCAGCCAAGGCAGTTGATGTGGCAATGGTATTTTGTGCAGCTGTGCTTTTGCAGCATGAGGAGAGAGAATTTCAGATGAGTAGTCAGTTTCTTACGCTACCTATAACAAACAGGGCAGTGTTGGCTTGGGGGAGGCAAATTTACCATTTTCAACCTCTTGCACTGTAGTTTTTGGTACTTAATACAGCATTTTCAAGACCTATCAAGTAGAAATCCTCTCTAAATTTGATTACCAATATATTTTTGGAAGGATCCTCGAGCGAGCCTGCTGCAGGCTGCCAGTGATGCTGCTGCACCAAATTCTGGCTCCTTTGTGAGGCTTTTGAAGGGAAGAGGAGGAAAGTGGGTGGAGGTGATTGAATGCAGAGGTCACTATTTAATGTCCCTGCCTGCAGTGTGGAGCAGAACGTGTCCCTGCTTGGCAGGCAGGGCCAGCTGGAGGAGCCAGCACAGAGCAGTCACTTTAATCACTGGATTTTGGTTTTGGCCATGGGTTTTCTGGCATACAGATCTCTGCACAGTGGTAGCCAGAGCTGGCTTCCAGGAGCGAGTGCTTTTCATATGTTTTGTAAACGGAGGAGAAGAGGCTTTTGCCAATTTTTCTCCACATGTGTATGTGACTTTCTGGTTTCCTAAATTAGCTTTTTGTTATCATAGCAGAAAGTCAGTAAAATATGTGGCAGATAAAGGACTCACTAAGTTGGCTGCTGAAAGAAATCTGTCAATTATAATAAAGAATATTTCCAAGATCTGATTTCTTAGCAGCGTGTTTTAATCAGGCTGTGGCCATTAATACTTAATTTTTTGTTGTTCCGTAGTTTGCTGTTTTATTATGCTCTCCAGATAGGCCTGTTTAATGTACTCTCAAGGAACTACAGACTACTGTCACTCTGTTTACAGTGGTTGATCTACTACTTCCCAGAATTAAGTCTTATTTAAGCTCATCTTAAATCATATCTTCTGTAAAAGCAACCCAGAAATAAAGTCGTGGTGCAGAATGCTGGGTGTTGGGATAAGGGATTTTGTTTGTTTTTCTGAGTGGGGGTTGCCGAAATGCTCAGCAGTGATATAAAGAATATAATTTGTAATTCTTCTTGGGGTGTCTTTTTCATGGTGACCAAAGATTTCCCCCTGAGAATGGATTACTTTGTTGTCTTTGGTCAAGCAAGTGAAGCAAATGTGCCTGGAACTGCTCACTTTGCAGATTGCTTGCAGCCTGTTTCACACAGACCTGATTCTGGGGGAATTTCCCACTGCCAGGGCTGTCAGTGTGTCTGGTGTGAGATGAAATAACAGCCCGAGCAGGCAGCTGGCAACATCTGCACAGGGACTCTGCTGCTGCATTGCAATTCTCTGCTGAGAACTTGTTTTGATGATTTGTTGAATTGAGTAATTTGTGGTGACTTCCCTGCTTGGTATTTGATATCTCCAGTCATGTGATTATTTTTATTTGGTGCATGAATTGGAATTTTTATGCCATTTATCCCAATTTATGTTGGCACGTACTGACTTCTGTGTTTGCCATAGTGGAATAAAACATGCAATAGTTTGGAAATTCGTTCCAATCTATTTGTTATCTAATCTTCTAATGATTTTTAGAATGTAGCAATAGAAAATAAAATAAACTGTATTTCATGGTATCTTTTTCACATCTGTATTGCTTTGGTGAAGATCTTGGCTTGTCAGCATATGCCATGAAGTGAATTTTTGATCTTGGATCAATTTTTAAAACTGCCCTTGAAGATCTTCATGTACTACTCATTCCTGGGAATCTGGCCTTACGAACACGAGGCAACTCCTCTCACTGATGAGAGTTTGTCTGCAGGTATTGGAAAAGGTAATTAAAGGTGTGATGCCCGTTAATTAAAGTCTGTTTAATGCTCTTGCCCATGATTTTTTTTATTTAATAGAGTGGCCTGAGGTCATAGTAATTCAATCCAAGACCTTCAAGGTAAGGACCTTGATGACAAAACACCACAACTGAAGAATTTTAAGTTTGGGTTTCTTTTTTTCTAAGAGTTAACAAACTTGGCAAGAATTCACTCTGGTGGATAAATCCGTCTGTCAGATGCAGAACAGAGAACGAGGTTTTTGGGTGAGGGCAGTGCCGGGATTTTCTTTCGAGGAGTTTTATTCTGACCTGCCTAAGGTCTGCACCGTGTCAATCTTCAGCTGGCAGCACAAAGGCTTTCATTTGTGGGTCGTAATTAATGCTGAGACTTTGTGCATTAAAAGCGGCCAGCGGGGGAGAGGAAATGGGGAGGGGGGACAGGACATGGCAGCCCTGTGTCACCGCAGCCCATACCGAGTCACAGGAAGGAAGCTTGCTGCCAGAGTAGTGTATATTTTTTTTCCCCCCAGTCTTTGGTGACTCGTGGAGCTCTCAGACAGATTTCAGACCGCTCTGGTGTCTCCGTGTCAAGGCGCACTTGTCAAAACACGGGTTTTGCTGTTGGGGACGTTCCGCTGGGGCCGCGGCTCCCGCTGGCCAGAGAAAGGCAGACAGAGCTGGACATCCTCTGTTTACAGAGAGCCGCGAGGGGCTGGGAAGAGCCCGCTGCCCTGACAAACATCGCGTTGAGTGGAAACACTTCCAGGCAGGCTCCTAAGTGGTTAAAATAAAGCACATTCCTGCCGACTGCATGGGCTGGTGTCAAGCGGGAGCAGAGCTGCTCTATAGGCAGACACTACGTCACGGTGTTATCTTTGTTTAGCTTGTCTGTGCTTTATCATGTTGCCCAACAGTTTTAATAAAAAAAAAAAAAAAAAAAAGAGAGAGAGAAGGAGGAGGAGAAGAAAGGAAGAAGAAAAAAAAAAAAAGACTAGTATGAATAGTTGTAAGTAGAAGTATCTGAAAGCAGCAGATCTGGAGTGCCTTCCACCAGCTGCTGGCTGAAACAAAGAGGGGCATTATGAGAGGCACAATAAATGTGTTTGCTATCTCTGCTCTCAGTTGCAGGGCAGACACAAGCCGTCACAGTCATGAATTTTGAAGCCTGGAGTTTGGACTTGGGGAATTTATAAAACACAGTTGTTTTATCGGAGTGTTGTCTTGCCAGCTGTGTGATGGGAGTCTGGTTTCCATGGAGTGTGGTCAGCTGGGGGAGACAAATCTAGTCCCTAAAACAGCATTTGCGACCGGAGTCTCCTCTGTGGTTTCTCTCTCTCTGCTTTAAATTCGCATTTGGTAAGGAGGAAAGTACTGGGGAAGGAATTTTCTTTAAATGAAGAGCAGTTTTAGACCTAATCAAATGTGTGGGTCCCATGAGAAGTCATGGCGCTGTGCAAAACCAGTACAGGAATTTGCATTTTATCTCTCTAAAGAGATTTTTCCTCGTTTCCCTAATTTCCCCTGTTATCTAGACTCTTTTTGGCATCGTTCTGCTGCCTAGTGTGGGCAGGAGGGGCTGTACAAATCGAACTGTCCTGTCTGTCCTGTAAAGAGCCTCTCACTGCTCCCACCGGTTCGAAGTTTGGTTAATGTGATTAATTTTGGCCCAGTGGTGCTGGTCATACCCTGGTATGTTTAGCTGAAGTCTTGGTGTTCCCTGCATAATCAGGAAAATGCATTACCAAATTGGATAGGCTTTAAAAACTAGAAGCCCTTCCTTTCTTTGCTAAATTTCTTTAAAATAGGTTTCTTCCTGCAAACAATAGCATTTTTGCCAGATTTTAAACTCAATCGGAATGTTATTATATAAACGCTGTTGTTACCATACATAGAAGAAATGAGGTTTTTAATTTCGAAATAAAAACGTCCCGTTTTGGTAATTGTATAGTATCAGATCCTGTTTGGGGGAAAAGGGCAAGTTTCTGATTTACTGACTTGAATAATGTCTAGAGATTTTGGGGGTTTTTGGGTGAACACCCAAGTTAGCTTTGCATGGGGATGTAAACTGCCCAAGGCACTGTCAGGAGTCGCTCTGGAGTCAGTAGGAGTTAGGTGTCCACATGGAATTTGTAATTGCTGTTGTGGAATTTGGTGTTGAAGTCCCCAGAAGTGATTGGGGACGATGCAGGGAGAAGAGTGATGGTGCATGAGTGGGAGGACACAACCTCCAGCCTCAGGTGCTGAAAGCTTTATCTTTTGACATTGCTCTTAAATTATTCCTTTTCAAAGACAGGAGTGAGGGAGATTCCTCCTGGAGAGGAACTGGTGTGACGTGGTTTGCTTTGGAAGTCTAGAACATGAACACTCTGTAGGTGGGGGTTTCTATTGGCAAAATACAAAGGAAAAATGCTCAAATTTACTGATCTGAAAGCAAATTTCAAAAGATGCGGTGTTGATAAAAGCTTTCTTCGTGGCACTGGGGTGGCTGTGGGGGCTTCTCAATTAACGTTTAGTTGGAACAGGAGAGCTCTGGGTGTCTGCCCCAGAGCACTTGCAGCAGGGCACAGTTTTTGCTATTTAGAGCTGAGATGGAAAGTTCCTATTTGGACTTGGTGCCAGAGTCTTTAATAGAAATCATGGCTTGTGGTGTATTACAGGTCTGCGTATATTTGCTAGTTTATATTATGCTGCCTAAATTGGCAGAATGCTTATTTTTACTGGTAAACATTCAGGAGGTTTTCTCCTCGCTCCCTTTTTTTTTCCCCCAACAAAATGTTATTTGTCGTGTGTTGAATTTAGGCAGCATTTTATAAATCATCTGCCTTGGTGATGATGTGAAAATGCGTGGTGGCACACAAAGATTTCCATTGTCAGGTACCACAGGGCTCTAGATGGAGTGAACTTAGGCCTAATTTTAGGTCTGGAAATTATGGCTGTGTAGAAAACAAAAATGCTCCTGGCGGTGTAGGAAAAATACAAATTTTAAACTCTAGCAAAAGCGGCTATTTCAGGGATGTTACCGGAATAGGTAACCCTGGTTAATTTAGCTCCTCTCCAAGCCCCTGATGGAGCCCCAAAAGCACTTTTTAAACATTTTTAAATCCCTCTGAGGTCTAAATATGACCTGAGGATGCGAGTTGCAGTAAAGTCCATCGGTGGCGAAGTGCAGCGCTGTGCTCCCGGCTATAGGAGCAGTGAGCCATTGAATTGCAATGGGGAAAGCTGCGCTCACGCTTTAACGCCTGCTTCGCAACGATCTGGCCGTGTGTTTGTGCACAGCCAACTGGAGCATTGCTGGGATTATTTCTACACAGCTCCCATATGCTGGGAATGGCTTTTTCGGGGAGGTGTTAGATTATATAAAAACTTCTCATCTCCTCAATCTGCCGCCAGTTGGAAATCAGCATTTCTGTGATTCCTCTGCTGAAGAATTGGGCTCTTTTGTTCGCGGGGCCAAACTAGTTTTAAAGTATAGAGAAAGACATTTAAGGACATACTTAAAACTTGAATCAGCAAGTTCCAGTTTCCCCCCTAATTTTTCCCTCGCATAGTTATATACCAGACAAGCTTGTTTTGGACAGCTTTTTATAAAGGGAATCATCTGAGAATCTGAACGTTTATTCAGTTTTAGATCTGGAATATTTGGCATTAACGTGGACTGTAGCCCTGGAATTTATAACCGCGACAGTAAGAAGAGGAACAAAGCTTTTATTTCCCTGTGAATAGTCATGGTTTGCAGTGAGGTAATCACAGCCCGGCGCTGGGATTGCAGCCTGCAAGGGGAGAGGAATCTGAGCGAAAAAGCTGCTGCAGAGATGGGTTAGTTCAGCCTTTGGGATCATCCGGGGTGAGGTTCCCCTCTCCTGCTGCCTTTTCTCCCTGCTTGTTGCAGCATAAAGCGTGGTTTGGGGTAAAGCCTTGTCCGTGCTACAGCCGAGTCACACGTGTGCGGTTTGGGGGATGTTGCTGGGGGTTCTGGGGGGCGTTGCTGGGGAACGCCGGGGGTTTTGCTGCGTGCTCCCGAGGGGGTGGTTGTGGCTGCTGTGGCCGCGGTGGCGAGCTGACCCCGTGCCGTGTCTCCCCGGGCAGGTGAAGCGGCGCTGAGAGGGGAGCCCCGGCTGCAGGCGCTGCAATCCCCCGCGCTCGGCAACCACCGCACGGGCCCGCCGCCCATCAGCCCCAGCAAGAGGAAGCTCAGCATGGACCAAGGCGACGAGGAGCTGGACTGTGAAAACGACCACGTCTCCAAAATGAGCCGCATGTTCAACCCTCATCTGTAAGTGCCTCGCGTCTGTGCCCGCACGGAGCTGAGCTAAAATCCTGGCCTGGCTCAAACTTGGCGCTGGGGTTTGTTGTTTTTTTTTTTTTCCCTTTTGTTCCAGCTTGTGTGGGAGACCTGCACAAGAGCCGCCGCGATTAGATGGGTTTTCATGTTTTCTTTTGTTTTCGTACAGCGTGAAGTAACAGGAATTAGCTCAGCCTAACTATTTATAGCAAGCCATAGGTATTCGCCTTGCCGTTTCTGCGGTATTTATTGTTCCTTGGTTCTTTGTAGCGAGTTCCTTTCACTTCCCCCGATTCTGAGCTCTCTGGCTGGGGGTGGGGAGGCAGCAGCAGCAGCAGGAGGAGGAGGAGGAGGAGGAGGAGGAACACAAGTGCTTTGCATTTTTTCGAGGCCAGGAGCTCCGAGCCAGCTGCTTCCTGGGCTGCCTTGACAACTGGGCGAGCAGCAGTTGTTGCTAAACATTCCTGCTCTGACAGTCAGGTGTGGAATGTGCCGGCCAGGTAAGGCATTGGGCAATCACCAGATGCCATTGCTGGGACTGCGAGCCTGGCTGGCACTGCTGGAGAATTCCTGGCATTCCTGCCTGCAGGAAGCGAGGGATGGAGCTCCTGTGGCTGCTGCCTCAGCTCCTGCAGCCCCGGCATTCCGTGCATTCCACAGTCATGGGATGTGGACGGAGGGATTTATCCTCCCATAAATCACCAGCAGCCTTACTCACAGGCTGGGCCCGCAGTCTGCAGCCTTGGAATTTGTTACAAATCGGGAATCCAGCGCTGAAGTAATGCAAAACAATAAAAGCTCGCTTCTCATTTACAACATGCCTCCTCCTCTCCCCGAAAAAATTAACTGTTTACAGCCTTTCTCTGGGGCCAGGAGGGCTTGGAAAGAACCCTTGGAAAGAACAGTGTGCTGCATTTCTGGATGCGTGACACAACCTGAGGAGATTTACGGCATTTTTGAAATGTTATGTAACTTTATGGGGGAAAAGTGTGATTTTATTTTTTTTTTTTTAAGGCTCATTATCTACTGATGAAATAAAACACAGCTGGCAGTTACATACATTATAACACTTTATATAGCGGAGGCCATAAAAATAATGAAGTCTGAACCAACAGACTCGTGTGCAGCCAAGGTTCAAAACTAAATGGTGCAGGCAGTTATTTCATGTGATCCCATACCTATATGTCAGAGCTGTCTAATATTTTCCAGTGTGGCACATTTTTACAGTTTTTCTCAATAGATTCTTTCTGTGATTTCATATATGAAACATGCGACTTTTCTTGTAATAAAAAGCACTGGTTTTCTGCCCAGGGTTCATGTGACTTAATCTGTTTCAATTAAACCATCTGCTGCAGATGAACTAAAATCTAAAATTGCATCCATGACGCCATCTCTTTTTCTGCTTTACTTTGTAAGTTTGATCTGGACATACAAATATATGCTTTCAACTGAATGTTGCAAAAACTCAAACATTTGTGAGTCGTCTGAAATAACTGAATTTCCGTGTATTTCAGATATATCAGAAAAGTTCACAAACATTCTCTGAATTTTCTTCTCGTTTCCCTGCCACTACCTTCAGTGAAGTCATTTTTTTGACCGTTTTTCATGTTTTCCATCTTTTTCGGATTCTGACATTCTGGTTTAACAGTAGAATTGAGTTACTCAAACCCTGTGGATCTGTCCTAAGAATTTTGGTTGGGAGAAGGGAAGTGTGTTGTGGGAGCTTGGCTTGTTCACACTTAGGAAAATTAAAGTAGATCTGGGGAAGGAATTACTTCATGGAGCATGATAATGGCAGCCATTGAAATGCCTTGGAGGTTCTGGAAGTGTAAGGTTGATTTCAGTGTAGAGAACCAGATGTGTAAGACGTGGAGTGTAGTGTGCATGTGGAGTGTCTGTGACAGCAAAGGCATTTCTGTGACTGGGACTATAAAGATAAATTTGAAGCTGTGTATTTTGAACTTCTCAGGGCCAAGTGCCCTGAAAGCACAGGATGAAAGTGTTCATGACACAAAACCTGAGCACAGCTGCCAGAAGTCTTTACAACCTCCAGCAGCAGCTCTCGTTCAGACATTCGGGTCTTTGTGATGGTGCTGGTGGAACTGGGAAGCAGTTGTGTATTCATTCTCTTAACACCAGCATCTTGTGGCTGGAAGTGTAATTAAATAGGCCAGGAATTGTGTGTGTGGCTCATTGTAAATGGTGGAACCTTTCCGTTAGCAATTTGATCTTAACTCTGAGGTAGCAGCACCTCACTGTGCTGCGGCGGGAGTGAATCCATTGAAAGGCTTCGGATGTGTTATTAGAAATCCAGTTACGTCAGCCCTTTGTTTGAAAACCGAGTGCTTTGAGACATTCCCTGCTCAGGTGTAATTCCCTGAAGGATCGTTTGTGAGCTCTACTTGGGTATGTTTACTTTTATTGTGGAAAAACACAACTCTCGGAGTGCACTCTCTGGAGCGGAGTGGATCAAACGCCCTGGCAAGCCTAGCAGGATCCTCAAATGTGTAAGGGAATTAATGTGCAAAGAACAATTTGCCAAAGGTGCTTTTTCAAAGGAGAGAATTCTCAGCGTCAGGATAAAAAAATATACTTGAGAGCTTGTGGATTCATTAAAAAAAAAAAAAAAAAAAAAAAAAAAAAAGAAACGCAGCATGTGACGCTGCCTCCCTTTCGTATACTTTGGTTGCTTCTGTGTTTTTGTGGTGATGGAAGTCGTGAACACCCATAAACTCCTCGGCTGGGAAGAACAAGTACTTCCAAATTAAAATACAGTGACAGGGAATATGGAATTCCCTTCATTTGAATTTCACCCTTTCTGGTGCGTCCCTCAGGTGTTAGACTTCCAATGCACTCACTGAAGTTCAATCGTGCTGAAGTAAAAGGTGCCCTTGGCTTGGTGCTGCTCTGTGGAGGAAAAGGGAGCTTGTTTTGAGGCTCGCCTTGAAACGTGGCTTTGTTTCCCTGTGAATTTACTACAACCGCCGTGGTCTACAGCAGTGATTGGGAACTGGGATTACATGAGAATTAATTCTGTGCGGGGCAGGGGCGGGCGGCTCCGTCCTCACGCCTCCCTCCGGGGCGTGCTTGGGGCAGCGCTGCCGCCCGAGCCCCCTCCTTCCCCAGCTCCTTCTTTCCCCAGCTCCTTCTTTCCCCAGCTCCTTCTTTCCAGAGCTCCTTCCCGGCCCCCTCCCTGTCTCCCTGCTGCTCCCCTTCCCTATCTCTCCATCCTGCTCTCCCTCCTGCTCTCCTTCCTGCTTCTCCTTCCTGCTCCCCTCCCTCCCTCCCTCTTGCTCTCCTCCCTCCCTCCCTCTTGCTCTCCTCCTTTCCTCCCTCCTGCTCTCCTCCCGTGCTCTCTCCCTCCCTCCCGCTCTCCTCCCCGCTTCCCTGCTCCCCCTCTCCCTCCCTCCGGCTCTCCCCCGGGTTCTTTGCCCGGCTCCCGGCCGTGTCGCTGTTCCCTCCCTGTCTCCCTCCCCGTTCCGCGGCCGCGGGCACACAAAGGCCGCCTTGTCCCGGCCGCCCCGCCGCCCTAAGAGTCCCCAGCGCGGCCGGCGGGCACAGCGCTGCCCCTTCCAAAGAAATGTCCTTGGGAATTCAGCCGGCGACCATTATTTTTGTTCCCTTGTGCGGAGTACGTCACCCTGGGGGTTTGGGCTTTGGGTCTGCGCATGGAGAATTCCCCCCCCCCCCGCCTTGTTCCCGTTTGGTTTGGTGGCATTAGGATTGCGAGGGCAATTAATTTCTGTATAAAAATCTTCCTACGGCTAATTGTTCGCAGCTGTGAAGTCGAGGGAATAATTATCTCATGGCTTGTGTGTTAAATAATTTGGCTTTTTCTTCTAATAAGAGGTCTGCACATGAATAAGTTAATGTGTATTGTGTAAAATGATGTGTAGTTTCAAACTCTTCGAATTCTGGGCTGTTTTCAGTTTTGTTCCAGTGAAGAATGATGTCAGTCCCACCTAAAACACTCCTGAGGCTGCCTCGCACCACAAGTTTTTTTACTATGAATATCCAATGGCATTTGTCCACTTCAGTGATGCTGTGATAGAAATTAGTGGGGCATCCTTTCAAAAAAAGTGTGCTAAAAGTTCCCTGTATTTGAAGACCGTGGAATAATTCCAGTTGGAGCAGACCATTTCATCCAACCTCCTGATCAGAGCAGGCTCAGCTGCATCTTCAGTGAGCTTAAAGTTGCTCAAAGGGAGAAATTTTGAGTAAGATTTGAAATACTGAATAAATAAAGCTCCTCATTAGAGGTGGATTCTTGTCACCTTCCTCCTTAGCTTGGCTGAGAACGCAGGGTGGGAATGTTCTGCAAAAAATCAGGTCCCTGTTGTGGAGGAACGTGGCTCCAGCAGGGCTTGAAAAGATGCAGGACTGGCTCTCAGAGGTAGCCTGGCAGTTGTCAGGGAAGCTCTTTGCTGCTCTTTGCCTTCCAAACTTCAAGTGGTAGAGAGAAATATGTTTTCACCTTCATTTTATTGTGAAAAATTGCAGTTGAGGAAAAACCCCCAGCACAGAGTTGAGAACACCCGAAGTGTCTCTCGTCTGCTGAGTGAAGTGTCTTCACCCGGTCCTTGGCACAAATGTGTCCTTGAAGGATTTGGGGGTTCACCTGGGGCTCTCAAAGCAGTCATGCTGGAGCTGAACTCCTCAGTGGAGCTGAGGCAGTGTGGCTTTTGTTGATTAAGTGGACAAAGGATCACAGAGCCGGTTTCAAACTGCTTTTCCTAAATTTTTTTTTTCCCCTTTTCTTGTCTGCGTTGCTTGAATGATGGAGTGAATCAGACATTTTCTTATTTCTTAATGGAGATCACACACTGCACAAAATTAAATTGTTTTCAAGAATTTATGTTAAATTGAACCTTCAGAGACAGACTTGACTTGAAAGAGCCCCCATATCTGAGTTAATATTTAACAGCGAGTTCTGCAGTTCTTAGCCAAGGGGGAATTTCAGAAAGCACTCCAGTCCCTTTCAGTTGAAGCACATGTGAAAGGTTTGATAGGAACAGTTTCAGGGCTAAAAGCAATTTGATTGATAGCTTATCAGTACTTCACAAAAAGACCTATCTGTCAAAATTGGGGTCGATGTTGAGGTACTTGAAAAGCCAGGCAGTGTTAGCTCAGGTGTCTCCTCCACTTGCAAACAGAAGGGGTTTGTTAGCCAGCTCCAGATTTCTGCTTTGATATCATGTTTTCCACTTTCATTTTCCATCTTCAGTGGAGGAGCATGACCCTTCCATGGTGTGGCAAGGCTCCAGGCTGCCTCTTGAGGGGAAAAGCCGTGTTGGTTTTGCACAGAGAGGTTTGATCACCCGCTTAGGGAAGGCATCCGGGGTCCTGTGTGCTCACGGATGGAATGGGAACTGCAGAATCACAGAATATTCCTTGCTGGGAAGGACCCACAAGGATCATCGAGCCCAGCTCTTCAGTGAATGGAGAATCCCTTGAGCCCTGGTGTTGGATTTTTACCCCAGGGTAGAAACAAAATTTTACATTGTGCGAATCAACCTATATCCACATGGGGTGAAATTCAGCGCCAGTCCAAAAGCCTGAGATCTTAGAAAGAGACAGGAAAAGAACCAGTAACCTTTGCAAACATACTCTGGATGTATATCCAATCCCATGGAAACAAAGGTTTAATCTCCTTTCTTTCTATTTAACCATTTTCCCAGATGTTTCCTGCAGTTCGACAGATGTGTCTTTTACTAGAAAGCTGTGCTCTTGAGAATGGGAATGTTATGGACACGGTTGCTATAGACAATGAGTGTGTGAGGGTAAGGTCTGGAATAAAACCTTACATGAATTTCTGCTTGAATCAGTAGTTTTGTTCTCCAGGCTGGTGGTGCTGATGCTGTGGGATGGCAGGCACAGCCTGGCAGGTTTAACTCCTTCCTACAGCATTGCCAGGTGCTGGCAGACTGCTGGAATTCCCAAACAGTGATCTGGGGGAGGAAGCTGAGGGATCCCAGGGAATCCTTGAGCTACAGGGCTGGGGGTTGTGGGATGCCTCCAGGCTGGGCTGTGCAGGGCTGGGGCTGGGCTGGTTTAAGGTTTATCCTCCAAGAAAGAGGAGGGGAATAAACGGGTTTTGCTGCCATTGGGGTCTGGAGGGTTTGATCCCAGTGGGAGTTCTGCAGAGCTGGATCCCGTGTGGGTGGATCTTGGCGTGGATGGACCCTGTGTGGGTGGGTTACAGAACCACAGAATATCCCCAGTTGAGAAGGACCCACAAGGATCAGCAGGTCCAGCTCTTCAGTGAGCGGCCCATTCAGGGATTGAACCCACAGCTGTGGTGGTGCGGGTGGATCCCATGGACGTGGATCCCATGTGGATGGGTGCCAGTGAGCCATGTGGACATGACTGGCACCACTGACACGACTGATGCTCTGCTGCCCAAATGAGGCTTCATAAACCTTTGTCGTGTTTTTAATCAGTAACTGTCATAATTCACAAACCAATACCTTCAAAAGGCAGTAAGCAAAATCCCCAAACATCTTTGCTTGTGATTTGCTGTTCTAATTAAGTCTTCCCTAAACCAGAAGCTGCTGTGAGAGGAGACTGTTGATTGCAGAGTGTGGGATGCCTGAGCTGCAGAAATGCCCTCCGAACACTCTGCTGCAGCTGCTGGGATCCATTTGGTTACCAGCTTTCCAAGGAAATATTTTACTATATTGGTCTGAATCGTTGTGCAGTATACAGCGAAGCTGTTACTGTTTTTATAGTGCTTCTAGAGTTTTCGGTAATTCAGATTTTATTAGCAATTACAAACGGTTTCAATAAACTTTTAATGAAATGTTTATTCCTTCTTTAAAACAGCCCGTGAAAAAAGTCTCATTTCTTAAAACCAGTTGTTCAAACACTGCTCTTGGTCTGAAGGCCTAAAGAGCCTGGGGTTTTTTTGAGATTTTTTGAAATGTCTGGAAGTGAATTAGTGTAGTTTCTCAGCTTTTCCTGCTTCACCTCAGCTAATGTTACAGTGTGTATCTGAGGGATAGAGACCATAATTTGTAAGTCCTAAGGATCCCAGGCCCTTTTCCCTGTTTCTCATTAGACCCAATGAAGCTGCAAGGGAAGGCTGTGCAGTCCCATCTTCTCCTTGTGATTTGGCACAGTTAATTCCAGCACTGTGACCTTACTTTCAGAGCCTGGTTTGTGTTGTTAAAGCTCTTACCAAATAACCTGCTCGTGCTCGTGCTGTTGATATCTTTTACTTCCCCTATCATCTCTTGGAAGGAAATTATTAAGTGCCCTTCTGCTGCGAAATTCAGCCTTGATGCAGTCTTTTAGGTGGTGGAACTAGGGAAAACCCCACAGACTTGTGAGAATTTGGGGTTCTTGGCTTGATTTAAGCTGGTACCGACTTTTACAAAAACAGTTCCGTGACAGGCACTGGGTGATGATCAAAAATACTTTTTCCAAATACAAAAAATAAAAAATGTTGTAAGGAACAACCCAGTGAATCCTCCAAGAGAACATAACTGGCATTTTATTTTGTATTTTCTTTAACCCTCCTGCCAGGTTTCACCACTGCATTTGAACACCGGTCGGTTTTCCCAGAGCCTGCAGGACAGCCTGGAGCTCCCTGGCAGTGCTGAGTGCCCCTGGCTGATGCTGGTGCCCTGGGACATGACCCACTGCTGCATTTGATGTGCAGCCTTTCCCCTGACACTGGCCTGGGGCCTTCTCTGGGTGATCATAAATAGTTTTTATGGTATTTTCCAGTGACTGGGTATAAAAGGCTCCTTGCGTGTGCCAAGTTTGACTTCAAAAGGAATTCTAAAAGCTGCACATGAGCCCTCTGATGGATGGGTAGAGTGCAGGAGGAAATGTGTGCCAGAGCAGTTTGGGTGGGCACAAATGGATCCCTTCACAGACTCTGTCCCTCTGACCCCTCTGACCTTGGAGATGTTTCCATTAAAGCCTTCCTGCTCTTGCCCTACACTCAGGTTTTCCTTCCTGCTTGTTCGAAATTTGGAGGGTCTCTTTCACCTCATGTTTTTATCATTTGCTCTCCTGGAAGTTCTCCCCTCCAAGCATCCAAAGTGCCTTAAGCACTTGAAGCAGCTCAGAGTTCTGCAAGGATAGTTTTAGTTTCCCTTCCAGCAGTGGTTTGCTGTTCCGGATCCCATCCTGTTGATCGCAGTGCCTCCAGTGTCCTGCCTTGCTCCACTCCCTCTGCTTCACCAGCTTTGTTTCACTGCCTCAGATACCTCAAAAAGCACTGTGGTGTCTTCTGCAGAGTTCACTTTGGAGCTAGAAAGGAAACCGGAGTTCTGGGCTGGACTGGCAGCTGTAGGATGGAGTTTCTGGTAGATTGATGTGTCTGAGTTCTGCAGTTTTGCAGAAACTGCCGTCCAAACAAATGCTCTCCAAAGTGCAGCAGCAGCATGTCCCAAGGACAGACCACATCCTCTGCAGGGCCCTTCTCAGCTTCCCAAACACTCACATCTTCTGCCGTTTGCTCTTCCCAGCTGGCAGAAATAATTCTTCCATGCAGCATTTTTCTAGAGTGTGGTGCAGGATTTTCCAGAGGCAGCTGGAGCTCCTGTTGCTCTTTGCAGAGAGAGTTTTGGAGAGGTGGCTGAATCAGATAAATTACTTGTCCTGAGCCTTTCCAAGAACTGCTCTGCTCCTGGGCAGGAGCTGGGACAAGGAAGCCAGAGATGCCCTGGTGCAGGTTAGAGGATCAAAAAGTTTCTCCTCTTGGATTGATGGGCCAAAAACTTTTTGTCCTCAGTCCTTGAAAAGTAAGTTGGATCTGATGGGAGCTCAGCTGCTGGTTCCCACCCAGGAAGAGTTAAACAAAACACTGAAGGTGTGGAAAAGGGTTATCTTTATTCTCCAGAAATCACTGTGCATTTTAGGAAACTTTTTGTGATTGCTGCAATATTCATTTGTGCCTAGACGCTTGTTATAACACTGAAATCTGGAGCTTTCTCTTGTTCTAGCTCCACTTTTTGAGCCATTCATGATTTTTAAAATTTTCTTTACAGGCTAAATCATGTTAAAGCTACCTCAGCAGAACTATTGACATCAGTTACCATTTCAGAAATTTCCTGGGTATTTATTCTGAGTTAAATTTCTGTTGTTTGTGTCTCAGGAATGGGTCGCATAAAGGCTCTTCAAAAAATGATGGAAATTTAGAACGAGACATCAAGTGTGCCAGACAAAAGAGAACCCTAGACACAGGATTTTGGAGTGGGTTTGGAGTTGGAATATGTTTGGAGCTGAGCAAGGCAGCAGCAGTGCAGAACAGAGGGATTAGTGAATCATTTTCCTCCCCTTTTTAACAAGAGTTGTAACCTGTAGTCTGTACCTATTGCAGCGAGGTAACGTTGTCATTGTTTCTGCGTTGTATTTGTACACGTGTCCCAGCAGTGACAGAACTTTTATTTAATAAATCCCTTATAAAGCAACCAGTGCAATCTTTTAAAACCATCCTGTGAGTGTTGGAGCAAAGATGAGCAAACATTAAAAAAAGAATCCTGTGAGAAAAACGAGTAGGATCTGAGATTGTGTTAATTGATTTTACTGCACATTAGATTTAGATTTCAGTTTTGTGGCTTTGGCTTTGGACTGAGGTCTTACATCATGCAGTTCCCTTGCATTCTCTCATACTTGTGAATATGAAGGCTTCAGGAAGGGAAATTCATCTGTAGCTAAATATTTGTGCTTGGTGCAGGCTGTAATGGGACACTCCTTTGTGCATTTCACAGCTTATTGCCGATGTCTTTCTTCTGCTGTGAAATCTGTTCTCCTGCTCGATTCCATTTGCAAGTAACTGTCTGGTCCAAGGTTTATCTCTGAAAATCCTGTTTTGGTGAGGATAAATATAGAAAGTCTGCCTTGTGTTTGTTTATATGTGAGATTATCCCATTTCTTTTTAGTGTTTGTTCAACGGTTTAGACTTAAGTGTCTTTCCTTTGAGGGAGAGTATTCATTATGTTTCTCAGGAAAACATATCTGGTTCTGTGGCAGGAGTGATTCCTGCGAAAAACAAGGATCTCTGCAGGTTTTGGGATGGAGTACTGGGCCAGGAAAGGAAAAGGCTGCTCAAAGGAACTGGGAAGAACAAAGCTGCTAAAGTGGAGTGGAATGACATTATGTGACAGTCATTCAAGAAGGCATTGGCTGCTTGGAGTATTTTTTCATGTTCTGAATACTTCATATAATTGGCTGACATAGCAAATTGCTGCTGCTTTCGGGGTTTGTTGGGGTTTTTGTTCGGGGTGGTTTTTTTGGTCTTTTTTAGTGATTTTGTATTGCTTAAAAATTCTGAATGAGGAACTGTTAAGAATTTTCCCCTCCGGATGTATGTAACCTTTTGAAATACCACTTTAAATTCCAGTTTGCCCACCTGGCGGTAGCAGAATGAATGTGTGCAGGTCGAGCCTTTTGCAGGAACGATGCTCATCACGTGCGGCAGACATTGGGTATCGGTGGGTCGGAAAGCCTTTAACAGGAGCAGCTGCCCTCTTTCAGGCAGCGTTCGCTGTTTGGGAAACAAATAGAGAGACGCTGAAAACGCTCGGATCATATCAGAATTAAGTCGCCGAAGTAAAGTTTGCTCTTAAGCAATGCATTGTGTTTGTGTGAAGGAGAAGGGGTGGTTGTTCTTTGTGCGAGTGCAACTCTCCTCCGGAGCTTCCATTTCGAGCCAGCGCTCGGCTCCTGCCAAAGGGAGTGAGAAGCGTCTGGGATTTCTTGCCTTGGAGGTACAGTAATGCTTTTGGCAGCGTTCCTGCGGGCTCTGCAGCCTGGGAGCGAGTGCAGGCAGCGCTGGCCCCTTCGTGGGCCTCTTTTTTTTTTCCCCTTTTCCTGCAGCGAGCAGCTGGCAGGGGCCGCCCGTTGCTGTGGGCCGGGTGTGAATTCGCCCCTGGCGGTGCCAGCCAGCAGGAACAGCCTCGGGGGGAAGGTTCTGAGCACAAAACGCCGGGAAACGGAGGGGTTTACCTGGAATCGATCCGCCTCGGAGCCGCTCTGAGCGGGGCCGGGGCGCCGGCATGGGGGCGGCTTTGGGGACGGCCGCCGCAGCCCGCGGTGCTTGGTGAGTGCTCTGCTTCGCTGAGGAGCACTCGAGAGCCGTGGCTGCCTGCTGAGGGCTGGAGGAATTCGCTGGAGGTTGGGCTCGTGTCTGATTTTGCTAAAACGCAGCTGGAAGGAGCTGGGGGTAGCTGTGTTAGCAGGGAATGGGGTGGCGGGCGCGGATCCCTGGGGCTGCTCTGGGCTCGGCCATGGGAATTGCCGCATTTTACCCCCGGGATTGCCCTGGCATCTCCCCCGGCGCTCGTGGCCTCAGGGTTGATAAAATATGCTGATTTTAAAGACGAACTGGAGTCCAGGGATGGCAAAACTGTTTGGACAGCTGGATTTGTTTGTAGTGTATATTTTGAAGTTCTTTTTCAAGCTCGGTCAGAAATCCTTCTTTGTGATTTTGGGCCCTTAGGTTTGACTCGAGGGATGCATCTCCGAGCTCGTCCCGAGTGTGTGGAATGTTTGAGCCCGTGGACTTCAGTGAAATACAATTATTTTCACACGCTTCTCTTCTGATTGCCCCTTCAGATAAAGTCTTGAATAGCAAAAACAAGACTCATCATCATCATCATCATTGTGATAATAACAACAACAAATTTTCCATGGAAAATTATTTTTAAGTGATGCTCTAAACGAAATTACTTAATAACGTGAAATTGATGAATGCCCTATAAATAATCTTACAATTGTCTGAGAGATCTGTAGGATTTGCTGTTTCTGTGTGAACAGGAGGGACTCACAAATGCGGCTGTGTTTTCACGAGAGCAGAGCTTTCATGGTACTGTCCTGCACAGTGCTGGAACTTTTCCAGAAGAAATATTACTTGATGTGGAAGTAGAAATTTCAGGTGGTTTTCATATTTTCCAGAGACTGTGGGAATTGAAGGTGGATGAATTGAGGAGAGGGTTTGTAGGGAGTGGATTCTAAGCAGTTCCCTGCCCGGAAGAGGAGTTGTTCTAATTTAGGAAGAGGGAATTATTTGCCTACAGAAGGGCCTGGGGTGTGGTCTGCTGAGATTGCTGAGATAACTCAGTAATTTTAGGTGTCTTTAGGGAAGGTCTGCCTGCTGGGATTGATCCCACTGCCCAATTTCTTTGTCTCTTCTTCCAAAAGTCTTCAGGGAAAATTTTTGATGGGTTTTTCTGTGTTATAATTTTTGTTAGGACTGGGTTTTTGTTTGGGTTTCGTTGTTGTTGTTGGTTATGTGTTTTTTTTGGCAGAAAAACTGCCAGTTCAACAATATTTCGGGCCGTGACTCTTCATTTAAAGTGAGGATGAGTGAAATAAGCGCTGTTGTGTAAAATGGAAAATTTCTTTTGCTTGGGAACTTGAGTAAGTTTGTTCATCAGTGGTCACTTGACAGCCCCACCCCCCAGTAAATGCAACACTAGGTTGTTGAATGAAAAAGGAGTTTTAAGACAACCCCAAGTTACTGGTGTAGTAGGTACATGTTCTATTTCATTTCGTAAGGGTTGTTTTGGGGAGCGAGCAAAATTTTTGCTTTGAAAATCAGCTTGTGCTTACTAAAACAAAACAGAATAACTCTGAGTAGAGGTTCTGTTTTTCTTGGAGGCAGTGAAAAGTAGGAATCTCCTGGAGCTGTTGGTAGTTCTGCAGCTTCCAAATTGTAATTTTAATTTGTAGTAGGCCAGCTAATATTTAGTTGAAAAGTGAGAATTTGGCATGCAGCCACCAGAGGTTCTGCAGTGCAGCACCAGGACGGGGCATGTGCTGAACAGTGATTTTAGCCGTGGTTTGTGGTGTTGCTGTTTCCCAGGATGTCCCAGGCTTTGTCCAGGCTCTGGGTGAGGTTCCTGCCTGCTTGCTCAGGGCTGGGGTGGGATCATTTCCGTGCTGTAATCCAAGAGGAGCTCCTGTGCATGAAATACCGAGCCCCTTGTGCTGCATCAGTCATTATTAGCTCGGAGCGCTGCAATTTCAAACTTTGCTGCAACTGAATTCTCCTGGAAGTGTGCTGGGACAGTGATTCCTGGGGAACTGTGAGCTGCTGGTCAAATCCAGCCCGGAGAATGGGTTCAAGGAACACACAGGACCAGCTGTGAAACCTCCAGGGTTGGATTTTACGGTGGATTCTCCTGATCTGCGGCTGCTAATTTGTAATTAGTGCAGAGGGCCGAGGGGATGCAAAGGGTTACAGATTGTATTGTTGTGCTCTTGGCTCTTCCCTCCCCAGGCTGCCAGGGGGATTTGGCACAGAGTCCCTGTGTCCTGAGCTTCCCAAGTCACTGGTTGCCTGGCATCGCGTTAACCCAACTTCTACCATGAAAAATGAGCTGAGATTTGATTGAGCAGCACTAATTCCTCTCCAGCCAAGTGACTCTTGAGCAAGCTGAGGGAGGAATTGCACTGAGGAACTGTGAGTAGTTCAGCCAAGGTGCTGTTCCTGAATGCAGCAGACATCTGGATCCTCATCTCCAGAAAGGAGGGGGCTCTTAGCTCTTACCTGACAGGGGTCACAAAGATGACAGAGATACAGGTTTTATTTGAGGAAAGTATTGCTGGAATAAAAGGTTGATGAGGAGGTGAACTTGGGAGTGGCATGAAGATGATGAGAGGAGAGCAATGGCTTTGTGTCTCTCTTCATTCAAAAGTCGGGGCTAGAGCAATCCAAGCCGTTGGATTTTAGGTTGAAAAGAAACAAAAAGAGCCTTTGAAGAAAAGGTACGTTAAAAAGTTTGTAGTTCAAAGCCTGCAGGCCATGACCACGGGATGTTGAGGCTGAAGGATTTAGGGCTGGGCAGGATCCCCATGGGATACCTCCACACCCCGTGTGGGTGTTTCAGGGGCTCCTTATTTCCCTCTATTGGCGGAACTTTTTTCCCTCAGCCTTGCTTGTGGAGAGACTTGGTCAGACACTGAAACAAGCAGTAACTTCTTGGACTTGTAATTTACTTCAGCATTGAATATTGATTCCTTTTCTGCCTCTGCCTTTCATCAGAACAGTTTTAAAGATTGCTTCTGCATATTGATTTGCCATGCCTTTTAAAATGGTGGGAAAACCACCTTGAATTTCACACACTTAGAGACAGGACACAGAGGGCGTTTCACTGCTACTCAAGAATGGTCCAAAGGCAGGTCGTTATTTTTATTTTCCGTCGAGCCAGTGGTGCTTTTGCAGCTGGAATTTGCTGTTCCCCACTGCAGTGTGTGAGCTCTTTCAGCACTGCTGGCTTCAGGCCGCTGGGGATGCCCGTGTTCACTGGTGATCAGGGAGGTGCTTTTCCCTCCAGTCGCTGGTTTGCTTTTAATGACAATTGTGTTGCAGTATGGAAATTGAAATCCCTCATCCACAGATACAAACCCAGCTTGCTTTTCATTGCAGTGAATGATGGGCTCGTTCTGTGAGCACATCTACAGGGATTTACTCTTCAGGAGTAGCTGGAAATTATTCTTTTGAAAGAGCAGTTGTTAAATGATTCTGAAATAAGTGCAGTGTAGTTTGCTTTTCCTTCATTTTCTCCTGAAAATTTTGCTTCCTGCCTTGACTCCCTGCATTTTTGCTGATGCCAGCCGTGTCTTTTCAGTATAAAACTTTCCTTGAGTCTCAGTGATGCTTAGAGAATATTGCAGTGTTAGATGGAGTGGGATTAATAGTATGGTAATGAGGAGGAGTCTGATGTTTAAAAATGTTGTTTCTTGGTGCATCTGGATGAACATCTGAAGAAATTCTAGGCTGAAGAGAAATGTTGGTTGGCGAAGCTGGCAGATGTGGGGGCTTGGCTTCTCCTGGGGTATCCCACTGGGGGATTCCACCTCACAGAGTCTCAGGATAGCCTGGAAGCACACTAACCCCTTTTCTCCCTCTTCCCCTCCCTGCCAGAACCAAGACCGCCAACGGGGATTACCGGAAGGAGCACCGGGAGCGGAGCCGCAGCCCCATCGAGCGGGCGGCTGCCCCCACCATGAGCCTCCACGCCAACCACATGTACGCCTCCATCCCCAGCCTGAGCATGGAGCAGCCCCTAGCACTGACCAAAAACAGCCTGGATGCAGCCAGGACAGTGGGCATCTCCCCCAGCCTGAGCAGCGTGGAGCGCCAGCAGGTACGGCACCATCCCGCCCGGGGCACGGGGAGGGCTCCTGGCTGCACACACACCTGCAGCAGCTGCAGGGAGGGCTCCTGGCTGCACACACACCTGCAGCAGCTGCAGGGAGGGCTCCTGGCTGCACACACACCTGCAGGAGCTGCAGGGAGGGCTCCTGGCTGCACACACACCTGCAGGAGCTGCAGGGAGGGCTCCTGGCTGCACACACACCTGCAGCAGCTGCAGGGAGGGCTCCTGGCTGCACACACACCTGCAGGAGCTGCAGGGAGGGCTCCTGGCTGCACACACACCTGCAGCAGCTGCAGGGAGGGCTCCTGGCTGCACACACACCTGCAGCAGCTGCAGGGAGGGCTCCTGGCTGCACACACACCTGCAAAAGCTGCAGGGAGGGCTCCTGGCTGCACACACACCTGCAGGAGCTGCAGGGAGGGCTCCTGGCTGCACACACACCTGCAGGAGCTGCAGGGAGGGCTCCTGGCTGCACACACACCTGCAGCAGCTGCAGGGAGGGCTCCTGGCTGCACACACACCTGCAGGAGCTGCAGGGAGGGCTCCTGGCTGCACACACACCTGCAGGAGCTGCAGGGAGGGCTCCTGGCTGCACACACACCTGCAGGAGCTGCAGGGAGGGCTCCTGGCTGCACACACACCTGCAGCAGCTGCAGGGAGGGCTCCTGGCTGCACACACACCTGCAGGAGCTGCAGCATGGAGAGCAGGCTGCTCCTGGGGCAGGATGGGCTTTAGAGTGCACACTTCATGTCACAGCTGGCTGTGATGCTCATTGGGACGTTTCCAGGCTTGGGAATGCATGGGTTGTATATGGGAATGCATGAGTTGTATTTGGGAATGTATGTATTGGATATGGGAATGTGTGAGTTGTATATAGGAATGTATGTGTTGCATATGGGAATGTATGTGTTGTATATGGGAATGCATGAGTTGTATTTGGGAATGTATGAGTTGTATATAGGAATGTATGAGATGTATTTGGGAATGTATGTACTGTATATGGGAATGTGTGAGTTGTATATGGGAATGTGTGTGTTGCATATGGGAATGCATGAGTTGTATTTGGGAATGTATGAGTTGTATGTGGGAATGTATGAGTTGTATTTGGGAATGTATGTATCGGATATGGGAATGCATGGGTTATATATGGGAATGTCTGAGTTTTTATTTGAGAATGTGTGAGGTTTTTCTTTGGGAATACATGTGTTTTAAATGGGAATACATGTGCTTTAGCTGGAAATTCGGAGTGTGGTTCAGGCAGGCTCCAGCACCTGCCTGGCAATGCCTGGGGCATCCCCCGTGCCCCTCCTGGTGCTCCCTGTGTGCTCCTCTCCCCTCTGTCCCAGCTCTCTCCACCCTCAAGAAGGGGTACAGCACATAAGGGGAAATTTGACACTGACTGATCTTAGTTCTTTTAGCCAGCCAAAAGCATTTGCTGTGTTGCTCAGAGCAATGTTGTATCACTCATTCCCTTTTCCTAAAGCCAAGTCATTATTTTTGATTATTTTATGCCTGATTTCCATGTGCTGGAGTGGTTGTTAAGGTTTTTTTGTTGGTTTGCCATCTTGCACATGGCATTTGTTTTGCTGCAGAAGTGCTGAAGCTGAGCCATTTCTGTAGGCAAGAAGAGTTTTCTCACGTGTCAGACTCACTTTTATCCCTCCTATAAGTGGAGAGACAAGGCAGGAGAACTGAGCTGTGATGAGCTGCAGCACTGAGAAATTAAACTGGCCCGTGTACCCAAGCTCGCTCCTCCCTGGATCCCTCCCTTCTGTTCTCTTGGACATTTCGAAGCAGATTACAATCACTTTTCTTGGGAAAATAGGATGTTGAAGCTTCAAAGGTAGAAATCATACAAAACGAAAAGTCTACTGGAAGAAAGGAATCCTAGTTTGATGATGCCTTGTTTTGGGGTTGGTTTTTTTTTAACCTTAACATGTTGAATGAGATTTCATCTCACTCCATTTCTAATTAAACAGGTAGGGGAAAAACACCTTATTTGCAGCAGGGCAGGGTTATTTAGCTGTTGTAGTTAGTGATTGGTACGAAATTCTCAGTTTATATCTCAATATTTTTATAAAAGTTTCCATATTCTGTACACACAGAACCATAGCAGAAGATTCTGCAAGGTGCCTTATTGGGTTCTTCAAGGTGTTGGCATGTGAATTTCTGCGACACTGTCACCTGTCTCTACTTCCCACCTCCTGCATGTCCAAAATACTCTTCTGAAGAGAATTAAATACAAGCCTTTCTCAAAAACCACTTCAGAGACGCACAAAATCCTGGCCCATATGGAAAATAATTACTCCCACATGTGAACTGCTTACAGAAGAATCAAATAATTATTCTGTTTTTCTTTATTTACTTTTTTTTTACTTTGCTGCCAGTGCAGTAAGATGTAAATAACCTCATTGCTGTTTTGTCCTGGCAAAAATTGTGTTAGACTTCCTGGAAAGCTCAGCTCTTTTACTTTACTGGCCTTGCTCTTACTCTGCCTGAAGCAGCACCAAAGAAGGGAAATTCCCTCCTTTCTCACTGACCTTCTGTTGGGGTGATTTTTTGTAAGACGGTCAAGAAATTAAATTACATCAATTCTGTTAATCTTTTGAACACTTACTACTTAATTTGCATTGAGTACAATGGGCTTCTTGCATCACCAAAAATACGGAATTTAGTCCAATACCTCTGTTATTTTCCTTCAGTCACCTGGAGAAACTGGGACATTTCTTTTTCCAGGGCCCTGTGTAAATTTCTATAGTGAACAACTATGAAAAGAGTATTTTATGGTTACACTTCAAGTGTGGACGGTGGAGTTCTGATGTAATGTAGCTGTGAGCAGACATTTTGGGGAATTTGCATGTGATGTTAATTAGGTATGAAGTATAAATTAATTCACCTGCTGGAAAGGCAGGTGAATTCCAGCAGGGAAAGATTTGTGCTCTAGACTGGCTCAGAGTTCTTTTTTATTACACATCCCATGGGACTAGGATGCTTTGTGAAATACAGAGGTAGGGCTAGGAAAACTCAGCTTCTGAACAAAGATTAGAACAGCAAGACCACAAATACCTGGAAAATCTGCAAACCCCTTCTGTGTGTGTGGCCACAGAATGAAACAAACGTTTAATGTGGTGGCATTTAGTGCTGCATATGGAACTCAGTGCAATTGACACAATCAGTGTAAAATCACTTTTAAGATTTGCTTTCACACTGCCCTTTCTCTGTTCACCGAAATAACAAGAACCTCTGTGGAAATGCAGTGTGGATTTTTATTCTGAGTCAAAGCAACAGCTGAATATTTGGGGGTTGAATATGAATTGGATAGTTTATGGGTTTAATTGCCAGGGCTGTGAAGTTCCAACAATCAGTGTAAAATCACTTTGACAATTTGCTTTCATGCTGCCCTTTTTCTGTTCGCTCACATCAGAAGCGCTGTGGATTTTTATTTTTAGCCAAAGAAGCAGCTGAATATTCGGGGGTTAATGTGAAGTGGGTTTAATTGCTGGTGCTGAGTGTGGCCCTGTGCTTGTGTCCCCTGCAGAACCGTCCCTCTGTGATCACCTGTGCTTCTGCCAACAACCGCAACTGCAACCTGTCCCACTGCCCCATCGCCCACAGCGCCTGCTCCGGGGCTGCCTACAGGAGACCCTCCAGCTGTAAGTGCCCCCCCAAACTGCCCTCCCTGCCTCCCACCACAGCGCAGTGCCCTCCACACCGACAGGGAGAAAAGGAGCTGAACAATCCCTTTGTCTCCTGTGCCACAGCAGAATATAGTATAGAGCATGGGGGAGTGAGGTGTTCTTTCTTCTTGCTTTGAAAAGCTGATTAAAAAAAAAAACCCCAAAACCAAACCAGCACCCCACACAGACAAGTAGGTCATTATGTTTATTTTAGTCCAGCTGACAAACAGCAGGCAGGGCCAGCAGATCCCCCCACGCTCTTATTTTAGGAGCTGTCGTTTCCCCTGCTCTCTCAGTAGCCAGGAGACTCCTGTGAATTCAGCTGCAGTCGCAGAAATCTTTTCCTGCAGCCACAAATACCCTTCCAAAGGCTCTACCCTGCACCCCGCTCTGCATGGATAACACAAAAATCTTTGCAGGGCAGTTGCTACAGCAACCCAAGCAGGGAGCTTTAGCTTTGTGCCTTCTGTGCAGTTAGTAGCGCTCGTGAAATCTGCGCGGGCAGTCCTTGCTGGGAAAGCCGGGCTCTTTCTCTTCACTCTCGCTGCACAGAAAGCACAGGGCAAGCTCAGCCCGTGCCTTGCAAGTCCTTCATCTGCCGGGGCACAGCTGGAACTTGCAGCATTGCCAAAAGCTCAGGGCAGCAGCCAGGAGGTGTCCACGGAACAATACCGGCATGATGTAGGCAGGGTCAGTATCAGTATTTTCTTATCAATAGTATTTGTTTTGTTACTTTTACAAAGCTCAGTATACGGTTGATAACTGGACCTGGGAGCTGAAGGAGACCCTTTGACTCTTGGAGAAATCACTCATTGGGGATCTCAGATGTTACAAGTTTTCTCACAAACTGGTGCTACTGGTCCCAGGAGAGCTGCCCCAGTGGGCATGGGAACAGGGCTGGATGTTTCCAGAAAAGATTTGTCTCCTGTCAGGTGCAGAGGTGTCTGTGCGTGACCCTCATGTTTATTTTAGGATCAATCAAGCATAGCTTTAGGATCAAGCAGGGGGCCTGTGCCATGGGTCCCAAGAGTTCCAAGTATTTTTGGAAAGACAGTTCTTACTAAGACACACAAATACTGATTGTAAACTGTAAAACTGCAGTGCTCTTATATTTAGTCTGAGGAATTACTACACTTCTTGTTCAAAATGTGTCTCTAAAGGCGCTTGTAGTGCTCTTACAGCACTTACTGCAGTGCTGATGGTTCATTTAGTCCTGGCTGCTCCCAGCACAAGTGTGTGGAGTAAGATGAAAGCCTGAGCTCAGCTTTTGGCATGCTGCAGTTTAGGATGAGGCCTCCTCACACCTGACTGCTATCAGCAGGCTTGGGAGCTGATTTTGAACAACTCTTCATATCATTAATTCCATTTAAGCCTAAATATAAGCTCTGTGTGATTGTTTTGGGAGAAGGTTTCCATAGAATTGGAGTTGGAACTGTTAGTTGCCCGAGGGAGAAACACAATTAGATATAAATGCTCACCTGTTCCAGGTCACAGAAATGCAAAAATACTTAATTCCAGTTGGGATTTTTTTCATTTTAACTCCTTCCTTCCCACCTTCTTGCTCACCCCTTTCACTCCCAGGTCTGTAAGGGTGTGAGGGAGGCTATCTTTGTGACAGGGACTTGCAGTGACAGAGCATTACGCTCCAGGGGAGATGCTGCGGGGGCTGGAGGCCCTCTGCTCTGGAGACAGGCTAGGACAGGCTGGGTGTTCAGCCTGGAGAGGAGAAGGCCCTGGGGAGAACTTGGAGCCCCTTCCAGTTCCTGAAAGAGCCCCAGGAGAGCTGGAGAGGGACTTGGCACAAGGAGTGATGGGACAAGGGGAGAGGCTTCCTGTGCCCCAGAGGGCAGGGCTGGATGGGATATTGGGAAGGAATTCCTCCCTGGCAGGGTGGGGAGGTCCCTGGATCCCTGGAAGTGCCCGAGGCCAGGCTGGACAGGGCTGGGAGCACCCTGGGGTAACGGAAGGTGTCCCTGCCCGTGGCAGGGGGGCGGAAGAAATGGGATGAGCTTTAAGGTCCTTCCAAGCCAAGCCGTTCCAAGGTTCCAGGAGAGCAGCGGGATGCAGGGCAGGCGCTGGCACAGGCTGGGCTCTGGTGCTGACTGCCCTGTGCTGTGTCCCCGCAGCCAGCGCTGCGTGTGACCCGGTGGTGGAGGAGCACTTCCGCAGGAGCCTGGGCAAGAACTACAAGGAGCCCGAGCCGGTGGCGAACTCGGTGTCCATCACGGGCTCGGTGGATGATCACTTTGCCAAAGCTCTGGGGGACACGTGGCTGCAGATCAAGGCTGCCAAGGACGGCGTGGGCAGCGTGGGCAGCAGCCCCGAGCCGGCGTCGCGGCGGGGCCAGGCCTCCTCCCCTTCCTCCCACATGGTCAACCACAACCACTCGCCCTCCGTGGTCTCCTGAGGACAGGACCCTTCCCGGTGTGTGGATTTGCATGGTTTGACTGAGCTTTGGAACAAGTGCTTTCAGTAGTGCTGGGGGAGGGGAGGTTAGTTTTCAACACACGTGTTTTGTGTACTCACTTTGTTTGTTTGTTCGTTTGTTTTTGTAAAAGGGTGCCCTTAAAGACGATAGCAGGAACTATTTCATAAAGATTCATACGATGTAGCATCCTTTTTTTTTTTTCTCCTGCCTCAATTACCAAAGAAACCTCTGATGCAAATCTGCTGCCCCTTAAAAAAATAATGCACGCTAATCCACAAAAGCCATTACACTTAGATGGTTGACCCAAGTGCTTTTTTTGCTTTTCTTAGCTTCTCAAGACTAGAATTTGTCTGGTTTGCTTACATTGCTTTTTTTTTTTTTTGTTTTGGTTTTGTTTTGTTTTGTTTTTCCCTCTGTGAAGTAATTTTGTATGTATATACTTGAAAAGAACTGTCATGTATGATTTGCACTATTGGAGGAGGACTGAAGTTGCACAGCAACTTTCTGGAAGAGGCTAATATTTTGAGGGCAAACTGCTGAAAAAAGGGTTTAAGGATGACATTTCTATCAGTTTGATTTTTCTTAGAGCAAAACAGCTTTGGAAGGGGAAGTCTCATACAGGTTATAGGTCTTTCTCTCTTTAGATTTCAGGTGCTTAGTGCTTGCAACTGGACTGCATAACTTACAGAACACGGGCATTTTTTCCTAAACACTGCAGTTTGTTAGACTAGAGCTGAGGTTGGAGGGTTCCATAGTGCTTAACGATGCATGTTTTATGAAAAATAGCTGGTATCTATTAATGTATAGACAGTAAGAATCATAATACTTATTAGCTTCTCTTCAGAATTAGTTTATTTTTGTCAGTAACAACCCTAGATATACTTACTGCTGGTACAGTTGTACTCTATGATATTTGTATTTGCTATTCACTTTAGTGGCGGCAGCAGCAGCGAGGGCAGCTCAGGACAGGCCTCGTGCAGCACTGCTGCTTCACAGGGATCTGCTTCCCAAACCCCAGTCTGTGTAATCCACCCTGAACTAGCTGCAGGAACTGCTACCCTTACAGATCTTGGCTGGACAACAGATTGTTACAGTTTGTGAAAGACGAGCTTTCAGTTTGTTTATTTTGTTTTCCTTTTGTTTTTAAGCCTATCCATCAGCCTACGCCAAGTCGCAGCATACATTCCTCCAGTAGATTTTATCCAGGTATTACTGCATTTATTATCATTTGCTATATTAATAGCTACTAACTAGAAATTAGGCAGTAGAGGCAGGCATAAAACCCACGGCTGTGCTAGTGCTAAGAGCTTCTCTTCTTGTTAAGCGTAACTACTCTCCCCACTACATTCCATCTTCCCAGGACAGTTGCAGCCAGGCCTTGGCTTTTGCCCTGGGCTCCCTGAAAGGATGGGCTCGGGGTAGGAAGTGAGAACTGGTTGGAAGATGAACTCCACGTGATGTATTATGGACTGTGTTACAGTATTGGGTCCATTGTGGCTTTCATTTTATGCTTTTTGGTTTGTTCGTCTTGTTTTTTTTTTTTTTTTTTAAAGTTAAGCTATTTAATTTGGAAAAGGTGCAGGGTAGAAGGAGATCGGGAGATTGGCTCTTACTCTTGGTGAGAAGGTGGCTGCTCAGTTTTCTTTAAAAAAAACGGAAAAACCCACAAAAAAACCCCAACCCAACACCTAAGCCCCCCAGTTTTACACATTTCACTGCCATCTTACTGGGTAGTCAACGCTTCCTTGCTTTGGCATTCAGTACCCTACTCTCTGTAGGAAGATTGTTAAAAGAACACTTTTTTATATAGGTAACTTTAAGACCATCGTTACGCTGTGCGTAAAGAATGTACAGAGAAATTTGTAGGTATTTTTTGAGGAACAATTAATTTGTTAATGATATGTAGCTATTTAATTTTTTTCCCTTTCCTTTATTGTAATCATTCTTTTTTTTTTTTTTTTTTTTGGAGAAAAAAGTTGATCTTTTTTTTTTTCGTTGTCGTTGTAGATTTGTCTGTAATACAGTAAAAAGTGCAGGAACACAGTTATTCTATGAGGACACTGCATTAGCATTAATAGCCACTCGTTTGTTATTGCTACAGGCTACTGAGCAGTATAACAAGTCAATACTAATACTGTAGATGGACTCTGTGGAAAATGTGACTCCTCTATTTCTTTGTAAACACAAATAAGATAATGTTTTTAAAGCTAATATTTTCAATAATAGCTGTTTTACAAGGTTACATTTACTTATCTGAGATAGGTAAATGGATTTGAGGGCAATAAAGATTTAACGTGCTACGTCCAGTAAACCAGAGCCTGGACACGACGACGTCACGAAAGCCAAAGGGTTGGGGGGGAGGTGGAAGGACACTAAACTGAACTCACCATCACGAGACGTGGTGAAGTTTCTTCGCAGAGCCAGGTTATCTACAGTTCAGTTTGAAAGATTCTCTCTGTGTTTGTAAATCTGTAATATACCATTCTTTTGTGGCCTTGTTTCACCTGGAAAAAAAAAAAAAAAAAAAAAGGTTTGGCAGGCCATCTTTTTTTTTTGTACTTAAAAGTAGCCTTAAAGAACAATAAAGTGCTCTTAAATCACAGGTGTGTTCCTCAGCCTCTGTACTGCCTGGTGAGAGAGGGCTTGGTGCGTGTGAGGCAGAAACAAACCTCTGGCCACGTCCTGCTTCCCTTCCAAGCATCCCTACATTTTTAGGACCATAACCCCACTGGTCGGGCTGCCACAGCCTCAGTCTGGCCTTCAGGGGGCTTTTCCCTACCAGAGTTTGTCAAGGAATCCTTCACAGCAATAAAAAAATCCTTTTGCTGCCCCAGCAGCCATGCTGGAACTCAGCCGGACAGGGACTGGTTTGGAAAACACCGGCTGGTCCTGCACTGCTGTTGATGAAAAGACGAGTTTTGTGGCATTTTGTTTGTCCCTCAGCTCCTTCAAGGAATCCCTCCCTGGTGAAAACAGCTGAATTTCAAATGATGACATCCACCGTCCTCTGTTCCAGGTGAGCAGCGTTCCAATGGCCCTGCAGATGGTTAATCCTTAAAAAGTACTTGGAATTGCCTGAGTTTGGGAAAGCCCAGGGAGCCAGGCAAGAAAGGGGGCTCCAAAATGAAAAATAAAAGCCTCTAAAAGGAGCGAGACCCCAAGTTCCTGTTGGCTCAGCAGGGCCTGGAAAGGTTTGCAGACCTGGCAGACCTTGGAGTCAGGGACATGCCCTGAGAACGCTTCAGGAGGATTGGTTTGACACATCTGAAACACATCCCTGGCTAAATCCCTGTGGAAAGAGGCCCAAATCCGTGATGTGAGGGTGCGTGGGAGGCAGGCCAAGGACAGCACACCCCTCAGGGGAAAGGGAAAACGTCCCTGCACCAAGGATTCGGGGACTCCATACCACAGGCAGGGCAGGTCGCTGTCTTCCAGGTCAGTAACTCCCAGCAAACTCAATTTTCTGCATGGTAAAAGGATTTTTCTAACTGGCACAGATTTTTCTACCAGCCCAGACACACAT
Source organism: Chamaea fasciata (assembly GCF_029207755.1). NCBI lineage: Eukaryota > Metazoa > Chordata > Aves > Passeriformes > Sylviidae > Chamaea > Chamaea fasciata. The sequence goes on from NW_027094098.1 coordinate 4,536,838, forward strand.
TTCACGAAGTGCCCCAGAATTTGTCCTGGCATCTTCCGTGAGCTAAATGAGAGGCACCTTCCAGCTGTGCCTTCAGCCTCACCCCTACACACACACGTGAATTCTGCCAATTCCAGTCACGTCCATTTCAGAGAGCGGACCTGCCACCACAGACATCCTCAGGGACGCACAGCTCGGGGAGCAGTGCCCTCTCCTGAGTGCACTTCGGGTGCATTTTAGGCTGGATTGGATGTACAAATCACCCTTGCAGACAAACACGTCCAGAGCACAGAGAGAGCTGTGTCCTCACTGCACGGTGACCGCAGTGACCACTGAGCTGCCCAGCTGGGCCGAGGGGACCTGTGAAGCGTCCCTGTGAATGGAGACTTCTCTGGTGTCCAGACACTGCCACCAGCTCGTGTTCTAAACGTGATACCCGGGCAAGGCCCACAGCAGCATTTCCAGTGTTGTTATTTCTGCACTCCCCAGGGCTGGCACACTTAGGCTTGGCCCAGGGGAGTGTTCCCACTATCTTTAGATCCTTCCTGAAATTTAAACCCCTCTGCATCCTCCTGCTGCGTGTCCTCTGGCATGGACACAGCCCCAGGCGTGTTCCCAGGTCTCCAGCTCTCTCCCCTCGGCAGACAGCGATTCCCACAGCTGGATTACAAGGTATGGTAGAGCACATTTTATCCCTGAAGAGCTCTTGATAGAAATTCTATCCATTTCCTAATTTTTTAACCTCCCTGGAACAGCTGCCTCAAGTGCTTTCTCGGTATAAGACGGCCAAGATAATTTAATTGCACATTTTTCAGCTGCAGTTACACACAGTGTAAAACTCCAGCCCCTTCCCATTCCAGGCTGCTCCTGAGCTGCCCCTTCCCTTCCGTGGGGACAGTGTCCTGCTGGAGGCTCCATCCCCATCGCTGAGGATCCCGAAACGGGAAATTCTCCTCTTTTCCTCGGTGAAGGGTCAGCAGCCCAGTTGGGCAGACAGCAGTGGGCAGGCTGCTAATTGCTGTGTCACTTGGGCATCCGGAGCCAGGGACATTCCTCTCTGCTGGGAATGGTTGGCATGGGATTAGCTATACATGGATATTCACACTGGCACGCATTTACACTGCAGCAGGGCTGGAAAAAACAGAAATTCTTTTTCCACGGGCTAATTTCACATAATGACAAAGCAGTTACTGACTTCCACAAGAGCACATTTCACTGCAGTCACGTGAGAGCCTTTCAATCTTTGCTTGCTCGCAGCCCAGCCGGTTTCACTGCTCTGTTCAGTCTAATTTTACATTTTATTTTGCTAAGCAGCAGCTTTCTTAAATGCCAGGGAGAACATCTGTCTTCCCTCCATCACAACGAGACACAAAGGCATCTGTCAACACGAGGCTGTGTCAGCCAAATGCCTGCTACGTTTAATAGTCAAAAAGCTGCTTATCTTCAAACTGTTTGCTCAGTTTGGGGAAATACTCTGCACAAAGAGCCCTTCTGAGAGCCATGGGGAATCAAGGTTACCTTTTTTAAATCCAGGAAAACACAAAGCTCTGATCTCCTGCTTCCTGAAAATAGTAAAATGTTGTGGGTCGAGCTGTGCTAATGACATTTGGCTCATGTGTTAAAACATAAACAAGATACCACGGAGGTTAGAGTAGTTCTAGGGAGTTAAAAAATACAGGCTTTTTTTTTTTTTTTTCCAGAGGAGAAAAATGATTCAACACATTTAAATAATATTTCTCAGGCTAAGCCTAAACCTTTGCTCTCACTAACCTTTGCTCTCACTGCCACACCGCAATATTCGCTTACCTTTTTTTTTTTTTTTTTTTTTTGAGGGGGAAAGTAGAGATGAAAACAGTGGAAAGACTTAAGAATACTCATGGATCAAAGCCAGGGCTTTTCCTTTTTTCCTTCCAAGGGATGAGTTCTTGGGCTCCTGCTAGGAAAATCCTACAGAAAATCTCAGCTTATCAACTTCCCCAGGAGAAAGCGTGTGTGAGTTCAAACAGCACTATAGAGAACGAAGGCTTTTCATTTCCCTGACGTACCTGGAGTGAAGCTGATGCAAGTTTTACTCCTCACAGGCTCTGAGCAGTTCCTGGCCCTGTCCTGGCTGCTCCAGTGTCCTGGCACAGACACACCTGCTCAGGGAACACACCCCAAATCAGAGCTGCTAAAAATAAAATCACCCTCTGCTGGGAAGGTTTTCACCTTAATGGCAACCTTCTGTCCCCTGTAACTCCCTCCTTCCCAGTGGCTCTCATACCTCCCTCGGGAGCTGGAAAATCAAGATTAAAAGAAGTCATTTATTAACCTGCAAGTGCCATTAATAAAGTAACAGCAGAGACCACCAGACCTGGTTCTTAAATGTAGGCAACATTCTCATTTTTCCCCCTAGAACTCAGTCACACATAGGTCCATAACTCAGCCACATAAAGGTAAAATGCACTTCAGCTTTTTAAGATGTCGCCTAAATTGTCCTATTTCAGAGTTCCTTGTTTAGCTCCCTCCTCTGACAGCTAATTCAGCCTCCAGCTCCCTGGTCTGGGGAATGAAATTAATGTCATCAACTCAAACGTGGAGTTTTCGGGTGGGGAAATGAAGAAAAAACCCAAGAATTGCAAAGCCACCATTTAAAACAATCCCAGGGCTTGTTTTAAAGGTTTTCACCAGATTTCCTCGCAGCAGAAAAGAATGCTTTGGGTGCTGCCAGGCTTGCAAATGCAGCCCTGTGAGTCAAGCTCTGAGCTTTCAGCACGATGCAAAATCAGCAGCAGTAAATCAAATCACGACTTTGCTGACACGTCTGTACCTTTGAGCGATTAAGCCAACAAATCAACCATCTCTGCCTGGAAACGCAGGCAGGAGGAGTGTGGGATTCTCCTCCTGCTCTGCCCTGTGGCTGCTCGGCTCTGGAGGCAGTTTTGGTCCAACAATTCTCACAGGAAATGTGAAAAATACCTGGGCAAAGGCTGAGGATCGAACTCAACACAGAGATCATTAAACCAGGGAAGGCAGGAAATATTCTCCACTTAGGTGAAATTTTGTTCCTTTTAACACTGCCCATGACAGATCCCATCTCCTCTCCACGCTGTCCCAAAGCAAATCACACGGATTTTCCCCTCAGGAAAATGTCCATTTTACCAGCACAGCGAAATGAGCTCACACATCACTCCGGCCTTGGGAGACTTCTTTACACGACTCCCCGGCCATTCAGAAATTGGTTTTCTGCCTTTCTAATGCTAAAGAACAGATCCAGACCATTGCTTTTTTATTACTTGCACAAATCTCCGCTGCTGCGTGGCTGTTTGCCCTGCACAAACAAACAGAACAACATCGAAGCGCTGCAGTGCCCGGAAAAGCTTTTTTGCCATCGGTAATTTGGGTTATAACTCATGTGATCAATTGTAACACCGACGCCTCGTAACTGGGTTACGCTCTCCCAACACTCAGAAAATACTTCACCCGAATTTTTCGGGAGTGAAATTAAAATCAGGTTATTCTGAATAATGACATTTGGAATTTGTTCTGTTCTTGAGGCATTTAGCTCCACGTTTCCAAGTCTCTTTGACACGGCCGCAAAACAGATGGGTTCGTTTTGAAATGAAAGGAAAAAAGAAAACAGATCCTTGGGAAATGGAGGAACACAAAGCAACAAAACCCCAGCAACGTTCTGAGAGTTGAGAAAGCTGCAATTTACCCAGACTGGTGAAAAGCAAAGATTCTCCCCCAGGAAACCTCCAGTGCTGAGCTCTGCATCCCCAAAGTGGGCATCAGCTCCACTCCAGCCTCAAACCCAGACAGTGCCAGGAGTCCGGGCCAGGAGGGAGCCTGGGGAGCTCAGGGTTTGTTCTCTGAGGTCCAAGTTCCCCCAGGGAACCTCCCACTTCTGGATTGATTTCACTTACGGCTGGGGGCTCTGCTTAAGCAGATCTCTAATTGCTCTGCAGGTACAAATTCAGGACGTTTCTGCCCTTCCTGAGGGCACCCGAGGAGCTGGGGGAGGAGAGGGAGAAAGAAACACCACTCAGTTTCTGCCTCAGAGGAGGTGAACGCTGCCTGGGTGACCTGCGACCCTTTGCAGCCTTACAGCCACAGTTCCCTGTAACTCCCCAAAAATCTGGAAACCCCACGACAGTGTGGGAGCCCCTCAAAGGAAAAAAAAAAATAAAAAATTGATGCTGAGCCTCAGAACTCTCCTGGGCAGAAAAAGGGATGTGCCAAGGCCTGCCACAACCAGGGAGAAGAACTGGAGCTCCTCAAGCCATGGCAATACCTGTGCTGGGAAAATCCCCAAGTGGGGCAGCCCTGGGCCAGCCAGGCTCCATCCAGCTGTTTGTCCTGGCTCTCCTCCAGGTTCCTCTTCTCCTGCCCATTCCTATCTCCCATCTAGAGCTGGAACAAGGGAGGGAAGGAAAACATTAACAGGGAAGGACAAAAGAATTGCTGGAGCTTCACTACAACAGAGATTTGGGGCAGTGGGTGAGGCTTTCAAAGGATTTTTCAGTTCATTTGCTCTTCTCTCATAATGGAGGTTTTGTACTTTTTTTTTTTTTTTTTTTTTTAACTGGGGAAAAGAGCCAATGACAACACTGGGAAAGGTCTGTAAAACACAAAAATATCACCAACACCACTGCAGAGCCCAACAAATTACAGGTCATGGCAACTTATGTACACTTTGTACTTGGTTCATGAACACTGCTCTGTAGCTCACTCAGGAAGTGAACAACTCCCCCCCTTTTTTCCTCTCCTCTGGTGCTTATTTATAATATATGATCAGAATTCAGAAATGCTTCTTAATTAAGAACATTTTAAAAAGCCCAAGCCCATTATGTCCATCCTGGACACTGCCCAGAACACACCTGCACAAAAGGGCCAAACTGAAGCAGAGAGCAGTTAAAAGTTAAGAACAGATTTATTTAATCCTCTTTGACACACGTAGCTTTGAAAAATACATGCTTAGTGTAAGATTGTCTTTACATTTGACATCAGACTTCTTTCAGAACTCTGAAACCCAGTTTAAGACACCATCAGAGAACATCCCAAGCTGGGAATCCAAAGACTGAGGCAACAAATTCCAGCCCCCACTGTCCAAATTCAGCTGCAGGGCATTAACAGTGTGAGGGGTGAGGCAGAGCCGCAGCACCTCCAGGATCTGCACGATTGATTCTCTTGCCCAGCCGCCTGCGCTGAGATCGGCATTGTTCTGCCAAGCCCCGACTCTGCAGAGTCTCCGTGAGCCAGCTCAGCCTGTCAGGGCCAGCCCCGGGAATTCTGTCTCCATCCACCTTCCCATGGCCGTGACAGAGGGGACAAAGGGCTTTAAACAAGCAGTGATTTTAAAAAGCCCAGTCATTAATGACATCAAACTCCAAACCCTGAAAGCTGCAGTGTAACACCTTGGCTTAGAAAATTCTTGAAATCACCACCAACTAAAGCACCAGGATCATTGAAAAGCAGCGCTTTGCTCACAGTCTGGAACACGTTGTGCTGCACGTCCCCATGTCCTGAGTGTCAGCCCCTGCTGACGCCCCGGTGACATCGGTGTCCCATTCTTCTCCAGTATCTCACCATCACCAGGTATTTTGTTCTCCCGGGCTCCCAGAGGACTTTTAGGAATTGCCGTCTTGAAGTTATCTCTCGGAATCTCTTAATGACATTTCCAAATACCATCCACAGGAGAAGAAATGAACAGATCCCATTGTGGCTGGGAATGAAAGCAGAATCTGTCCAGCCCCAGGGCAAAGCTGGCCGTGAAGCAGAGACCTGCTCCAGCCCCCCCCTGCAAATCAGGGCTAAAAACCCCAGGCTTAAGTTTGCTTAAACTCGACTGAATTGATAGGGCAGAATTTACAGCTCAGCCAGCCCAAGGAAAAATCACAGCTAGTGGCGAAATGCATGCAAGAGACAAGCAACAGCAAATGTTTGAATTAGAGCAAAATTGCCTTTGTGAAACCGAGTAATTGTGATGTTGTCACATTCACACCACCTGCATCTCAGTGTTCCCAGCTTGGTGCCAGAAAATGAGAAATCACTGGGACACAGCTCACAGGGTATTTATGTATCTATATATCCTATGATATATATCTCCTATATCTCCTGGGATTTATATATATATCTCCACTGCGTGGGACCGGAGTGAGAGCTTGTCATTAAAAGCAATTTAAAAGGTAATTTAGAAAATAAAGGACTCAAGGGAAACTCAATAGAAACTTTAAAAAGGTAAGATTAATTAAAAAAAATTATCAGGAAAAGCGGAAAGAGATAAAAAGAGATAAGAATTTTTTTTTGGTGAGAACTTTGGTCTAACACATCATCTGAAAAACAATTTTAATTTATAACAGTGCCAGATTTTGACATGACTGGAAGAAAACCCATTACCTGGAGCAGCCACTGACCCCACTCCTTAAGAAATCATGTAAATATAATGACTGCGATGACAAATAAATAGAAATAATGGCTTTTTTAGTCAATAATGGCTATTTTTGACACTTGGTGCAAACCTCAGCAGGTTTCAATAAATCTTCTTTTCTGCTCAGAAGATGGGAGTTGCAGATATCCTTGACCTGCCTGAACTTCTTCCGATGAGAGAGAAGCTGGGAAATTCTCTTTAAAAAAATCTTCAGCGCTTATGTTAAGGAAGGAACTAAAATAATTGGATTGACCAACAAACGTTCATCATACATCTGAGAACTAGAGGCTGCTTGGCAGATAAAGTGATTTGCATTTTTTCTGAGTTTAACTCAGAAATCCCCCAATACACAGCTACGAAAGGGATCTCAAATTTCCTTCTCAAACCTACTCCAAGATTGACTTTTGCTTTCAATTTCAGGCTGAGCCTGCTCAGTGCGAAGGCGCCACGAGCAGAGCCAGCTCTGCCCGAGCAGCTCCAAAGCCGCTGCTGGTCGAGGAGCCGAAGGGATGCTCCGCACCGCAAGCACCGAGGCAGGCACTGCGAGCGGCCGGAGCCCTGGACACGCACACGCGTTCCTGCCATGGCCAGAATTCCTCCCCGGGCGGCTCCTGCTGCAGTGACGTGGCCCGAGGGCCGCTGGCCAAGCAGGGAACAGCCGCCCGTGTCCTTTGGGGACACCCTGCAGCGCCCCGGGGCTCGGCACTCAGCCGGCGGCTCTGCATTGCAGCCGGGAGAGCCACCTCCCCGCCCCGGAGTGGGAAAAGGCACCTTTTGTTTGCTTTGCTTCCAAAAAAGAACGCTGGAAAACGATGCTCAGAGCTCTCCCTCCCCTCATCTGCTCCCTTCTCCAGAGCAGGAGGGAATGGAGCCCGATTTCCACCAACAGAACCGCTGCAAAGGCCTGATGACAACGATTCCATTCATAAATAGCTGGTGCGCAGATCCGGATTTATGGGTCTCCCATTGTTAAGGGGCATTGGCAATTTCGGCCGTCCAAAAGCTCAAATGTGGATCCCGGGAATGGCAGGGCTGCCTTCAGGAATGAAAGCCCTCATCCCTCCCCTCTCACACACGGAACACCGCGGAGCAGGGCCGGGAGGATCCAAAGCAAAGCCAAGAGCTCTGTTTAGGGAAGCTGCAATTCCGGGGGGAGCTGCTGGTGATGTCACGGCATTTAAACGTCGCCTGAGTCACAGGTTCCTGAGGAAGTGGCAACACCTACGGAATTACTGGATAAAAGTCAGCCTTGGAAGCACGGAATGAAAATAAAGACACTCACAGACAGAGCAAAAACCTCAAGGAAAACGGTGCCTGCTTCAGAGAATCCCTCCCTGCTAATGCGAGGGAAGTGTGTCCCTGGAAAGGAACGTGCGCGGCGCCGCGCACGTGGGGAGAGAAGGAAAAAAGAAAAGAGGCAAGAAACGACACCAAACCCTATCAAAAGCCAGAGGCCGAACGCTTTCAGAGCAGCAGACAGGGAAGCTTCCTTCCCTCCTTCCCAATGAGGAAACAATTCCAGCAGCTCTGGAGCTGCTGGAGCAAGAAACGTTCCAGCAACTAGACTCCAGCTTGAGTTTCACACGCCTTGAACCCGGCAGTGCAGGATGCACCAGTGCAGCTGCTGGGAGATGCGGGGAGACCATCAGAACACCAGAAGAGAAATGAAGGCAAAAAACGACACAAATCCAGCTTAATGCCTCCCCTTTCCTGCTTCCGTAGTGCGGAGTAGGATTTCACTGACAAATCAAAGAGTGAATCATTCTGCTGAGATCCTGAGTCGCAGTGCCAAGGACTGAAGTTACACACGAGCCTGGATTTTTGCACGCTCAGACCGCTGGAGCAGCAGCCCGCAGCCAAGGAATGAGAGAACAGAAAGGAACTGGATGGGAGAGCAGGGAAGTGACAAGGAATAATTTCTGAGAACTCACTGATTTGCATTTGATTCGGCTTTTGATTCGGAGCAGCACAGCACTGTTGCTCCTGTCCTTTCCCGTTAGCTCACTACAGCCGTTTGTTAAGAAGCAATTTGACACTTTTTACATTTCAAATGAACGGCACGGGTGCATGTGACCTTGACTGCAAGAGACGAAGCCCACCGTGCTCCCGATCAGGGTCCCACACAAACACCCAGGCACAGAGCAGGAGGGAGCAGCATTTAGAGAGCTGCAGGAGATGGAGGGAAGGAGTGTGTGCTCCCCGCCAGCCAGGAAACACAACCCAGGCTGCTTTTACAACTCCTGATTGTCCCTTCTCTCCTTAGGCCCAAGGGAGCACTGGCTGGATTAAGCCGAAAGAACCCGTGCTGGTTAAATTCTGCCAAATAACTGCTGGGTGCCGAAAATCTATCCTGAATAATCCCACTGCATCTGAGAAAGCGCTGTGGTTAAGTCACAACAGGCTGATAATATAATCGGCGAGGCTGCAATCAGAGCTTGAGGATGGTTGGAGCAGTCATCCGCATCCTCATCCTGGGGCGACATCACCTGGACTGCGAAATGAGGGGAAAAAATTGCTGCCCGAAGACATGGAAGGTGCTGAAAGCACAACACTGCCACTGCAGCTTAGTGCTGGTCCTTCTTTTGGGAGGAGCTTCAGCCTGCTTAAAATAATCCTCAGGTGACCCATTCCAGAGATTCCTTTCCAAGCAGGATTGCTGCGTGTCAGGAAAAGGGGAGCACAAGCCACAGCCTGGTTATTAACCCTTCGACATGGCAACAAAACAACAGTTTTGACCCAGGATAACTGAGAATTAAGCCCAGAGAGATTCTTGATAAATTATCAATAAAAGTAAAATGAGAGATTAAAAAAAAAAAAAAAAAAGTCAATAAACTGTTAGGTTGGTTTTTTTTTTTTGTTTGTTTTTTGGTTTTTTTTTTTTTTTTTGGTTTTTTTTTGTTTTTACTTCCAAACCAGCCAAGTGTTGCACAGGTAAGAAAATGAACTTTTCAGAAATGGTTATACTGGAAAGCTGAAAAGACAACAGAAAGGGCAGGTCCAGATGAATTTCAAACCTTAAAGCATCACCTGCGTGGTGTTTCGAGGCTCTGGAGAGGGCCCGGGCAGCTGCAAGGGAAGGAGAGCTGGAAATGGGACAGGGTGGCTGGGTTTTCATGGCTTCGGAATTCACACCCTGACACAGTCCAGAGTCCTCCCAGTGTAGAATTTCTGCCTTTTAAAACAGCTCATCCAGGTGCTCTGCAAGAGCAAAGGTGCACAAGAGCCTCTGGGAGGGAAGTTTCGTTCTGGCAGGATATGCACGAGCACATCAGCTGCACTGAAAACGGAATAAAAATAAAAAAAGGAATTAACGAAGCCAAATGGCAACAGGCTGGAGACATCTTCCAGACTCTGCTTCTTAGGAAGTCAGCTAAAATTTCCCATGCTGCAAATACTTCTTTAATGGCTCTCTTTGGAGTATAAAACGTTTATTTGTTTCTAAGGAAAGCCTTGCATTGTTATTTCAAAAAGAAATTCACAATTTGCCAGTAAAATCCCAGCACTGAGCTGCTCCTGCTCTCTTTTCCTGTGTGCAAAGTCCCAGAGCAGCAGCCCCTGAGCCAGGGACACCAGGAATGGCCTGGAGCACGTGGGAGCAGCAGACAGGCTGGGGCTGTGCCAGCTTGAAATGGATTTTCTTCTGCGAGAATGGCAGCAATCCTAACGATTCCCACAAGAATCCCGAGCCAGGACTCACCTGGAACCCTTAAAATTTGGTCATACTTTGCAGAAGAACTAAATAAAAATAAACTCATGGATTCTGTGAGAGGCAGAGTGTCCTTGATCACCACGAGTGAGCTCACCCAGCCCTGGGCTCGATGAGAGTCCTGCACAGCAAAGTCTGGTCCCAAAAACCATCTCAGAATCTCACTGGTTTTATGGGGTGGCTGGAAAAAGGGGAAGAAGCTCAAAGGGAAACGGGGAGCTGGGTGAGCTCTTTGTGGTGCAGCAGAGTCCCAGAGCAGTGTGAGGATGGGCTGGGGTCACCCTTGGACTTGATGATCTGAAGGGTCTTTTCCAACCAAATGCTTCCCTGGTTCCATCACCAGGCCCAGTCATGCAGATACTCAGGAAGAATTTGTTCGAAGCGTTATAATATGATTCCACAGAGCAAAGCTCAGAAGTAAACCCCATCTCAGTGAGTTTTGAAAGAAGAGCACAAGTGAAAAACTAAAATAAAGTGCTTACAGGTGGCAGAGTCTCTCGATTTTGCAAGTACTTCTGTTGCATCTATTTAAGCAGCCAGAATTTACACAAAGAAACAGGATTAGAGTGATAAAATGTTAAAGGGTTGGAAAGGACCTTTAAGATGATTTAGTGCCACCCCCTGCCACAGGCAGGGACATGCAGAAAGTGGGATAAGAATATCAAAGATGACAAAATGGGAATTTCAGTTTACCTCACTGGGCTTCTCGGAGGACACAGGGAAGGGAAAACATTTTTCCAAGGCCAAACTCAGTGATTTTCAGGCCTGGAGCAGTCACTGCAGTTTCCTTTGCTGTGCCAAAACACCTCCAGTGCTGCTGCCTTCTGCTGAAGCAGAACCTCTCCAGTTCTTCGGAGCTGAACGGAACCGCTGTGGTTCCATCTCAAGCAGCCTGTCCGGGCCACCAGGAATCCTCCTCCTCAGTGGGATTTTCACAGCTGTGCCTTTCTCTCACAAACATCCCAGTGCTGAAGGCTTCACACTCACAGGAGCCACTGTGGGAAGGGTTCTGGCCACGGCTGTGGTGGCACCAGGACAGTCCCCAGGTGGAAATCCATTCCCCATGTCCGCGCTTCCAAGGAAGAAAACTCTCATTTGAGAATCTCAAATTCCTCCCTCTGATGGATCCTGTGACAAATCCTAAACCTCAGCCAGCAGAACGCACTGCAGGGGTGACACTGAGGCAAAATTCCAGCTGGCAGAAGTGTGAGATCACAACAGAAGCTGTCATTCCATGAGTTCCTTTAATGCTCAAGTCCAAAAGTGCTGTCAGAGCTCTCCACTGAGATCTTCCAGCAGAATTAAATGTCCCCAGATGAGGCCTGGGGGTGTCACAGCTGCGGGCCGCCATAAAATGCCACTATATTCCTATGAGATAATTCAGGAATATGAGCAGGATCCAATGAGGCTGCTCACTCCCTCTTCCCAAGAGATTTGGGAAAAGCCACCCACCTGAAAAGCCCTGGCTGGGTTCTCCAGTGGAAGTTCGGGTTCTTCACTGTTTACTGTTTAAATTTACTCTTTAAAAGGAATCATAAACAGCACTTTACGAACTGTTGGCTGGCACCAGTGGAGGAAATTCAGTATTTTTCTCTTCACTGGTGCCATGGTGGAAGAGCTCCCGGCAGCACAAATGCCATTAAAAAAATCCCAGCTCCTCCATGAGGAAAGGGAAGGTTCAGCTTTGTCCCATTAAACAGCGAGCACTGGAGCTGGGGTCTGTGCAGAGATCCTGCGTTAAGAGCATACAAGGCAGCAAAGAAATGTGTTGATCTGCTGTTAGTATTTGAAAGTTCATTCACTGGAATGGATTCGCAGGATTTCTCACTCAGTAAATGCCCAGAAATTCAGTCAAAGCCAAAGGAGAACAATTCTGCTCGGCAAGGAGAAAGAAAACACCATTTTGGTCAGACAAGGGAAGTTATTCCAGGTGAGAGGGAAGTGTTTGTGCACATCAGGGACAGGTGGGAAGCACAAGGACGGGAAAGAGCCCAGCCTGGGTGACACTGCAGTGCCAAAGGCAAGGAAACATGGCATGAACCTGAGCTCAGGGGGTTAAAACAATTATTGATGTTCACCAGGCTCACAACGATGTGCAGCTTTCAAGTCTCAGATAACCCCGCACTGTTCACACTCCATGGTCTGCAGCTCCCAGAGATGAAAAAAGCAGATTATTCCCTTTAAACTCTCCCAGGCCTCCAGCTGGACTACGGCATGGCTAAAAACATGGCTGCAAAGTCATCGTGTGTTTTCACTGCTTTAAAACTGTCGATTTCAAGGTTTCACTCTCAACCACCAAGAGATGATTTGCTCTCATTACCAGCCCTGATTTCCAAAATACATTGCATTCATATATATTCTTATATTACACCGAAGTTACCCAAATTAGACATTCCCCTAAGTAAGAAATCATGTAAATATAATGACTGTGATGACAATAAATAGAAATAATGGCTTTTCTAGACAATAATGGCTATTTTTGACACCTGGTGCAAACCTCAGCAGGTTTCAATGAATCTTCTTTTCTGCTCAGAAGATGGGAGTTGCAGATATCCTTGACCTGCCTGAACTTCTTCTGATGAGAGAGAAGCTGGGAAATTCTCTAAAATTTTTTTTTTTCAGAGCTTATGTTAAGGAAGGGACTAAAATAATTGGATTGACCAACAGATTTTCACCATATATCTGGGAACTAGAGGCTGCTTGGCAGATAAAGTGATTTGCATCTTTTCTAAGCGAGTTTAACTCATAAATCCCCCAAGACAAAGCTACGAAAGGGATTTCAAATTTCCTTCTAAAACCTATTTCAAGTTAAGACCAACAGATTCAATTTTGCAGCGATGCACTTTGATATTTTAAAACTCCTTTTTCCTCAAGCCACGTTTTTAAACTCAAGGATTCTCGAACTCCTCTTTGTGCTCAGCCATTATCTCTGAAGCCACTTGAAAACAATGAAATGAACCAAAAAGGAAAAGAGAATTGCTCTTTTTGAACACCATGACCACACCCAAGAGCAGCATAGTCAGAGAACAAATTTCTCATTTCAGTGAAGCCTTTCCCTACAGGTTTTGACTGAATCAATGACCCACCACCCCCTCAAGCAATTTTTTACCATATAACAGAACCTTCTCTGAGCTTCAGGGGAGCCTGATCATGATACAAATGCTTTTTCATCTTTCCTGGGCAAAAATCAGTCAAATCACTTCGTCTCCACAGCATGGGAAGGTGTGGGATCTTTACAGGGAATAACAATTCCATGGACACATCCAGAACTGCGCTCAAGTTCATGTTTGCAAATAATTCCTGTGGTGGGGGCAGCAGCTTCAGGTCCTTACCCACCCTTAAACATGAAATTTAACCGCCGAGAGCAGAAAATGATCAATCTTCACAAATCCCAACTAAAGTGCCCCAAATCTGAGAGAGATGGAAAAAACCCCATTCAGAAATCCCGCCTGGACGTGGCCATTGACAAGCAAAATAAAACCTGGCCCAAACCAACCACCCCAATTTACTTAAGCAGCATTTTTTATAGGTAAGCCATTTTTAGAAACTTAAAAAAACCCAAACAAAACCAAACCAAATAATAATAAAAGAAAAAAGAAATGAAGAGGGACCAGGTTTAAATATAAGCACACTGCTCCAGTTATTTACACAATAAAAACGAAAACGTGGCCAGTTCTGTCCATGAGAGACAGCTTTGAAATTGAAGTTATTCCTGGCCAAACGTGGGCTCCGTTTGTTTGTCTTTCCAGGAGTCAGGAGGGGAAAGCAATCATTAACTCCTCAAAGCACAGATAAAAGGCAGGGCTGCAGTCCAGAGCATCCTCCTCCTCCTCTTCCTCCTCCTCAGCACCTGATTTCAGACAGTTTCATCATCGCTCATGTCCCAGATCTGCAACAAAAAAAAAGAAAAAAAAAAAAAAAAAGGAATTTTAGCCTGTGGAGTTGAAATATGCTCTTAAAACACTCTTAAAAATTCACACTGCTGCTTAAAAGGAATAATAAATAGCATTTTATGAACTGTTGACTAGCAGCAATGGAGCTTTACAGAAAATTCAGTGGTTTTCTCTTCTGTTAACAACCTACACACCAAGAATTATTCGTCATCTTGGGGGTGTTTCAACATCTACTTTTCAGCATTTGTCACTTTGGCTACTTGGTATTTATTATCATTCACAGATAATAAATAAATTTGGTTATTTTCTATTTATTGCCATTTACAGATAATAAATAAATTTGGCAATTTAATATTTATTGCCATTTATAGATAATAAATAAATGTGGCTATTTGCTATTTACTGGCATTTACAGATAATGAATAAATTTGACTATTTGGTATTTATTACCATTTACAGATAATAAACGAATGTGGCTATTTATTATTTATTGCCATTAACAGATAATAAATAGATTTGGCTATTTGCTATTTATTGGCATTTACATATAATGAATAAATCTGGCTATTTGCTATTTATTGGCATTTACATATAATGAATGAATCTGACTATTTGCTATTTATTTTCATTTACAGTAAGGCTCAGATCAAGCCCCAGACATTTTGGGTTGGTTTGCTGACTCATTGGCATACACTTCACGTGAGCAATCACTTCCAATCAACATTTTTATTTTACCAAACACTGCAGAAAAATGTCTAGACATTCATGAAGAATTAATTGGTCATTTTACACTTAAATATTACAGCTCATAAACAGCAGCTTAAGGACAAGAAATTACATGGAAATTTGTACCTTTCTGCTGCTTGGAAAAAGAATTAAACTAAACCATTTTTTTCCTGCAGTGTAACAAAATTGTACTTTTAATTTCTGACTTGCCCTTGGCCAGTAAGTGGTTACAGAGTGGAGAAAAGTGAATATTTCCACAGACTATCAAGGTGAACACACTGAGGTGGAGTGGTAGAAATTCAGAGCAGGGATCTGCAGAGCTCTTTGGGAGGATATTCTCAATATATCCTCCAAGCCTTTTTCTTCCTGAGAAACAGGGATGCTCCTAAAACACTTCTGCTGATGTTTTAGAGGTTTAGCTCATGGCAAAGATCCTCCTGGCAGGGTTTAAGCTCAGGACTAACATGGCTACTCAGCTGAGATTTAATCCCCACAGCTGGATTTAACACCAGTAACTCCAAGTGTGCAATACATAAAACTCTGTCTGTGACTGGGAGCATTTCAAACTTGCCTGAATTATCTGCAACGCTTGTGGGCCGTGCAGATGACACATGACAAAGTGGTTCGGACGAGAAGGACAGAAATGCCATTTTTCCAGAGCCCCCAGAAATCCCTGGCTGGCCAGGACCTGACCAAAGGAGCAGCAGCATTTCCGTGTCCCAGGGGAAATAAAATTCAGTCCCTCTGCTCCAAAACACCACTTTGTGTGTTGGCATCAAGTGGCCAGCTGAATTATTCTCTCATTTTACATCCTGACCACTAAAATATATCAACCCTCCCCCCCCGGCAGCAGAGCATGAACAGTTACTTAGGCTGTAAATTCTGCAGGGCACAAAGGAGGATTTTACATGCAAGCAGTGTCTGGGACAATGGGGCACTGTTCTCAGTGCACTGGGCAGACAAATAAAAAATACAAATAGCCCCTTTTCTAGACAGGCAACAATGCTTATTGACCTATAGCTTTAATAAACCCTTACAGGAAAAAAAAAAAGACCATTTCTGGAATTAAAAACTGTTCTGAGAAAAGCTCTTCGAATCCCAACCCAGGGAAACACATAAAATCAAACATTTCTCTGCAGTGCTATGAGCTTTGTAAAAGGGAAACTCTGAATGGCAAGATTTGCTCCATTCCTAGAAGAGGCACAAAATGGTGGTGTAAATCCTGATGGAAAATACTGGAGGAACGGTTTGTTTACAAAAGGAAAAAAAAACAAAAAAGAGTTTTCATCCTGCCCTAGATGAGCAGCTCGGAGCTTGCCAAGGCAAACACAAATGTCCAGCTCGCCAGTCAGGGTCAAGGATGTGGAAAATAAATACAAAACCCAAAATCTTTAAATAGAGTTTAGGGTATGATTCAAGGCAGAGAAAAGCAGAAATCCTGAGTTCAGACAGTCCCCCTTCGAAAACAAAGCCCACAGACTGCAGCCCTGACAAGGAAATTCTCTCCCCTCTAAAGCACAGCTCTTTTCTAGGAAGCTTTTAACAAAAAAAAAAAATACAACAACACTGAAAATGAGGTTCCCAGGTATTTAATCAACACTCAAACATCCTGGATTGAAGATCCTGGATCGAGGAGGATGATTTTTAGATGTTTGGAAAGTGTTCTCCCTCCAGGAGAACAGAGAGCTTTATCGGAGTTTACACTTCGTGCAATCTCAGAGCAGTCAGAACCACTAAACCACGGAATGGCTTGGGCTGAAAGGCACTTACAGCTCATTCTATTCCACGGGCAGGGACACCTTCCACTCATCCCAAATTCAACCTGGCCTTGGACTCGTCCAAAAATTCCAGCGCAGCATTTCGTGTCCGATTTACCAAGAGGTTTATAAAGAACAAAGGAGTGGCATCTTAACAAAGCACACGCAGAGGGAAGAGCAAAACACGAAACAAAAGGGAAAAATTCACTGCAGAAGTTAACAATCGCAAATTACCTTCGAGAGAACAAGCTCCATGGGATCGTGCAAAGGAAGTTGTGTGAAACACTGACAGCTAAATTATCACAGGCTCCTGACTAAGAGCAATGGATGTTTTCAGATAAAGACATGTACACTTTAATAGATGATGACGATGCAAACTCTGGGGATTACTTCCAAAGACCGAACCTTTTAAGAGAGGAAATAAAATACAGAAAGCCGAGAAAGACAACGTGTGAAACGACTGTCAAAGCAGTCTGATTTCCAAAGCAAGCCGTGAATTCGCATTTTTTTTTCAGGTCTCCTCTGTCCTGCAGCACACCTGGGTGAGGCAAACCCAAACACAGCCACAGGCAAAGACAGGAGCAGCCAGAAAATGGGGAGATGATGAAGCAGCCGCCAGCCCCACCCCGGCCCGCACAAACCCGGGCGGATTATCTCAACGCACCTGTTCCTACAAATACCTGCTTTTAGAGCCCAGCTCCTTTGGGGAGCTTCTTAAATTTCACACGCAAACTGTGCCTCTTCAGGAGAAGAGAAGGATTCCCACACTTGTTTTCTTGCAAGTCCAACTATTATTTTGGTCGATAATAGGAAGAGTGAGGTGGGGGAAGCCCACAAATTCCCACTGATTGATTTTCCACAGCTCCGGAGTGTGCATTCAATAATAAATCCAATGGAATTGAGAGTTTTGCGTTTCCTCCCAAGCACAGTAACGATGGGTACCCTGCAAACTGAACTTCCACAAAAACAGCTCCAAAATTGGTGCTCACCATCCCAAGCTTAATTATTTTCCCATTTGATGACTGCTCCTATCCAACAAGGATCCACCTGTGCTCCCAGTGCAAGACCTCATCCGACACTCATTCTCCCCGATTTTCTTTCAAAACTGCCTTCTAACTTCCTCTAATTCAACTATACCCAGAATCAGGCCACAGTCTGAATAATTAACTGTCAGATACTTCTTCCCCCAGCTGACACACAGATTCTAAACTTAAACACACAGAAATTAACCTAAAAAACCCACTATCACACCCAAGGCTTGTAAAAACTGCGTTTCTTTCTTCAGTCTGCTTTTTTTAGGCAACAGGTGAGGAAAAGATGGATAATTTCTCCAGGTTCCTGCACACGAGGGGGCTATCCCAGCCGGCTGACCTGGCTGACAAATCCCTGGCATTCCTTGTACCTCCACAAATTCTCTTTTTCTGTCCCTGCCTCCACAACGTTCCCTTCACTATCTTGCAATCAAACAAGTCCATCAACCTCGTACCTTTTTTTTTTTTTTTTTTGGTTTTGTTCAGTGCTCATGGCCCTGACTGGTGCTTGTTTCACCCTTATACAGCCTTTCCAAAATTCTGTATTTTCAGGCCACAGCCACAGCTTGCAAGGTCAAGGTGATGGGGAATTCTCCTTTTAATCTCAACAAACAGCAACTCTTCGACAAGTTCCTCTTGTACGGAATTTTTTTTAAAATACAGTGATTAAAAGCACAGAATGGTTTGGGTTGGAAGGGACCTTAAAGCCTAAAGATCTTGCAGAATTGGCACGTGAAGGACTTTGAAAGCTATTTTTACGAGCAACACGGAAAAAAGGCAAGTAAACAACACAGGAAATCTTTCTTTACAAATAAACTTTTAGCCAGAAAGTCTTTTTAGTATCAGTTCCAAGCAGATACACAAACAGTAGCACCAAGCAGTAATTAATAAGTCCCTTCTGGGTTTAGAGCAGTTTTCCCAGGTATTCATCAGAAAATGACATGAAAACCCTCACAAAAAAGGGATTTTTTTTTTTTTTTTGGTCACGACTGACAATTAATGAAACAATACCCAAAAAAAGAAACAAACAAAAACTGCACACGAGGCTTTTTCTGGTATAAAAACGCCTCAGACAGATTTCCTTCCATTGTCTCTTGTTTTATGAGGGGAAAAAAGGTCCCAAAGCACAGGAGCGGCAAACACACACCCAATTTCTCTCCTGTCTGGAAGTGCTTGGAGCTGAGAAGGGCATTTTTCAGGGCTCTAAGAGGAGATCTTCTACTACTCAGCCTTATCTTCAGGTTCCCAAAAACTGCCAACAAGTGGGAAAATAAACAAACACACCCCCAAGCACGTCTGAGGACGGCCACGATTCTGTTTTGTGGGGGATTTTCGGCTTCATTTCAGTACCACCAACAGGCAGCTATCCAAGGAGAACGTCTGAAGGAAGCCACAATTAATGGAAATTCTGTCACAGGAATGATTAAATCTGGTAGAAAGCTTTTGACTGAAATGAAAATAAAACAATGTAGTGTATTATAGTGTGTATTTTTATTCTTCTATCTCCTTATCCCTTTGATGTGCCCAGGTTTTACATTAGAAATAAAACTGCAAGTTTGTATTCATCACATTTTTAAGTCCTGCAAAAAAAAAAAAAAAGATAATACAGATACAAAAGCAAATTTATTTTCAAGGCTTGCAGAGGAAATGTGGATTGGATACATAAATGGATCTCAGAATAATTAAACCATTTCTACACCTGAGTCTGTGCCACTCCAACTGCCCAGATTTTGTTTTTTTGTGTGAATCCAGCATTTGCCACATGCCACTGCACCTACTGAACTCCCAGGCGATGCAGAACTGCTGCCAAAAAAGGAGCTTTCAGGTCAGCACAATCGAACACTTGGTGGTGAGGGGTTAAAAATGAGCAGCAGCTTAACTCCACCACTGAACTGCAGGAACAAACAATCCAGAAACAAGCAAGAGATTACAACAAATGGGATTTAAGGGACACTCAGAGCTCTACCGTGGGGGCACAGAATCCCTGAGCTCCAGACACACCTCTGGAAATCATTCTGTCCACCCTTCACCCCAAGCAGGGCCAACAACCTCAGGGTGTCCAGGCTCCTGTCCATAGAATCACCACACAATTCCAGAACGGTTTAATTAATCCAGCTGAGTTAATTTTAAACGTTTCTGAGATTTCACAGCCTCTCCAAGAACCCTGCTCCAGTGTTTGTACATCCAAATATGAGATTCAATCATCTCTTGAAGCAAGGATCATCTTGGTTAAATTAGCCCATAGCTACCACAGACCCATAAATACGTCTTTTATCATCGTCATCATCATCCTCACCATGCTTCTTTACAGCTCCTGCCAGAGCAACACCCTCCTGGCAAGAGCAGCACACTCATCCGGTCTTTCCAACGGCTTAAAGGTGCTGAATTCTACAGTTCTGTTCACCTAAAAACCTGCTAATTTATTCCAAAGAAATTCCAGCTGGGCAGGCAGGGCACACATTGCTGTGGGGAGGAACAATCCCACCACTCCCCATGGAATCAGAGATTTTGGGTGGGACAAAGAACCTGGATTGGCATTTGCGAACCAGATCATGAAGGGACACTGTCCATGAGAACCGGGAAAATCTTCCTCTTTTCAAAAAACTCCCAAATTCTACAAAGGGAAAAAAAACCCCACAGAAATCCTTGAGGTTTTAGTGACTGATTGGAGCACAGATCATTTTCAGATGAGACAAAGATTCCCAGAACAACAAAAAGTTTTATTGCAAGGTCACCTAACCCAGATATGAGTCAAATTTCAGCATTTTCATGTTTGATCAACCACACTCCATCCTCACAAAGTGCAGCTGGCAAACACCAGCAAAATACGCATTATTCTAAATAATTCCAAACTCAACAACAACAGGGATCCTTTTCAGCTCAATTCCCATTATCAGAAAACAACATTTGGCAGAGAAAATGAACACATGTCCCGCATGCAGTTATGTCATCTTCCATGTGAAGTCTGTGCACAGCTTTAGTCTAACCAGACGTCCTCTGGTGCACTGGTTTTAACACACAAGTAACAGCAAACTTGAAATGCAATCAAAATATTAATTCATTAGAACTCTGATTTATCCAGTGACTTCACTAATCTCATCATTGCTTCCATGGAGATCCATGTGGTGTGTACACAACACTTCGGTCTTGTGGAGGTGGGGAAAACTTTCGCCTCTCTCCCCTTTTACTGGAGGAATGCTCCTCGTGTGGTTAGAAACTAAAACAATTCGTGAAAATAGAAATTGAGGGGACAAAAGAACACGGTTTGCAGTGTTAAATGCTCAGAGGGTACTGGATTATCAGGTTTATTTCATGTTATATATATTTCAGCAACTCAGGGAAGAGAAATCCATTTGTATTCAAATCTTAGGTGCCAGTTTCCCTCCTGATTAATCCTGTCACTTTTCCCATCAGGTTTATCCAAATAAATATTACCCAGAAAATTGCAAGTGCTGCTATAAAAGCACAGTGGAAAAAAAAAAAATCAGTAATTAAAGGTAAGGTAATGATGTTCTAGAAACAGAACAAGCAGATCAGGTTTCTCGTTGGTTTTGTTTCAAATGGACAGAAAAACCTGAAAAAGCAGAAGGTGCCTCAGCAGTGAGAGACCTCTGCAAGCACCTTGCCTTGCTCTGGAAACATTTGCTAGGCCCATGCAATAAATTAACAATAAATTAACAATAAATTAACAATAAATTAACAATAAATTAACAATAAACAACAGAGGCAGCCTCAACCTCACTCAAAAATGTATGTACTGATTTAAAACTGTATGTCCAACCCAGATCCAGCTGCAAACTCGTCCAAGTGTCAGATTTATTCCTGCAACACTTCAAGTCATACAGAAACAACTGAACAAACACGAATTCTGATGAGACCGTGCAGAGATTTTGGGCCTGGAGGGTTTTGCAGGGATCTGGATTCTGCAAGTCCTTTTAAAACCGCTTTTGATTTTCTGACCACAGCATTTCAACATCTGCTGGACCAACCAGACTGTCTGCAAGTAGCTGTGTCCCAGCTATCAAATCTTACTTAGTTCCCACTTTTCATCTGGAGCTGCTGGAACAAAGTGGGCGCCCACTTGCTGTACACTGTTGGGTTTTTCATTCCCAGGAACAAAGCAAAGTTTTCCCAAGCTCCTGATGGAGGGAGAACCTTTTCCCAAAGCTGCCGGAAGAGTCCACGACCACCCCCATCTATGAGGGCTGCAAATTGTTCAGAGGCCCCAAATCAAACCCACCCTGCTGCACTTGGAAAAAGCGGAGGGACAAACACAGCCCCTGCAATCTGACCCAGCCACAAACCAACCCTGTTAGGCCAGGTTTACTCAGCCCAGTCAGGCTCAGCAAAGCCCAGCTTCCATGGATCCCAGACCCAGAAGCTCCCCAGAGAGCTCTGGAGCTCCGGGGATGTCCCAGATGTGCTCCAGCAGAGGCTCCCAGTTGCTCACAAGGCCAACAGCTTGTTTTGGCTCACAATCCCCTTCCCTCCCCCATCTGGGGTGCCTTTGATCTTCTGGCCTGTTCTGTGACTGCAATTCCGAGTTTATGGGATCGCAAAGAACGTGCGAGTCCAGCTGAGAGCCACAGAGTGAGAAGCTACTTGAAACATTTGATGGCAGGCAGCAAACAGCGTGAGTGTGGTTTCAAAATGGGAATCCAGAACTAGGATGTTCACCGGATTTTCCATCAAATCCATCTTAAAACAAATCTCCTGTACTATTAGAACAAACTTTGCTTCTTCACGGCACTAAATCTGCATTTTGCTAACTATCTCATTTTTGTCACTTCACCTCTTCTTCCCCTGCAAAGAAAGATCTGGAATACACTTATGAGGTTTGTTTTGAATAATTTTGAACAATTAGGAGTTTTAAGTCAAACAGAAAATGGCCAAACACTGCAGGGCCCTCAGGGCCATCCCTGTCACGCTGGGATTCCCTGCAGGATGCACAAGCCAAGTGATTCCAGGCTGTATCAGCTTTGAGCAGGGCCATATCCCAGAGCACCCAGCACAGAACTGCCATCCCAGCTGCTTTTGCTGCCAGGAGGAACAGGCTCCAGCAGCTCCTGGAGAATAGAATATGCCAGCAGTGACACCTTCACAGGTGCCAAAAAAACCCCTAAAAACAAAACTAACACCAATAAAATAAAATAATAATAATAAATATATATATATTTATATATTCCCATGAAACCAGGTTTATATTCTTTTATGAACATTTAAAATCGTATTACACTTCTGGAATCACAGAATCCCAGGTTGGTTTGGGTTGAGAGGGACCTCAAAGCCCATCCCGTGCCACCCCTGCCATGGCAGGGACTCCTCCCACTGTCCCAGGCTGCTCCAAGTCCTCTCCAGCCTGGCCTTTGACACTTCCAGGGACGCTGGGAGCCGCATCATTTGTGGAATCATCTCATTCTCAGCCTGATTCCACAGCAAATCTTCATATCCCTTTTTCTAGCTCAGTGGAACATCCTCACCAAGTGCCAGCGCTGCATTCAACTGTTGTGTAATGCAGAGACTTCAAAAAAACCCAAACCCCAACCCAAACAATGCCACAAGAGACATGTAACACAAAGCACAGCTTTCCCAGGAGCAGGATTCCACCCAAACCTCCTCACTGGGAGCTCAGAAAAGTCAATTTTGTATCTTCACACCCCCCCCTCCTGCACTAACCTTTCAAGTGCTACCACTTTAGCACAAAACTTATTTAAGAGCTGTTACGTACCTCTGACATTTCTCTTCTGGTTTGATAAATAAAAACATCATTATCCTACGGAAGGAGTTCTTTGTCCTCAGAACCGTATAAAATTTTTATATTACAACTAAAACCTGAGGTTTTGATTTCCTCCACATCAGGGATGGCTGGTTTAGCCCTTTTTTTTTTAAATTATTATGAGTAGCAGAAGATATTTTCCAATGGGCGAAATCTGAATTAGGGACATTCTTCCTTGCCCCTCTGCACAACATTTAATACAGTTCAGTTGCATTGTGAAGATCAGGCAAAGTTTGCCTTCATCTTTAAAGTCATGAGCTGTTTCTTCCACAGATAAAAAGTTTGTAGTCACCAACACCTGGCCCTGGCAACCTTGAGAAATTACTGCAGACACACAGAGCTGTTCTCTCACAGGGAGAGAATAAATTTGTTTACAGCGGTGATTTTTACAAATCAGAGCTCTATCAGTGCCCTCTTTAAGATAAAGCAAGCTTGAAGAATCTTCCTGCTCACACAAAATTCACCTAAAGGAATAACCTCCTTTCAGAAAGCAATTTCTTCCTTCTCTAAGACAAACTATCAATTGAATAATTTAGGTTATTAAACAAATTAAGTTTATGGTGTTACTAAGATGAATTAGTCATGTTCATCATGAAAAATTTAATCCTCCAGTGGGTTTTGCACCCTAACTGAAACTTTTTTTTTATTTTAAAGCTTATTTCTTGGTGGCAGAGGGGGGATTGCAATGGGAAAGAGGGGTGGCATTTATTTTTCATGTGCTGCTCACTTCACTGCAGTGAAGCTCCATTTCCAGCTGAAAAACCTAAACAGCAAATTAAAATAATTAACTAAATACTGCCAATTATTTTAATAAATAAATCATCTACGATTAGTACAAAACAATGCTTTATAATTCTTGTTTTGAAACTCGAGGAGCTGTTTTCTAGTTCCAAAGGTTCCTGAAGGACTAAATGAAGGTGTCCCAGTGTGACTGTACTCATTTCCTACTGATCTGATCCTTGAACATTGTTTGAGTGAGGTTGGTGATGTGAGGAAGGAACTGCTCATGGAACCTTTTGTGTCTCTTTGTGCAGCCCCGTTAAAATCCCAACAACAACAACATCAACAGCAACAACAACAAAAGTTCCAATAACATGAATCAGCAATACCGAGGGGTTAAAAACCATCCAGCCTTGAACAATCCTATCGCAGGTTTGCATCTGCACGCTTCATTTTCTGGGATGAGGAGCAGTCAGGACTTGAGACTCGCTTCAGAAAACTCAGATTACCAGAGAGAATGAGAGCAATGAGAGCATGAAGCCCTTGTCTGAATTCCCTCTGTGTGTGTCCAGCCTGTGAGCCTTCCCCAGAGATGAAGAATCCTCCAGAAAACTTCTCCAGTTTCCAGAGAGAATGAGAGCACGAAGCCCTTGTCTGAATTCCCTGCGTGTGTGTCCAGCTTGTGAGTCTTCCTCAGGGGTGAAGGGTTCTCCAGCACAGCAGGGATTTGCTCCCAAACCACCCCCTCGGTGCCAGGGGAGCCAGGTGCTCACCCCATGCACCATGAAAAACCTCATTTGTTTCTGTCTGAGCTTTAATTAGTGATTTCCCTGCTCCTTCTCTAATTAATTATGCCAAAAGCCGCCCCCGCCATCAGTGTCAGGCGGAGACTCACGCTCAGGAGTCTGCACAGAGAAGGAGGATCTGAGCAGAGGTTCTCAGGGTCTTTCTGGGAGTCATGACGACAGAAAGCTGCTGTGGTGGTGAATAAACAGCACTGCATTTTCTGATTTAGTTCTCATCTAAAGCAAGGCCTTGCTTTTCGGCCGGACGAAGCGCTGCTTCCAGGGAATTCAAAAATCCCGAGGCTGGAAGGGAAGACTAAAACGTTCCTTGAAAAATTCAAGTTCTTGAGCAAACCCCAAAAGGAAGAGACTGTGAAGAGCTCAAACTTTTGTGCACAAACTGAAAAACTCCTCTCCCAGCTGGGAGCAAGCTGGAACTTGCACCAGGCCCTGCACACCCTGGCAAACTCCTTAACTGTTGGGAGCAGACAAAGTCTGTTTAGTCACGTCTGCTCAGGGGGAAGGACATTACAACACATCTGCACTGCCTCTTTCCACACAGGTCAAGAAATCCTCCAAAGTTGTTTTTCCACCCCTTTTTTCCCATTTAAAGGATTCCCCCTCAGCCAGGTTGGCCACACAGCTGGTGACAAAGGAGCTCACAAATGAGCAGTGGAACTTCAGAGGCACCGATGGAGAGAATTTCTTTTGTTGAACCTCATCTCTTAGGGTTTTTTGCTTGTGAAAAATCAATCCTCCTCAGTTCTTTAATGAGACATGAAGCCTAGACGAAGTTTTTTGTTCAGGTGCAAGGCTTAAGATTCTCCAGAACACAACATCAAGCTGAAGGGAAGAGTGGACATTTCCATATAAATCCCCAACACTGCCAGGGATGTCTGGAGGGATGTTGAGTTTAGAAACGGCTTGGAGAGATCTCCAAACTGACCTGCAGTGCCCGCTGAGGACAGCAATGGGAACTGCAGACCAAACTGGGACACGAATCCAAACTG
Organism: Chamaea fasciata; assembly: GCF_029207755.1. NCBI lineage: Eukaryota > Metazoa > Chordata > Aves > Passeriformes > Sylviidae > Chamaea > Chamaea fasciata. Next base: position 4,562,630 of record NW_027094098.1, read on the forward strand.
GTGGCTTCATTTCTAAAAGGATGGAGCAGGTGGCAGGACTCTTTCTAAAATATTCTAGCAAGGCTTCTAATCCATGTTCCAAACCAGCCAAAAGCTCTTCCCGCTCCACAGAGCTGGGCTGATGTCCCATAACCAGCAAAATATTAAACCAAATAATATACAGTATACAGTATATAGTATATACAAAATATATAATAGATAAAATATATAATATAGAAATTAGGACACAAATCTTACTGGTTTGGATCTCTCTGTCTCATTGGGAGCATGGTGGAACCCAAAGGTGGATTGATTCTGCTGGAGTTTTTATGTTTATACGGAAATATCCACTCTTCCCTTCGGCTTAATTTTGCATTCTGGAGAATTTTAAGTCTTGCACATGATACAAGTAATTTATTTTACCAAATTCTTAATTAATATATAAAATACATTTAATAAATAGTTGAAACTTACTTGAAACTTCATTACTTCTGAACAAAAAACTTTGTCTAGGCTTCATGTCTCATTAAAGAACTGAGGAGGATTTATTTTTCACAAGCAAAAAACCCTAAAAGATCAGGTTCAACAAAAGAAAGTCTTTCTCTCCATCAATGTCTCCAAGTTCTAATCTGGAGCAGTGATAACATCAGTGCCATTAGTTTAGAGACAATTGCTGTTTGCTTTATTTTAGAGCAGCCAATCAAAAAGGGATTTTTCTCCAGACTAGAACTTTTCCCACACCAAAGAGAAATGAAATTCATATGGAGCCCAAGCACAAAGCTGGGCTGGCACATCCCAATTATTTCACTGGGGGGAATTTGGTTTCTAAATTCTGGCACTGCTGCTGCTAACACGAAGGAGTAAGTCAAACCCCAACAAATCATTCGAAAGGCAGAACAAGTAACAAGTTATTATCATTATAAAAGTTCATGCAGAGATAAGAAGTGCCATAAAAATTTACAGAGAATTATGCAGTGAGTCAAAGGTTACTAAAAGACAATGGGAAATGGGATAATTCTTGCATTTCTTCATGTTTGTTACAGGACTCAAAGGACATCAGATCAGCAGGATAATGGGACAGAACTGAGTTCCCTGACTTACTCACTATGGCACAATTACATTAATAAAGGGAATTTTTGTTACTCTGAGAAAATGGTGGCGTCACTTTGATTTACAATCCATACAAGAAAGAAATTAGGAGCATCTCCAGAAAGGGCAGCACCTGAACTGATGAAATCATGCAGCAGTGAGACTGAAGGACAAATGTGTTTAGGTTGTCTGATTACTAGTGACAGCTCCCTGAAAAATGAGTTTAAGGAGATTTATGGGATGTGTTTCATAGAAACGGAGATGAAAAATTTATTCACTGGGTTCGAAAATCATGGCAGAGTGGAAACATCCTGCAGGAGAAAGAAGGTGTCAGAATGCTGAGAGCATGGGAGAAGAGAGTTCAAAAGGAGATTGAAACAAAACAAAATCATTTCTCAGACAAGCTGAGAGTTCAGGCACGAGAAGCACGGATCAAAACACGGCCAAGCTTATGGTGACTGACAACACAGAGGACAAAGAGGTGCCAGAATGAAAAAATCCTTCCTGCAAAACATGGGTAAAACCCGGCGGAGAACAACTGTGGGGACGGTGCCATATGGGGCTGAATAAAAGAGAAAATCCTGGAGGTGACAAACCTTCAATACCACACAAAGATCCTCCTGGACCAGGAAAGTCATCGCTGTACTGGTGGCACGTCTGCCTGAGGAATTCATTTCCCCTCTGCAAGAGTCAAAACGATGATGTGGACCAGCATCTTTGAGAAATATTGGGATCCATGGGAATATTATGATTTTTGAAGTTTATGACTGGATTTAACAAAATAAATGAGTTTTAAATACTGGAATATATGGGAATATTATGATTATTGAAGTTTAGGAATTGGATTAAACAAAATAAGTGACTCTCAAATATTGGGACATACGGGAATATTATGATTTTTGAAGTTTAAGAACCGGATTAAACAAAATAAATGAATCTGAAATATTCTGATATATGGGAATATTACGATTTTTGAAGTTTAGGAACCAGATTAAACAAAATAAGTGAGTTTTAAATACTGGGATCTATGGGAACATTAAGATTTTTAAAGTTTATGAACTGGATTAAACAAAATAAGTGAATCTTAAATACTGGGATATATGGGAATATTGTGATTTTTGAAGTTTAGGAACCAGATTAAATGAGACGGGTTAATTCTGGCAGCTCTAACAAACCAGATCACAATGGTGCTCATGCCACGAGCTCGCCCCACCCCAGTGGAGCTCAGCTGACCAAGCAGGGCAGTTCTCATCACTGTGATAAAAACCTTCTCCAGCCTCCTATTCCCAAAGGGCTGCACGATGGGAATTCCAGCCTCCTGCTGAACCTCGTCCTTCCAAATTGCTTTGTCTGTTTTGGCCTTAGGCTGAGTATTAGAAATGATAAAAGTGCTTCTTTCAAACTCAAAGCAAGACAGCTCCAGTGCCAGTGTCAACATGACAGAGCGCTCGTGGCTACGAGGGGGGAGCAGGGGAAAGAGGGGCAGGAGAGAACTCTGCTCTTCATGCTGGGCAAGTAGGAACAGAATTTTTCTTCCTGGCTGAAGCCCAGGCTTATCCCACCGTATTTTTAACCTTCTCCAAGTTGACTAGGCTGGAATAGCTGCTCTGGCAGCAGTTAGCTGCAAATCAAACTCGCTAGAATTATTCCTACAACATGAAAACACGAAGAAACGTCCCCGGAAACGGTTCTGCGCCTTTGATACGAGTTCAGGGCTCCTTTAATCAGGGTTTGCCTCCTTCAGAGACACTGAAAAGAAACAACCAACCAAGGAACAAAGAGGATTTCTTGAAAGGAAGCCAAAATGCAAAGTTTTATGCTGACCTACACATATAAGGTAAGGAGGGGTTTTTTTCCCCCCCTCAGTGAGTGAACAAAAGTTCAGTTTCAGGAGGAGAATACCTTTTTGACAGCACATAAATTGGAATTTGGGACAGACAGACACACAACCCCAACAGACTGCAGTGCCTTGTCACAGCACTCAAGCACCACAGAACATTGCCAGCTGGAAGGGACCCACAGGGATGCCCAAATTACACCCAAGTAAGACTTTTCAAATATAATAATTAAGATCACAGAATCATAAAATGGCCTGGGTTGGATGCACACAAGTGTTCACCAAGAGCCAGAACAGAAAGTCTAAGCAGTCACTTATTTAATCCTGAAGAATTATTCCCCTGCCTAAGAGGAAATATTTATAATTGCAGACATTATAAGGTCCACAGAGAGTGTGTTGGAGGAATTTGCAAAATTCAAAGGGAGTTCACAGCACTGCAATGCCAATTTGAATTTTTCAGTGTTTCGACTCGCGCTGTTATTAATTTTTATGAGCAGAAAACACTCTAACAAACACAGGCAAAACATCCTGCAGACAAATGCAGGTAAGACTCAATTTAAAATGAAATACTTTTTATTTACATGATGTGCATAACCCCATGGAACGAGGCAAAATTTTCCACAGAGCACAAAGCCCAAACCAAGGCTGTGAATGCAAACCCAGCAAATTCCCTGGGTTGTCCCTTTAAGATTCTCCATGGCATGCAGGATTCTTACCTTGGATTTCTGTTTATGTACAGTAAGCTTCCACAGATTTTATTTATAAACTCTTGCTTGGAATTTTCAATTATTTTTTCCCCAGTGCTTCTCCTTTTATGGCCATCTGTTTCTTGCCATATTTTGCCCCAAGGCACATCAGCTGTCTCCACAGCTGAATGAAATTCCCATCTCTGGCTCAAAGGAAAACTTCTTAATTTTCTGTTTATTTGTTGAACTAGAAAGAAGCCACCCATCAAAAGGAGAAACCTTTGCCTATGAGTTGGGTCTTGGGATGCTGCATACATCCTCCCCACAAATATCTGTGTATTCTGACTCTGAAATGCAAGAAAATAAACAGGTTGTTGAGTGTGGGAGACCTAACTCTTGCTACAAATGTTAACACTGCTCCTAACTGTTTTATAATAGAGTTAATTCTTGAAAATTTTCCTCTGCAATCCATTGATTCTCAAATGAATAATTTCTTCCATGTATGAACTGAGTAGTGAACAGCAACTTGCAGAAGGAAAAATAATGATCTCAACCAGGGCAACTTAAAAAAACCCCTGGTGCCTGGCTTGGCATGATGCAAGAAAATGATGTTTAAATTAGAAAATTATAAATGGGCATAGCTGCCATCATTGACTCAGAAGAGAAAGTGAGACACAGGAGGGGAGAGGAGATGTGGAGGATTTGGAAGGAAGAAGTTGAAATATAAGCTCTATTTAGGCTTTTTATCTAACATTTTCCAGAAAATGTTTTACAGCCAGAAGCTTCAAGATGAATGAAAAGCTGCTTGGAATAGGAGAAGCATCCAGCTATCAACAGCAAAACAGTTTCCATCAAACCATCCACCAATCCCCACCAATTCAGCCCAAACTCACCAATCCCCACCAAATCTGCCCTAATCCACCAAATCTCTGAGCTCACACTCCTCATTTTGGCCTGATCACTCAATCCCCTCCAGTCCCCAGCTGAATTCCAGCCCCCAAACCTCCCCGGAGGGACTGGCACTGGGAAATGGAATGGGCAAGTGACCTGGGAGGAAGAAAACCCAAAGAGAATCCAAGACCAGTCCTAAAAGACAAAAAGGGGATGGAGCTGTGTAGTCAAAGTCTCAGAGCAAACGAGGGAGCTCCAGCCACCCCAGACTTTGCAGCTTTTTCTTGACATGTAAATATCCTACACCAAGAGGTTGTAGAGGTCGTTTTGCTTTTCCAGCTACTCAGTGCCCCAGACGTAAGGAGTTTTCTTCCCAAATACAAGGTACTTCCTTCCCTAATACAAGGTACTTCCTTCCCTAATACAAGGAATTTCCTTCTCTGCCAGCCTTACTGTGCTCTTTCCTTGCCTGCCACTGCTGTAGGACATTCGCTGTTCCACATCACCAACTCCAGCTGGAGAATCAGATGAACAAAGACTGAAGCAAGCAATAATTTGGACAGCTGGATCACTGGAGGAGTTTTCTTGCTCAGTGAGTGAGTTACATCCTGACTGCTTAACAACACATCTAGAGAGAGAAAAGGTCTTTAAAACCAGGCTCCAACCAGGCTCCAGTGATTGGGACACTGAGGAATCCCTCAGCTCCCAGCAGGTCCTGATTCCTGCCTGTCAAACAAAGCCTCCCACGTGATCCTGCTGCTCAGGAGATAAAAATCACTCCGTGTCTTTTGGGGACTGAGATCTTAATTCTGCTCCCTTTGAAGTCAGCCGGAATTTTGGCATTTATCTCAACGATGAAGGATGGGATCCCAAAGTGTTTGTTCAGCACTTCTGGAAGGATGCCAGCTTTCATAAAATCAATTGAAATGCATTTTTAAAGACATGGCCAATCCAAATATTTATTTGCAGGCTCCCAGACTCATCCCAGTATCTGGCATTTCTTTTCCAGCTGAAATGCACAGCCCATGCTCAGCTTGGCAGAAGCACTGACATGTTCGCCACGTTTCGGGAGCCAACATTCCTGTTCCTGCAAGCATTCAAGTCAGGAGCTTGTGAAGACTCAGCAGCACTGAAACACTGCTCACTTTCTCATCTTCACTAATGGAATCATGCCTTTGATAAATCTGGCCCAGCAAGATCTTAATCCTACTGTTGGAAGGAGTTCATGAACTTAGCAAGGTTTTCCCCCTTGAGAAAGAATCCTCCTCAAGATAAGTTATGATATTTGATTTTTCCCAAAAATTAATTCTATTGCTCCAATGAAAAACAAGAAGGCAAAAAAAAAAAAAAAAGAAAGAAAAATGCTGAGGGTGTTATTACCAACACTTTCTAAAAGTACTGAGCACTAATTAGAGTGGAAAATAAGACTTTTTTTCCATGGTGCTGGTTACCACTATCTTACATTTTCAGGACACCACATACTATAACGATTTGCTTTCCAGGTTTTTTTAGACTCACAGATAGAATCAGAACTGTGAGGACAGCTGAAAGCTTCCAGGGCAAAGAGAAAAGGCAGCAACCGTCTGCCACATCTGCACAATCTGATGCATTTGCTGAGTGCACAGGTGGAAAGAGAAATGAAAGCAAATCCTCAGCACAACCACTGCAGAGCTCGAAGAGGTCTTGCATGAACACATTTTTTAAAAAACTGACCTCCAGCATTCCTCGTAGTTTGGCTTTTTTTCTTCCTGCATTATTTACACGCCTGAATTCTCCAGATTTTCAACTTCTACAGTTTTTTGAAAGCTCCAAGTTTTCTATAAAGATCAGTTTCCCCATCGTGCTGTCTCTGTTACAGGCACGAAGTCCAGCACATATTCTCCATCTTCATACTTAATCCATCTTGAAATCTCCTTTCATTGTGTCAAGAATTATGAGAGTTTTTCTTAGAATCAGAGAAAAAATTAAGTTAGGGACACCTGGAGGTAATTTATTGTACGGGAAACTTATCCCATTTAAACCTTGTCCCTTTCACCTTTTTGCTTCCCAACCTCTGACAGCGTTTTCTGCCTAAAACGACCAAAATGTTGTGATCCAAGTGCAGTGCCTTAATTATGAGATTATTAAAAATGATTTAAATGAGATAAAAGTGTGAAAGTGTGGCATGAAACCACTTTTAAACCCTCAAACTCCTCAGGATGCTATGAAGTTCCCTCAGAATGAAGACTCCTCTGCAGGCACTGGAAATTTAAAATCAAAAATCTCAACCCTCACCACACTCCTGTGAAGGAAACTCAGAACTTTTGCTTTGTAAGATCACAAATATTTGTAACTAAAAGCTTTTCATTCACCACAGCAGAATGATTTTTGTTCAGCCTCACACAAATGAAGCCTGTCCTGTAAACTGCCCCTTTTCTTTGAGTCCAACCTCAATCAGAAACCAGGTTTCAGTATTAATGTAAGGATGTGACTTCCCTCTAAACAATATCATAAACAGCAAGGGAGACAACGGACAGGTGCAACCTCCCTTTTTTAACTAGGAGGAAAAATTCAGGCAAAACAAACAGTTTAGAGGTTGTTTTATTTAGTTAAGACTAACAAGTCCAAACAAGCTAAAGGCACCTCTCAATTTAGCATTATTTTCCTCCTGGCAAAAAAGAAAGAAGAGTATTTTTACAGTCAAACGACATTCGATTTTTTTTTTTTGGTTTTGCTTAAAACATTAAAATATTCCCCACACTTAATTATGAAAATCTCCCAAAAGACAACTTGGACACAAAAAAGAACAACAACCTGACTGCTATAAATTTTTTCTATTTAAGACACCTAAAACAAAGACAGCATGACAGCATAGATACTTCCAAAATCCAGCACTGACTGAGCCTTTGCAGAGAAGCCTTCCCCTGTTCATTCTCAAACCATCACATACAATAGCAGCTTGAGTTTCCATGTGCAAAAATATTCTAATACACTCAATTTTGGTCAGCGTCTTACATCACCCAGAGACGTATCTCTACAAAGCCAAGAACACAAAGAATTCCCTCTCTACCCCACATTCCCAAGGCCCAAAGGGGCACAGATCCAGCTCCGATTCACAGGGAGCTGGAAAAATTAACTGAAAAGCCAAAACAGAGCAGAAAAAGCCTGGATCAGATCCTGGCAGGATGGAATTACACCAGGACCCTCCAACCACGCTGGGGATGAGCAAGAGGAGGAGGAGGAGGAAGAGGGAAGGATTCACTCCACATTTGCTCCTTAGGGAACACCAGGCAGGTGCACCTGCAAGAAGTTTCCATAACTGAACGGCAAGCCTTGCACTGACTTTATCCTGGGTTGGTTTTGGCAAATCGCTTTCCTTGACTCTCCCTGGAAGTAAGAGAGGGCTCCTGCTGTGTGCAGGAGCTGGAAATGATCAGCCAAACCCCTCCTCTTCTGCTCTTACCCAAATACTTGCTGAGTAACAGCATCAGCACCCCACAAGTTGAATCCCCACACAGAGGGCGAGACAATCTCCAGCTCTCAGGTTTGGGTTATTTTGCCTGACATTTCTACATCCACAATTCTCTATTTAAATTGGGATCTGAGGCTCTACAGACAAGAAACTCCAGCAGTTTGGCTGAAGAATTAACAACAAAACCTCCCTTGGAATGACAGCAGCAGGAATGGCGCTGGTGGCACAGTTCGGGAGCTAAGTGCACACAAGAGCCACTGTCCAAATCCGCACTTAAGTGGTATTTTTATCCCACAACAAACCCCCAAATATCTGAAGACGAGCATTTTACTGCATCAGTGTTTTACAACATTTGACTGTTGGACGGAGAAAAATAGATTCCAGCCACTTCCAACAGGGTTTTTATACTTTGATTTTTCAAATCCTTTCCACAGCAACCGCGCACAACCAAGATAAATACCAAAGTGGATTTGTCACCTACATCTTCACTGCTAAAGTGGCTTCTTTGCTCTCCTAGGCAGAAAAATGTGCCAGATTTCCCTAAGGAAAACCATTTCTCAGTGAACTGAAGGAGAAGCTGGAATATTGGGGTCTCCCAGTTGCTGAAAGTACTTTTTTTTTTTTTTTTAAAATTTCTTTCTCTTTGGGGAGGGGAATGTGAGAATTTTGTGAGACCTCCGACACTGGAGACATGAGAACTGGGCTGAAGTGTGAGACAATGCAATTAGAAATCCAATTCTGTAATACCTGCACACTCTTGCCAACTTTGAATTTCTCTGATTTTTCCCCTACAGAAGTTTTCTGGAGGACAGCTGGGAAAAGTCTGCTACACAAGCAAGAGCTCTCAAGGCTTCATTAATTTCTGTCAAAATTCCATCATCTTAATTAGGAACTAATTTATAACCTGAAGATATTGACTGGAATTGAGTAACTTCAAGGAGTTCAAGAAAACTCCTTGTGTGTGAAAATTCTGATAGATCTTGAGAAACACCCCAGAGGCTTCACTTCTCAAATTAATCCTTCAAAAAGACACAATTGTACTGCAAGCATCACATAAAGACTTCAGATGTTATCTCCCCCAATTCCCTTCCACGGAACAAATCAAACAGAGCTGAATGTTGTAAAGTCATGTGCAGATAAGTAAATTGTTTGAAATGACTCAAAACACAGCCCTTGCAATGGGACAGTGGCTGCAAAGTTACTGCACCTTTCAACATTCAAGAGAGATACCACGAAATGTCTTGAGATTATAATTTTTCAGCATTTGATTGTCACTACAGATACCTGCATTAAATACGACTAACTTTGGAAAGAGCTGTGAGAATAAATTAACTTTAGAGTTACAATCATGAAAAGACCTTGCCCTGAAGCCTGACTTTATTATCAATAACCACAAGAGGAAAGCTTGAACGAGCAGGAGAGGCACAGCCCTCAGCAACTCTTTGATTCTGAGTTTTGAAACAAAACCCTTTCATAAAAGGGCTGGTGGTCCAAGCTTTGTGCAGAGACCCTCCAAAATCTCACAGTATTTGCACAGGAGTGCCCTTAAAATATCTGATTAGCACCAGGTTCCTATAAAAACATTCTACAATTCCAGATTGCCATGCACATTTCAGAGCTGAAAGGAGCCCAAGTATCATTTAATTCACCGTGAATTTTTTGTTGTGGTGTTGTCAGACTGGAACTGCCCGTGTCAAATCAAGTACAGCTGCATTTCCAACCAAGCACACAAAACACAGCAGTGCTGAAGTAGATGGGGACTGGAAAAATACCTCTCTTTGGCTGGATTATGGAAAGAAATGGCAAGAGAATGCATCCCCAACTCACAATAAGCAATTTCAATGCCATTAGTTTTCGGTTTGGAAATAAAGATCAACATTTGATTTTGTTTTGACATTTTGTTTTTCATTTTAAATTAGGTTTCGCTTGCTTTCTAGTTTTTTTCCCCCTGAAATTATCGTGTTAGCTGGTAGGATTAGGTATTTAAATCAACTTAATTAATCTTCGTTATTCTGTGAAAGCAGACAAGTAGGTATGTGATTAAAATATCTTAAGTGCATTTTTAGTTGTAATAACATAAATCCAACCCTGGAGTGAACGGCCCACACAGGGATCAAACCCAGAAATTTGGTGGTTTTTAGCACCACGCTGTGATAAACGGAGCCAATTATAAGATAAATCACCTCAGAATATCTCTGGGGGTCAGAGAAATGCTCTGGGGACACTGATTTGATTCAGTTTGCTTCCACTACAGGAGGAGAATATTCTTATTAGTAGAAATTGTTGCCTTTCGACTCTTGTCTTCTCCTCACCCTCAGCAGCTCTCAGGAGATGCCAGCTGTGTATAATATGTATATATCAATGATATGTAATATATTTATATGTGTATATATACACACATATAAATATATAATAAAATATATAATATACAATATATAATACATAATAGAAATAATATATAATATGTATAATATGTATGATATAAGATATATTTTTATAAATGAAACATATAATATCTAATAAATATAAAGATCAGAGAAAATATCTAATACATCAACCATGTATTTAATATAAATTTATTTATTTATTTGTGTGTATATATATTTTTTTTTTCCCCCTGAACCAGGAATAGCTCAGGATCATTTTTCTCACAATTCCCAGGGAGCCACAGGAACAATTTTCTTTCCTCAGCCAGAAATTCCCTGTGGGCCATGCACAAGCACCCAGTCCCCTGGACAAATCTGGAATGACAGCACTCAGAAACCCGAACCAAGCCCCTTCCTGCTCCCTTCCAGAGGAGCACACTGATAAACATCTGGGCTCTGGAAATCACTCGGGGATGTTTGGATTGTGTAGCAGCACACTACTCTCACACACTGCGCTACAGCATCACATGATCCTGCACTTTTCCAAGAAAAACCCAGTCAAGTGAAAAGACTTCATTACCATCAACTCTTTTTTCTCAAAAGTTACATAATTACCGTGCAATCTCTGATGAGATCTCATTTATTTGAGCTTTAATTACTCACTTCAATGAAAGGATTATTTCATAAAATATATCTTTGCACTTCAATAAAAAGCATAGGTCTCTCTTCTCTTCGCTGCATCTATTTTGTTTACCACTTGCCAAGATGTTATTTCACATACGTGAAAAGAAAACTGAACTGAACACATGTGAAAGAAACTCTTGGCAAAGGCCCTGCAAGGGCTTGCCATGGAGGAGATTAGATCCACAAGAAAAGTCTTCTACTTTTTCCAAAATCAACAAAGGTATTAAAAAAACCAAACAACAACAACAAAAATCCCTTCATAAAAAGACAAAAGAAAGGATTTTTCAGGTAACTCTGAATTTCCAAGGGATGAAGATTTTCCTCAGAAGATCTGGACATCTCTAACTGTGTGTCCACCAGAAGGTCAGGGTTCCCATGCTGAGGAAAGGCAGAATTATGAAGTCCTGGTTTCATTCCACTCTTCGTTCCTCACAAGAACGAAAACTCCCAATTAAATCATCAACAACTCTGATTGGAATTTCTTTGATTGATTAGAATTGTTGTTGTTAGAATTCTGATTAGAAGTGTGGGGCAGGACACATCAATCCCGCAGCCTTCCTTCATTTTTGCACCATCTTTCTTAGCCCACAACTCACATTATCATCTATTTTAGTCCATTAGAAATGTTTTAATTATTAATTTGATAGCTCCAGTTTGAGAGATGTTAAAAAGCAAATTTCTGACCTCCTGCATGCACAATTCCTGCAGACCAACACTTAATATCAAGACAGGAATTTGTTGCACACTTGGCGTTTGCATCTCTCGAGTTCTCAGCCGGGGCAGAGAATTGTTTTCAGCCAAAGAGATGCTTTTGTAAAATTGAAAATGAAATTATTTCATTTAGCAGCTTCATCTCACCAAATGTGCCCAAGTTCAGCTCCCAGGAAGGTTTTCCAGATTCACGAGAAGGTGTCTCAAAGATGGAATTTCAGGAGACACAAGTTCAGGGAAAAGAGTTTTACAAAGCTGCTACATAACTTCAATGTCATAAAGAAATATTTTCGAATATTTATTAACTTATCATGTATCTACTTTAGATTATCCCTAAAATACTGCTAAAATCAGGTTGAATTACACCATCAGCTATGCCACACTTGTCCATAACAGCTGGACTGTGCAGCTTGGACAAACTTGCATTTATTTCTTTCAACTTCCCGACAGCCAAAATAGAAAAGTAAATGCCACAAACACCCATGGAAAACTCCCTCTTAAAATTATTTTAAAGCTAGCAATTTTCTCACAATTTAAAAAACTTTCCAGTTGAAAAAAACCTAGTAAGAGTGAGACTGAGCTCCCTGACAAAAAAACCCACAAGAGCAGAAACGAAACTCGGAAAGGATTCGAGGATCCCTGACTGCTCCTTTTCTGCAAGAAATTCCCATTTCCGTCTAACCTGAAACAAAAATCAGAGATCTGAGGAGATTTATGGCAAATCAAACTGCCCTTTTATCCCTGTCACAAACCACAGATTTTGGTTCAAACCCAGTTATTACAGAAAAAACGAATCACATTTCCACAGTACAGCACAGACCACTGGCAGATCAGAGCCCTTCAAGGTCTTATTAGCAGAAATTGTTGCCTTTCAAGTCTGTTTTCTCCTCACCCTCAGCAGCTCTCAGGAGATGCTGGCAGGTATAAACATGCTTTTCTTTTAATTACAGAACTGGATTGCTGCTGTAACCGATTCCCAGCTCCAGCAAATTATCATCAAGTGCCCATTGTGCATAACAATCATTTAATGGCCGACAAACCATAATAAAGAGAGCTTTAATGAAGAAAGCTGGAGAGCTGCCCGAATTTTATGGCTCCACACTCCAAAAGAAAAGAGTTACAATCTGTATTTAAGATTAAGGGAGCCTTTTAATCCAGATGGCCAGAATTAGACGAGGCAGTGCAGGGAAATTTTGATCAAAAGCTGGTGCAACATGAAAGTCCCCAAAATTCCCCCAGTAAACCACGGCTAATTATTGCGAACACAGGCCGCACGTTCAAGTTGTCTTGGGAAGAACTCAGAGGGAAATAAAATGTGAATATGTTGCTGTGTCTGTGATAATTCGCTCACCCATTAGCTTTTCTATCATAAAGCAGCAAGAGATCTCTGCAGGCAGAACTGTTTGGACAGCTAAATAGAAATTTTCAAGAAGTTCGCCAAACAAACGACGAATTATTTCAGGTTTTCAGCTTTAAGATACAGCTGAGTAAAACTGAAGCTGCTGCAACTGAAATTTGAAAAGGTCCTTAATTCATTAATAAATCACACTCAAGTTTCACCCAAGTTTGCTCCCCTCTGCTTTAATTTTTCGGAAGTCTCAGCATTCCTCAGCACTGCTCAGGAGATGTTGCTTTCTCTGTGATAACTCACTCACCCATCAGCTTTCCTATCATAAAAGAAAGCAGCAAGAAATCTCTTTGCAGGCATTCGTTCGGGGAGCTGCTTGCACAGTTAAAAAATAACATTTTCAAGGAATCTGCCAAATAAATGACGAACTATATCAGATCTGCAGCTTTAAGATACAGCTGACTAAACCCGAATCCCTCTAATTGTTCTTTAAAAAGCACAAATACTGATTTTTAGTAGAGCAATAAAGCAGCACGGGGCTCTGCTTTCCAATGACTCCCTTCCTGCTGCTGGGGGATTTGGAGAAACCCCAGCGCGGGGAGGTACACAAAGAAGTTGATTGCTCAGCTCCTCTACAGTAAAAACATTTGTCTTTTGCACAGTGTTTTTCTGCTGATGAAATAAAACCCCTGTAAAATTCATCAATTAATTAGAAATCATAAGAGTCCTGCCAAGTTTGAACTTGTACAAACCCAGCTTCGTTTCACCTTCCAAAAACACCCAGCAAGAGCCCACGCTGGACACCTCCTCCTTCTTGCTCTGATGTTTCCATCCATTCCTTTGAGCTGCTTGCTGAACTGTGGCATAAATCACTTTGTCACAGTCAGAAATACTGATTCAGACAGAAAAATTCAGAAACCAGGAACTCAGGAACTCTGCTGAGGGTGGGTAAATCCCAGGGAATAATGATGTTGCTCCACAGCATCCTGCTCCCTCCCTGAGCCCCCTGAGGGTCAGAGCAGCCCTGGCAGCTCTGCTTTCTGATGCTCTGCAGAGTTCAGAAGTGTTCTGGGCTCTGCCACAGTGACTTGCTGCTCCTGCAGAGCTGGAAGGAGATCACTGACGGCATCTTTGATTCGTGTTTTTTTCTGTTTCATGATTTTCTGACAGCAGCAACCTTTGAAAGGGTGCCAGGCTCCTTCGAGTGAGGAAAGACTGACAAAATCGGATCACTGCTGTCACTGCTGTCCGTATTTGTATTTTGTGTTATTTATGTGCACACACACAGAAGGAACTTTAGGTCTCCCAGCTCCCAAACACACACCAAGGGCTGCTGCAAGCACAAAAGCTGCCAGATAATCTGGTTTTTCCTGTAAAAAACAGCAACATTTCTACCGCACGGATTAAAGGAGTCGAGGAAAAACTTGCCGAGAACATAAGTGACACACACAGAGGGTTGACAAAAAGGGAATTAAGACCCCAACATCTGAAACCCCAGGCGCATCCTGGCTGCACAACATCTTTAATTTTCTAAATGTTATCATTTTCGCTCTGAGCTCTCTCAGGGTGAACAAAATATTATTGACACGACTGAAAATCAGCAAAAACTCCTGCAGCAACGGAGCGTGAGCTGAATCTCAAACTGCGCTGCCAGTGGTAACAGCATCTCCTGGATTATTTGCAGATCGAGAAGTAAAAAGTAAATCCTGTCCAAAAGCAACAGCAGTGATGGAACCGCTGTTCCCTCTGGAACAAGGAGCAATCCAGGATTGCTCAGTCCCCCTTCTCCCAATTCTTCAAACCGTTTTTCTCTTGTGCAATGGTCAGGGCTTGTGCTGCTGCGGACACTCAACAGCACAGCCCTGGAACAGGAATTGAACAGTGCAAGAAAAAACCAAAGATTTTCCCTCAGTGAAAAGTCTCCCATATCTTACTGCCAATTGTGTTCCTTAAATCTGGGCAAACACACTTGGTGCTAATAATGTGGGGGGAGTTTTCATGGAAATTCGGCCTATCCAAAAAAATGCTGTATTTAACAGTCACTGTATTCTTGTGCCAGGAAAATCAGAACTGTCACTCACAAGGGTTTACACACAGGAAAAACCAACTCCAATGGAGCTGGGACTTGGTCAAATTCAGCAAAAACAGCCCTGGAAAGGAGAAAAATCAAACAAAAGGAAAATCACACGTGAAATTTATTAATGAACGACACGGGAAGAAAATCTAATTGAGGAGAGGAGATCAAAATTGCCCAAACAAGACACAAAAAGAAGCTGAGAGCAGCCGGCCTGAACTATTCCAGCTCTTCCTCCAGGACTCATGGAAATCAGGGAAAAACATCAGTCAGACCCGTGTCTGCACTTGGGAATTGGCTCCTGCTCCAAAGCTCTGGTCAAGGGAATTCTCAGGATAACTAAGTTTAAAATTACAACCTGCCATACTGAAATAAACACCGGAGAACAAATCATTATAAAATAGCCATTAAAATGCCCCTCCCCCCCCCAATCAATGTATTGTTTATTTGTGGAATGCCTGCAATTGTTTTTTTAAGGGAGTGATAAAAATTCCTCGCTCACCGGGAGTCCATTCATGAGGGCAATAAATTTCCAGAAAATCCCATTTTTTATACAGCTCAAGAGAAATATTTTGGGATGCAAACTTAAAAAAAAAAAAAATAGTGCTTTTAAATGAATAGCTTTATTCTTTAAAACGAACAAAGACTTGCCTGCAATGTAAACAATGAGAATAAAATTTAAAAAAAGGAAGACCACAAGCCTTGTAACCTAAACACAATACCCATTGTCTGGAGTTCCCCAGTTCCACGAAGAACATCTGATTTTCATTCCGGATTAGAACATCCTGCTAAAATTACGACTATACTGGGAGAAAACTTCATTGAAAATTTGCAGAGGAACAACTTCAGCTGCGATGTGATGGCTGCTCCATAAGTGAGAATTCCCATTTTAACTCCGATTAAAATCCAATCCTGAATCCCTGTTGCAGTAAGTTTGGATGATCTCAGAACAGTAGAAAAAAAAACACCACATGGAACTCAGATCCACTGGCAGCTTTTGTCACTGCCCAGCCAGGGAGAGCTTGGCTCGTGGCCTGGGATGTTTGTAATTCCAAGAACTCCCAGAATTTTTCACTGAAGAGATATTCAATTGCCAGGGATAAAAATTCGACCGTAAACGTGCTGGATTTTGAGAACAAGGATGACAAACTTCTCTCAGATTTTCACTTCCTTGGCTCTTCTGCTCAATAAAAAGCCATGGAGAGACCTGAGTTGGACAAAAAATGGGAATAGAAGGAGCTTCTCCTCCTTTTCGTTTGTGTGAGGGGGTGAAAACAAATCTGGGAATTGCTGGTGATGACAACACGCTCTGGGGATTGTAATGAAAACACACAAAACCCAAAAGCTGCAATACCAGAAATTCAGCCCAGCTCCTCCTGGTGCTCCACTCTTTCCATGGAATTGGGGGGAAAGCACAGCAAAACCTTCCAGTGGAAAGTCCAGAAAGAAAAAAATCCTGACAGAAAAACCAGGGGCAGAAAGAGATGGACTCACTCTTGTCTGAATCAGGGCACGCATCTAATTCTGACAAAGGAACAGAATATTTTTTTAAAAAAAAGGTATCTGAAGCCATCAGTATCCCGTGGACAGCCTTAAATTTCCAAGAAATTAAGTCTCAGGCATGAAGAAGATAAGAGGAAAAAACAGGATTAAAAAAAAAGCTTTTTAAAAAAATATATAAATATTAGGGTTTGAAGTGTAACTTTTGATGCTTAATTGTCAAATGTGGAGGTAACAGGCCTTGGCAAGAGCCAAGATTAGAATAATTCCCCAGGCACAGAGGGCTGAGGGAGGCTGCTGACGAGGGGCAATGGGCTGAAGGAATATTTCCCAAAAAACGCCTGCAAAATTACACCTGATGCTCAAAAGGCAGGAAAAACAGGTACTGACAATTTCTTATTGCTCAACGGGGATGCAAATATTGGAAGGTGCGTGTTTGTACAAGAAAATCAACCAGAATATGAAATTGACTTTGTAGGGAGAGCAGAATAAACGCTGGGCAAGGCAGTGAGCTCTCACTAAAGGAACAAACAGAAGAAAACACAGCACCTGATCCTAACCTAAAGGCCACTCTTTGTACAGAACAAATTTAAATATTTAAATGCAAACAACAACAACAACAAAAGTATAAAAATTAGGTCTAAATTGGCTAACAGCACCACAGGATTACTCCTAACCTAAAGTCCACTCTTTGTACAGAACAAATTTAAATATTTAAATGCAAATTAAAAAACATTCAGTATAAAAATTAAGTATAAATCGGTGAACAGCACCACAGTATTACTGATGCAATTCCTTTGTCCAGTAGCTGTTTAAAATGGAAGTGTCTGCAAGCATAAATTGAATAAATGCTGCATTACTCAACCAGAGGATTGTGAAAGAACAGAAAGACTGAAGAAAAATTATGGTGGGTTTTTCTGTTTTTTTTTTTAACATGACAAGGCTCAGGAAAAGTGCAAGAAAGGGCCAGTAATGAACAGCATTTTTGTAACTTTCTGATAAAAAATAAAGTCTCTTATTGAAAAGAAGATTGTTTAGAAGCACTCCTGTATCAGCTTACAGCTCCCATTAGAACAAAAGAATACAAAAATAACAGCAAGTGTTACAACAAGTGTCGATTCTGAGAGTTTACCACGAAATAACTTGAAGTCAGTCTGCAAATCAGGAAAGATGAAAAGATGAACATTTTTATTTAAAATCCAACACCCAGAGCACGCAAAGGCAACGCAAAATCAAAGCCAAAGCAGGCAGGTGTGAACCAAACAGAGAAATTATGGAGCAGAGAGGACGTGAGAGCAGGAGTTGGGAGCAGGGAATCCAAAGGAAACAAGAGATGGGATTGAAGGGAGTGAGTGAGAAAGGAGAATTTCCTCACTAAATTCCCAGCAATGACACATCTTGGAGAACTAAAGCAAAACTGAGAAAATGTTAAAAATAACAGGAATGGAGGAATGTTTAAACCGACCCCTATTGGATGGGGCTGGAGCACTTTTTAGTAAACTGGAAAAGCACAATAGGAGGATGGGAGGTTTTGAATGCTTAACACAAAACATTTGTGGCCCATGAATGGAATAGTTCCAGCTCCCAGCAACAATGACAAAATTGTCACAGCAAAAGGGAAACCAGGAAAGTACTTCAGAGCAAAAATAATGCCAGTGGTTTGCACAGCAATAACATCTGTGACCATGTCAATATAAGCACAGTAAAGAATGAGAGCTGCCTCCATTCAGCTTTAAAAATACCTTTGGGTGGGATACAGAGAGAAAAATGAGCTGAGGGCCTGCAGGGCTGGAGAAATCCCAGCTGTTGGGTTTTGTGGACTAACAGGATTTTCTTAATTGCCACTAATTTATAATCTGGGCAAGAGATTATTTCCATTCTTCCCTCCAACTCTCTGCCATCCAGAACAAACAGATCTTTGCATCTGAAGGTTTTGATTCTGTGATGGCCCTCACAGCACAGAATGAGAAGTTTTAAATGAAAACAGCCCAGTGCCACTTGGACAACGGGCTCTGCAAGCCGACACTTCAGAGCAGGGCACCCTTTCCCCACACGTGGCTCTGCAGACTCTGATTTACCCCCCAAATGGTGAGAAACACACCCCAGCACCAGGATGGGCTGGTTTGGTTTCCAGGCTGTGCTCCTGCAGGACGAGGAATGAGCCCCTGTGCTTCCCCACCTGTTTCCCGGCAATGGGAGCGCTCTGCTGAGCCGCACACGGATCACACTGTGTGTGTGTGAGGCTCCTGTCAAACCCCCCATGTGCTTCTTCACTTGGCTCCTCACTGTGTAAAGCCCAAGGGGCTCCCAGAGTTCACCCAGCTCCGGCAAATCCTCTGGAATGTGTCCAGCTTGTCAACCCCCCCGCCCCCAAAACTGCAACGTGCACCTGGATTCCTCTGTACTGTCTGCTCCACAGCCCCCAGAGAGAGACTTCAAAAGGTGCAAAAGACAACAGGTATGAGAAATTACAGGTTTTACTCTGCAGGGAAGTGATTTATTGATGCTGAGAGCTTAATTTAGTAATCAGACACTATCTGAAGAGGAAAAAAAAAACCCACTCGGCCATGGAATAGTTAGATGAGGAAGCTATTCCAGCTTTTGATGTAGTTTTGCTCCAAATTCAAAGTTAAAAAGACTGGGAGATAAGTTATCCAATTTACTGAAATCCAATCTCGTACTGGATTTCACCCAGGGCTCTATCTCAAAGGCAAAAGGGACTTAGTCATATTTTTACATAACTAAATTCCTGAGTCACATTACAGAGGGGAGAGTCAAAGGGAGCTCAAGAACGATTTCTGCCATCACATATTTTCTCTTTAGAGCACTGCTTGTAAGGAATTAATGTTGTAAGACTTACTTCAAAACTTAACAAACCTTTCATCATCGATTATGGCTCATTGCTCATTCAGCCTCCCATTAATTCCCACAGCACTAATTCTGCACCGTGCTATCAAGAGCAAACGATGACTGCTGAGCTAATTTTAAGAGAGCAATAAATAATTCGCAATTAATCATCTGTTCAAGCAATAATCCTTTGGAAACATCTCTGCAGTACTGTTCCTTCACAGAAAGGAATGGAATGCAGCTGTCTAGAAAGCGTTTCTGGATGTCACAGCACTCCCTGAGCTGGGTGAGAGAAGCAATGTCAAAAGGCTGCCAGTTTTATCCAGCTGAGATTAATGAAATGATCCAATGGATGGGAGATGCGCTGAACTCCTGATTCACAGACAAAAGAGACCTTGCAGCAGCCCAGCACACCACAGAGCTGCTTCCCATCTGCATTTCCCCTCGAAATACACTACCTGTGACTAAGTTTAGCAGGAAAAAAAAAAGCCAATTTCAGTCCTTTGTTTCTAAAGCCACGGTTCACCCCTTCCTCTTGCCTTGCTCACACCCACATGACCATTGCTGTCACTCACGCTGCTCCCAGGATGTTTTATCCCAGAGATCCAGCCCATCCCCAGCAGCTCAGGCCATTTCCTCCCCCACGAGCTGAGGAATTACCCGTCATTTCAGAAATATGATCTCGATCACATCAACTCTGCTGCACCTCGCTGCACTCATTAAGCCTCGTTTCTCCGTGCAAAAGCTGGGTTTGCTCCTTTCTGTACATTATCCAGCAATCCGGAGAGCTAAAGAATGCTCCCATAAAATTCATCAGTGGCTCGGTGTCAGTTCAGAGCTGTCAAACCTGCTGATTCATTTCGGCAGCATTTACTGTGCTTCATTAATTCTAGAGCTCAATGTTTTCAACAAAATAATGAAGTTATATATAACTCAAAGCAGCAGCACCAATAAATCCTTCAGGCCTTTGGCAACTCCTTTAATCCAAAGTAATCATGTTTCCTTGTATAACAAGTCTTGTGATGTCTGTAATAGCATCTCACTATAGTAACAACAGCCTTCATGTTATAGCTCTCCGCATGCCTCGAGTATTAATCAGATCCCAGATTTAAATATGAAATTAGAGAACTCTTGATACTCTTCCTGAAGCAGACATGATAATCAGAGCCTCCCCTTCCTCCCAAATTAAAAAAAAAAGGCCAATAAAGATCAGGCCTGTGGAGTTGTTGCTGCTGGAATCAAAGATTGCAGCTTGCTGGTTATTGCTGGGCTCTGTTACCTCATCCCTTCCCATTAAAACAACAATTCTAAACAGCCAGGCTGTTCTATAGGCAGTTTTCTCGGCCACAAGTTCTTTTTCTTAGCTCTTAAACAGAAGAATAAAACAAAAATCTCACCAGAGGGAAGGACTGCAGACTTGATACTGGAACTGGGAGTATCATTCGCCTTCGAATGCAAAGGGCACAATGATCAAAACATTTATTCTTCAATTTAGAAATTTCTCAGTGAAAGCAGCATTCCTCTATTTCCTAAGTGAGCTTAAATCCTAGCAATTTTCCACACACTCTGACTTTTTCCTAGCATTGTCCTGAAAAGTCCTCCAGCATCCTCCAGCAGCTGTTACTTGAAGGGATGCTACCACTCACCAACCTTGCCTGAATTTAATCTCACTTAGCAGAAAACTTTGTGACCTTCATGCCTCAACTTAACTTAACTGATATTTAACAGCAACACTTCCTTTCCCCAAATCTCCCATAACCATCTCTAATTTCCACCATGTATAAAGAAAAGTCACAGTCAGCTCCTTGAACTTTATCAACATGTTTGGCTATAATCAAGATTTTATTTTGTTGAGCAAGCCAAACATCATCTGCAGCCATAAATCCACAAATTAAATAATATGAAATTATCTATTAAATGCATTCAACAAGTCGATCCGAATACTAAAACATAGATTAAATCCAGAAAGCAGAAGTCCCAAATCCAAAGAAGTTTCTTTTAGAGACTGGAAATAACATCTTATTTTGCATTTGCATCTTCTTTGCCTGTTACCCTTTTCAGATCTAGTGAGAATTAAAATCCAGCCTCATTTCATGATTGCCTGTCCCTGACAAGAAGCCCAAGGTATCAGAATTTATTAGATGTGAGACTCTTGCCCGTGGAGGAAGAGATTAAATGAGTTTTAGTGCTCGAGTTACTCTTGCAGAAAGGTGAGCACAGCAACCCCAGGTACAGCACCAGCAATGTTTTCACAAGGCACCATGTGTGGCAAAGGCAGATCCAGAGATTAGCACACATAAATCACTCACCCAGGGAGAAAAAAACAAACCCTCCTCGACTGCCAGCTAAGACAACTAGCACAAAATGCATGTTTTTACAAGGGCCATTCAAAGAAATGGCATTAGTGGGGAGAATGAGTCATGGGCCAGCAAGATTCACACACTGCAGCTACTCAGAGGGAGAAGACAAAGGGAATTAGGACTCAGATGATTTATTTTTTTTTTTACATAACCAAGAAGCATTAGCAAAACCAGCTGCTGCACTGCAATATTTCTAAATAGCTTTGTTATGCCTTCATATTCTCTTCCAGTAGGAGTTTTCTCTTTCTGACTTGCACTGGGTTTGCTGTTGTTGGCACGCTGTCTCAGCAGACACTAGACAAATAAACTTTTCAACAACATAAAGACTTTTAAAACTGTATCTCTTAACCCCCTATCCCCTTGAGAGGCTGGAAAGTGGTTGCTTAATTCTTTACAGGTTTACTTGTGCCTCCCTTCTTCCATTTCTGTGACTTTCTTGAGTTCCCCAAAAACAAATAAGCCCCTAAGCAGTTATCTCCACCTAAATCACAGTTTGTATCTATTTCCTAAGCACGGAGTTTTTTGTATTTGTTGATCGACCCATTGGATTTCACACTTGACTTGCCGGGGATTAAATTCATTGCCCGGTGGGCTTGAAATTGTCACTTTACAATTACCGGAATTTATCTTGTGTGTAACAGGTTCTTCAGCAGAACCCTTATTTTCAGATGACAAAGTCCTGATGTACTTGCACACGCAGAGTTTTTCTCCAAATTTATTTCCATGATCTCCCAGCTTTAAGGCCATTCCAACTAGAGCAGTTTTAGTCTGTTCACTTTAGTGTTTTAACTGGAATAGAGTCAATTCACCTCTTGTCTTACAGAGTGCTGTGCCCTTACATGGCCATTTTGCAATATTTTACACTTCAGTAATCAGACACCTGCACATGCACCTTCCTGCACAGAGATGGCGGCACAGCTGCGACACGCGGACTTCAACTCAGCTCAGGGAGCTGATCCTAACCACATTTCAGCCATGAATTTCCTTCCTACCAGGGCTTGCAGCTCAGCCTGACTTTTAAAAAGTTCTGCTGTTACACTTCCAGGTGCAGCATTTTCTACTTTCCACCTATTTCTCCAGTAAAACTGCAGTATTTATCCATTAACTGCATTTGTTTATCCAGTAAAACTGCATTATTCTAAGGTTGCTGTGTAACAATTAAATGACTAAAAATCATCATCACACCTGTAGGATAACAAAAAGTTTTCCTGTATACGAAAACAACAACAAACTCAGTAACTCACGAGCACCTTTTGCTTTGTGAAAGATCACATGTAGGAAAAGCTTTGGTGTCCCGGACTCAACGCTACAAAATGCAGTAACTCATCACTAATTTGAAGCACATTATTTAATACCCAGAGTGGGGTTTTTAAAGGCTGAGAGACCAAGGGAACAGAAACTCACCCTGAAACTTTTTTTTTGTTGTTTTTAAAGTGAGACACTTTTCTCTTGGCTAATTTTTTATTACATGTAGAACAACGTAATAAAGACTTTTTGGATGTCTCTTCATGAGGACAGGCATAACTTGAATTTACAATGTACAGGATTTAACTTTCCAACTAATTTGACCTTAAATCAACTACAAGAAATCATTGCTAAGCAAAAATTATCACTGAAGAGATAAGAGAGAACCAATCCTTGTCTTCTCAGGCACAAAGTGGCTCATTTTGGAATCAAAGCTGGCTTTTAACAACAAGAATTGGTCATTAATTTTTATCACTCCTAAGATATCGGGTGGTTTCTCCAGGACTCCAGCCAATTCCATAAAAACAACTGTGCTGCATGGCAGATTTCAGCCGGAAGCCAAGTTTTAATGTGTTCCAAAAAAGTGTTGGAAAAAAGGAAACTTCAGGAGAACCTCAAGTAGAGTGAGGGAAACACCAGCACTTTGCAGAGATGTTCATTAAAGTGCAAACACCAGGAAATATTCAAACAGAAAGAGAGCTCAGGCCAATAAGAGCTCGGTTAGTAAGTATTTTAAAAGCTCTCAAATCTGCCTGTTTTATAAATCAATGTCAACCAAAATAACTGAGTTTTATAAATTAGTGTCAACCAAACTCCGCAGCAACATGGATCCAAATCTTCAAATGCTCACGCTGGTAAATTCACTCCGTCCTTCACAGAGGAAGAAACCCTGTGACACGGTGAAAATTTCAGCTGAGAAGTTGTTCCTGAACAGTTTTCCATATGAGATTTCCACACAGGAGCACGTCTTAAAATTGATGTTCTGTTCTTAAAATCTGTGGTGCTTCATTTCCTCTGTGAATTAGCAACTACTGGCCTTAAAGAGGGGCTGGGGGTTCACCCCCAGGATTTTCCAGCAGCTCTTCACATTTCAGTCAGCTCCATTTATTACCATTTCCTAGCTCCACCTATATTCACAGGAAAATCGATTCCAAAGCCGCAAAGAAGCCACTGCTGCTGGTGCAGAAAGCTTCTGTGGCGTGAATCAGATGGTGGCAATGACAAAGCACCAAGGCCTTTGGGGATGTGATAATTACCTGCATGGGCTCACCCTGACAGAAATGCCCTCAGCGAAGTCCGGGAGATGTTTCCAGAGGAAATCTCCATTTTCAGGAGGAGGCAATGAAAATTTTCTGGCGGGCAACGTTTCACAGGCTCCAAGATGAGCAGAGCACATTGATCGCTAATGAAGTAACTTAATTAACACTTGAGGGGGTGCTGAGGCAGCCCTGCCCCAAGGCATTCACAGCACCTCTGCGTGAGGCTACAACAGTTGGTGTTTATTGAAATCTGGCACTGATTTGGCCAGCAGCAAACTTTTCTCTCTTTTTTTCTTTTTATTTTGAATGATCTACAAGGGTTCATATACTCCTGGACCGAGATGCACATTGCAGAATTTATGGTCTTAATTAGAATTTTAAAAGTTCATCAGTTTGTCTGCGCTGTGTGATTTCTTATTCTACACATGAGAATAACAGAATGCATCCTGAACAGTCTATTCATTCTTCTTTGGGACAAAGTATACTGGAATGGAAGAGATTTAATCCCTGAATTATATAATTTCTCCTTTACTGGAGATTTTTCCTTCAAAGGAAGAGTCAACAGAGTTTGAAACTCCTTCCAGAAGAGAATTGCTTCCCCAAAACAAAGATTTTACAGCTTCAGTCTAGCAGCTCCCCTCAAAATTGTGGGGTGCTGTGTTCGTCATGAGCTCAAATTACTCTAAAATCTTCAATAAAGTACAATTTAACTTCATTTACTACCACGGCACAAATCAAAACATGACTTCATCAGCTCAAATACTCCTTGTTTAGGTGCTGATCTAACGAGGGCAATTAAATGAGTCATAAAGAACAGCAGAACAGCACCTTGGCAATTGGCCTGGAGGTGGAGTTCCTGTTGAAAGAGGAAAGTTTGGAGAGAGAATCACCTCCAGTGATCAATACTGCTCACAAAGAGCAAAACCAGGCAGGAACTCCGGGCTGCAGCAGCTTCATGAAGAACACAGAGGGCACATTAATGCTGCTGCAGGTTTTGTCCAGGGTTTTCTTGCAAAGCCTCTTCTCCTGACATAAAAAGTGGTGAGATAATAAATTTATTCCTATCAGAACTTTCCATTTTATACTTACAGGAGACTGACTGGGAAATTTTACTTAGAGATTTAAACTCCATCAGCGTTTTGGCACTAAGGCAGCAATTCAGTGAAATACATGAAAAAAATAAAAGAAACCAACCAAACCTGTTGCTAACCCAAATGCCATTATTCAATTTCTTCCAGTGGGGTTTTTTTTTCCCCATATATTTGACATTTCAAACAAAAATGATAACTGGATACCAACCAATTGCCCTTCCCTCCACAAAAAGAAATGTCTGCACAAGCCCCTCCCTGCCCTGGAGGGACAAACTCACATTTATTCAGATTTTTCATGGAACAGGAGTATTTGTGCACATCACTCGCTGACGTAAGCCCCAGGAAGATCATTTGAATATAATTAATGACAATAATTGAAATTATCAGGGAAGGTATCGGGGGAAAGGCCAGGAGCTCACGTTTTGGTAGTAAACAGAGGCATCACTTTACAGGGATTTCTAAACCCTTCCAAAAGCAGCAGCAAAAAAAATGATTACCACTATTCAAAGAGATAGGAAACATTGCTTGATGAATGAAGAAAAATGATGACACTGATTGACATCATGAGAAAACTCCAAAAGAAAAAAAAACCAACCCACCTCCTGAAAGAAAACAAATTAATCTCTTGATCTCTTAAGAAAGAAATTCCAGGGCAGGCCTGAATCTGTCCAAATGAATTTCTCCAGAAATGCACCAGATTAAAAACATGAAGGAAAACCAAAAAAAGCTCACAGTCACACAAAAGTCTCAAATATTAATTTTGGGCTCCCCATCGGTAATGATTTCTTTAGGAAGTTTTCATAACACCAAATAAAATGAAATTCTGAATAATACTTGGCTAACAGAGAGAAATTGTCAAGTTACAGAAATTACTGTTACAATATTGTTGTAGCTGGGTTTTTCTGTTTTGTTTGAGGTTTTGTTTGGGGGTTTTTTTGGGGTTTTTTTGGCTATTCATATGTTATTGTTCCAGCATCAAATACACTGCATAATATAATGCAGAATCACAAACAAGCAGGATATTTTTAATAGCAAAGCACACTGGAAATTCTGAATTTTCTTCCAAATTAGGACAAGCACAAAGTTCCTTTTTAATACCAGCTGCCTGTTCTACAGCTAAGCCTTTTTCCTCAAGAAATGACTGAAAAATGGTCAGGCACAAAGCTCAGATAAATGCAGGAATGATAAAATGGGATTGTCTCTGTTTTTTCCGAGTATTTTACCAGCATGAATTCTTTTTCTTTTTTTTTTTTTTTTTTTTTCATTAATAAGGATTGTTTGGGATACAGTAAACCAGCGCAGAAAAGGCATTTTGGAAATACCAAACAGGCCTCATTCGCTGACTACAAGAAACTACAGACACCACGCTTTTTGTGAGAGACAGAAATGTGAAATCCAACATTGCTGGAGTAAAATAACACAGACATCATGACCTGCTGGCACCAACACCTGACCTTTAAATTCACGTTCAAAAAGAGCAACTCCGCTCCAGATTTGACTCTTTTTTCCAAAGCTCTTTATGACCCTCTTAGATTGCAACTTCTACCCCATCTTGTTTCCTAATCAGAAAACCAAGTGACAATTTTATTTCTGCTGTGTGTATTTTATAATCTCCTTTCATCCTGATGAAAGCAGGAAGTGCAGTCAAGCATCCAAGTAATTCAGGAATTACTTGAAATCCAAAGGAAGAAAAGTGTATTTACACTTGTGCCTTATTACAGTGAGAAATGAGAATTACAGACAATTACAGAGAGAAATGAGTTGAGCATATCAGCAAAGCCGTGACTTAGCATGAGAAAACTTTAGACTGAATTAGGAATTTTAGAGGAAAAGCAACTTTACACCCCAACAGCCTTTGCAGGGTTCATCTGGAGCATGTGGAGAGCAAACCAGTTGGGTTCAGGGATGCATTGATATAAAACAGTCCTGGGCAGCCCAGCCAAGCTCTGACCTGGAAACTCAGTGAAATTATTCCCTTTTCTGCCTCCAATTCCACACCTCCAGCCCCTGATTAACAACCTAAGGATGCTCAGGCTGTCTCTATTTTAAGCCCAGCCATTAAACTCGAGTGCAGGGCGAGCAAGGGTCAAGTTTAAAAGTTGAGGTTTGCAGAAAGGAACCGAAGTGATGTGGAAAGCAGAAATTCAGAGCTTCCATCAGCTCCTGATCCAGATGAACTGGATCCAGTGGAAACAGAGCCTGAGTGCTGACATGGGAGTTTCCCACAACTTCTATTGGCCCTCCCAGCCAGCAGTGTCATCACAGGCTGCACAGAAACATCCAACTGGGGAAAAAGAAAAAAGCCCCAAATGTTCCTAAATTAAAGCCAGATGTAGCAGGAGCAGATGCCTGAAGTGTACTGTGGGTTCAAGATGGGATAGGAAAGCTTGCTGGTGTTATTATTTATTAATTGTCATGCTAAGGAAGTCACATTTCTGATTTCCTGATGCAGCTCATGTTGAAGAAATAGGTGTTCTATTGACTAAAAACCCTGCAATTTGTATCAACTTTAAACCACACTAAATCTGTATTGAAATATTTTGGTTGACAGCACAGCCCTCGAATTGGAATTGAACAGCGCAAGTAAAAAAAAAAAAAGGTTTTCACTCAGTGAAAAGTCTCCCATATCTTACTGCAAATTGTGCTTCTTAAATCAGGGCTAATAATGTGAGAGGAGTTTTCATGGAAATTCAGGCTCTCCAAAACTGTTGTGTTTAACAGTCACTCCTACAGAACATGCACAGCTTCTCCAGACTCTCTTTTAGGCAAACTCAAAACTTAGTAAAATATTTCTCATTAAAGCACTCTTACACACACACACATCATGAAAGCAGCTAAGCATTTAGGTGAATTAAAAATAAAAAATATTAATAAAAAATTGAAACATAAGAGCAGTAGGACAATTTTTCTGACCACAACAAAACGCTCTTGGCAAAATGTTCAGTGAAATGCTCTGGGTGAATTCACATTTTACCAGCGAACCTTTTAAAAGAAGCACAAGATTGAGTAGTTCCCCTATCAGATGCAGGTTTATTAGTGAAATTCCAGGGATTTATACATGGAATTACAACCCAATTATGATGTTACTGGGTAAATACAAGGTTGGATGACATCTAACTTTACAAGTCTATTTTCTTTATAGTTCTGGACTAGCACTGGGTAGATTTTACTAGACAGGAGGAAAGGAAAATCTGCAGTTACCAGAAGCCATTTTTATGGTCTCCAAACGCACCAATAATCCACAAAATCTCTCTGAAGAGTCTGAGTGGTGAAAAACAGATGACTTCTGGCCAGAAAAATGAAATATTCCCATGCCAAACCAGGCCATGCACACCTGATGAAACCTCTCACTGCCTTTGCTGCAGCCTTTGGAGTGTAACGAGAATATCTCAAATTAAAGGAGCAAATCTAATAATAAATATCAGCAAATCTAATGGCTCTATTTTAGGGAATCCATTGTGCCAGGAGCAGCTCCAAAGCAGCCGAAGAAACCCAAAAAATATCATTTTGCAGACCTCACCCTCCCCAGCTGCAGAGTGAGAAAAAGGAGTTTGAAATAAAAATGAGCTTGAGATAAGTGAGAGTAATTCTGCAGAAAAGATATTAAAGGCACTCTCTTGTGCACCTAAACAAAATCAGAATTGTCCCAGACGACGAACTGAGAGAGTTGTGGAGGAGCACAAAACAACCTCTTTGTTTTTCAGAGCCAACAGTGGCAGAACCTAACAAAGAACTGATTTTTAATCCAAAGCAAGAGTGCTCCAGAATCTACCAATAATCTGCCTGTCAGCCCTTGCCATTCATGAGCATAGATTCACCAAGACTCTTCAACTGGTCGACTGCTAAAAAAGATGAATTTTCCCCCAAAATGCAGCAATCCTACAGGGGAGAATCAAGCAAGCTTCCTGGCTTTATGGCAGTGTGCCTGATTTGAAAGCATCAGCTCTGCAAATCCTTTGTGTGTCAGATTTTACACCTCTGAGCGGTGATTTCCCTGCAGAAACCTCACTGAAGCACCCCAGGATCTTTGAAAAGTCACCAATTCCGGGTTTTCAGCAAAACTTTGATCTTCAGGAAGCTGCAGTAAACTCACACCGGACTCTAGATTTTGTACAGAATATCTAAAACTTCATTAACACACCTATTCTGAAGCTGCAAAAGGGATTTATGGATCAATACCTGCAAAGTAATACATTACTCATTTGAATTGTTTTTACATTTCACATTAGCAGCCTAGCCACTGAAAGTCAGGCCTGGCAATCAGCTTTTAATTATTCTTGCTGTTAGTGAGTGGCACGTGTTAAAGGGTGCTGGTTTTCCCTTCTTGGATCTCTCTCATATATATATATATATATATATTTATATTTTTATATATAATCATTATATTACTATATATAATATATATTTATACAATGATATTATATTATTGTATATCATATTTATTTATATTTCATATACTTATATATGTTTTTATATATATATAAATATATATATACTTTTAAATTTTTTTCTAGGTATGACCATTCTGATTTCAGAATGCATCAGCTATTTTACAGTTCATGTGTCCAGCATCTGCTACACTTATTTTTCAAAGGTTAAAAATGTGAAACAGAGAGCCAAGTCATCATTATCCACCCAAAACTGTATTCAGAAATGCTGTGGAGCCCTTTCCAGGAAGGAATACAAATCACTGTTAAATGCAATATTAGGAAATACCTGTTCCACCTTTTATGGAACAGTCTCAAACTCAATAATATTGAGTTAGCACCAGTGCTGCTGCCCAGGAGATCAAACACACCCCAGTTTCTGCCCAAATTCCATTTTTTGGTCACTGGGCAAGTAAACAGCATTGTTTCTCTCGTATCATGATCCATCAAGCAGCAGAATTATATTTTAATTGACCTAAAATTGCAATTGATTTCTTTACACCACATAACCTACCTGTTTCCTCTGAAAGTAACATTTAAAGACTCAGACACAGAAAATTACAATTAATTTAAGAGGATGTCTAAATCTTTGTGTCAATCATTCTGGAAATCAAACACCGCTGCTTAATTCTATCATTTGACCCCATGATTAATTAACAACCCAATTTTATTTACTTACCTCAGCAGCCTGGGTCTCCTGGTGTAATAAAGTCAGACCTGTCAAGTCTTCCAAGAAGGAATGTGAAGAATTAAAAACTTTGGCTAGGAAATTAAACCCTTCTCGTTCATACTGCTCAAGGACCTGCCAAATCAACAAACAGAAAAATATTTCAAATATAATACCCATAATCTGATTCATTTTCATATCTGGCTCACAAAATAAAAGCAGAATCTTTCTGTACACTCAGAAAATGACAGAGAACAGAACAATCATTTTCCCCAACTCAATTTCACCAGTGAGGAAAGGTGGAAGCAAGAGGGGAGAGAAGTGGGGTTTAGAATTTCCTGCTTTAAACACTTTTTAAAGCTTATAACAAGACAGATGACAAGGGCAAGAAGGAAAACTTGGCTGCAAAGCCATGAAAGGAGCATTTTTGAGTGCCACAAAACACAGTAGAAGCCTGTTCCAGTGGATCAGCTCAGGGAAAGAACCATGCTGGGACAGCTTGGAAAAATTCCCCGAGTAGGTGGCCAAGCCCAACATCCTCCCAGTCCCCAGAGAGTCATGGTTCTGAGCCTCTTGTATCTTGCTCTCTTTTTCTGCTTTAATTTGCCCAGTTTATCTTTTACTTGGACAATCTTACAGGCTCCTATGAGAACTGTGAGGTTTTAGTTTATGTTCCTCTGGAGCCCTGAACATGAAGAACTTTATTTCTTTATTTTTGTAACTTCAGCTTTAGGGAAGGATTTGTCAGGCTCATTTCAACCCAGTGAGATGCAGATGGAGGGAAGAGAAGATAAATATCAAACATGAACACAATTCCACACCTTTTGTGACAGCAGGCAGTGAGAAAATGGAAGGAATTGCCTGAGCAATCCCAGTATCCACTGCTCTCTTTATTTTTTTTTCCATGCTCTGATCATTTCATACCCTGCTCTCACAGACGAAGCAGCTGAGCTTGATGCATTCCAAACAACTTTTCCTGCAGAGCTTTTCCTACAGAAACAACTTCTCCTACAGAACTTTAAGGAGCAGAGCAGGATTCATGCAGGGACCCCAAAGCCACACAAATTTAATTAGAAAGGAGCAGAATGTGCGACAGGAGAAGGATCACCCGGACCCAGAAGAGGCAGGATTTTCACAAGAAGAGAAATACTCCTATCAGAATTCGTCAAATCACAAATTACTCTCAATATTATCTTACTCCTTCCTAGTTGAACAATTCCTAATGGTCTCAAAGACCCATTTCATTGATAGAACTGTGGGAACTTGCCCAGCCCAACAACATTCTTCAGCAAAACACATCCTGTGAGCCTTCACACAGAGTCCTACAGGAACTCAAGCTCATTAAAAATCCCATTTCTATTTAGCTGACTGGATTCGAAGTTTGCTGATAAAAATAGACCGGGATCCTCACTCAGCTCTTCATGCAAAACTATCTAACGCATAATTAGGTTTCAAAAAACCCAAAGAGAAACAACTGAAACACAGCTATGGAAAGGAAGACAGATATAGGTGAGAATCAAACACCCGGCACCTTCTTGACCACATTTGTTCTTCTAAAATAAACAAACCCAGCACTTCTGTAGATTCTCGTTCTGAATCTACAGAAATTGTTCTTCGTACTTTAAAGATTTATTCTGCCATAGGGGTTTGGTGTGTGTGCACAATGGCTGATAAACGTAATCATGAATTCAAAAAGAAAAAGGGATTAAAAGAAAATTACTGGGAGCATTTCTTTGTATTTCTCTCGGGTTTTTTATTCCCGAGATAAATGAGCTATTTGGAGTGTTCACAATGCAATCCAGAGAACTGAACAACTTCAGCATTTCGTTTGAGATGCAACCTCTCAATATTATCCACTAAATATGATGGGATTGCACTGTGGATTTACACATTTAATGAGAATTCTGGGTTTCAAAATTCTCATAAAATCACCCAAGAGGAGCAGTCCCTTGCACCTGGCTCTTTGGGGAGCACTGCACAGACACCCATTTCTAACCCTGGAGTTGCTCACAGCCCTGCCTGTGGGAATTCCTGACCCTGGCAGGGTTTTCCAAGATTTTTTGGGGAAACCACAACCCAGATTTTTGGTGCTGCAGCACAGATCAGGGCTCATGGCCCACTGAAACCATCCCCAGCCTGCACACAGCAAACCTCAGCCTTATTTTAAATTGTCTGGGAGCAGTGCATGGCCCTGAAAAGCAAAATTGGGTCGCAGTTTATTGTTTAAAGGGCAGTTACCCATGTATGATTTTATTCGATGTAGTTTATCATCCTGTTTTTGCAGCCTGCTTTAGTGGAAGAGCTGAAAAAACGAAGCAGCAGTACACTTCTTATGACTTACTGCTTAAAAGTATCGATTAAGTCACTACTCAAACATCTTCACTACAGCTCTTTATCAAAATATGCCTTCATTTGTATTTCTCACTTGAAAAAAGTCCATGAGGAGAAGGCACTGTGGCATTATTTTAGTCCCTATACATTTAAATTATTACAGCACCTCAGAGAAACGCAGGGACAACAAGAGAGAGATATTTTGGTCTCTTCCCAGGGGTCAAACTCAGTAAAAGATGTAAACCACCTTGGGCTATGCAAATATTGTGAGCAGAGCAGGGAATTGAGTGTAACCTTTCTGTACACGGCTCGTCCATCAAGCAGCCCTTCAACCTGGCTGCGTCTGTTATTCAGCAACCTCTGCGTCGATCCTCACTCCCAAAAACTGGGATTTGAGCCTGGAGTGATGCTGGAACCCCGGGCACTGAGGATTTCAGCCTTTCTGTGCTGACAGGCACTGACCCCCAGGCAAACGCTGCATTGACCTGAGGCCGTGGAAAAGGTTCCAAAATTGAGTGACAGCGCTGGGATTGTGGGTGTGGGGTTTGAATACAAGTGTGTGATAGCACAGGGGGAAAAACTTAGAGTTTAAGGGTTTAGAATATAATAATATATATATAAGGCAAGATGGAGGACTTAGGGCAGAGGCCAGTCCTTCCTTTTCACCTTCTTCTTCATGGGTCGGGGTGGGATTTTATAATTGGGTAGAAAAATCCACATTGTGGGCTCCGGGTGGTTGGTTATTGAGTTAAAAGTAAAAATAATTTAGGTGTCATCTCTTAATTGGGCAGTTTATCCTTAAAAGGCCTTGTAGAGAGAGAGATGAGGCTCCATTTTTACTTTGTTAGCTGGAAGTGCTGCAGAACTCACAGTTTGTGAGACTGTGACATAGATAAGAATTAATAAACATCCGAGTCCAAACAAGAAACACCGTCTGGGGCATTTAATCCCCCCCCGGCAAAAAGAAGATAAAACACAACCGGGTGAGAATTCCCAGGTGCTGCTCCCTCAGTCTGTGCAGGAACCCAGAGGGTGCTGAGCATGAGGAGCCCTGGGCAGAGCTTGCCCAGCCCCGGCCAGGAATTCCTGAGCCCACCCAGAGCCCCCCTGACACCCCCCAGGTCCTGCAGTGCCTTGGACGGAGCACCTGGAACAGCTCCCCCGAAATCCAAGAGCCCATCGTGTCGTCATCAGCGTGGACAACGCCAGGAAGTCTCTCATCAGTGCCTTGCGAAGTATTAATATTAATAAAACATTAATACTTATTAAATACTATTTATATAGATATTTAATTTTACTTATTAAATATATAGACCTTATTAAATAGTAATAAGGTTGCAGATCCAGGAGTTGCAGGTACATTATTTTTAGATTTTTTTGGTACTGGCACACATTACCGTGACCAAATTTATTGCTGTGGAAAGACTTAAACATTTATTTTCCCCCCGTGTGGCAGAGACCTTCCATGGTGCCACAGTGCCAAATTCAGGCTTGGCATTAATAATTAAATATCAAATTATTAATTAAACTATTAATTAAAATTAATTAATAAGTCTGACCATACACACAGGATCTTAAAAACCTAAAGCACAATAAAGAACTTTTTTTTTTTCTTGTAGCAGCAACCACAGAAGCCCGAAAAGCTGCATTAAAAAGTGTCCTTACTGATGGCAGGAACTTGCTTTGTTACAGTGACAGCCTGCCGAATGGAAGGGGTTGTTAAACAGGCTCAAATTCAGAATTCCAGCCGCGCCAGCCAACAAATGTCAGATCAGAGAGCCAAAAAATCACCGGCAGCACCACACTGGCTGCCTGAGCAGGTACCATTAAAGAAGATACCCACTCTAATGAAATCCTTTTAATACAGGCAGTGACTGGGAGAACTTTTTGTGAATTCTGTGAATATTCTGTCACCCTCAGGGATTTTATTTCCCAGTTGAGATGATTCAAACTTTCCAGTGCCACAAAAGGCAGGAACTCCCTGAAGCTGCCCACATCTAACCTTTCCTACCCAAATTCAGCAGCAGATTTCTCTGATAAATGGAACAGGGCACAGATCAGACCTCAGAGCTCAGAAAGGAAAAAGAAATGAGGCAAAATAATCTCAGATTCTTATGCCAGGAGACCACACAAGGAATAATCACACAGGAAAAAAACCAGTCTGGACAACAAATAGACACAAAATAATTCTAAAAAATGCTTCCAGATTTAATAAGGGACCAATCTGTTGTTGCATGGAAAGGAAATTTTCTCCTATTTAATCATGTCCAGCAGAGCCCAAAGGCCCAAGGCTGGCATGAATTTGCTTTTGCACTCCTGAACAACTGCCCACCATCCTTGGTCCCACTGTGATCCTCCCCAGGAGCAGCTTTATAGGATGCTACGATTTTTATGATTCTTGATCTCAAACCAGTTCATGTCTGACCACAGGTGGACAAAATCCCACCTGAACTTTTCCAGGGAATAAACCCAGTCCTTCAGTGAGGTGTCGATATGCAACAATTCATTGGCCAGGCAAAAAAAAAAACAACCCTCTAAAAGCACAACAAAAAGAACCAGAAATACATAATCCTTGCACCCAGCCTGGCAAGCTGGAGCAGGAAGGATTTATTAAGGAACTCTCTATCTTTTCTTCACCTGCAGGTCACTTTTCAGAGCTCAGGAGAGCTGGAAAAGCCCAGTTGGTTCTGGATTTCACGGCTGCTACAAACACTGCCAGGAGAATCCACATTTTCACACCACCCTCTCCTGACATGCAAATCTCTCAGGTTGATGCCACAACCTTGATTTCAGTCTCCATTTCACACAGCCAGAGCTTCAGGATTGTTTTTTTTTAAAAGTTTTTACATAATGGCATTTGAATAGAACAAATCAAGCTGTGGATGCAACATCATCGCAACAGGACCAAACCCATGGATTGCCAAAGCCTTCAGGGTAAATGATACCCAGTAACCCATTTCATGAGCAATCTTTTTATTGTGGCCTGTACACTGAAGTTAAAAAAAAAAACCCCAAATCTCATGGCAGAAGGGAAAAAAATACAGGCTTGGAGTAAAAGGACTTGCTTTGAAACGAGAAACAGATGTGCAGCCTTGGTGTTATATTCTTTTTAACAGCATTCTGCACAAAGTCCTCTCAGTTGCTGGGTACAAAGACATTCAGAAGGAGAATCTGGCTCCAGGACTGCTTTAGAGCAGAAAAAGTTAATATCTGCTTGAGCAAAAACACAAAAAACAAGCTCCTAACCCAAAGAAACTGGCTACTGATGCAAAAATTGGCTCATTTGATTTCTGTCACATCAATTTCAAACTTTTTTTTACCACTATTTACATTTGGTTTGGCTTTTTTTCCCCCCTTTTCAAAGCAGTTTGCATCTGAGGAGTTTGAACCAGTGCTGTTTACTTTCCAGGAAAAATAAAATAAGGAATGAATGCTACCAGCTGAATTATTTACACTAAATAAGATTTCTGGGGAACTTTCCCCCAAAACAGCTTGTCTCCCTCAAAGGGGGCAGATACTTCACGAAATATTTCAGAATCAATCTGAAAAAAAAAATTAAAAAAATCTCAATGTTCAAGGTTCTGTTTAGAAATTAGACAGGCCTGGATGTATTTTTACACTCCCTGCTCATCACAGGCCATGCAGCAAGGATAGAAAATTACTGTTCACCTGCCGAAAAGGCACACTTGAAAAATAAGACAGCCGTGAAAAAGTCTTGCCAGCTCCACTCTTCAAAATTCAATATATCTGCTGTTAAAGGAGCAATTTAATCTAAGTTTTATGCTGTGAAGAATCCTCCTGAATGAGAAGGGAGTAAGCTGAGCCATTGAGTTAATATTCAAAATTTTACCACCCAACTCATAATTCTGGTTTCCTTAAAAAAAATCCTCATTCCCAACCTCTTGCCTTTTCACAAAGTTCTCAATTTTTAGTGCCATCTGATCCTCAACAATTGTCAAGTCTAATAAGGTGATGCTGTAACACAGCTATGAAAAAGAAGGCAATAAAATCACATTTTTGTGAGGATCATGGAACGATTTTTCAGGGCCTCAGTTTATGGGTTTGGAACAGGAAAGTTGGCCAATATTACATGAAAAAAGATAATAGTCTAAAAATCACTGAAAATGAAATTACCTAAAACTTGT
Source organism: Chamaea fasciata (assembly GCF_029207755.1). Classification (NCBI taxonomy): domain Eukaryota; kingdom Metazoa; phylum Chordata; class Aves; order Passeriformes; family Sylviidae; genus Chamaea; species Chamaea fasciata. Next base: position 4,599,618 of record NW_027094098.1, read on the forward strand.
GCATTAAGTTGGAAGAACAAAGTTCTACAGAAAGCTCCAGGTGTGCACTGAGCAAGGCCATGCTGGAAGTACTGGAAATCTAAAAACCACCAGGCAAAAATGGCATCATTTTAGGCTCGTGTCCAAGGCGTGAACTCACCCTCTGCACAAACACAATTCTCTCCTTCCCTTCCCATAATCAGTATTAAAAATGAAAACAAATCGGTGTAAAACCCAAACTAATCCAAGTACAACGTGCTGAAAAATCATTTAAGGAAGGGACTGTTGTTTTAATTTAGGGTAGAAAAGGAGTGATACAAATGAGCTTTGCCTGTTGCTATTTCCTACCCTGAATTTGAATTTCAATGGGCAGAAAATGGAGAATTAACTCACTGAAGAGTCAGCTCTGAAAGGTTTCAACAGGATTTTTTTTTAGCTTGGGATTGTTCAGTCTCTTTTGAATAATGAGAAGAAGGAAAGCAGAGTTCTTAGAAATTTAAGAAATGCCAGTTTAAGCATGGCTTTGTCAACATTTAGTTCTTGGGAGATGCATGAATTATTTCCCGGAATAATCTTGATGTGCTTCCTCAAGTAACCATTTTTTCTGCTAAGAATTATCTGACAGATAAAACTGCAAGATTTTGATTTGAGCTGCTCTTTCCTTTCTCAAGCATTTCTCACAGCTTATTTTAAATGTAACAGCATCACCAGATTCCAGTCAGCCCAAGGAAGCTTCATGGCACAGCTCACAAGCTGAAAGCATTCCCTGCCTGAAAACAGGACTACAGAGACGTGAAAGAAAGGGATCAAGAGGAAATTGATCAAAAATCTGTTTTAGAGACTGAGAAAGAGGCACCAAAGGGGTTTTCTGGTAGCCAGCACCATCAGATTGTGCGTCCTGACCTCCCTGAACGCGCGGGCACATCCTGCAGTCCCCTCCCTGCTCACCCCATGTTTTCCACAGGATGGATATTTACACCTTGGATATTTACAACTTCATCTATCCCCACTCTGTTTCCTGTCCAGAATTTCAGCTGCTGAGCTCATCAGCAGCTCTGCCATGCTTGGCTCCAGCTCCTTCTGGCATCAGTCACCCTCTGTCATCCAGGGAGGCAGAAAACCCTGATCCTCCCCAGCCCCATCCCATGGGAAGGACAGTTTGGGGCTGCATCTTGTGTTACACGTGCACGGGCACCTCACCCCCCAAATTTCTGAAGGAACAATCCAGGAGCAGCATCCCTTGTCTGCAGAGAATCCCTAAAGCTGGGAGAAAACCAAGGGCACTTCCCAAAGTCTAAAGGAATGATTCTTCTCCCAGCAAAGCAACTGCCTGGTGCTGAATGATGCTTTGGCTGCCTGCACAAAATTTTGGATTTTATAAAGGCGGGAGTGGCCTCAGCTCTGCAGGGCTGGCTGGAGGCAGCCAGCAATGACTGGGGAGTGCCCAGGAAAAAGTCATTTATTCCAGCAGCCCTCCCCTGCCAGCAGCACTTCAGGAGGAGGCAGAGCTGTCACACGCTGATCACCCAAAAGTGGCTCAGCCTCAGGCAGAAACTGCAGCTGCTCAGCGGCTCTCAAACACAGCTCCAGCTTAAAAATCCACATTTTGTGGCTATTTCAGAGCAGAGGGGCTCATTATCTGGATGTGCCACAATGCCTGTGCAAAACAGCACTGGAGGAGCAGCAGCGTTTTCTCCAAAACTGTATTTCATCGATTTCTGCTGTTTTACCATCTCTGGAAATTAAATTCCCTCCACTCTGCCAATTTCAAACAAAACAATTCTGGAAGGAGATATATCAGCACTGCAAAAATGTGGGAAAATTGAACAGAAGTCAAACTTAGCTTAAAACTGTTCAAAGATATTTGCAAACGAAGACCAGCTTTCCAATAAAGCCAGGCTGATGATCAGTTAGGTTTAAGAAAATGGGCATCAGGGTAGACAGACCTGTCAAAGACTGCAACGAAAATGTAGAAAAACAGCTGAAAAATGAGTATTTAAAATAAAAATTATCATTAATATGAGAAACAACTTAAATAATTAAAAATCTTGTGTCTCCATGAATATGCACTGAATCCTTGGAATAAATGAACAGCAAATTTGAAAATAGAAAGCACTGGGCTAAAAAAAGGCAAAAAATCTTATGGAAAGAAAAAAGAACGGCTACAAATTGCTCATATCCAGCGAAAACCTGATCTTTTGAGTTCCAGAGGGAATTCTACAGTATGAGGAATGAACAACATCATCATCATCCGAACACCACACACTGAATATTCCTGAATTTTAATGCAGTTCAGTGTTCTCCAAGTTTCTTTTTGCAGTTCTGGTAGACAGATATTTCAAGCCCAAGTATTTTAGTTCAGTTTTAAGTGACAGAAAAGGAATTGTGTAAAAGCTTCAGAGAGATGACAAGACAGCACAGAGCTGCTGTTAACAGAAATAATTAAAATTTATATCCTGGGCACAGGTAGATATTGAACATGTTGATACCAGAAAACTGCAGTGATGCTGTCTTTTTCCTCATTGATAGTCCTTTGCTTTGTCCTAATTGTAGTTACAATTTAATAGAATTAGAAGAATAAGAAATATTGGGGGGAAAAAAGCCCCAAGAAAAAACCCTTTAGGACCCACAAAATTTAATTTAAATGCAACAGAAATCCAACCTGTCAGAAACACGATTCCATTGTCTTAAACAATGGCAGGTTTCTTCTTTCCCTTAAACCCTCCTATTCTGAAATTTAAATGTAACAATGGGAAAATTCATTCTTATTCATTTCTAAGAGAAGTCCAGCATTTAACTCAGAATGCTGAAAAGATGCCCGGGTGCATTAACGATGAGTTCTTCAAGTCTCAATGAAATCTATCCAATATTAATACAGAGGCTGCACTGTACAGAGGCTTGTCAAATGTTCACATAGGGGAATTCAGGAAATAAGGGAAGTTAGAAAGGGACTCAGTTTCACTGACTTCAAGTTACAGAAACAACTCTTTTAAAACATTCTCCTAAATTTCTGAAATGTTCATTCCTGAAACATTTCTCCCCACTTCCTTCACCATTTCTGCAAGCTCTGCAAGAGATTTATTCCCTCCCCCCCCCCCCGACTTTTACATCCACACAATACTTGAATTGAGAAATGTATGATCTAAAAAGATTTAAAGGAGTTTCAGTGACTGATCATCCACTGCTACTGGGAGAAAGCAAACAGGAATGTCCTGGTGCAGTCAGGGCAAACCTGAAGGGCCTGGAACCAAAACCAAAATTATCTCAACCGAAAACCATCAGTGAGTGAGTGAATCTTGCAGGTTGCTGTCGTAAGTGATCAGAACAATTATCAAATAAAAATGCAGGCCCAGCAGTCAGCAGAGGAGAACAATGAGAGCATTGTTGAGGCTCCACGATGATGGATTCCCAAACTGCAACGCTCATAAATAACTTACGCAACCCAAGCGCTCAGTAAATGTCACAGCAAAAGGGTTTAATGGGTTCCTGAGATGGTAAAAAGGGGAAAACATCTGCGAGGGCAGGGGAAGATCCTGCCTGAAAACAGAAATTGTAACACGATGCCAACAATACCATCCCTGCTCCCAGTGGCTGCCCCTTGCTGACACGCAATGAGACTGAGAAACAGCCAGCATTAACTCAAGTGCGTAAAAAGCCACTTCAGCAGCTCCAGTTCCCAGCACACCCAGGAGAAAGTTGGGAAAGAACCTGAAAATGAGCAGAGATCCTTGTGCTGAGTTTTATAAATTTCAGAGTGGGAGTAGTTACACATGAGAATGCCCGTAAGTACGGGAAGGAGAGAAACCAAGTCACATTTCCAGCACATGGGTGTTAAATCCTCACTCTGGAAGAAATGTGAGCTATGTGTAAAAACAGAGGGGGTTTACATCTTTATATTTTATATCAGTATCTTTTGTGACATTTTGTGATAGATCATTATCTTTTGTGACATTCAACTCTGGATCCGTGGGGTCTCTTCATTCGTTCCATGAAGTAAAGGGGAGCAATAAAAGGAAATGGAAACAGAAACACTGGCAGTTTTGCATTAAAACACATCCGTATTTTAACATTCATGATTCAAGGCTTTAAGCAGTTTTCTGCAGGGATCAGATCTGTTTTTCAAGGAATTGCAGCACTTCTCACCATAACAGAACGAACAAACAGCCTCATTTTGCTCCTAACAGGGTAAATAGGTTAATTAGCCCAGTCAGTAATAAGCTGAACAATCTCTCCTGTAAGGAAAGCAGTTGTTACCAATAAATATCCATCCTAAAGAGCTCTGGAGTCTCCCTTGTTGGTGCCAGAACACGTTTGGCACCAGAAGAGCTCTCGTTGCTCTCTCAGTGCCCTGAGCTCTCACAGGGATATCTGACATTCCAGCACAGCTTCTGCAGAACCAGAATAAGACAGAGGGGGAATCGTACAAGGAAAAATTGGCCCAGAATAAAAACAGATTGGTTTCCTGCTGTGACCATCCCAAAATTCCTGAACAATTGCCTGTGGGAAGCTTCTCTGGCACGTGGCCTGGGCAGGATAATTCTGGGTAAGGAAAAGTTGGCCGCTTGCATGTCTGGTCTCTGAAGCTTCAAAAGCAGAGAAGGGAAGGAATGACTGAGTCAAAATGAAAAGGACTCGAATCTCCAAACATGCAGATCATCAGCAGCTTCTCCTGAGGCCTCCAGCTGGACTGGAAGGCTGCAGGACGTACCGGAATTCTTCTAAAATTCCTAACTCATTGCTTTTGTGCTTTAGGAGTTACAGAGTGACAAGAGCTCAAGAAGAATCCTGACAAAAGAAATAACACAATGCCAGCCAATTCAATTCTATCTGTGCTGAAAGTCTGAATCCCCAGTAATTCTGACACAGAGCAGGACGAAACACTAAATTACCTTATTAAAACCCAAACAAACCCTCACACAACAAACCAACATACAGACTACAATTAAATCATAACTGGATTTGTCATTTCAAAGCATCGGCATCAGATTTCCACATAATGCAGGGTGACATACTCTTATGCCAATAAATAAAGTTAGCAAAGTAAACAAAGGCAGTGTTTCTACTGTAAGGAAATCCGTGAGCCAATGGAGCAACCTTTTCAGCACACAAGTAATTCAATGCCCAAACCACATGAAAAGTGATCTCTCTGGGAATAGCACAGCTGCTAAAATCCAAGGCAGTTTTTATTAAATCATCAAGTCTGTTTATGTAAAACGGGGCTCTCTCAAAATGACCTCCAAGAGGAAATGATTTGCTAAGGAGAAATTGATCCCTGCGTTGAATTTATCTGCGTGGATGTACATTTTTATTGTTTCCACGAATCAGTGTTTCCTGAATTGGAGATAAGGAGAAAATAAGAGAAAAAGAAGAAGGAAACAGTTCATTTTAACTTAGTTTAAATTCTCCAGCAGCAAGGTTTTATCTACTGCTGAGCTTTCAGCTCTTCAACAGGGCAGATAAAACTGCTGCTAGTTTTAGAAACACCCAACTTCAGTGCTTCAACTTTTGAAGAGAAAATGCACATTAAGAGCCCTTCAAAACTTGTCAGACGTACCCAGACAGCCCAGAGAAAGAAAAGGAACACTGGGTATGAAGATATTGTGCAAGTTCTCCAAAAGATGCCAGTGTCCCATTTGTTTTTTGATGGCTGCTTGAAAAGAGGACGAGCGCAGTCGGTGAAAGGAACAGAAAGAACTCCCTGCAGCCAGTCTCAAGGTACAGGAGAGTGAAATAAATTAACGGCACTCCAAGCACTTCAACACCACGAGTCAAAAACCCTCTGAATCTCCCTGCTGAGATATCCCATGGAAAACTTCTGGAAATTGCACTCCACGGCCAAAAAAACAACTTGCCAGAGGGAATTTTCAAGGCCACAGGAGAGGGAAACAATGCAAGAGCTGCCCCAGAGAGCCAAGAAACAGCTGGGAACTCTGAGGTGACTCAGGACTGGCAGCACCAGCAGCAAAACGAACAATCTGCTCAATGAAGAAATGGTAAGAAGTCTTTTTTTTTTTCTCTCAATTGTTCATTATTTGTCTGTTTTGTATCACAAACCAGAAATTTTGACCATTTTGCCTCTTTGGAAAGACGTTAAGCTCCAGAAGGCTGAAGAGATTGATTCAGCAGACATCAGAAAAGATTTCTTAAATAATATCAATCTCATTCCTCCCTACAAAGCTGCAAGATAAGGACAATGCTACTGTAATCAACTTTTCAGAAATGTCTTGGTCAATCTCTGCTTGGATCCTTCAGCTGATGGCAGCATTTATGAGGAGATAAACACAGTAAGAGGTGATGCCACAGAAATTTGAAAAACAGCTAAAAAAAGAAAGCTGTGAGGGAAAAAGAACTTTAGCTGAAGTGGGAACAGATTCCAAGCCTTAAGGAAGTCAGAGAAAATGTCAAAAAGTACCCCAAAATTGAGCTAGAAGTATAAAAATAACAGAAGGCACAAACTCAGCCCTACCTTGGCTGAACAGGCTGTGCACTTATCAAATGCCAGGCTGACTGGAAGAACATTATCAAATCTGGACAAAAATCCTCGGATCTAGAAGATGAAAAAGCCAAAAAATTACATTACTATTTGAAACATTTCCAAAATTGAACACGAACTGGACACGTACGTTCCATAAAAAAGAACACCTATCATTTATACTAAGCACATATTACTGTGCTTAGTATATTATATTATTTATATTTATATTTTATATATTATAAAACATTATCTTTTATGTACAGAGAATGGCACAACTGTCCAAATGCAGCGTCACTTCACCAGAAATGGAGGCACAGCACCATCTGCAGTTGGCCTTTTCTCAGTGCAAAGCTCCATGAAAAAGAAAAAGTCACGGTGTGACCACTGAAACACATTTTTTTCCCCATCTCTATAACCTTTAGTCTGAACATTTAACTGGTGCGCATTCCTCAATGATGATGTTAATATGATAGTATTGATAGGCAATTTTAAAATTCCAGACCACTGTTTCTGCTAATAGAGAGAGCACTGAAAACACTTTGCAGCAGGATTTGATCAGTTCAGTTGTGAACTCTTTGGAGAACTCATCATCCTTTTTATTCTGTTTATTACAGTGAAGAGATGGCACCAGGAACAGAACTTAACGAACTTCTGCAATACAAATAATAATACCTCAATTTTGAAGTTTTAAAACTGAGTTCTCGAAAAACTGTAACACATTTGTGAGGAGAGTTCGGGTTGAGTTGAAGAAAAAAGTGCTGTATGGTACCAAAGCAACATGAGTATTTTGTGATAACAATAGATAATAAATAATAATTAAAATGAGTCAACTGACATAATAATTGGGAGTTGGCTGATTTGAATTGTTTTCAAACTCTGAAGAGATTTAAAAAGTGAATTTTAAGATGCTCACATTGGGAGCTCTGATTGAGAAAAGTCAGAAATTGCTTTATTCACATAATTTCTGCTCCAAACAAACTCCAGCTCAGTGGGGAGCAGGAATTTTGTGTTCACGAGTAGCACAAACACAATGCCAGGAACACCCTGCCTGGGCTGTGTGATGGGTTAATATTATTTATATTTATTTATTAATAAACATGGAGAGTTAGTCTTCTGGGGAGTGGCATCAGCATTTTTTTTAAGGAGACAACATCTGTGATGATCAGTTCCCAGCTCGTCAACAAAAGCTTTTATCACAAATAATTTACCTGGTGAGGAACAAGCCCAAGAGAAGTGGGTGGTTCATTCATTCTGTCATCACTGCTGCTGGCCACAGCATAACCACTGCCAAAAACCCAACAGGGAAAATTAGAGCAAGACAACACAGTCAGAATTTCCAGTCAGCTTCCAGGCATTTTGCTACAGCTTAGAATGAGGCAAGGAATCTATGTGGAAAGTCTGTTTCATAGTCACCAAGATTCAGCAGGATAAAAATACAAATAAATCAGTCTGAGACTCATCTTCAACTCCTAAATCACTTTTTCTCTCACAGGTTTTAAAGAGAAAACAAGCCTCATGTTCATGGTGCAGAATTTCAGTGAGATTTCTGTAGCACACACTGATTTTTAAATAAGATTTACTGATCTTGAAGCCCTTCATGTGCCACACAGCTCCTCATCACACCCAAACACTGGCCAGCAAAGGAAAGCCAAGGTTACTAGCAGCAATGAAAGACTGAACTGAAATTGAAAGATTCTTAATCCTTTTCTGTGGTTAAATTCAGAGAGAGAAGAAAAACTTAACACTTGAAGAGGCAGTTCCCTCATACACTGCACAACATCGCATTAATTTACAGACAACATGACCCCCCACAGAACGTCCTTGAGCTGTGATTCCTCCTGCTCCCTAAATGAAACGTGTCTGATTTCTCAGAGAACCCCTGAGAACAGCAGCAATGGCTCACCCTTCTGGATGCTGCAGGACAGAAACCATTAACTCCACTGCCAGGGCTCCAGCCACCATGGCCAGTCCAGGCCGGCTGACCGTGCACTGCTGGTCCAGTGTCCGATCCCTGGTGGACTACAAACACAGACAGCTCTGAAGGGAAGCAAAAACAACTCCAAAGTAACCAGCTGCCCTGTACAAAACACCTCTAGGGCTGTGCAATTCACAGCTGGCATCTTCTTTACCTCACATACACCAACACAGCACAGATCCCTTAATGAAACACCATTAGGAACAAATAAAAAAGATTCGAGTCGCAACAAAAGAGAGACACAATCGCCATCTGAGGTTCCACTCACATCCCCTGGTGCCACAACATCATTGCAGAAGTAGCAGCCCAGTTTATAGCCAGGGATATTGGAGAAGAGTGAGGAGCCCAGCAGATCAGAAGAAGCAGAGGCGTTGCCGGAACGGGAATCACCAGATTCTTGCTGTTTTGGTTTCTTTAGGCCGTGCCTCATAACAACAAAAGTGTCAAATCCCAAGGCAGCATTGATGACCAACTGTGAACAATAAAGAGAGAACAACAGATTTTAAGTGAGCCAAAAAAGGGGAGGGGGAGAAAAAAGCAGCCTCCAGGTTTTTATTCACTATAAATGCCAAAACCCCCACACGCTGTAGATGGATGAGCAAACCATTAACTGCATATTTACCCCCTCAGCCATAAACAACAGAGTGTCTGAAAGGTGCAGAACTGCAGATGCCAAGCACTTAGTAAAAAACAACCCCCAAATAAAAGTCTGTTTCAGAAAGTCACAAGCCCTTGTCTTTTGCTGTGCCTTTCAGGGCAATCTGATCCCAACGAATGACTCCCTCTAGCTGTTACACAAACTTGTGACAAAAAAGCAACAGCAGCTTCAAGGAATGCAATGCCATCTGTTATCCAAACCAGTTTCTGCTCAGCAAGGAAAGCAATTAACGATCACTGATGGGCTTCATCTCCATCTTCTTAGTCACATGGAGAGCAGGAGCAGCTGTGCTGCACAATTCCTCTGTCCTCACGTTCCCCTTTCTCTCCACTTTGTGGCAAGTGCACAGAGGAATCTGAAGCTCAACATGAACACCATCATGACTGCAGCCAGTCAAACATAAAGGAAGATGCACTGCTTCATCTGCAGATATTATTGATAAAAGTTCTGGTGCAGCACTTCCTCGTTTCCCGTTCTTCCAGCCAGGAATTATTTAAAAGAAGAGCTCTGAGGGAAGCTCTCTCAAGAATTAGTCATCTTAATTAGCAAGCTTTGAGTCTCAGCATCATTCTCAGTATTTCCAATTATTTCTGCAGATCCTCTCTCAGCCTTGGAGTAGTTTATTTCTGCTCAGTCCTGAAGTGGAACCCTGCTGTTGAATTTATCCAGGGCTGCAGCAATTAAAAGATTGCATCTTCTCACTGCATCTACCTGTAAAAACTGAGTATGGTGTTCCTCTTCCAAAATATGAGTAAGAGCTGGTATTAGCAGAAATTAATAATATTGTTAAACAATTCCCACTGCAATCAACTGTTTCTCTCTTCTCAGTTTACTGGCAGGTAACTATTTCATTCTGATTGAGCCTTAATTAAGAAAATCATCTGGTTTTGATAAAGAGACAATGGGAAAGTACAAGAGACAAACGGAAAATTATCTTTTGGCATGGATTAACAAAAAGAAAAAACAAGCCAATTTTCACAAGTTCCAGTGCTCAGCAGGAACAGAGACTGAACATCTGCCATGAGGATTTAGCCTTTGAGGGGTTGGTTTGTCTGAGGTAATTGTTTTGGGGAAGGGCTGCGGGAATGGCAAAGATCATCCAAGCACTTGGATGATGAAGTGGGGAGAGCGACTCTTACTGCTACCCATGGAGCTGGCTCAGTGCGTTTTCCACAAATCATCACTCACCGTGCTCCTTCTTTCCCATGGGCCTCTTTGAGAGCTTCAGGACCAAACTGTGCAGTGCCTGAGACGTGCAGGTGCCACACAAAATCACATTTGAAGCAGAGCTCCCACTGAGTGTTTATCAACATCAAATACTGAGAATTTGTTTGGACACCGCAGAACTTCCCTGCTGTGTTTTTTCCAGTGACAGAGAATTCCATCTCCTCAGATCAAAGTGATGTTATCAAATCAACCAACTGTGATGCAGACACACTACATCACGGAGTAACAGAAATTTGTCACAAAGAAGTTTCAAAATTTATCCTCAAAATTATTTGAATACTGCAAGAAAAAGGGCAGAGAGGCACTGCTGGTTAAGAAAATGTGGGAGGGAAGTTTAGGACATCATAAAACCACTCAATTCTGATTGAACCAGGCAGGATTCATATAGAATATACACATGAAATTCCAGATATTGCTGGAAATTCCCAACCGTCAGACACATGGAAGAGCAGGCTGGCCCTGACACTTCCCAGTTCAACACCCAGCTTTGCAAATTTGCTGGTTTTTTGTCATTTCTGTGCTGGTTTTAAACAGCTAAAAACACTGCTGAAAGAGCACAGGTGCAAGCTGCAGAAAGGCCAGGAGGATTAAGGAGGAACTGATGAAGTTATAAAGTTACACACACTTAACCCGAGGTTGTAATTCAGTGAAGCCCTCACTAAATCTCTCCAATGCCAAAGGAAAGTTCATTGGAGCTACAAAGAAATAAAAGTCCATTTTTTCAGGGCCAGAAATGTATTTAAAGAAAGGAAGAAGGAAAGGAAGGGAAATAAAAGGATCAGTACAATACCTTCCTCTTGCTGGCTGCAATGACAGCAGGCAGCCAGCGGCTCTCCCGAGTGTCCATCAGCAGGAAAACAACATCGTGGGCATCAATGAGCTCCTCCAGCTTGGCCACATCCCTCTGAGCCTGGGCCATTGTCACCTCAGAAAAATTCACTGGGTGGCCTGGCATGGGGATGCTCATGTTGTAACCTTCAGAGCTCTAGAGGGAGGCAGACAGAAAATCACGAGTTCAGAAGGTAGCCCTGTGGATCGGTGTGAAATTCAATACAAAACAGAGTCCAAATTCAATTGCTGTTTGTCGGAATGGCAGCTCTGCTCTTTGCACCTCTCTGTGTGGCAGTGCTGTGCACTAAAGCCCAGTGCTGGAGTTTCTCAGACTCTGTTCATGCAGAACAGCCTCAGAAAGTCTCAGCAGTCCTAGCAAATCACTACAAGAACACGGTGCAACCGCTCCTGACGCCACGGGTTACAAACACCATCCCAAACATCACCCCAAAGCCAAGCTGCCAGCAACCCCTTCACACATCATTTTAAGAGGCTGCAGTTTGTATTTCTGCTGCTGGATACTGACTCAGTGACAGTATCACACACACTGCTCTTTATTCTCAGCTCCTGAGGAGAAGAACAGCCTCAGATGATTTCCCTGGAATTCCCCAGCCACGGGGGAACCTGAGACAGCAAAAAGCACTTCTGAGATCTGTCACTGCAGAGTTGGAGGCCTGCACTGTGCAGATGCTGGAGGAGTTTGCTCCTGTGGCAGAAACATTTCCCTCTCCCAGCCCCTCACTTGGGCAAGGGCACACTGAGAGCAATTAACTGGGCCAAATCAGCATCTACACAATGCACACCCAATGCAAACAATGAATTCGCTCCTTTGGAAATGTGTCAGCACAATCTGCCAGCCATCTGCTGCAAGGCAAGGATGGATCCCTCATTTATCTCACAGAAGGACAAGCCTTGCCAAAGCCTCCCCGCTTGGCACTGCAGGAAAAATTAAAAACCAAAATGTAAAAAAACCTGGATGAACCAAGCATGAAATTCCATGGGAAGAGAGGTAAGGAAGGTTGGTGGAATTTGCTTTTGCACAAACCAATTAATTACCAGCACAACTCATAAATCCAGGTGAACCAAATAACCAGAAGGGTGAATATACATAAATATCCCTGAGGACGAAAAGAACCAGGCTCACTTAGAAGCTTGGAGAAATGACTGTGGGAAATATCTGCATTAACCTTTTTTTCCCCTCTGTACCATCACCACAGACATCAGGAAATTACTGGGGCAGGCTTTCATTCCAGTGTCATTATCTCCTCCAAAAGGTTGTGGCAGGAATACAAAACTTAATCCATGCTGTGCCTGAGTAAAGTATTAATGGATATCTCATCAAGCCTGTGCTGCAAAGTGCTGATTGATTAGATCAGCTCAACTGACACTGCTGGTGACTTAGGAGGGCAATTTTTGTTTAATCAATTAAAATAAATAAGCTGGATGTTAGCTGCAGCCAAAAATGGTCAGTGAGGTGGTAAATACGAAAATTCTTCCAGAATTCAAAAAAAAAAAAAAAAGCTCAATCCAGGTATTGTAGCTGCAGGAATACAGACAAGTCTGGCAGCTTCAACAATTTTATTTGAATAACCAAAAAAAAAAGACAGCAGTCACCAGGCAAAGTGACTGAGGTGCATTTTGGCAGCCAAACAATGGCAAAAAGAGCTCAAAGGGCACATAGGTATTATTTTAAGGAGGACAAAACATCCATATATATCCCCAAAGACAGATCTTGCTCATTCCACAGAATCCAAAAATCTCAGGAATACAAGAAAAGTTTAAAAATGCCTCCAAATTATCCAAAATATTTAGTTACCATCTCATAAAATACTGGAATGACATTAAAAAAAGGGGACTGTATGTTGTTCCGTTTACTGCAAGTTAAAAACTAAGCTAATATCTTCTAATGTAGAAAATCAATTTAGAGAAGCTTGCAAATTTGGGGTCCAAAACAGAACAGGAAATCTCAAAAGTACATTTATTACTTCCCTCAAGACCTGCTCCCAGAGTTTTATGTCTGACCTGGCATGACTCAAATCTCCTTACGACATCCTAGACAGGAAAAATTCATTTCATTATCAATAAACTACTGAAAACTTCGTGATCCTTAATCATGTTTCATCACTACAGATATTTCCCTCAATAAAGTCACCAGGAACAGATATTTGAAATCAAACACTGACTTTTATTTTTGAAATAAAATCCGTAACCAACAGAACACCTGCGCTGCGTTTTTTAACGTTTAACTACCAGAACTTGGAACAGCAATTTAAAATTGCCTTTTTTTTTTTTAATTCCCCAGTGATAATAAGATGGAAATGATGATCTTACCACTCCTGGGAAGATTTTCTGCAGCCTTTCTGCTGCTGCCAGAGCCTTGGGCTTGCCCCCACTCAGGCAATCCTCGAACTCGTAGAGCGGCTGCCGCACGGGGTTGGAGTAGGAGATCTTGGCATTGTCCACAAAAGTGATTTTCCTCACCCCCCAGCCCTAAAGGAGAACAGAATTTAATAAAGGTCATGACAATAGCCTCGGGAAATCTTTTTGGGGAACGCCACGCATTCAACGTTGCTTTTTTAACACTTTTTTAAGCTACAAAAGGTTTTGCAACTATTTGAAGCAACTGAAATAAGGGAATACAAAATTTGGTAGGTCCAAACATAGCGTTTAGCAGAAATCCCTCCAACCCTGCTGAATTCAGTGGAATGGGGTGAACATCCCTGAAAGGAATTATCAGCACAGTTATTACAAGTACTTCACTGTGAATTTTGTCTCAATATCTCGTTAATTTGTTCCAGAATTTATTTTTTAATATAAACCCAAGATATTCTGCCAAGGTTCCCTTACTCTCTCATATTAGCAGAATATTAAGTTATTTATTGCCATTAGCTACAGCTGTCACCTCTTCCCTGCAATTTACAATATAACTAATGTGCATTCTGTGTGTTTTGATGCAGAGGATGCAGTCTGTCTCTGTTGGGCAGCTGGACCAAAAAAAACATAAATACAGAATTTATGAGACACAGGAGGTTTATCTATAAGATGAAGGGTTTACCATCAAGGTCCTTGCAACACTGCAGCCCAGGGTGCCAGCTCCCAGCAGCAGACACTTGGCAGCCACAATCTTCTCCAAATCCAGAGTAGGCACCAACCTCCAGCACATCAACTTCAAATTAAGATCCACGGATGATTCTGCCAACCTGTACCATGGAATAAATAACAACAGCTTCGGAACCCTCCTGTGCTTCTCCAGCAAAGACATTATTGGTAGTTCAGATGAAGGAGTTCATTTTAAAGGTTTTTTTAAAGGAGAGAAAGAATTCAGCAATTTAACACATAGGTAATACAAAAAACAGACAACAATTGCTGAAAAAGTAACAATCCAAAACTAAAATTTTAGTAATGAGTTTGATGCAAGCATGAGAATAAAAATGGTGTCTCAGCCAAGATTCCTGCTGAGCTCAGTGCTAAGACAGATAATTTGTCCATACACTTTTGTTTCTTTTTTAAACGACCTGGTTTCCTGTATGCAGTTACACCTGCCCTTAACATGCAATTTTCCACTTGTACCCTAAAGCATGGTGGGCACTTCTTTGTGGAAGTTTGAGAAAGAAGATGAAGTAGGAAATCTGTGTTCAAGCAAGGGGCAGATTTTTATATCCACCAGAACAGAGGGTGCTAAAACTCTCACCAAACCAGACCACCACAGCTCTAAGATTCCTGCAAGTTTCACTCCCTCCCACATCATAAAATCTCTTCAGCATTCAGTAAATTATTTGTGCAGCAAGAATTTAAACAGCAATTCTCAAACCAACACCTCTGTGGGAAGCACTTCAGTAATTTACATAAGTAAAGGATGTCAAGTTACCTAAAGAATTAAGAACCCTGAGACGAACTTTATTGAATATCTGTGAAGACACTGAGAATTTCCACAAATGCTTGACAAAAAAGGCTTTGCTTGATGGGCAAAATGGGAACCTGAACCATCAGACCAATTAAGTTTTTCTAAGGCAAAGACACAGGTGCAGACACTCTGTAACCTCATTCTTTTCAATCCACTGCCCAAACATTATGTACAGAATGATAAAAATTATTAAAGTCACATTTCCTGAGCTCTTTCCTGGTCCACTCTGACAAATCCCAAAGGATGAACTTTCCCCCGTGTTTATTTTCATTACACCCTGCAGGGTAGAGAATTCAATGAAATTACCACAGGCCTGTAACACTCTGACCTACATTTCACTCCATTTTAAATAAATGCATTCTGAATTTTCAACTAGAGGCCAAAACTGCCGAGATTTCTGCTGCAGGCAGTGCAGTGCTCTGTAAAGGTCCTGACCTCCAAAAGTAAAGTCCAGATAATACCCAGTGTATGTTTTACTGCATATTCTTACCTATTTCACATTTCAGTTCGCTGTGGATTTAACCCAAGTAAAGAAAACGATGTGACTTTAAAAGATAAAAACCAAACCTCTTTGGATCCATGCATTCACTGAGATTCACCATCCTTGGCCCCATGCCTCCCTTTTGGTTTTTCTCCCATCCAACAGCTTTTGGGCAATCTGTTTGAAATATTTAAAATATGAAAAACCAAATCAAACAAACAAACAAAAAACCCCAAAAACCTCCCAAAACCCAACCAAAAAACCCCAAAAAACCAACACAGCCTCCCTCCCCCCCAAAAAAACCTACAAAAAAAAAGGAAAGAAAGAATGAAAACCTTAGTATCATGGGACAGAAAAAAAGAAATTTTTCTGGATTTAAAGCTGTTGGGAAAAAACCTTACTTTAAACCTGACCTGCTATAAAAATTTTGCTCTTTACATCAACTGAATGTTCCTGGAGAATTTCTTTGCTCTCAGGTGTCCCGTGTGCTGCTTTTCAATTATCATTTCATGGTCCTTAGACCCCATCTGCAAACTCAGTGGAGAATTATATATCTTAATGATCCATAATTAAATAATTTGCAACAATGACATGTGAAGCTTCCAGAATTTTTTTGCCTGAGGTATGAGAAATTCTGTGATACTGTCCTGTACCTACAAATTAAATCTGAGACTTTCTTTCAACACTTCAAGTCTATTGCTTTAAAATACACCAGGATGTGTCACTATGGGATTAAAGGAACAGTTCCACTCTGGGGCAGGTTTTGATCATTTTAGAAATCCTCCAGAAATTTTGCATCCCATAAATTCACTATCACTTCTTTGCCTACCTGAGGGACTGTATACAAATTCAACAACAAAAAAAAATGAGCCAAATTGCTGTTGTATTGTATTTCCTATGACACCAGCAGGACTTTTCTTGCTTTTCAATTAGAAACACAATTAGAGGAGGGAGAAAATTGAGAGAGAATATTCCCTCTCCTTTCTTTGTCCAAAAAGGAACCATTTCCTTTAGAGACATTTCACAGAAAGTCAAACGATTTCAAATCCATTTGAAATAAATTACTTAAGTAACGATTTTGTAGCAGTAACTTATTTTGCCGTGCCAGCAGTGATGAAGAAGGAAAAAAAAAAAAGGAAGAAAGTATTTTGAATTGATTACCTGGGCCCAGGGGTGTCTCTGGCAGTCTGATTTCAAAGATGATGCTGTGTGTGATGTCTCTCACCCCTTGCATGGTCCTGTCTCTGAAGCAGAGCACTTCAACCCTCTGCAGAACGCTGCCCCTGCCATGGAAATAAAAGATAAATAGAGACAGACATGCAACTTCTTTAATAGAAAAGGGACTTGTTTTAACCAGCATTTCACACGGGTTTAGTGGATTTTCTGAATGAGGCTTTTTGTCAGGTATAGAAAGAGAAAGAATTGCTCAAGTGTAAGAAAATGACTGGTCTGGTGAGAAACAAAGCAATGCCACTGTCAGCCTGTCCTTGCATTCATCCAGCACCGGAAAAACTGCAGCTTTAGAGGAATAAAAAGCAGGTGACGTCAGGTGACACTTTGGGACTTTGCTGTGGTACAAAGATTCTCTGAGTTCTCAGTATTATTTAATTTTTCCTTCTCATGATTCAAACCTCCAAACAAAAAAAATGAGAATTTTAATACCTAAATCCCTCTGAACCCCAAGACTATGCAAATGTAACACTCAAAACAATGGAAGTGCAACCTAATTACAGTTTTGTGCCAGCAACCCAAATTTATTTGATCATTTAAATCCTTTCTTTCAAAACCCAGAGTAAAAAACTGTGTCTTGTCTTCCCATCTTCTCCCCAACAAAAAAATCCAAGTGGCACAAGTAGAAACCCTAAGAATATCTGATTTTTACAATGTCAGTCTGCTATTACTCGACAGTAATTAATGATATAAATTCACAGAGTATTCTAAACCAGATTTGACACATCTGGAGGGTGTTGGCAGGGGGTGAAGCTGGCATTTCCAGGTGAGGATTAGGATTAATAGGAATTGGTGACTGACAGAAGTAAAAAACCAGGAAAATGCACAAAATCAGAATCACTCTGACTGGGTAATGTGGGAAAGAACAAAATCTCAGGTGGGTGATATGAGTGAAATGCCATGGGAGGGAAAAATATCTCATTTAATATCAACCAAAAATTAATCTTTGTGGGAAAGAATAAAGCAGATACCATTTGTGAGCTGCCAGGATCAGGAAGTTTCTCAGTGGCCATCCTGGATACTGGGATAAATTACAGGGATCATAAACTCCAACTGTCACCTGCAAATCAAATTGTTCTGCATGAGAAGTCATCTCTGCACAGTCACGCCAAGGTTCTTAGGCATTTTAAAATTAAAATTCTGGACAGGGCAGGCCTAAAAACATGTTTGACATATTTATAAATACAAAAATACATATATATATATATATATAAATTTATAAAATTTTATCAATATATAATTAAATTAAATTTTATATAAATATATGTATGTATGTATGTATGTATGTATGTATGTATATAATTTATATTTATAAATATTTAATCCATAGTCAAAGTAGGTTTTACTCCAGCTTTTGCCACAGCTTTGAGATTTATTCAGTTTGGCCTCTTTGGGGACTCTGGATGTTCACTGCAATAAATGCGCCTTCATTACCTTAAAAACACAATTATGAGGGAAATCCAGCAACTGAAGCCTTGCTCCCAACCCAAAATTCTGCACTGGTTTTGGGACAATCAAAAAATGAAAGGGCGCAGGGCAGCAAGAGAACAAATCAAAGGGAAAACTGCATAAAAATCACTTTATAGTCCCCCTCAAGACAAGAGCACTGAGCCCAGCTCAGTATTGGAGCTTCAAACCATTCCCAGATTAAACATTCAATGATATAAAATTCTATAAAATTCTCATTACTTTTCCTCCTTGGTCTTGAAAGAAGCCATCCCACGTTTTCAGCAGGGATATCATGACAGAATTATCGTGATACTTCATCAAGAAATAAGGCAGGGCTGTCACCCCCTCCTGCTGGCAGAGGTCATCGTAGGCTTTCTGCAGGGCTTGGATCTGAAAGTGGAAACACACCTGAACCACCAGTTTTAACAACTCTGCACTGTGATATGAAAGAAATTAAACAGTGTTCAGCTTTTCTCCTAAAAATGAAAAAAATAACTTCTTTTTCTTGTCTCATCATGCATTTTATTAATAATTTTGTAGTTTTAATGAGTTGGCCCACTCAGGGGACGCCCCTTCATAAAGGTTTCTTTTCAATGAGTTTGAAAACCAGATCTATATACCCAATGACATATAAATTTTAATTTTCATATACAGCTTAACATATATTCTCCAAAATAAATATATAATATATAGCTTATCATAATCACCTCTTTAAGAACTGTTTGCCATATCTGCATCTAAACTGAGACAATTTAAACATTAATGGAACAAAAAGTAAACAAAAAACCAGCATAGAAATAAAAAAAAAAGTGAATACTTTAAAAGAAATTAAGAGTCTCCAATTAATTCAGTTTGTGGTAACAAAAAATACTGAGTTTTAAAGCTGACAGAAGTTCTCAGTATTGCAGAATTCACAATATTTAGGATTTTGAGTACCTGAGTTAGTGAGAACCTTTCCCCAAGACACACAGGTTTCTGAGTGATGTGAATTCCATCAGGGAAGCAGAGAGCAGGGTAACAAAACCAGTAATAGAAATGATACTTTTTTAAATCCTAGGGAAGAAAAAAATTGTAAAATTAGATAATAAAGAGATATATCAAAGTGCAATATATAATACTAATTAAAATTAATAATTTATGATTTTAACCATGGGAACCACACAGATCTTTAACCTCACAAAGATTTTAGAAGATCACAAAAATACCAAAAGACTTCCCTTCTCTGTATATGTTTTCATTTAAGATTTAAACAACGTGTGTGCAATCCTTCAGGTTTTGTTAGCTGAAGCATTTAGTAAAACTTTCAATTTATTAGACATGAAACAGCTGCCCTACTTTTACTGATATCTGATACTGATTTTACTGATAAGGCCATCAGGCAATTCTCTACGTTTGTAGAAAATAATATAAAAATATATCAATGCAGTGTTATCATTAATACAAAATATATTAATACTCCTAGAAAGAAACTACTTTGCTATTTCCACTACAAGTAGGAGACACGAATTATCTACAAATTATCTGTACTCACTGCAAATGTCAGCAGCAGGAACCTGTTCAAGAGCATTGGATTCTCCAGAGCAGCTCCAGACTTGATTGATTCCCAGATCTGCCACGGATTGTGGGGACAAGAAGGAAGAGAAAGGGCAGAGAAACACCAAGAAAACATGAGAACGGCTGCAAAAATCTGTAGTTCTTCCAGCTACCTTTAAAGCATGCAAAAAAACACTCACTGTGATCTTTTCTAACTGAATTCATCCATTGTTATCTGTGCCAAAAGGATTTTAAAGGTCAGACAACAGGGAATTACGAGGCCACAAGAATGCAAAAAATTCCTGGTTAGGAGTGAAGATATGCATGAAAATTTTGTTACTCGAGGCAGTGAATTAAAGCAATCAAGGACTGGTCAAAATAAAGCATTTTAAATTTGACTTTCACCTCTCCCCAGGCCATGAGATTAAATGAACTGGTGACAGTGCAGTCAGACCAGCTCCTCTGACACATCTTTTTCTTACTTTATCTCAGGCTTCTTGCTGCTGGGGAGCTTTCCCATCTCTTTGTCACACGGATAAATTGCAGTAATCTGAGGTTTAAACCAGGCACTGCTGGTTTTTGGGTAGGAAGACAAAAGTTAAAAATGTGCTCTACAGAATTCAAGACCCTGACAGGTCCGAGAGCATTGCAGAGTTTAAAATGTGATGGAGTTCTCCAAGCAGAACTCAGGACTGGAGTATCTCCAAATTTGGGGCAGAATGTAAAGCACTTCAAGTGGTAGAAAGGATTTGAAAACACTCTGGGATTTGATTTTAAACCTCACCTCATTTGCTTCCTTGTCCAGAAGTGATTTCTTATCACAGGATTTGAAAGTCTCAAAAGTGTTGGTGTTATACAGAGTTCCAAAAGCAGGACAGCAACGTGCTGGTATGGAAGCATTCCTGGAAAAAAAGGAAGGAAAACTCTGGGAATTAATACAGTCATCAGCAGCAGCAAGATCTATCTTAAGGTGTAAACTTCAATTACCAATGATGAGGCACAGCAACTGAATTAACACCTCATCTAATGAAAACATCTTTATGAGCATGGACTGATGGAATACATCAAAAATACATCTGGCATCTGTGTTTTCTCCAAGCAGAGTGACACTGAATCAGGGACTGAAGCTTTTAAATTCTGTTCAAATAGAGGCTACCTGTGACAAATGGGATTTGCACTGAGAAGAACTGATTTAAGCTGAATTTACATTGTCAGTGTTGTACTCACCTAAAGAGTTACTTAAAATTTGATGTTTAAAACACATCCAGACAAAAGATTGAGCAGCACCTACAGTTTGTAGCATCATCAGCTGGAGAAGCTGCTGTTTGCAAACAGCATCTTATTTTTGAGATAAGTTAGGTAAAAACCCTACAGTATTCCCTTAATTTACAGATCAGATTGATTTCAATGCCTCCTTTAACGCTGTTCTCAAAACTTGATATTTTTCCAGTCATAACAGATAAACACTTTGGAAGAGATTACAGTGTAACAACCAGGGACTGTAAAAACGATTTGAAATCCTAGTTAAAGCTATAAGGGAAGGACTCAAATGACTGAAAAAGCCTCTCTAATGCAAAAAGCTGAGCAAACAGGGAAAAAAGGTATTTTATATAAACGTACATGCAGAAAGTGAGTGAATTTGAGAATTCAGAATTTTTTAAATTCAGCCCGAAGGAGTTAATATTTTGTGACTCAAAGCAGTCTCTCCACTATTAAAAAATTCATTAAAATGCTCTTTATTCTCCTGTAGAGTTTCTCTAACTCATATACCAATCTTATACCAGGAAAGTGTCTTCACACACAAACGAAGGAAAAATAATAGCCTGTACTTACATATCAAAGGCACTAAACTCCAGTGTCAAGCGAGCTGGCAAACCCAAAGGATCACCTGGAGAAAAAAAAAAAAGCAAGCAGCAACAAAGTTCCTTTTAAACTAAAACACTCCAGCTATTTTTGTTGGCATCAATTACCCGGTAAAACATACACAGTACCCAGTGAAACATTTGTTTTTTTGTTGATGTAAATTACCCAGTGAAACATACAAAATTCACAGCCCTGCTTTCTAATGTTTCAGCAAAACAAGTGAAATATATCAGATACTGAGAGGAGTGTCAGGAGAAACCCGACCTAGTAAAACAGAGTTCGTACTGAAATCTACCGGATACTTAGAGGAGCGTCACGAGAAACCTAAACCAGCGAAAAGAGTCAGTACGGACCATTGTAGTAGTAGCCCTTGATGACTTTGGGGGTCTCATCCAGGCGGTACTCGTTGAGTTTCCTCTGGGTCAGCTGGTGCCAGAAGCCGGCATCCAGGGCGCTGCTGAAGGGAGCGAACTGCAGCCGGGAGAGCGCGGCGCCGCCGGGATCCCCGCCCGCCGCGGCCATGGCTTAGCTCAGGACCGGAGCCCTGGGGAGCGGGGAAAGCCCGTGAGACTGCGGGGAAGCCACGCGGGACACACAGGGGACAGCAGCGAACACGGGCACGGCACCGGGACCGCGACCGGCCCCGGGATCGGCCCTCTACAGCGACACGGGACCGACACGGGCCCGGGACCAAACACTGCCATGGGACCGGCCCCGCACAGCGACACGGCATCGGCACCGGGACTGACAGCGACACGGCCCCGGCCGCTCGGCACCGCGCAGCCTTCGCCTCGTCTGTGCGGGACCGCAGCCCCGGGGAGCCGGCCGAGGGCCGGACACACCGATCGCGGGGGCTGCAAGGGGCAGTGCGGGGACGCTGCCGGTGCGGTGACCCCGCGGGGCCAGTGCCGGGGCAGTGGCAGTGCCGGTACCAGGGGCCGGCAGGACCCGACAGGAGCCGACAGGAGCCGACAAGACCCGACAGGACCCGACAGGACCCGGCAGGACCCGGCAGGACCCGGCAGGACCCGGCAGGACCCGGCAGGACCCGGCAGGACCCGACAAGACTCGACAAGACTCGACAAGACCCGGCAGGACCCGGCAGGACCCGGCAGGACCCGGCAGGACCCGGCAGGACCCGGCAGGACCCGGCAGGACCCGGCAGGACCCGGCAGGACCCGGCAGGACCCGGCAAGCCCCGACCGCTGCATGCCCGCTCCCTCTCACCGGCTGCACCGCTCGCTCCGCACTTCCCGCATCGCCAGCCTGCGCACACCGGTGACGTCACCCCCGCCGCGCGCAGGTGACGCGGCGGGCGGCGCGGAGTGATTACGTCACGAGGCGCGGAGGACGGGCAGGGCCTGAGGCGGGACCGGTCCGCGTCTTAATCCCCGTCCCGGTCCTGATCCCGCTCCCGGTCCCGGTCCTGGTCCCGGCGGGATCCGGCGGTGCCCGCCCGCCCTCGGTAGCATCCCTCGACCTCGGTAGCGTCCCCCGCAGCCCAGTCTCCGGCTGAGGCGGGCCCGTGCCCCGCAGCGCTTGGAGCCGTGTGTCCGCAGCCGTGTCCTGCTCCACCTTCCCCGGCACGCAACAGAGCCCTCAGAAAATCGAATGGAGTTCTTTTAGATGGTGGGAAAAGGCCGAAATGTGCGCCTGCACTAATGTTTCCTTTTCTGAAAAGCTAGGGCAAAGCGCGATGAGGATTCCCTGCTGGCCAGGGGCTCCGCTGCTGTCCCGCCAGATGTCCCCACTGGCGCGGGGAAGGCTCCGAGGGGAATTCTGTGCCTGCAAAACCAGGTCTTCTCCCAAAACACCTTCCCAGCACATCTCCGAGAAATGCCCAGACTCTCCTGGTGGTCTCTGGAAGCTCCGTATGCTCTGACCTTGGCTGTGAATTGAAAATATTTTACAGGAAACCACGCCTGAAATAATTCTCTTGAGCTGTGGCCCCATGCCCTATTTCTTACCCTAACTTGCTTTCCTCTGCTTCCCTCACATCCAGAGCCACTGGAATTGCCTGTTCAGTGAAATAAAATGAGACATTTTCTTAGGTACTTGGAATTTAAAATAGGCATTATTTTCCTGTTTTATTGTTATCTGTTAGCTATAAAATGTGGCTATCACAAATCCTTGTCTTTGCTACGAACACGGTTAAAGATCATTGGTAAAATGATAAAAACTTGAGATAAAAAATATTCAGGCAGCTTTATTCTCCTGGGTTTAGCTGTTTGAATGTTCTTTTTACCAAAGGTTTTTGTTGTTACAGTCACCATCATTCTTGTTCTTGTGAGTGACTTCAACCTGCCAGACATCTGCTGGGAACTTAATACAGCAGAAAAGAGACAGTCCAGGAAATTTTTAGAGTGCATGGATGATAACTTTTTGTCACAGCTGGTAGGTGAGCCCACCAGGGGAGGGACTGTGTTAGATCTGTTGTTCACAAATAGAGATGGGCTGGTGGGAGATGTGGTGGTTGGAGGACGACTGGGGCAGAGCGATCATGAAATTATAGAGTTCTCCATAATTGGTGAAATCAGGAGGTACATCAATAAGACTTTTACATTGGACTTCCGGAGGGCAAACTTTGGCCTTTTAAAAAGACTTATTCAGAGAGTTCCCTGGGAAAAAGCCCTTAAAAACAAAGGAGTTCAGGAAAGCTGGGTGTTCTTCAAAACAGAGTTTTTGAGGGCACAAGAACAGACTGTCCCTGTGTGCCCAAAGACCAGTCGACAAGGCAAACACCCAGCCTGGATAAGCAAGGAGGTTTTGGATGAACCCGGGTATAAAAAGAGGATGTATTGTTTTTGGAAGGAGGGCCAGGTCCTCGGGAAGTATTTAAGGGGGCTGCTAGAGAATGTAGGAAAAAAATTAGGGAGGCCAAAGCTCAGCTGGAACTCAAAATGGTGACTTCTGTAAAGGACAGTAAAAAGTGTTTCTATAAATACATTAATGGTGAAAGGAAAGGTAAGGCCAACCTTTGCTCTCTATTGGATAAGGAAGGGAACTTAGTAACTGCAGATGAGGGGAAGGCAGAAGTGCTTAATGCCTTCTTTGCCTCAGTTTTCAGTGGGAAGACAACTTGCCTTCAGGACAACTGTCCTCCTGGGCTGGTAGATGGTGTCAGGGAACAAAATGATCCCCCCATTATCCAAGAGGAGGCAGTCAGAGAACTGCTGAGATGCTTGGACACTCATAAATCTATGGGCCCCATTGGGATCCACCCCAGGATTATGAGGGAGCTGGCAGATGAGCTTGCAAAGCCGCTCTCCATCATTTACAATCAGTCCTGGCTTGCTGGTGAGGTCCCAGAAGATTGGAAACTGGCCAGTGTGACACCCATTCACAAAAACGGTGGGAAGGAGGATCCCAGTAATTATAGACCAGTCAGCCTGACCTCAGTACCTGGCAAGATAATGGAACAGTTTATACTGAGTGCCATCCCGCAGCACCTACAGCATGGCCGGGGTCTCAGGCCCAGCCAGCACGGGTTTAGGAGAGGTAGGTCATGTTTGACCAACCTGATCTCCTTTTATGACCAGGTGACCCGCCTGGCGGATGCAGGAAGGGCTGTGGATGTTGTCTATTTGGACTTCAGCAAGGCTTTTGACACTGTCTCCTACAGCACATTCCTGGAAAAGCTGGCAGCCCACGGCTTGGACAGGAGCACTCTTTGCTGGGTTAGGAACTGGCTGGATGGCCAGGCTCAGAGTGGTGGTGAATGGTGCTGTATCCAGCTGGCGGCCAGTCACCAGTGGTGTCCCTCAGGGGTCTGTGCTGGGGCCAGCTCTGGTCAATATTGTCATTGATGACATGGATGAGGGTATCGAATCTTTCATTAGTAAATTTGCAGATGACACTAAGCTGGGAGCGTGTGTCAACCGCTTGGAAGACAGGATGGCTCTGCAGAGAGATCTGGAACGGTTGGGTCAATGGGCAGAGTCCAACAAAATGAAGTTTAATGAGTCCAAGTGTCGAGTCCTTCACTTTGGCCACAGTAACTCCCTGCAGCGTTATAGGCTGGGGACAGTGTGGCTGGACAGTGCCCAGGAGGAAAGGGACCTGGGTGTTCTGGTCAGCAGCCGGCTGAACGTGAGCCAACAGTGTGCCCAGGTGGCCAAGAGGGCCAATGGCTCCTGGCCTGGATCAGGAACGGTGTGGCCAGCAGGAGCAGGGAGGTCATTCTTCCCCTGTACTCAGCACTGGTGAGGCCACACCTTGAGTGCTGTGTCCAGTTCTGGTCCCCTCAGTTTAGGAAGGACGTTGAGATGCTTGAAGGTGTCCAGAGAAGGGCAACAAAGTTGGTGAAGGACTTGGAAAACAAGCCATATGAAGAACGACTGAGGGAGCTGGGGTTGTTTAGCCTGGAGAAAAGGAGACTCAGAGGTGACCTTATCACTCTCTACAACTTCCTGAAGGGTGGTTGTAGACAGCTGGGGGTTGGTCTCTTTCTCCAGGCAGCATCTGACAGAACGAGAGGACACAATCTCAAGCTGCGTCAAGGGAAATATAGGTTGGATATTAGGAAGAAGTTTTTCACAGAAAGAGTGATTAAATACTGGAATAGTCTGCCCGGGGAGGTGGTGGAATCACCATCCCTGGATGTGTTTAAAAGGAAACTGGATGTGGCACTTGATACCATGACCTAGTTGAGAGGCTAGGGCTGGGTTGGACTCGATCTTGAAGGTCTCTTCCAACCTACACATTCTGTGATTCTGTGATTCTGTGATCATGTTTAGACCAGTTTTCAATGATCCTGCTGAGGTTTTGTCACGTATTAGTACATGTTAAGGTCAGAAAAGGCAATTTGCACGATCAACAGGACAGATTTCTTGATAACTCTCAGCAGCCCTTGGGTAAATGTGTTTTTCAGCACTAATAACTGTGGCTGACTTGTATTTCCTCAGGCATCATCTAAATTACCATCCATTATGGCCAGAATTGCTGTTGCAAATCAGAATAGGAAAAAAACCCCACAATTTAATGGCTGTGAAGCTCAGCAGTTGTTTGTGAATGGCCAGGGCTTGGAGCACATGTTTCAAAAGGTTCTGTTCTCCAAAAAGGTGCATTTTACTACTTGTGTGGGTGTTCTTCCTGCAGGGAAAAAGTTGCCTGAATTCTGCAATGGATTTTGTTCTCTCTCTGCATTTTGCCTTATTTCTCCTGGATTTAAGTTTCCTAATTGCAGTTTTTCCTGTGTGCAACTTGAAACCAAAGCCAATTGATCTCTGAACCTTGCATGATACACTGAAATAGACTGAATTTAAGTGTATTCCTTTAGCACATTTCCCTAATTTATTGAAATGCAGATATATTAGGGCTTCATTTAGTACTGAATCCTTTAATTACAATTAAGAAAGTGTTCAGGGTGTGGGAAATTCATCAGCACAACAAAAGGAATGAGAGGACTTGCTTTTTAATTTGTAACATCAAAGCCGGCCCAGCTTTCAGTTGTGCTTCAACGTCTTCTTGGTCTCTTTTCCAACATCAGGTATTCTATTATTGTGTTTTTCTCCTGAAATATTTGACAGCAAGATTTATGAAATACATTTAAATATAAAGGGTAAAAAAAGGTAAACGTATTTCGTGTATAATCAACTACATTCTGCAAATCTAGAAACAGCAGCACACCCTTCTGGAGCAGATGGTGACAGTACATTGAACGTGGAAACTCTTTTGGGACATAAAAATTCTACTTTTTTTCAGCAAAGTTAATGTGCAGTTAATATAAGCATGATATCAAAGCGATACAGTAGGATACACATTAAGGCTTGACATTTGATGAAAGGTTTGTGATTTGGAGGAAGCTATAAATAAATAGGGGAGTTTTTTAAAACAGTTGGAAGTTCTTTCTTTGACTGTGCCAAGTACCTCCACTTGCAAATCTCACTTCACCAGCAATATGTTTAATGGAGTAAGATGGGAGAGAAAAATGTTTCTGGCCAATCACAGAAGTGTGGTTTCTTCCCTTTCTGTAGAACAATAATTTATGATCACTGAAGATGTCTATTTGTATCTCCATTTCTCTGATGGAAGTGGTGATCTCAAATGGTAAAAGTTGACAGCAGTGTAACAGTTCATACATTGACCTCGAGTTTTTCAGATTCTTGATCTGAAATTGCTCTTAAAATGTGTTAAAACTATTAAATACGTGTTTCCCATTTTATTAACACTTCTTTGTAGACTACAGTTTGCCAAAGTCTTTGACTGTACCTATCCTTTGAAACTGGAACACTTTGGTTTGGTTAAACTCCTGAGCTGCACTTGAGCTCCAAAACCCCAGACCAGCATCAATGAATGTGAAGGATCTTTTTAAAAGTCTTCTTGAAATTGTGGTTACAGAGAGGATAGAGGAATGGATTTAGGGTGGAGTTCATGTAGCCCAGCCATATGGTGAACTTGTGCAGTCCTGAGAGCTGCTCCTGGTCGCGGAACGTGATCACCAGGAAGAGCACGAAGTAGGGGATCCAACAGAGCATGAAGGCTGCCATGATCACCCCCAGCTGCCTGGCTGCCTTCCTCTCCCTGTTCCCGTGCCGGTGGGTGCTCCTGGAGGGGCTGTGCAGGGTGTGCCAGGTTTTCCTCAGGAATGTCAGCCCCCTGGACTCCCCGTCCTCTGTCCTTCCCT
Source organism: Chamaea fasciata (assembly GCF_029207755.1). Classification (NCBI taxonomy): domain Eukaryota; kingdom Metazoa; phylum Chordata; class Aves; order Passeriformes; family Sylviidae; genus Chamaea; species Chamaea fasciata. The sequence continues at coordinate 4,627,848 of NW_027094098.1, forward strand.
GAGGACAACGGGCTCCTCTGGGGCTGGGGCTGGGCTTTGCATGGGGGGCCACCTCAGTGAAGGTGTGGTTGTCTGATGCCACGCTGGAGTCACTGTCCTGGCAGCCAGGCTGCTCCTTATTCCCAGGTGTTTTGGTGGCACACACCCTTTTCTTCCCTGCTTTATCCAAGCCAGGCTCAGGCTTGGCTGTGCTGAGAGAGAAACAGCTCCACTTCGGGACCTTCCCATTACTCACTGCCTTTGAAGCCTTGTCAGGATTGCTGGAATGAAGCTCTGCCTCCACTTTTTGTGGCTCTGGGGGGCTTTGCTTGTCTGTGCCAGGGGCGTTCTCAGCTGAGGTTTGCTTCTGGAGGAAAATACTTTTCCCATCCTTTATTTTAGTCTGATTTTGCACAGTGGTTTTCTCCATGGAAGACCAATAAGATCTGTTGGAGAGCTCTCGGTGCTGGCAGTGCTTTCGGACCGCCCTGAAGATTTTACAGTAGAACCACAACATCAGCAGGGAGGGCAGGTAGAAGTTGAAGATGGCCGTCAGCACTTTAAACCAGGTGACCTTGGAGAACTCCGTCTCGCACTTGTCTTCTGCCACCTTCCTGTGCCCATTGTTGGCAAAAATGTGCCAGCCCAGGATGGGGATGACCCAGGTGAAGGAGAGCAGCCACACCCCCAGGATGAGGAGTGAGGCTCTCATCTTGGTGCGGTACTTGAGGTACCTCAGTGGCTGCTGCACCGAGCGGTACCGATCCATGCACAAGATGAAGAGGTTGAAAATAGAGGCTGTGCTGGCCACGTAATCCATGGAGAGCCAGAACAAACAGGCTTCCAGCCCCAGGGGCCAGCTGGTGCTCAGCAAGCCCACGATGTTCAGGGGCATCACGGCCGCCCCCACGATCAGATCGGCGACGGAGAGGCTCACGATGTATAAATTGCCCACGGTCTGCAGCTTCTTCTCCGTTTTCACGGCGCACAGCACTAAAATGTTCATGACGATGGTGGTCAGGGAAATGCTTCCCAGGAGCAGGCCTAGGACAACCAAGGGAGCGTTGCTGGAGCTCTCTGTTGTGTTGTTGGGCATCTTTCTCGTGGGTACAGAGAGCGAGAATCCCAGTGGATATCCAGGCCTTGGACATTCAGTCATGGTTTGCACTCCTGGATGAAAATGTGTTGGGTTGCTTGGAGATTTTTATTCCCAGAACTAGAGAAAATAAAGAAAACAAACCATACTCAATTGCTGTAGTAAGATAATAAAGCGAATTTGTGCCTCACCTTAGCACTGTCCCTTTTAGGGCTTTCCTAAAGAACAGTTTTTTGCAACATTTTACATACAGGTAATCTGTGTTTTATGAAACTCCATTTATCAATGCCAAACAGTTTTCATAGAGCCGCATCTATTTCTGGCCCCAGAATAGAAGAAGAAATTTGATTCCTCACAGTTTTAATTAATTATATCTCATTAAACAGCTGATCATGAACCATAACATAAACTCCATATTGGCAAACCAATTTAAAATATGGTAGTAAAAAGCAGTATTAACATATTCTGTACTAAATAATTTAAGCAAGCCAGTGCTTATTTACAACCTCCATCTAACAGTTTGAGAATCCAGCAGTTGGCAGTCAGTTGGCAGTTATTCAAATTATAAGTAATGAGTAGTCTCTTCCTAGATAATTTAGGCTCACACAGATTTCAAACATTTAAAGATGCCAAGCCTATTTGAGATCAAATGCAAAATAAAAGGATTTTTCTGGATTAATAAGCATCTTCTGCTTCCCAACTGCTAACTTCATGTGTTGATCCGCAGTGCAGAATTGATTAACAATATTTTACATCTTGGAGCAAATGATCAATTGACCAAATTCTGCCTCCAGTCCATTGATGAAAATTGTCTGTGAGGGTGACACACATTTTGTGCCATTTCATAGCTTGTCTGAGTTTATGTTCTGGTAAACGTCTCAAAGCAATAAGGAAGGAAATTGAGACCGTAAATATATTTGCTCAGAGTATTTACACAAGTAACACTGAGATATGCACGGGATTTCTCACCCTCATAACTCTAAACATGACCAGAGCAATACAATGCAACAGATTGTTCAATAATCAGCATTTCCTTTGGAAATTCAATGATGCAATACTTCATTTAACATTATCCTTTTCATTCCACTAATCAGGGTTTAAGCTCAAATGATTTGTGCTTCCTTATGAGAGGTCAAGTTCCTTCTTGCCTGGGCTTTACTCACAGGTGGGTGTTGGGAGAGGAGCTGTGCCCTTGGTGCCAGCAGCATCCATAGGCAGAGGAATGAGGAGCATCCTGGGCAGTCCTGTGATCCCGGGTTCCTTCAGGCTCTGCCAGCACAGCTGCTCTGTGGCAGCTGCTCACAGGTCACAGAGCCCTTGAGCATCTCCTGAGAACGAGGACACAAATTACTTCATGGATGTTTAGGACAGAAATTCCTCCATGGATGTTTAGGACAGAAAATACTCCATGGATGTTTAGGATAGAAATGACTCCATGGATGTTGAGGACAGAAGTGACTCAATGGATGTTAAACCAGCATGTCTGTAAGTGCTTACATCCCAGTCTGTGTTTTTCTCTCTGCCTCTTCAAGTGTTTTTAAGTTTAAGTGTATGGGGCATGGCCAAGGCAAGGAGTTGATGTAAGTACCTGGACTGATCTTCACCCCCACACATTTTCATTTAAATGTATGGTAAAATAAAGGGAGAAAAGGCAACTTTGTTGTGTCTTCAATTGAACAAAAATACCAGCAAAGAAAGCTGCCTGGTGAGGGAGCTCTCCTTGGTTGTATTTGGAATATATGAACTGCATTTGGGCTTGGAGTGGACGATCTGCAGAGATCCTTCCAACACTAACAAGTCTGTGATTCTGTGACTAAACCAGCAGAATGCAGTAAATGGTGTTCACTTCTTCCCAAACTTTCTCCTTAGCTCTGCTGTGGTTGGATGGGCCAGGATTTAGGAAGCAACTTGCAGAATTGATGTGGGCTACTTCTGCTCCAAAGAAGGTTAATGTGTCCTTTCTTCAGGAGCTACTGATGTAATTCCTTATCTCTACTTCAGTTGCCAGTAGAGGAAAGTAATAATAATAATGAATGAATGGGGTTTAATGTTTGCACAGTTTAATTACGCTGAAACAAAGTTCACTAAGAATGGATTTAAAAAAAACCAAACCAGCCGAAAACCTTGGATTGCTTTGTGGAAGTTCTAAACCCTGATCTTACCATGAAATGCCTCTTTAATTTTTGCTGTTTGTGAAGAGCTTTTTCTACAGGGAGCCTCAGCAATCATGCTTTGTTATTGTATTACATTTCCAAGGAACAAGAATCTACTGGGAGATGCTAAATGGATGCCTTGGTGCCTTATTAGTGCAGGTGCAATCTATTAAGCCCTGACTGAGTGGGAGTAAGTTTCTAGAAATTGGCACATCCCTTGCTGATGGATTTTTAAGAAATTACAGCTCCAAACAGCAATATTCTTGTTCATCAGACTAAATTGAAGGCAAAAAGTGAGATTTTAATTCAGATGGCCTTTGCTCACGCTGTTGTACTTAAGAGACTTATTTATTTCTATTGATTTTCCCCCCTAAATTATTCTTGAGTTGTTGAAAGTACGTTCAACATGTTAGAAGTTTGATTAATGTCCCTCTCAAAAACTCATTCATTCCTCTGTAAGGGAACAATCCCTATTCAATGCCTGCCAATATTCAAGGAATATTTTTGATAAAAAGTAAACAAAAAAAACTTGGTAAACCTGCCTGTTGTTCCCACTCAAATGACAACGTCTCAGTCCAGCCGGGACAATTTGGAAGTGTAGCTTCAGGATCCTTCAAGCAGCATAACCAGCTACTTAATTAAACTATTTTCTACACACCACTGTATTTACTTCCTTTTTTTTTCTAAGTAAATTTATTATTTCGAGTTTGAGCCTTAACCTGAAGTTATCACGAGGTTAGATACAGACTTTCTTGACTGTGGCTGGCATTTTTTTAACCACTCTCTCTAACACTTGGCCTATATTCTGTGAACATTTAAAAGAGCTAACAGGGGATGGACACATTCCAAAGAATGTTTTGGCCTTCCAAATGTAAGCTCAGACTTCCATGAAACTCCTCTTCCATTTTCTGGTTTAAGTTGTTCTAAGTGTCATTTTTTCCATGACAAAATCCAGTCTTGTTCTTGTGATAGCATTTCCCAAATATGGGTTATTTTTGCCAAGAGATTGGAGGAAAAACTCATCTTGTCTAGAATCCCCAAGCTTCCAGATATGGTTTTAATTTTCCCTGCTAATATAAACATCATCAATGTCAACTAATTGCTCATCAATGTGATCCCTAGGCAAAACAGTATTTAAATGTAATTTTCTTTAAGTATTGCTGTGCTGTCTTATATTCTTTACTCCATTACTTATGTGTAAAAAGAGAATTTGCTATAGGTGCCAGACCTGTGAAATCTCTGCTGTAATAGGAGAAAAGACCTTTGTGCTGTGATGCAGTGAGTAAACCCATGAGCTGTAAAATCCTTTATAAACAAAGGGGAATTTCCCAGGAATGTAGTTCCTTTAAAGCTGAACAGCTGCAGTGCTGACTTTCTATTCTGGGTCTGGAACCCACTATCCCAACTCAGTCTAACAGGACATCTTTCCTACAAGGAGAGCAAAAAACCCCTTGATTATTTTTTGGACTCCACCTCGTGCTACTACTGACTCCAACCCCTGACAACTGTGAAACTTGGTGGGTTTAATCCTTCTGCATCACAAATATAATTAACTTTTAAAAATGTAACTCACCCTGTCATTCAAACATAAAGATCTGGTATCTGGCTCTTTCCAAGTGGCTTGAAAAATCACTACTCACAAAAGTTAAAAAAAAAAAAAAAAAAGTATGTGAAGAAGACTTGGGAGTTCTTTAATTTGGAACCCATATTTTCAAACATCTGGTCACGTTTGAAAGTAACTTGATGAGTTCCTTCGTATTTTAGCAATAACTCATTGAAAATACAAGAGTTTTCCTTTATAGAAATACACATCTGACTTCAACAAACTCCTTTTCAAAAATTTTCTTCCAGGCAGCTTTAATGGTTTTTGTTCTTTCCAAGTGACTTGGGAAGTCACTACTCACAAAAGTGAAAAACAATGTATGTGAATAGGAGTTGGGAGTTCTTTCAGTGGTGAGGTTGATCACTGCGAAAACACTTTGGGATTTGCTTGAATTCAGCTCCAGTGAACTTTTGGTGCCTTGGAACTGTGTGAAAACCATCATAAAAATGTACAGATAGTGGGTGTGAGGAGTCACTGTCTCCTTGTACTGGGAATAAAAGTAAACTGTTACTGAAAGATTTATTTGGGGTCACTTTTTTTTTTTTTTTGTCTTTAATTTGGAACCCATATTTTCAGTCTCTTCAAGCATCTGGTGAACTGACTGTAGTAATTTGATGAGCTCCTTCATATTTTAGCAATAACTCATTGAAAATACAAGGCTCTTCCTTTACAGAAATACACATCTGACTTAAACAAGCTCCTTTTTCAAAACTTTTTTCCAGGCAGCTTTAGTATTTTGTGTTGGATTTAGCAGATGGCAAAGGGGCACAGGGTGAGAGAGCCTGATGCCTTGCAAGTAAAAACTTTAAAAACATCCAAGAATTCTGATTCCTCTTCATCATTCCTGTCTGTGAAGGAAAACTACATCAAGACTGGGACAAGGTTTAGGGCAGGTTATGTCCCTGCTGTAGGGTCAGCCCCCTCAGGATGTGCTGAGCTTGTGTTTGAGAAAAGATGTGGATGAAAATAATGCATTTATGGTCTTTCCTCGCAAGGACACCATTGTTTTCACAAGAGGGTGAGGAAGGGGGTGAGGGTTTAAGTTCTTCCTTTTTCTTCAGCCAAGCCACTGTTCGCCCTTTAAACGAGGAACCAGCCCCTCCCTGCCTGTTTTTCCCAGCCAGGTACCCTTCCCTTCCTTTCCCTCACCAGAGAGACGCTTGAAACAAGGGCATCAATATTTTGTAGGCAGACAGGAGCTCCCCTGAACCATCTTAATTCAAGTGTGGCCATTAAGCACAATGGAAAATCGGGACTTTATCCATCTGTTTCCCTTCCTTTCCCTTTCCATGGAAACATCCCCTCCGTGCTCTGGCCCTTGCTGGCCCGACCCGCAGCGATTCCTCTCTGCTCCGGGGGCAGGGGGCAAACCTGGGAACCGCTGGAGCTGCTGGATCTGCAGCTTGGACAAGTGTCCCGAGGGGAGGAGAGCTGGCTGAGCTTCCTGCACGGTATTGATGCACTTTGGGGATTTTTCTTCAGCTTTGTTTGCCCTTATTGGGAGACCGTCTGCTCCATGCTCCCCTCTGCTGCTCTGCGCCGGGTAAGGAGCAGCCAAAATCTGCCAAGGGACTCCCAGTTTATGCTGAGATGCTCTCAGAAGCGGAGTGTGTTTGTTGGTGAGTTGTGTGTGCTGCCCATGTTTGCTTTCCTCCCCCGCTCCTCTCGCTGCGCTCGGGCACCAGCCTCTGCCGGGACGGGCGAGCTCCGAGGAGCCGGCCGCGCTCCCCTAGCCTCCAATCCCTCCAATCCCTCCAGTCCCTCCAATCCCTCCAGTCCCTTCAATCCCTCCAATCTCTCCAGTCCCTCCAGTCCCTCCCGCTCCCCCTCGGCCCAGCTCCCTCCCCCCTCTCCCCGCCGCTGTTCACTCACCAAAGCGAGCAGGAGAGCGCGGAGCGGCGGCGGCAGCTCGGGCAGCGGGGCCGGGCGGAGCCGCTCCTCCTGCCCCGGGCCGGGCCGGGCACGGCTGGGCTGGGACGCGCTGGGGGCGGAGGGTGCGATGGGATGGGAGGCGAGGGGGTGGGATGCGGTGGGAGGCGGTGGGATGTGGAGGGAGGCGGTGGGAAGCGAGGGATGCGATGGGAGGCGGTGGGATGAGATAGGATGCGGTAGGATGCGATGCGAAGCGATGGGATGGGAAGAGATGGGATGCGATGAGAGTCGGTGGGGTGCGGTGGGATGCGATGGGATGCGATGGGAAGCGGTGGGAGGCGGTGGGATGCGATGGGATGCGATGGGATGCGATGGGATGCGATGGGATGTGGTGGGAGGCGGTGGGTGCGATGGGAAGTGATGGGATGGGAGGCGGTGGATGCGACGAGTGGAGGTGGATGCGATGGGATGCCCGGCCCCGTCCCTCCTCAGAGCTCCGGGACGCTGCCGAGGGATGCTCCCCTCTCTCCGGGGCAGAGCCCGGCTCCGCTCCCCGCCGCTCTGCCCTGCCCGTCCGCCGGAGAGCTCCGGGTGTGGCTGCGAACCTGTGGAAATCTGAGCCGGCTGCAGCGGGAGGTGACGTGGGGGTTCAGCTGAGGTAACCCCAGGAGGCTGCGGAGGATCAGACACCACATCCCGGTCTGGGATCGTCCCAGCCCTCATCACTCACAGGGCTGTCACTGATAACCGGCACTGCGGCTGAAGTAGCGGAGCCTGGAGTTTCAGTGGAGCTGCCTCACTCAAAGACTTTGAGAGCTGGAAAATCCCACATGTGTGACGCACTATTGCATATTTAGCTAAACTGATGTTTTTGTGATTCACGCAGGTTCAGTGCATCTGCTCTGTGTTAAACATGCACGCGGGGTTTGGGGGATTTTTTTGCCACCAACTTAGCAATTTTCATTCCTTTCTGCAAGATCATGCTTATTTCCCCCTCCTTTTAAAAAACGCTTAGAAATGAGTTGCACAAAACTCTCTGTGGACTCCAAGGGGTAATTTTGTTATGTAAAGTCATAAAGCATTTGTGCAACGATGTTTTTGCAAGCAGCGTTGTTGGGCACTCGATAACTTCATTGTTTGTGAAACTGGTGAAGAGGAATTGTAAACTTTGCACAATTCCCCTCCACCATGAGCAAACAGGAAAATACAGGAAATCCCCGTGTTCCTGCCCTCGGTCTGAGAGGATAATATCCATTGCCAGAAAGTGCAACTCTCAGCACACGAAGTGTTGTTACACCTTTCTTGGTGTAACTAATTCACTCCTTTTTGGGATTACTGAGGCAATCTTTCTGCTCTTCAATTCTTCCCTGCCCCATTGCAATTATGATAAGCCCAGTTTCTAAAGAGGTTTTAGCTTGGATGTCTCTGGGTGCCAGAGCACGGACCAAGCTCTGAGGAATAGAAGAAGCAACAGGCAGGAGATGAGGCCCAGGAAGTTCCACCTGCACAGGAGGCAGAACTTTTTTCCCTGGGCAGTGACCAAGCACTGAACAGATTGTCCAGAGAGGAGGTGTGTGGAGTGTCCCTCCCTGGGGGTGTGTGGAGTGTCCCTGTCCCTCCCTGGGGTGTGTGTGGAGTGTCCATCCCTGGGGATATTCTAGAGCTGTATGGACACAATCCCGTCCATGTGCCCTGGGATGGTCCCAGGTGGCACCAGCTGAGCCCCTGTGGTCCCCCCCAGCCTGACCCACCCTGTGCTGAGAGGATTTACCCTGGAAAATGGTTCTGCAAGAGATGAATGAATGTCTTTTCTTGCTCGTGCCTGTTACACAGGACTTGAAGCACAACTTGCGTGCCCAGCCAATGATGTTCAGCTTCACTTCTGCAGCAGTTTCCTGCTCAGTCTCCTTTGCTGTTTGACCTTTTTGCTGAGTGCAGACAGGTTTGAGGTAGGACACTGTAAATCAGGGATGTTCATAACTTCCTGTAACACGATTTGCAACTGCTGTGTGTGTTTATTCTCCTTTGGACTTCTTCCATGCAGACAATGCTTTCTGCAAGCACAAGCAGAGATGGAGGCTTTAACCTCGTGCTGAAGAGTTGCTGTGAGACGTTCCTGTGTCCCAGCAAAGGTGTTTGTTCCAAACTGGCGGTAACCTCCTTTAGAAGGGCAGGGGCTTTGTGCTGCTGAGGGTACCACTGGAATGTGCATTTATAGGAAAGGAGAAAAGTAAACCACAGAATCCCAGGATGGGTCAGGCTGGGAGGCACCACAGGGGCTCAGCTGGTGCCACCTCCTTGCTCCAGCAGGGCCAGCCCAGGGCACTGCGACGGGATTGTGTCCATACAGCTCTGGAATATCCCCAGGGAGGAGACCCCACAGCCCTTGTGGTCTGTGTTCAGGGCTGGGCAGAGGGGCAGGGTCACTCCAGATGTGCCTCAGAGGCTGAGCAGGGGGGCAGGGTCACTCCAGATGTGCCCCCAGGGCTGGACAGAGGGACAGGATCACTCCAGATGGGCCCCCAGGGCTGGACAGAGGGACAGGATCAATCCAGATGTGCCTCAGAGGCTGAGCAGAGAGACAGGATCACTCCAGATGTGCCCCCAGGGCTGGGCAGGGGGACAGGGTCACTCCAGATGTGCCCCCGGGGCTGGGCAGGGGGACAGGGTCACTCCAGATGTGCCCCCGGGGCTGGGCAGAGGGACAGGATTGCTCCAGACCTGCTGGGAATGCTCTTCCTGGAGTCCCCAGGATCCCTTTGTCCTCCTTGTCCCCAGGCCACCCTGCTGGTCACCACACCTGAGGGAGCTCCAGCTGTCACAGCAAGGAGCTTGGGGGCTGTGCCTCTCTTGCCTCATGTTCAGGGCTCTGTATTTATTTTGGAATTGTCATTCACACTGCCAGGCAAAGTTACAAAAGTTGTCATGACATGTGAACGAGCTCACAGAGGGTTATAAACCAGAATTTCACAAAATACCCATACAAATCTAGCAGGCTTCTCAATCTTCCTCCTAACTCCCAGCCCAGACTACTTTTGCTGGAGGGTTCTGAAGAGATCCTGTTTCAAACAAGCTCTGCTGGAATTTCAAACAAAGCAAATGGATTATGGTCAGAGACACGGAGCCCTCTTGATTTACACCACCATTACTTTTTATTTGGGAAGACTAAGCAACAGGCTAATAATAGTACAAGTGTTTGAGTGTTTGTCCGGGGTTTTTTAAACTTTGCTTTAATGTTCATGGAGTGTCTGCATGCCTGCTATCCTTGTTTTTAATTCTGCATATTAAACTTGAGAGCACTGCAAGCAATTATTCAAGTGGATTTTTGGTTTAATTTGCAGTTTCTTTATAATAATAAACAATAAATAATAAATTACCCACCCATGCAGAAGAGTAAATCTTTGTGAATTCTTTTTGGTGCCCTTTGTGCCAAAAGCAGCAATATGTGATACCTAAATACGTGCTGGCGTTGTTTTTCTGTATTTCCTTCTATTGATTCTTTTGGATGCAAGCAATCTTCTGTTGCCAGCATGTATTTGGAATATCTGTAAGCTTGATGTCTTTAATGATATCTATGACTTGCTGCTTCCAATGCACATAAACCATTAAGTTATTGTGCACAACTTGCCAATTTGGGAGATTACTTAATATCATTAAACTCACTTAGCAACTGTTTTTTTTTCTGATCGAAAAACTGCCTATTGAATTGTCTTTATCCCTCTCTCTCTTTTGTTGTCTCTCTTTTTGTAATTACTATAACGTTTACTTCATAGATATACTATTTATATTATATTATTTTATCATTTTTCTATATAATATACATAATATAATATACTATCTAAATATATAAATATACAAACATATAAATGCATAAATATATAAATTATCTAATACATGTGATGCATATATTATATTTATAAAAATATATTATATATTTATACATAATATATAATATATAATATATAGTATATAGGATATAGGATATAGTATATAGTATATAGTATATAATATATAATATATAATACATAATACATAATATATAATATAGTATAATATATAATAAACATAAACATAAAACATAAATATATTTATGTGGCTATTCCTGACTGAGCACAGTGAATGTGAAGCCTTGCACCTATAGATTGTGGGACTGGCAAATGAAACCCATGTTTCTTGGTCTCAAATTAAACACCTGCAAAGCAAAAGCTGAGGTGCAAAACCTCACCTCAAAAACATCCTCAGCGTTCATGGAGCTGGAGAAGGAGGCAGGTGGGTCCCAGCCACATTTGTGCATTTAGAAATGTCTTTAGAAATGAATTTATAAATGAATTTATAAATGAATTTAGAATGGGTTCAGCCACATCCCCTTTCCCTCAGGTCAGGGCTGCAGAGTCAGGCAGGTGAAGTTTGATACTCCATGCCCAGGAGTTCTGCATTGAGGTTTGAACTCAGACCCCACATTTGGTTTTGACTTTGGACAACCTCTGTGCTGGTTCATCATGTGCTGGGTGTTATTTTTGGCCTCAGGCGTTTGCTTTGTTATCAATGGGTCCATGGCATTGCTGAGTAAACATGAAGTATTTAATTCAGGCAAATTTTCTGGTGCTGCCTTTAATATAAGTCAGTGAATAGAGGTATAATGGATATTATGGTATCTTTGCTAATCAGTCTCCATTTTTTGTTTGTTTGTTTAGTTTTTCTTGGTTTTAGGGTGTTTTGTTTTGGGTTTGTTTGTCTGTTTTTAGGGTTTTTTCTTTATTTTTGGACAACTTGGTGGGTGTTTTGTTTGGACAGTGCTGGGTTCTGAGAAATGGAACTCTTGGGCTAGACATATCAAATTCCCGTTATAGTTTCAACACACCAGGTACCTCCGGGAAATCTTTTCAAGTGTAGGTGAATGCTCCATCTGTCCATTCGGGTGGTCAATTTTTCAGCCACAGCTCAAGCACATTCACGTGGAAAAGTGAACTCCAAGTTCCTGAGAATATGAACAGAAATGACACTTTTAGAGATCTATGATGTGGTAAAATTTCCCTAGAAATCTCAAAATAGTCGTCTTCAGAAAACACTTGGGAACTTGGCTGCTGGCACTGAAGTTGCCTGAGTTTTGTCTTGCAGATTGTGGCAGGCCTTTCTGAGAAATGGCGAGATTAATCCTATTTTATAAATATGCTGGGAGTTTATTTGCGCTCCCAGAGAGGGATTTATTCTGGAACAGGATAAAACGCTGCTGTCAGAGAAACTGCCCAGTAAAGATAAACACTGGAGATAAGAAACAGCTTTCTGCCCCTTCAAAGGGCTCTGTTGTGTCACAAGGGCTGAACATATATTAACCATAAGCAGCAGGGTGAAAAAAAAAAAGGGAATTTTGCTGTTTGAAAGCTCCTTGGTTCTGGAATAGGGGAGGGACAAAGGTTCTGTGTAATCACTCAGCTGCACATTCCCAGGCATCCAGAGCCTGCTGGAGGCAGAAAACTCTGCTCATTCCCTGTCTTCCACCTGCCTGTGGATTGTGGATGCTGTTTGAGCTGGGATGTTCCACCCCGAGCTCCCAATTCCAGCTTTTCCAGGCAGAAATCCTGTGGTTTCTGCTTTGCTTTCTGTGCTCTGCACAGTGGGAAAGGTCACCAAATCAAGACTCTGTCCCAGTGGGATTTGTGCCCCTCCTGGAACTGCCCAGCCCTGGCTTTGTGCAGTTTTAGGAAGTTTCCAGGGATGGGAATTCCACCTCCTCTCTGTGTAGCTCACTCTGGTATTGCACTGCTCCCCTAAGGTGAAGTTCAGACCCTGAATAAATGAGATTGTGGGGTGAAACACTAAAAAGGGTTGTGGTCATCCTGCAGGGGTCTCGTTGGGAATGGAGGTGGAGGAAGGAACGAGGTGGGCAGCCTGGAAATAGTTTGAACATTTTTTAACCCCATGAAATAAATCTATTATGGCAGTGCATATATTTAATAAACCTCCCCCCTTTTAACCAAGGGAATAAAGACTAAGAAAGTGTCATTACAAATGGCTTTTAAAATGCTATTTTAGTTACTCTGTTGGAATATGAAAAGATGAATTTTTGCTGTGGGAAATCATGCTTTGATCCTGAACTCACTGTTTCCATCTGTGCTTTAAATCTCTTTGCATGGTTTGGGGGTAGCTGCAAGCCAGGGAAATTATTATCAGCCTACAAATTATGATGGTCACAGGTATGGGATTGAGTCACAGGACAAGCCAAAAAGTTGGACAACATTTCATTGTCATTCATTTCTTTGGTGTCTTTCAATTCAATTTATGAGCTTTTCCACATAAGGATACAACGGGTAGAGACTGAATCTCTGGTGAAAACAAACCATTCTCCTCCCAGGCCCTCCAACTTCTCAGCTGTGGACAGAACACAATCCAAAAACTAAAGGGCTGCATCCGTGATTAATGACAAATAAACAAACCAGATTCAATTTTCTAATGCAATCAAAGTTAATATTTCCTACTGAAAACACTTCCATTTTTCCATGCATGGATGTTGACGTGCAGAGTGTTCTCCAATGGAGATGAGTTTAATTTCTTTTCAGACAAGAAAAATCAGTTTCCAAAACATGGAAACATTGTGGAAGCTCCTGGAAGGAAGAACTAAACTGACCTTGGTTTATTTCTGGTCTGTGACTATGCAGTTGTTTTCTTCTTATAGTTTTTGCAAATCTTGGAAACACTTTGTGGGGAGAATTTTTTGGGGATTTCTTTGGTTTATTTGTGCTTTGCGTTCAGCCACCACATAAATAGATGATTCTTATTTATGCTTCTGCTAAGGATTGCTCCAGCATCTCTGCTTCTGAGCTTCTAAGAGTTGGCTCTGCTGGAGATTTCCAGAAATTCTGGACTTTGTTTGCTGTTTCCCCCTGTCTTTTTTTTATTTCTGATGCTGTCAGGTGAATATTTGCTTTACATTGATGCAATTTCCAACATAAATGTTACTTCTATTCTTGTCTCCACACTGGTGCTGTTAAGGTGGGTAATTGCCCATGAATTTTAAACAATACTGACTGATTGTCTCTGTGGATGAACAGAAACTGGCCAGGAGGAGGATTCTGTGCTTTTCTGATTCCATCCATGGATCTGTTTTTAGCTGGAGCTCATTCCACACCAAGCACTGCTACAAAAATGCTTTTTAAAAATACACAAGTGCTTTTTGTAGTGAACCACAGAGCTCTTTTTAGCCATTAAGCCACCCATAAACCACATGAAAGTGCTCACAGGCCACTGTCTGGTGCTTACACTTTTAAAATATTCATTTAAATCTGTGTCTTATAGATACTAGAAAACTTGAGGAACTTCAAAAATCGAAATTTGAAAAGCAAATTTCAAAAATTTGAAATTTGACTGCTTGAAAAGATGTCTGAGGGAATGTGTGATCTTGAGAAACTTCAGTTTTCCTGGTGAAAAGTCCCAAGTTTTAGATACTGAGGGAAGTTATTGTTTGGTGACTGTGTTTTGAGAGGGAAGAAGAAAGATTTTCATGTTCAAGAGATGGGAAACAAAATTCTCTTCTGCCCCTCTGTATTGAAGGAAGGTGGTGGAAATGAGAACAATCAATTAGTTTTCATTGGCAGGGGGCCAGGGCCAAGAGGAAAGGAAATTATTTTTGATCCTGAAGAGACTTGAAGGAGCTGAAACTTGCATTTGGCCTTGACTGAATTCAGCAAGGAGAAACCGAGTTGTTTCCACAAATACCTTTGAGTTTTTAGGGATGAAAAGTTGCTTCTTCACCCTCCCTGCTTTTCTTCATTAAGAAGCTTTTGAAAAAGTTTTCATCCTGAAAATTGCCAGGTAGTCCTTGCCTCAAGGCAGTCCAACATATCCTGGATGTGTGTGTGTATGTGGGCAATGTATGTCAGACATATATAAATATGCACATTATGTGTAGGTGATATATTCAGAATTAATCATGTAGGGAATGGCATGGACCTGACAGGAGAGCTCACTGATTTATGATGTGTTTCAGACTCTGCTGAGATGGTTTTAGCAGGAAGGAACAGTGGCTGATTGTGTTTCCTGTGAAATACTCCACACAAATCCCGAGTTCAGCTTCTGGGAATTCTGGAGCCCGGTACTCTGAGGGAAATAAAAAAATAAATCAGTGTGAGGACTCACTCTCCTCTGTGCCTGCTGTGGCCACAGAAGTATTTCCTTGGAGGAGGAGCAGTGTAGGGAAGAGTTCACAGTTTTTCCCTTCATTGAGGTGATTCTCAGCAGGCTGTACCTGAGCTGTGCTCAGAGTTTTTGATCTCGGCACTTGGAGAAGTTCTGCTGATGGCAGTGAGGAGTTCTTCTGGTCCCCAGTGGAAAATAATGAGTGATGCTCATTTTGGTGATGCTGAGAAACACCCTGTGAAGTGGAAATGTGTCATTTTCATTGGCTAGATCCGTAATTCCCTGGGAATGGGTATTGGAACTGGAGCTGCTGGGGAGAGCCCAGAGGAGGCTCCAGGATGATCCCAGGGATGGAGCAGCTCTGCTGGGAGAGCTGGGTTTGTTCATCTGGACAGGAGAAGCTTTGGGATGAGCTCAGTGTGGCCTTGCAGGGCCTGAAGGAGCTGCAGGAAAGATGGAGAGGGACTTTGGACAAGGGCACGGAGTGACAGGAAAAGAGGGAATGGCTTCAAACTGCCAGAGGGCAGGGTTGGATGGGATATTGGGAAGGAGTTTTTCCCTGTGAGGGAGGTGAGGCCCTGGCACAGGGTGCCCAGAGCAGCTGTGGCTGCCCCTGGATCCCTGAAGGTGTTCAAGACCAGGTGGGACACCGGGGCTTGGAGCAGCCTGCGACAGTGGAAGGTGTCCCTGCCCATGGCAGGGGTGGCACTGGATGAGCTTTGAGGTCCCTTCCAACCCAAACCATCCTGGGATTCCATGGAAATAACCTCCAGCTCATCTGTACAATTGCAGGACTATTCCAGACTCCCTGGAAAAAAAGAAAATATTCTGAAGGTGTTCCTGCCCATGGCAGGGGTGGATTGAGATGAGGTTTAAAGTCTCTTGGTACCCAAACCAGTCAGTGTCTTGCAAAACAAGTTTTCTCTGAAGTTCGCAGATGCTGCAGAAAGAAACTGGAATGTGGCTCATATCAGGGATCTTAATGACCTTCAAAGTCACTAATTGCCATCCAGATCTACATTTGTTGTCTGAGAGGTGAATCAATTTCAAAGAAGCAAATGTACTGAAATTGCCTCACTTACAAGAATTGAAACCTTGGCTGATTTTAATTAATCTGAAGAGTGGAGAGAATATTATTCTAAAAATATGATTGTGAGTCTGAGTGCAGTTTTACGAGTGTTGTTGTGACAGGTTCTTAGTGCTGGGAATTCCTTTTTTCTTTCTCATTAGACATTTCCATAAACCAAGTCTTTCAGATGTGACCGGCTGAAATCAGGCTCCCTTTCTAAAAAATGCTTCTATGTGCTTCTAGTTCTTTTATCTGACAGAGGAAAGAGCAGGAGATCCTTGTCCTTGTAACACAGAAAATACTGGATTTCTTTGCAAATTGATGGGTATTTTAATATTCGTAAAATGGGACTCGATTCAACCTAATCTCTGCAAAAGTACTCAAATTTAACTGGACTTGCCAAAACAACTTTTACATTTGTTTTAAATACTGGATTTGATTCCAAAAACTTGCAGATATTTTGAGTGAGAAAGTGAACTCTTTCCACACTAAGAATTAAGATTAAAGGCAAGATGCCTTCCTAACCAAGCCAACAATTTTCATGAGGAAAATTATTTTATGCAACCTCCGAATGTGATCACTTGTGGGGAAAGGTGCTGTAGCTGCAACAGGATTGATTAAAAGGAAGCACTCTGGATTATGTCAGGTTTCTGCAGTTTCATAAGTGCAGAGTCTCAACCTTGAACCACTTAAACTCTGATTATTTCACCCCTTTCAAATTCCTTTTCCCCCCCCTAATTATTACTTGGCTCTGAAGAAGCAATAGGAGGAAACCTGGCAGCCAAGATAAAATATTTATCTTTTAATTTTTCATTAGGCTGTTTGTGACAGAGGAATAAATGTGTTTGTGCCATTTAAAAGGCAGGTGGCACTCAGGGACATGATTTTGTGGTGGACTTGGCACTTCTGGGTGTGACTGATGCTCTTAGAGACCTTTTCCAACCTAAATGATTCTCTGATCACACACTGCTCTCCTAGAAATGCTTTAAGGGGAGAGCGAAATGAACCAAGGTGTTTGAAATGTTTCATTAACGCTTCCTGAGGATGGGGATGGCACAAAAAGCATCTCAGGAACCTCAGTGCAGGTTTGGCATCAACTCCACCAGCACTTTGGAGGACGTGGAGTTGGAAAACATCTTAATTTTCAGCTTTACAGAAAATGCATTAAGGAATACTAAAGGAAAAGCTGATAAAAATTCCAAAATCCCTTCTCCACAGAATTAAACTTCAAAGGAAAGCTTGAGTTTCAGCTGTTCTCAGGATTAAGGTTATTTTGGAGCTTTTGGAGGGGGAGATTGTTTTCCTCGTTGTTTTTGCAGCTCTGAGAAGGAATCTGAGTCACTTTAAGGCTTGGTTCTGGCAGCATTTTGCATATTTCTTTGGGAAGTGTTGTCTTTGGGAATAATCTCTTCCCATCAATGAAATCCTCCGTGGCTGCTCCTCATGAGCTTTTCAGGGCTGCAAGGTGATAAAATGCTAAAATATTTCCAAAGTGGCTCCTGTCCAAATGATCTGAGTTCAGTTGTGGTGCATTTGACCAAAATTTGACCAAAAAAATCTGGTGACAGGTTTCATTTTTAACATCCTTGTTCGTTCTTACAAAGTTCTCGAAATGGGGAAATGTGGAAAATGTAGAAAGTGGGGAGAAATTTTTTCACGGGTCCTTGTGCTACAGACACAAATTCACTTTTCTAGGTCATTTAGGGCTCTTTCCAGTAAAGCAACTGAATTAACTTCAGGATAATATAAGAATAGGAATAGGATAAGATTAGGATAATTAGGATAATAATAGTAATTATAATATTAGGATTAATTAATTAGGATAATAAGAATAATTAGGATAATATTAGGTAACGTCCGTGTGTCTTGGCTATATCTGGGAATTGTTCTGCTCGTGAATCAGACTGATTTTCTGTGCCATGGGGAAGGGCAATCAGGCCACCCCAGAGAGTCTGTGGTAAACATCTTGGATTGTACTTGTGAGGGGGAAAAAAGGTACCCTGAGAAATGCCTTATACCCTTGAAAAGTGCAAAATAATAGCAGCAGAAACTTTTGCAGTCCTTTGCTGCTGTTTTGCGCGCAAGGCGTGGTGTTTGTGGAATTCGTTGCCTTTGCCCTAGATTTAAAAGTCTACTTAAAATCCACGTTGCCCTGGGTAGAAAACCTCTGTCAAAAAATCAATATTTCTGAGTGATAGAAAGGGTCCTCCATAATTGCAAGATGGATTCAGGGGGAGGGAAGGGCTTTCAGCGGAAGATTAAGTGCCTTTTCAGACGCTTTATCCATTTGTTTTTATCTTCTACTGCATGTGCTGTTTATTATTTTGCTTCAAAAAAAAAAAAAGTTGGTCTCATCTGTGCACTTATTCTTGTAGCTCTGGGCTGGAACTGGGAGGGGAGTTCAAGGTGAAAAACTTTTCTAGAGCAGCTTGAGCTGAGCTCAGAAAGGGATTGCTGGAACTCAGAATTCCTTTCCTCCCCTTCCTTTGCCCCGTCTGTGTATTTATCTGAAGTTATTTTGTTATTTCTCCGTTCATACAACTGACCTGACTGTTATTGTCCTCACAGAAGTTTGTTTTGGGGCAAAGTTCAGCAGAATTTTTGGAGTGGAGAACAGAGTGCTCTGAAGTGCAAGAAATGAAGCTAACACACCTAAGCTTGGCCTAGAAAGAAGTTTATTTTATATCTATAGTAAACTGAAACAAAGTAGAAAATGATCCCCGCGGGGGAAAGGGCTACTAAATAAACTCTTTGTCCACCTCGCACAGGTATCCACTTGAACATTTCTCCATTTAAGGTCCACCACGGGCTATGGGGAGCAAAATCCAATATTCCTCCGCTCTTCTGCCTCCCTGTGAGGCCTGATGCCATTGTTTGGCGCCTGCAGCTTTCGATAAATGTCTTGGGTTGTGAAGGGCTGTTTGAATTGAAGGGGTAAGAGGAAGTCGGCAGAGAAGAGAGACGCTGAGGCCGTTTTGTTTCTGCACAAACAAAGTGCTTTAGTGCGGGCTTTACCGCGGGAACCTTTGTGCCGTCCCAGTGGCTGTGGTGACATCGGAAATTTACATTCCAGCATAGAAATGGAATTTATATTCCATTGGTCTGAGCTCTGAGGGTTTAGGAAGTGCTTAGAAATGAAGGCCGATGTGTCCCCAAAGCTGCTTTTCTCCACATAAAATCATAAAAATTGGAAAAGAGGTCCAAGGCCATCGAGGCCCAGTCCCCACCTTGTCCCCAGCCCAGAGCTCCGAGAAACCTCCAGGAATTCCTTGGGCACCTCCAGGGGTGGGGATTCCAAACCTCCCTGGGCAGTTCCAAGGCCTGAGCACCCTTTCCATGGGGAAATCCCTGCTGATGTCCCACCTGGCCCAGCCTGAGGCCGTTCCCTCTCCTCCTGTCCCCGTTCCCTGGGATTAGATCCCAAATCCCCCCGGCTGTCCCCTCCGGTCAGGGAGCTGTGCAGAGGCAGAAATTCCCCCTTGAGCCTCCTCCTCTCCAGGCTGGGCCCCCTTCCCAGCTCAAAGTAAGAAAACCCATGGCCCATTGTCCAGTTTTTGGGTGTAGCCCCTGGGGGTCTTCGTCTGCCCTAAATGTACCTGAAGGCCCTTCAATAAAATAACAGCTTTGTACTCCCTTAATTTTGTGTGGCCTCTGTTTTTAGGCAGCCCAAAAGGCTCAGCCTCTCACGGCTCTCACATCATCATTCCACTTTGCAGCTATTGCTCTAAATCCAGAATATTTCCCGAGACCGTTTTCGATGAGGATTGTCCTTGCCCTCCCCCCGTGAATTATCAGGGATAAACCACGTCCATTTGCAGCCACAGGGCTCGAGGCTCCCCCATTAACCATTTAATGACATTGAATCACAGCTGTTTCCTTCCTGAGAGCCCTCCGGTGCCATTTTCTTCCTGGGCACTCCAGGGTGTGGCTGGGAATGAGAACAGGAGCAGAAGACAAATCCAAGCCTGGGTTTGCCCCCAGGGAAATCGGTGTGACCCTTTGACAATAAGCGATCTCTTCATTCTAGTGGGCCACGGGAAAGGTGGTAATTCTATTTCTCTGCAGAGATTTAGGCGGCTAATTATAGCATGCTCCCGTTTATCTCGGAGTCACTAATTGCATCAGGTGTTCACGAAGCACCATTACAGGGCAGCAAGCTGCCCCACAGCGTGCTGCTGTCGTTTCTTCTTTAAAACCACGTTATTTCCTAGGTAATTGTCACTATAATTGTATTTGTAATCCATCATCACCAGCCAACACTTTTTAATTATAGGCAAGAAATACCTCAGGTGCATCTCTTACAAAAGAATTAAATCAGGTGTATAAATCCCTTCTAGCTGCTTTCTGGGAACTGAGGCAACATCTTTGTTTTACAGGAGGATTTATTTTTTTTCCATTAGAAGAGAATTCTTTGGTAATGCTCTGTCCAGACTGAGATGATGTAAAATTTACAGAAGCAAATTACTTGTTTGAAAGATTCACACAATAAAGATATAAAATATGTCTGTGTGAGTGGATGTACATCATGGAAACAATCAGGAAAAAACTTAAATAAAGTCATTATCCTGCTCAGGACTGCGGGGAAGCAGTTTTGCTGCTGTTCCCACTTTTAATGGGAGCCATGCCCAGGGCAACACAAATCCTGTCCCAGAGTCACCTCAGGATCTGTAAAAATCCACAACTTCTCCAGAGATGGAGACCGTGGTTGACCTGAAGTCCTGTTTGTGTCCTTAAAATTGGTCATTTTTTGGTTACTTTTGGATGCAAAGAAAGAGCTTTCTGCTTTTTAATTTTTTTTCATGAACTTAATTTCTTTCTTTCCCCATTTGCTTTGTCATAATGATGAAGAAGACGTGAGAGGAAGGATAAATTCTGGGAAAATGGGGAATGGAAAGAAAGAAAACTACAGGAAGCATCAAGAAATAAAAATAGAACAATTTATTATTATTACTATTATTATTATTAGTCTCTGTAACTACGAGCTTCAATGAGGAGACAAATCCAAAAGAAAGAGTGGCTGAAGACTTTATTTTGAGTTTAGAAGAAGAAACAGGCCAGGTCTGTTTGGTTTTTAAAGTAAACAAACCAAAGTGCTGGGAGTGGAAGGAAATAATAGGATGTCAGCAATATCAACAAACAAGAACTGTGGTTTGCCACTGCTGCTTTGAGTCAAACAAAGAATATCTCCAAAACCTGCAGAACTGGAAGCCATTTAATGCTGTAACCTTGAAGTGTTGGTCTCGGGGAGGGGTTGCAATTAAAAACCCCTGTGTGAATGCCTTCCCCTTGTTTTTGTGGGGTCTGTTTGGTGCAGGCTGGCATAAGTGAAGGGCCAGCCCCTGTGCACAGAGTTCTGGCTGCCCTGAATTCTTTTTCTCCCCAAAATTTGTTCCTGCAATAAGCTGGTGACGAAAAACTGAGTGCAGGAAGTGTCTGGGTTGAGGCAGCAAACAGGTGAAGGAAAAGTCTGGCCGGGTGTCCAGAGGCAGCAGGGATTTCATCCTGGAAGTGACAGGAATTCACAGATTTCAGCCCATTTCCTCCAAATTTGCACAGAAATTCAACCCTGGAAAGCTTTTGGAGAAACAGCTTTAAAGGCTTCCCTGCTCACAAAAAGGGAAAATGGACAAAAGCACAAAAGCATGTGCAGGGATTCTCTTAATTGAAAACCTGGCTGATACTTTTTACACAGAGGAGTCTTCTCAGTGATGTTTCATTAAAAAAAAAAAAAAAAAAAAAGAGGAAAAAAGATGCAGAAGTGCCTTTTAAACACTCACTTTCCTCTGTTCCTGTTGATCTGTCATTTAGCATGGATTCACTGAGAGTTTCACCTCTCACTGCCTCTTCAAAGAGCTGCCAGTGTGAAGAGAGAGCATCCTGTTGTCCCTGCCAGTGGGACAGTTTATAGGGGTGACCAGAAAAAGGAGGAAATTGAACTCCAACCGCTGCCTTTGGGGTCAGTGAGAGTCAGGAAAGGCCTGTGAGGAGCTGGGCCATCAATAAAAGCTCATCCCTTGGCATTCGGGGAGCATCCTCCTCTTGGCGTGTGTAAGGGCCACGCTGTCCCTGGGATGGGTCATCCTTGGAGCTGTCCTCACGGCGCTCAGGGCAGGGGATGAGCTCAAAAAAAGGACTCTGAGCTCCTCTGGGGTTGATTTTCAGCTGACTTGGCTTCAGAATATATATGATAATGAAGGGTGAAGGGGATCTTCTTTGGCCATTTTCTGGTCCGATCCCTTACTCCAGATGAAAAAAATTCAGATCTGATCTTGAAGGTGGATCGGATTCTAAAGCAGAAGCACTTTGGATTCTAATCCACCAGGATACCCACAGAAAGATTGGTACTTGGATTATTTGGGCTTTATTGCCTTGCATTTCTGGGCAGCCTTTGCCGGTGCGGGGTTAACAAAGCTTTAAAGGGGTTGAATTATAGGATTTAACTGTGGGATTTAATGAATTGTAGGATTTAATTGTGGGGAGAAGTGCTTTGTGCAGAGGTGGAGGAGCCTTGGCAGGGTGACTTTTGGGAAAGCCTTCAGGATAACAAAGGAATTCCAGGAAAAGAGAAGGGACGTGGGCATCTGTAGAGAGGGGAGATAAGGAAAAACAACAGAGTCAAGA
This sequence comes from Chamaea fasciata, assembly GCF_029207755.1. Lineage (NCBI taxonomy): Eukaryota > Metazoa > Chordata > Aves > Passeriformes > Sylviidae > Chamaea > Chamaea fasciata. Next base: position 4,650,374 of record NW_027094098.1, read on the forward strand.
AAAAAATGTGCATTACTTGCTTCACACTTTGCTGCTGAGATGGGAGTCTGGGCATGTTCATCTTTCAGTGCTTTTGGCACCTCCAGCTCTAATTGCTAATTCGATTATCTCCAAAATATCCCTGTGAAGATCCACGAGGAGGCTTGAACAGGACATGTCTGTATAAGTGATCAGCTGAAGATGCAAACAATAGTCTCATCAATTTTTACAGACTCCCAGAGAACATGTGTGGCAGAAAATGTCTCGTTGACAGGTTTACATCAGCCAGGCACAGATTTGTGGATAAAAAAATTAAGTGTTTGATGCTTGTGCTGATGGCAGTCACTGAGAACAGAACCCTGAATTTATGGGGAAGTTGCAAAGGGTGGGTTTAGTTTAATACTTTACAAGTTTGAGCCTCATAATCAGGTTGTTAGTGGAAATCGTAACTTCCTAAATCCAGGCAGAAGCAGGTAGGGAGAAAAATTCTCTTCTTCAAAGCAGAGTCATGCTGGAAATTCATCGGTACATACACAAGAATTTAGAGCATGGCTCTGAGGTGAAAATGTGTTAAAAATAAGCGTGCGAGGAAGAAGGGGGTTTAAAAATCCTTCAGGATGTAGATGAGGAATTACATTCTTTTTTTCTTGTTGGTGGGAAGTTAAGGGGAATGAAATCAAATGAAGTTAAGAGGAATGAATAAAAAAACCCCCATGAATACATGGATTCACTTTCACCTTGCCGTGTTTGCTTCCCCATCTTTGCCTCCTGACCTGCTGCAGGATGGGCATTTTCCTGGTGTCTCTTACTGGAATTAATTAAGTTCATCACCTCCAAAGCTCCTTCCAGTACGTGGAATAATGAGTGCAGGTTCTGCTGCTGTGGTTTGTTTGCACGGATGATTCATCTGGGAATGTTTACAATTAAAAGCAGTATTTTCATGGTGATACTCGGCAGGAATAATAATGGAAGAATGTGGATGGCGATGTGGAAAATCACTCTAAGAACTAGAGTTAATTGCTAAAAGTGAAGAATTCTTGTTCCCTTCTGGTTTTTCCTAGGAAACATTCTGGGGAAAAATAGAATTGAGATCACGACCTTTGCTTAATGTACCGATCATACCCTCTTGTTCTCGTTTGACCGTGTTTTCCTGTGTTCCTGGTTACTGGTAATGAACCTCTGTTGTTCTCAGGAAGCATCAGCACATTTCGGAAGGAATTTCTTGAAGTGCTGAAAAAAAAATCCTTCTTCAGATGGTTTAAATACCGTGCATTATTTCAAATGCTAGTGAGACATTGTGAGATAATAATTTCAGAATTCATTCCGACAGCTCTGCGAGGAGAGCTTTCCCAGACTTCAAAAGACAACTCAGAAATTGATAAGGAATTGTTTGGAAGCTCTGCTGGCTTCAGAACTGCTCTGGCTACTGCCTGTGCAATTTTTTAGTGGTAAATGAGTGTGGATGGGCAGAGGTGGTGGATGGAGAGGACGAGGATCCAGCCCAGGGTTGGGGGATTTGTTCTGTGCAGACACCAGGGCTGGGAATTCTAAGTTTCTTCACCTCTTGCTGCACTGACACGTGAATTCCTGCTGAAAACTCCTCCCAAAACTCCCAAAAAGGACAGGTAAATAATCCCAGAGCCTGCCAGTCCTTGCATGCAAGATCCTGCAGGTAGGAAACTTTTAAGAAAATCTGAAATTTCTGTCAATTTTAAGAAAATCTGAAATTTCCTGAGACCTGGAGAGTTTCTCTTCCACCAGCTCAGTCCATTGTTAGCTGTGCTCTTTGTCGTGGGTGGTGTGAGGATGTTCTGCCCCACTACGGAGAAATTCTGCTGCTGCCCCCTCAGCAAACACCCCTTTTGTTCTCTCTTTGCGTTCCTGAGATTCACAAACACTTTTCTTTTTCTCCTCTGGACTGTCCAACTGACTTGAATCTTTCCAGGACAGTATAATACAAATACTGGCTCCTGCCACCTACAGAAAATCGGGCCCGTGTGAATTGGCTTTCTCTGGCCTCTCTTTAACCTTTACCTTTCACCATGAATTTGGTTTGTTGGAGCAGAAAGAAACATTTTCTGTATGCATCTTATACATAATTGTAACAACTGTAAGAATACAGGAAACTGGGTTGTTTTTTGGGTTTTGTTTTGTTGGTTTTTTTTTTGGGGGGGGGGTGAGGCTTTCTTCCTTCTCTTTTGGTTTGTTTGGTTTTTATTAAACTGTAAATGCTCTGTCCAGCTCTGTAATATCCCTCCCATGGAAGAAGAACAAGCAGAAGATTTGATTCCTCTATCGACTTCAGAAAATAACTGAATTTCCCTTTAATATCGAGAAAATGTTACCATTTCAAATCCCATTTTCCAGTCCCAAACCCCATGTTTCCAACCCTGAAGTGTTGTTTGCATGTTGCTAATCATCCTGCCGCCTAACTTCCCATGTTACTTCTAACAATTCTGCCGTGAACATTTCTCTGAACGTTTACCCCAGAATCTTTCAGCTTCCTTCTCGTGTGCCAGAAGCCTGAACAGTCCCTGCCAAACTCCCTGTTTTTATCCTGACAGCTCCTGATTGACCTCTTGCTTTTCCACCCAGACCAGGCAGTGCATTCATCATCCAAAATGTGATTCATTAAGGGTAATACAATATTAAATCACTCAGACAAAGGAACCATTTCCTTTTCCTTCCTGCAGGCTGCAACAAGCCCTCTCTGGTTTGGAATTCTCGCTGAATTGCCCAGGATTTTTCAGTAGTTTGGCACCCACAGCTCTGCTGGAGGATGGGAATTCCCAGCCTTGAGTTCCCAGAGGGAATGGGAAAGGTAAATATTGCACATTTATAATAATATATAATAAATAAAATATAACAAATATTACATAACATATTATAATAATATAATATAATACAATCTATTACTGTATAATACTATATATATAATATACAATATAATAGAAATAATATATAGATATTTATATAATAATGAAGGGTGAAAGGGGATCTTCTTGGGCCATTTTCTAGTCCAGTCCCTTACTCCAGATGGAAAATGGACAGGAATTTTCTCCGTGCTGCAGAGCTGAGAAAATAAGTCTCTCTTTCTCCTGAGGGGCATAAATTTCTCAGCAATAAATACTGTAGAAAAGGTGATAAATATTGCTGAAATTAGTATATTTGCAGGATGAAGTTGCAACTTTTAAATTCTTTGACCTGGATGAAATAAACAGAAATTATTAAACTTCTGCTGAGGAGCACTGGAGGATAAATGAGTGGGGTGGGATTTAGAGTAAACTACGTGTTTGTTTTCTTAATTTCAAGTGTTCCTGCTTTCATTAGAATGAGCAATTTCCACTTGATTCCCCGGATTTTTGTGTTTATGGGACTGGTGTGTGTTTTCTGAACTCAAACGAAAGAGCAGCCTCTGCTGGCAAAACCCCCAGATGACAATAACAACAAAAAAAATCAATAAAAACCTACACAGCCTTCTAGAAAAAGGAACTTTTAAGCTGCCTATGGCGGCTTGTGGGGCTGAAAGTGTGAATCTCAAGATTTTGAGGCTGCAGTGGAAGAAAAGGAGATTTTTTTAGCAGCACTCAATAAAGTGCAGTTCAAGTATTTATTCCTCCTTTATCCCTTCCTCCCTTTGCCCTCTCTCAGAGGAAAGTTGTATTCTGCCTTTTTTTTTTTTTCTTTTTTTTTGTGTGTGCCTGTGTTAAATTTTTGCTCACTCGAGGTTCTGTCCTCTGTGAGAGGTTTACCAGCACAGCATCCACCTCTGCCAGCACTGGGCTGGCAGGTAAAACTTCATTTGAACCTGTAAACTCACTTTCTGCTGTGTTTGGCCCTTGAACGTGCATTTTTAATCTTACTATTTGGAATAAGTCTTCGTGTATTTGGATAAGTTGCTGGTTCCATGCTGTGGCTGAAGACTGCTGATTATTCAGGATTTTTTAAAAATTAAAATAATGCCTTAATTTATTGGTATTCCACCAGAATGAGCACATTCATTGCGGATTGCATGCACATAAAAGGGAAGCCATTTGTAACTTAACGATAAATAGTATTTGATCTAATACACGATGGTAATACATTCTGTGTGAAAACTGCAAGCTTTTACCAAAATGAAATGAAACAAATGAATTTGCCAAATAATGAAACCAAACGAAACCAAGTTCCAAACAGGTGGAATTCCAGTTCTGTTTGTAACAGGGGTTTTTTGTGTGTGTGTATGAAGTAAAATAACAAGGCAAAAATCCCCCTGAGCTAAGATGTACAATGTGTATTGGTCTCCTAAAAAATAAAAAACAAACTGCCCAAAACTTACAGCTTCAACTGAGCGCTTCCCATCTTTTCTCTTGGCTAAAATATTCGTTCTCAGGAAAACCAACCACCGCTTCTTTTTAGCAGCAAAATGCCCCAGGAAATTTATTGTGAAGTGGAAGGAATTTATTCTTATCCTACGTAGAAAAAATCATCATCTGCAGCTGCTCAGATGGGAATTTGGAATGTGGGGATGATTATATGAATTATATAATATAATTATTATATCATGTCATATACTTATAAAACGGTATAATCATATATAATATAATATACTAAATCATATATAATATGATATACTATATATACTATGTAATACAATATACTTTAAATATACTATTTATTTTATTTTAATAGTATACTATATTAATATTATATTATATTTATAGTACATTGTATTATAGTATAGCATATTATATTATTATATTAATTATAATTATTATATAATTATTACTTTAATTATATGGAACTAATGGGTGACTTTATTTGTTCACTTTAATGTAGTGAACAACTTTGAGGATTCTAAGCCACATTCAGATTGTTAAAATGAGGAGAGATGAGTGAAGCTTCAATTATTGGGCTGAAAAACTGGATTTTGCTGCTCCAGAAGCTGCTCTGTAAAAATCCAAGCCAAAATGAAAATCCAGCCCTAGTTTCGTGCCTGAGATCTTTTGGTTTTCTAAAATTCTTTTCCCAGGGAATTTTGTGTAAACAAGAGACATGTTTTTGTACCTGTACCTATGTTTACATTCTTTTCCCTAAGGGACTTCTTGATGTCCCTCTGATCTAACCAGTGTGATTGAAAGGGTTTGTCTTCTTGTCACCAATCAGATTGGTCTGTGTAAAAAAGTATATAAGAGAGACACATCCCAAAAATAAAAAAGTCATTTTTCAGCCTTCTGAAGTCAGAGTCTGTGTCGTTGTGGTGTAAAACAGCGTCAAGTTTTGATGCCTTTCCAGGCAAACTGGGCGCTCAGAACGTGTCTGAGAATGTTTCTGAGCACCACGTAGTGGTCGGAGCCCTGCTGAGGGACATTAAATGCAAATTCACTCCCCGTGATCTTCCCTTAGCAATGGCAACGAGCATAATCAGAGGATTCTGCTGAAAGGTTAACAACTTGCAGAACTTCTGGGAATTTTTAAGCCTATGGATTTTTTCCCCCCTCACAGTTTCTAATTAAAAGTCTCATCTCCTGAATTTTTTTTTCCCCTGAAAATATCCCACCAGGATGTGACTCTGTATGCTAAGGAGTATGGATATCCTTGCTTAGCCTTTTTTTCCCCTATTTTTTTTTTAAGGAGTTATTTAATTTACAGCAGCCCTTTAATTAATGGCTGGTTAAATGTTCTGAGGGAAGGTTTTCTGTAGGGGAAAAAGCTGAGTTAGGCTTGCCTATGGCCACAGGAAACTGCAGGGTGGGCTGAGGAGTGGTTGGATCCTGGAATCTGATGGAATTGGATGAGATCTGATGGAATTGGATGCAACAGAAAGAAAAATGAAGGGTTCAGTTCGTATTTCCAGCTCGGAGTGGGAGCTGGGACAGACTCTGAACTGCCTCGAGTGCCAGGGTAGGAGAGAAACGTCTCAGCTGAGGTTAAACATCAAGGAAAATCTCAAAAAATGCTTTTCAGCTTTCAGCATTTGCTCTGCTGAGCTTGTAGAGAGGAGCTTTTTTACCTACAGAATCCTTCTGCTGTCTGAGGTGAAATGAGAGCCGAGTGTGGCAGCAGGAAATAAAATTACCAGCTTAATTTGCCTGTGTCGTTTTGAGGCCAGGTGGCGCTGGGAGCAGAGACCGGGTTTGTTATTTGGCGCTGTTCTTCCAGCCACTGGATGGCAATGTTTGACTTAAAAAATGACGTGTTTGCGAGGGAATTAAACCGATTCCCTCTTTTTGTGACACGTCTTCCTTTGGGTCTGTGGCTTTCTGAAATATCTGAAGAGGAGGAAAACACAACATCGCATCAAACCAGCTAAATTTCTTTGCTCTGTTTGTTGTTACTACCTCAACACTGCTCAGAACCCTCTTGGGCTCTGAACTTCGGTGGGTTGGACGTTGAAGAGAATGTTGGAGGCAGCAGAAAATTCACATTTTACGTAAGTGCTGCTTGCAGGCAGCTGTCTGTGAGCTCAGCCCTGTGGAAAACACAAAATCAGTGTCCCCTTTGCCACCCTGCCTCTTGCTATGAGAAAAGCAGCTTGATAATTAGCGCACATTAATTTTGCCACAAGGAATATTTAATGCTTCCAATTGCACAGGTGCTTTAAATGCTGGAACACTCTGGTGTGTCAGGTGAGGTTACAAGTGGTGTTTGTCAGACAGGATTAATTCGAGGGAAACAAATATAGGTTAATGGAGCTGTTTATTCCTGCTTAAATGGCGAATGTTTAATTCATGGTAGGACTCAGAACGAGTTTCATTGGGTGGGTCGAAGGGAGTATTTAATGTAGCACTTGAAACATCTTCAACAGGGAATAATCTGAGAGTTGGGTAAAAAGGAAACTGAGGCCTCCTCTTTTGAAAGGCTTCTTCCACAAATTTGTTGGAGGTTTTTTTTTTTTTTTTTTTTTTTTTTTTTTTTTTTTTATGTTTTTTTTGGGTTTTTTTGTTTGTTGGTTTTGGGGGGGGTTTTTTGTTTGTTTGTTTATTTTTAGTTTTTGCTTTTCAAGACTGAATCTCTTCAGAGGAGTTCCACAGCTCTATTACATTTTTGTGCAAACACCTGATTTCTTGTAGGTTTTGGACTTAATTTCGTTGTATAAAAAGCATATCAGACCCTTAGAAGAACCTCATCCTTTGCGGCTCTGCTCTGCCTCAGCCAGAATTTATGTGGATTATTCCGCTTTGGGCCAAGCCAGCAGTTGCTTGGGGACTCATTTTGTTTGATTTATTTGCAAATGGCCAATGGGGAAGGAAAAAGTGGATGGCAGTGAAGACAGAATAATATTCTGTGATTGTGTCTGGACTAGGTTTGTTGTATCATTACCCTGAATCACTGCTGTCTAATTAATTTAAGGCTAATCTTATCTTAGCCAAGCACAGAATTCCTTTCTTTCTTGAGCTAAACCCTCCAACAGGTTTAGGATCCATGCTCCAAGTGTAAAAGCCCTGGAAAATGTGCTTTTTCAAGATTCAGAACTCCTCTTTTAATCCCAGAGAAGCTCAGACCACGTAGTTTTAAATGCAGGTTCACCTCTCCACACAGCCCTTAGCACAGTACAGAGGTGAAGAGTTTTCCATGGCAAGGTCCTTGCCTGGAATTTGGGGGGAAAAAAGGTTTGGGGCGCAATTTCCTGTGGAATGTGGACTCCAGTAAAATCGTGCCAGGCTGACTCCCATGGAGGGAAATGTATTATTTTGTCTACACATGAAAAAATTACTCTCTTCTCACAGAGGGTAATATTTGATGAACTCAAAGCTCCTTTAGAAGCCGCCCTTTATGCCAGGGGTTTTTTCCCTTCCTTGCAAGAATCTGCTCAAAGGTAGAAGTGTCAGGGAGGTTTTGGACAGATAAATTGTCTTTAAATTCCATTGGGGCTGAGCATGATCCACTGTAAATGTCTGTGCTTCCATTTTCCTCTCCAGCTGTTGCACATCTCCTGGGACACGGAGCAGGAAACTGGAAAAAAGTGACGGCAAGTGTTAAAATTTTGATTTGCTGTCAGCTATGACACCATGGGAACATTTGTGTTTGAAATCAGAGGTGTTGGGAACACCACCAGGACACAAAAAGCTGCTGTAGCATGAAGGATAATGACCCTACACTCGTGGTTTGTGTTTTATTTAAGAAGTATTTAAGTGATTGACAGATACTATTCTCAGAAACTTTCTGATATTAATCCACGTACATCTGGACGTTTTGCAGCTGAAAGGCACTTGGTAAAACATCACAGATTCATGGGGCTCTCCTTGGTTAGTTGGTGGGAGACCAGCTCCCTTTGCATTTTCATTTAAAGCTCCCTTGGATTCACACTGCAACGACAAACCTCTGAAGGGATTTCTCTAAGGATGCTCCAGGATTCCTGTAATTATGGAGCAAGGAGGAGAAGATTCTTCTGCAGTTCTAGGCAGTGTCTAATGGAGATAAGGGGAATGTTACCCTTTGGATTCACTCTGATGTGCTGCTTTTTGTCCAGCTCCAAGTGTTCACAGGGTTTTATTCTGTTTAGATGCTGCTTCAGTGCTGTGAAATGGCATTTTTAAGGTCAGGTTGTCTCAGCCTGCTTGGGTCCCTTCCTTGGGGTACAGGTAGCACAAAGACTTTTTTCATTTTCTTTTTGCCTCTGTATCTAAGCTCCAACTGCATCTTGGATTTGGGAAGCACGAGGTGTTGGAAGAGAACATTAACAGATATATTTGATGTGGAGAGATAGCGGAGGCAGGATCAGACAACCGAACTGCTGCTTGTGATAATTCCATTTTCCCATTAAGATCTGTTTATTCTATGATGATTTTGACAGGTTTTTCTGCCAGCTGCATGTTTTCCCAGAGGCTTGGGGAACATCTGCCTTCCTGGCTTCAGCTTCCCAGTATCCTGGTGTTGTTTTAGGGGTGATGAAGGCACCAGGCTTCACTCTGGAGCTCTGGCCAGTCCATCCCATGCTCAGCAGTGCTGGATTTCCTGCTCCAGATTAATGGGACAAGTATAGGTCACTTTCCCAAAACTTTTCTTAAAGTTATTTGTCATTAAAAACACTGCACACCTTCCATGGTTTTGCTCAAACTTCCACTTCCCACCTCGGAGTCATTAAAAAGGCTTGGTGGTTAAGCGGAAAATTGATGCTTCTCTTTAGTTTTGGGGTTTCGTGGCTTTTTTTTTTTTCTTTAATTGGTTGGTGGATTTTTATTGGTTAGGGGCAGAATTTGTCTGAACGCTGTTCCCAAAGAGAGAGAGAGAAAAAATTTCTAAAATATTTTTGAATATTTTCAAAAATGTATTAATTATATATTGAAGAAGCTTTCCTAAGAAAAAGCTGAATTTGCTGAATTTTGGTCAAGACAAACAGACTGAAAGAAACCCCTGAGCAACAGCCTGAGCCCTTAGAATGGCACCACTGAACTGGGACATTCCTGCAGGTGTTGTCACTCGCCAGGATTTCCATCCCAGCTGCATCCTGAGGATTTTCTAATGTTCAAAATCATCTGAAACTGGTGATGAGTAAAAACCAAAGGCAGGGTCTGTGACTGTGCACGTGGAAAAACCTGAAGGGAGGATTCTGAGAGGATCTGAGCTCCCCGTGACCTGCAGCCTGTTGGTCACCAGCTTGGCTGAACTCTTCTTGATTGGTGGTGTAAGAGCAAAATTTTAATTATTCTATATGTAAAATAAAAAAATCTGGACTAATATTTTTAATCCTGGTGTGAATGTAAGAATCTATTGCAAAAACACTCCGTGTTAAGTGTACTTAATAAAAGCCTTGAACAGGTGAAACTACAGCACCGTGAAATTTTTGCCACCCTCAAAATGAATTCTTTACCTGTGAAAGTGGTTGTAACTTATCCCCTTTTGGTTGTTCGTGATCAAATGTCATCGGCTGTGTTGTTCAAACCACGCCAAGTGTTCGTTTCTGATATAAATGTATATAACATTCTGTTGTTCCTATATGGAGGTGGGAGGGATCTCCTCTTGGGAAGAGCTAAACGGAGTAAAACATTCCCCAGAGCAGCTCAGGCGTTGTGTGCGATGATGAGGCTGCCACAGAGGGGTGCAGCAGTGGAATTTTTCTCTCCATCACTGTCATCTCCGTGCGTGTGGCAGCTGCAGGAACAGCTGTAGCCCAGGTCCATTGTCCTTGTGACCACCCCGTGCATTGCTACAGCCTATTCATGGCACTCTCAGGGCTTGGAAGCTGGCTGGTAGGAATTAAAAAAAAAATTAAAAAAAATTGAATATTCTAAATGCCACTGGCTCATTAGGCAGCGCTTCCCACAATGATATCTAATTTTTGAGAGTTCACTTGGCAGAAGAAAAAGCGTTTGCAATGGGATAAGTGTTTCACAGCTTTACAAATGCGAGCAGCGTTTTCTCCGCGAGCACAAAGGGGGAGGAAAGCTCTCCACAGATGGGTTTAATTGCTCCTTCCCCTCCCTGGGCTTGGTTCCTTCCCAATTCCTGAGGGATTTGTGGCAAGGACAATAATTCCTGGCGTGGAGATTCAGCTGCAGGTGGAGCAGGAGGTTCCGCAGGGAGATGGGGAAGGTGGAGAATTTTCTATGCTGTGTCTGGTCCCACAGACAACATGAAATTAGATCTCTGTTGTATTTGTCACCCTGAACTCCTGGAATTTTAGGATTTAAGCTCCACCTTCCTGCTGGCTGACTTTTTCTGTTTGCTGATTCCTTAAGGGTTTTGTGCCTTGCAGAGTCTGAAGTTTTCAGAAAATTTTCAGAAGATTTCTGAAGTTTTCAGACAAAGAACTAGACTGTTCCAAGGCACACGGAATCCAGGCTAGTGGCTGTGTTGCAGATGGGATTTTTATTTAATTAAAGGAGGAAAAGAAGGTATTGGAGTCCTTTGAAAAGAAAGAATTTTGAAGGGGAAGAAAGAATGATTTTACCTCCTGTTCCAATCGAAGTTTCACAATCTCAGGAGGCTGAGCCCTGCTTTGCCTCCTTGCTCTTGCTCCAGTCAATTGAAGATATTTAATATATTTCAGCACTTCTTTTTCTTTCTTACAGGTTAAGCACCTGCTAAACTTTCTGTCGGGTTTTATTTTGGTCCTGCATCTCAAACAAAACTCTGTAGGCGCTCCTCCCTTTCCCAAGTTCATCATTTTGGTGCAGTATTTTGGCTGCAGAGTTCCTGTGGGTTTGATGAGTGTATTTTGCTTGGCAGTTGTAGGAGCCATATGGAGCCCTGCTGAAAGCAGAGACAGGCTCGAGACTTGGAGAGAGATTGGAAAAAAAAAATTAAAATCTGACAGCTGCTATTTCTACTTAGAAATTGGAGGGAGTTTCTTACATGGCACTGAACCTCAAATCTGCATGGCAGTAGTGGAGGATTAATTGAAATGGAATAGATTGAAATTTATATTTCAATATGTGGCAGAGCAATGCATTTCAAGTTCCTCTGGTCAAAGGTTGTTTCAGTTCTTTCTGTGGCTCTCACTTCATTTGTTATTACTTCACTTATTACAACTTCATGGCAACCTTCAGCATTTTCCTCCAGCAATGACAGAATTAGTATTTGTTTTGTGTAATCGTACAATGTGGAGAGTGTTGGTTAGCAGTGCTTTTCACTTATTTATAGCAAATTTATTTCCTCTTCCTCTTCCTTTCCCCTCCCTTTTTAAAAGTGTTTCTGGCTCAGAAAAAAATGAGAAGCTGCTGAATCTCAGGGACTCTTCACTAACACAAAGCTCCTTTTATGTTTATCTGTTCCACCCCTCTCTTCTCTGGAAATAAAGTTCTCTGTTCCACAATAAGGTCCAGTCTGAGGTGAGAGCAAACCTCTGATGATGTTTTAAGCGTTGAAGAAGTTTAAAAAAGGAGATGTTTGGATTTGAGGGACAGAAGAAGGAAGTGGTGATGCTGTGGGATTTCCTGTCACTGGTTGTCGGTGTCTCCTGCCCCCTCGTTTTCTTTGAATCTTCCTGAAAATTGGGCAGACGTGAAGGGTATATGTGAATAATGTATATAACCAAAATAAACTGAGAATTATGGTTGTATAGTATTTGCAGCTACTGAAAGACAGTAAAAACCCCGTTTTTATTTGGGTAAACTCACCCACATTTGTAGGATTTCACACCTCCCACCAGCAGGATTGCTTCTGTTGCATGTTGGTGCTGTTATTTTACACCCAGATCAAAACAACAATTACCATGTGTGCTCTAATGTTATGGATATGAAAATACAGCAGAATATTTTTGGTCTTCTGTAGTGATCTAGTGCGTGGAATAATTACAGAGGAATCAGAGTCACGGGTTAGGGCTTAACCTTCCAAATTTAGTCTTTCATTTGGAGAAGATAAATGGAATATTGGACTTGTGACAGCGAGGAAGCAACTCTAGCAAAGCTCTAATATCTTCTGAAAATAAAAATGTATGTGTGTTGTATCCAATTGGAGTGTCTGTGATCCAGCTTAGCTGAGAGCCAAAGGTGAGCACAGGGATGGTTGATTTTGCCACTTCAGAGGGTGATTATTCCTCTGAAGAAAAGCATATGGGACATGGATAGGTCAGATATTAGGAAAAATTCTTGAAGGAACTCATTAAGAGGAGCTGCTTTTAACAGATGTTTTTCATGTTTGGACAAAACCGGAGCTTAAAAAAGAGGGAAGTGTGAGTGTTACCTGTGAAACACCTAGGAAAAGGAGGGAATAATTGGGAATATTTATATGCACATGCCAGGGAATAATCCTGCTGATGGAAGAATGTCTGTGGTGTGTGCATTCACATATAAAAATGAGTTTTGATTTTAAATAACACTCAAAATGGCTGGCCTGTAGGCAGCTGCTTCCTATTTTTCTCTCTGTTGGAATGCTTGTTTTCCCATTTACAGACAAAAGGAACGATGCTCCAGCTCTCTTGTGGACAGCTTGAACGCGACACCTGGAGCGTTTAAGAGATAAATCCCCCTTACTTATTTTCTGTCCTAAATTTCTTTCTTCTGCTCCCTGGAGTTCTCTTCCTCCCTTCTTCATTCTCATCCCTAAAAGCTCACCTTCTTTTTCTTTCCTCCTTTTAAAAATTTTTTAAATGGAAAGTATGGAGCAGATTCCAAACTTGCATTGTACAATACCATGAAGTTTTCTCTTCCTATTTCACTGTAATTTGTGTAACTGTTTTCCTTCCCATTCAATGTTTTAAAAATGAGCACTTTGAGAGGCACCTTGATGAATTTGCCAGCCCTTCCCCATGCACAGCTGCATGTATTGACCAGAACATTTAACTGATGTATTTTGGTACATTCCAAAGACTCTCTAGAGCTCTGACCTGAAATTTTTGTGTTTCCTGAAACCAGGATGGCCAAGGAAGGTGTCATCCTTCGGCTCCAGAGTCAGGATGAAAAGTTCACCTTGTATTGGTCTGAATCCCTTCTGCTAAAACCCCTGCTTGAGTGTGCAGGAGAAAATTACCTTTATTAACAAATTACAGTGTCAAATGAATGTTTTTTTTTCCCCATTAAAACAGACTTTTCCCATCCCAAGGAGCTGAACCATCCCATCGTGGTCCATGGTGTCTTCCGCAAGTGGATTTTAGTGCAATGCATTCTCTCACCTCATTTCAGTTTAATTTCACCCTGATCTTGAGGATATTAACGATGATACATGTTAATTATGCACATTAGAAAGCAACGTGTCTTACTTTAATTAGTTAAGTGATCAGAGGCAGAAATATAAAAATATGGAGTCTATATTTACCAAGCTGCTTTACTTAAAAAAAAGCCTGAAAAACCCCCACAAGCTGATGCTGAAAGACACCCAACACAAATTAATTTATTTCCACGAGATAATTTTACTTGTAAATCCACTGCTACTGCTTCGTTTTCAGATTTATTTCCTGGCTACTTATTTCTCCTTGATTAAAATATATCCTGATTAATGCTGAACTGGGTGGCTTTGACTGTTCAAGAACTGACATCGCAATGAGTTTTTCAACTTGCAAAATCGCCTGGAGGAGAATCTGCTCCTTCACATTTGTGTTTTTCTCCCCATGGTAGCCTGATTAGAATATCCAAACACATCTTCCCTCTGCACAAGCTCTTCTGCTCACTTGGAAAAAAAAAAAAAAAGAACTATTATTCATCAAGGTGCACAAAATAGAAATATTTATGTGTCATGCCAGAGCATGGGAAATGTGTGTTCTGCTTCTCCCACTGAAGAATTCCATGGCTCTGGCCCTGCCAAAATCCATGTCCCTCATTTTCCAACTCAGCTCTGCCTGGTGAGGCAGACAGGATCACCTGGAGTGCATCAGCTTGGAGCATGCGAGGGGATTAAAAACCCCAAAGCCTCTGGATTTCAGAATTTAGTGGCATAGAAAATGCTGATCAGCAGGGAATTCATTTACAGTGGTGTCAAGGAGACAATATTAAGGCTCTTTACTGAAGAAATGTGTGAGAAAATAAATAGAAACTCAATCCAGAATGTAAATTAGGGATCAATTATACAATTTATTGTGTGCCACAAGTATTTAACTTGGTGGATTTAATCTCTGCTGCACTGGGTGTCAGGCAAGTCCTAAACAGTGAATAAATGAACAAATGATTTATTTACCAGAAGATGTTTGGGAGTGTTTCTCTTGGCAATCCTGCTGTGTTGTAAACCAATATGTTCAAATATCTGCAGCCCCCTTCCCGTTCTGGGGAAAGGTTTTTAGTTCCCCTTGCTTGGTTCTCTCTTTAAGAAGAGTCATTATGCCCCTATCACAACAAGAGTACTGAGACAAAGGAGATTTACAGCATTTCCAATTACTGAACTTTACTAGAGAATAAAGCAGCAGGAAATAATTTCCTAATAACTGGCTTTCAACAGTTCTGCGTTAAAGCTTAATGAGGTGATCCTTTACCTGAAACCACTCAGTTTTGCTTTAGATCAGAACAATCCTGAATTGAAACAGGATCCCACCAGCAGTTCTTGCCTCCCCTGATCTTTTTTAGGAGGCATTGGTTTGGGGATTATCTGGGGAAAGTCATTAATTTTGGGTAAAAGGACATCAATTTATGGAATTATTTGAGCTCTGATAGAAAACATCACCTGAGAATCTGCACCTTTTTATTTCAGTATCACAGGGATGTTTAAATCTGTTGGTCTGAAAGAAAGGCTCTTGCCTTTCTTATGAATAATTCACTTTCTTAAGGAAACTTCACTTTTCTTAAGGAAATCCACTAATTTCCACCATAGGAGGTGAACAGACCTGTTTGAACCCATCTGGGCAGTGAATATTTGGTTCAGAGCTGAACTCATTCCAGCAGAGTCTGCACTGGGCCCACAATATCACACAGAACTCACTGTTTATTTTAATTATCAGATATTCAGCTCATCTGTGCCATATAAAAAAGTTCTTTAAAAGTCTTGTGGCATCTTGACTGGAGCAGTCACAAGCCAGTCAGTGATTTACCTTTCTCAAGCTCCAAGTTTACCTTCCAGCCTCTTCTCAAGCTCCAAGTTTATCTTCCAGCCTCTCCTAAAATGTGTTGTCACTTTGACAGAGCCCTGAGATGCTTTGTAGGGTTAATGGGCTCCGTTTGGATGTGAATAAAGTGAACAATTAGTGAGGATATTTACACAGATGTAAGCACTGCACAAGAGATGGCTTGAATTTTTAAACACTCACGTGGTGGAGTGAGGGAGAGAAAACAAGAAAATGACAAGTATTTTGGTCTTTACGCTCGCTGGAACAACGTGATCTTAGAGAAAGGAATCCGTTCCTCACTGTTCCTGTCTTGCTCATGGGGCAGGGCTGATGCAAACTGCATCCCCTCAGCAGCACCCCCAGAAGGAGAGTTCCTGAAGATGGAATTTCTAGGAGTTCATGTCAGAGCCCGAAGTTCTTGGAAGATTGTTTTCCCTTGTGGCAAAGCTTTTGGGAGTGATTCATCAGATCAAGGTATTTTTTGAATCCATGAAGGCAGGTGCAGCTGGAGGCAAAGTCAGTTTGCTGTGTGTTTACAGGTCTCCTGTTACAAATGTGCTCTGGGTTTGTGCTCACCCACCCTCACCTCTGGAACAGAAAAATCCCAGCCCTGACACTGCCCTGAGTGCAATTTGGGGATGATAACAAATCAGAGGGCTCAGAATCTTGATAGGATCAGTTCTGATTTAATCCTGACACAAGAGCCCCGTGATGGACGGCTCAAGGAGCAGCCAGAAAATGGCTTGCTCAGTGCTGTTAACATGAGCCATCTCCTCGGTGTTCCTTCAACCCCTGACAAGAGTGGTGGGTTTGAAACACATCCTGGCTGGCCCTGCAGCAGTGTCCTGGCTGGGTGCCTTTTTGGTGGGTTTGTTTGTGCAGATTCTGAGCAGGCTGTGCAATGTGACACATCCCATTAGCCTGAGCCCTGCACGCAATGGGCACAGCGGAGCTGCTGCAGTGATGGTAATCACTTGGGAAGGTGTAGGGCACTGATGGGAAAACCACTCTAGGGAAATGTTCTGAGCTCCGTGTTGCAACTGATAGGCTGTGCTGTGTGCCCCTGACAAAATCCTGAGCTGATGGCTTTGGTGCTGCCTTGACTGGGTGAAGAATTGCAGAATTGCCTGAGTCTGGAAAAGCGTTTGTCTTAAAGGGTTGATTTCAAGGTCTGGAGAAAAGGGCTGCAGCATTTTAGCTGGGGCTTAAATCAGCTTCGTTTCAGCTGTGATTCGTGATTCCTGAGTAGGACAGCAAGAGCTCCCCAGTGATCTAAATATTGGCAGGAGAAGCCAGTGCAAGGAAGGAGGAAAATGTTTTCCTTTGCATGAAGTTTCAACTCCAGTTTCTGTTGTGTTCCCCCAGTAAAATGTCCCAACACGGTGCCAAGAGGCACAACTGAAAGCTCAGCAAGTTGGGGTTTTTTTGTACTTGGTAGTACAGAGGAAAAATAATCCCAAATTAAGAGCTGTGCTGTAGACAAGGGGAACAAGATGCCTTATCAGCAGCTAAGGAGTGATAAGGGAGGTGTGCATTTCTTCAGCTGAATTCCTGATGAGGAATTCTGGGGCTGCCAGCCCTGCTTGAGGGCACGGGATGAGCAGGCTCTGCTCTGTGACAGAGGATGGACGTGCTGGCATGGGAACATCACTGTCACAATCAGCAAAGTGGGATGCAGGAAACCAGACCCTGCTCCCAAAGAGAAGAAAAAGCAGTGCCTGTAGGATGTGTTGTTTGCCATGTAGAGCATCCAAAATCTCTGGGAGTTCCACCTGTTGCACTCAGATTCTTTCCTAGCTTTCTGTGGGGTCTGTGTGGCATCTCCTTTCCTCTAACAAATTCTCTGTGGTTCTGGGTAAGGTGAAAAATGCACCTTGCTGGACCTGCAGAGAGGCTGTTTGGATTCTCTTCCTCTCTTAAAAAGCAAGATAGAGGACAAACTGATTTAGGAATTGTGGGCCTCCTGTAGTGAGATAAAATTTTGGTTTTTTCAATGGGATTAGTGGAGGTGGTTTAGTGTCTGAGGGACGCAGGCCATGAACTGATGATGTTAATTTTATTCATGTGCATGTTGAAGGTTTATTCTCTGCTAACCAGGTTCTTCCTATGGTTTGGTAATGCAGATGTGTTGTAGGGCTCAGAAGAGCCACATGGGACAGGAGCCTGAGTGTTCTGAGTCGTAGGGAAATGTTTTGGCCACATCTCCCCTCTCAGGTGCTGGGGCTGCTGGAGCAGAACTCAAACCCCTGCAGTGCCTCATGTTCCAAGCACTTCCCACTGCAAACCTGGGCCATTGCACTGTGGCAGAAAAAACCCCCAACCAGTTAACAGCAAATCTCAGTAAGAATCCCCCTTCCCTGCCCCCTTTCCCCAAATCCCCAACTGCTACAACAGAATAAGCCAGGACTTTTATAGGTTTAAACACCTGAGGCTCTCCTTTCACTGCTCCCTTAGGCAAGGGAGAGATGGGCAGTGTTCCTTTCTTCTGGTATAAAATGTCCCAAGAGCTACAACAGTGTGAAAAGCAGGAAACCAAACGTGCAACCTGGAAATCATTGGACCCCGCAATTATTTTAGCTATCAATTGAAGTCGAGTGGCTGCAAGCTGCAGTGGGTTATTTTTAGATTGCTTTGATGGTTTGATGATTTAAAGTGCCGTCACTGCCTCCAGTATTTATCCCAGCAATCTATTTTAAATTTGATCAGAGACTGTACAATCCTCCAGAGTTTGTTCTTGTGTTATTTAGGAGCTGGCTGGGAAGGCAAGAGGCTGCCCACATTTCAGTGCTCAGCAGCAGTGTGTGCAATGCAAAGAGGAATTTTGGATAAATCCCTCCCTGATTCCTCACTTCCACCTGTTGTAATATTCAGGGGATACCCGTGAGAGCAGGAAACCTCCAGTAAAAGCAGTAGAGCTTCTTTGGCTACAGGCACAATGTAAAGCTGAAAGAAGATGGAATGAATGGGGAAAGGCAGGGAAGAAAAATCCGTCAGAGCTTAGGAGAACTCCTGAAGTTATAAAAAGGAGTGCCAGACCTCCCTGGTGGTGTTCAGGGCTGCTCTCTGTGATGTTCCGATGAGGACAGCAGAGATTTATAAACCTTTATATTCAGATGAACAGATAAAAAACAGCTTAGCAGTTTCCAGCTCTCATTGATAATGACTCAAGAATCAACCCTTAGATTCTTCTTATAATTATAAAAGTATAAAATTATAACTTACCAAGTTAAAGTAGAGGGCTTTTGCCTACTCCTTGCTGGGGAAGAGGCACATGGGGTTCTTTGTCCTGGATTGCGGATCCAGGCATTCATTGCAGCTCGCTGTAAATAAATTCAGAATCACTTGGTTGGTTTTTTTCAGGTTCTCTGTTTCTTAATTCATGCGGTGTAACCTGGAAGCATTGTGGGGACTGAGTGAGTTTCAGGGCAGACTTTGATTTGATAAATTTAATTTTATAAAAGAGCAAACAGGGAAGTCTTGCTGCTGGTGGGAGCTTTGGGTTCTTGTTTGCCAAAAGGACCAGGCTGCCATGAATGGTGTTTATTATTGATGGGGAATCAGTGCACAGAACTTGTTTTAACACAAGCCAATGTGAAATAATTTTTCAGTTCGTTATTAAATTAATTATAATTCATTATTAAATTTTTCCTTTATAAGTATGAAACCCAACAGGGCTGTCATAATTGTGAACTCCACCAACAGATTTTCTTTGGTTTGTTTTGTTGTTTTTTTGTTGGGGGTTTGGAACTCAGTGATCTTTGAGGTTCCTTCTGTTCCATTCTGTGGCTCCACGTAAATCCCACAAAATCATTTA
Source organism: Chamaea fasciata (assembly GCF_029207755.1). Classification (NCBI taxonomy): domain Eukaryota; kingdom Metazoa; phylum Chordata; class Aves; order Passeriformes; family Sylviidae; genus Chamaea; species Chamaea fasciata. Next base: position 4,669,558 of record NW_027094098.1, read on the forward strand.
CTCCCACAGTGTTCCTGCTAGAAATAACCATCAAGCTGATGACGCTTTAACCGTTGCAGGACCATCACGGACAGCTCCTTTTCTCCAAAGCTGCCATCCTGAGCACCATCAGCCTTTCCAATCCGGCATAGCCAAGCCACCACTACCCCAAAATTGCCGTTTTTGTCATTAAGACCTGCTGAAGGTCTGTTCCAGCTGGGGAGCAGCTGCTGCAATATTTCCTTTCTATATTTTATGGCCAGTAAAGGGTTGACTTCTGCCACGTGCTTGATTTGGGACAGATTTGTATTCACTGCTGAAAAATGTACAAGGGAAGATTTGTGCTGGGCCAGTGAGAAAATCCAGGAAATAAATATTTAAGGAAGCATTTATCAGATGAGTTTAATGCTGGGTTTTACATAGGCTGGAAAACTAGGAAAATATCCAAGACCAGAAGGGATTGTTTATGTTCCAAGTGTACGTTCAGGTATGCTAATGTCTGTGTGAGCAGTGGGATTTGTTAAAAAAGGATGGAAGAGCTTTTTTTTTTTTTTTAAATTTTATTTTATTTTAGATTTTTTTTTTCTTTATGCCTTTTGGCTGCAGAAATTTAGGATTAGAGAGGGCCAATGGTTCTGGCTTAATTTTTAGTGTTCAGGGAACCAAGAATTGTCTTTTTTTTTTTTTTAACTTTTGAGTGAGAGCAGGTTGGTGGGAAGAAGACAGATTTCCAGGTTTTAATACACTGTAGGATATTCAGAAGCAAGTTGGGGTTTGATTGAGAAAACCCAGAGTTGGAAAACATTTTCTCTTCATTTTCTCTTCCATTCCTTGCTGTGTGAAATCTGTTCAGCAGCACCCAGGAATTTCTTGAGCCTAATGACAAGAACATTCTTCTTGGGTGGGTGCTTCGGGCAGAATCTGTTTCCAGCTTCATCAAGTACTTTCCACACTCAGAGATCTGCAATAAAGGATGAAATGTGACCTTCTGTTTTCTTTTTCACTCTACATAAGAAGCTGATGTTGAATGAAATAAGTTCTTTCCTGTCAAAGAGAGAAAAGGCAAATTTTAATGTAATTTATTTGTTTAATTGGAGCACATATTTGATATACAACATTTAAGCTTTTTTGTCTCATTAAGCAACTTAGTTTGGATTTTATATCTGAAAGGTTTTTCAGTTTTGCTGTTTAATGGAGGAAACAGACTATGACATCCTCCGGAAAGAAAAGAAAAATATTGGCACTCTGCAACTCAATAAATGTAAAGAGTAAAAATATATAGGGAATGAAAAGGATAAAAATATAGAATAAGAAAAAGGTAAAAATATAGAATATGAAAAAGGTAAAAATGTAGAATAAGAAAAAGGTAAAAATATAGAATATGAACAAGGTAAAAATATAGAATATGAGAGCTAAATGTTGCATGAGGAAAGCCAAGAATGGCTGTGCTGCCTAAGGGAGAGGACAGCTCCTTGCCCACCTTGTCCCACCACAGCTCTGATGTCTGCCCAGCAAATCTGATTGAGTCACGGCCTCGTTATTTCCCTCCCACCTCCCCATCTGTCTGTGAGGCCAGAATTCTAGCAGATTATTGCTTTAATTACCAGGCACATTCAGAGTTTTTCAGGAGGCAAACGAGCTCCTTGCCCACGGTGCCGTCGGAGCCGGCGGTGAATGGGGCTGTGGGGTTTTGTTTGCTGCCAGATCAGATGATCCCTGTGCAGGTCCCTAATGCTGGGGTCACGATCTGGGTGACATCAGGGGAGTGTTGCTAAGCAACAGGCAGCTACTTGCAGCCCACTTTTGGTTCCTCTTGATTTCGTGTTTTGGATCTGTCCTGGGAATGGGGCTTTGGTCTGGGGTGGGTTTCTCACATGCAGGAATTGTCCAGCTCCTCAGGTGCAGCCTTTTGGGATGGGGTGGACTTGAGCAAAGCTGTGGGCTGAGATACCAGCACAGACTGTGGGAAAAGAAGCAAAATAAAACGCTATGGAAAGAGAAAATGGAGAAATAAAGTGATACGGAGGAATAGAGAAACTCACTGAATCCTCTCTTGGGTAACATCCCAGCTGGTCCCACAGACACCTCTTTTAAAAACACATATTTATTTAAAGCTGCATAGTATTTGTCCTCCTCCACACAGAGCAGGCTAAAAATGTGCTTTGAATTGTGCCACGCCTAAGCGGAAAATGAGATTCACGACTACGTGCCCTACATTTTGCATTCAGCTTTGTTTTGAATTGTATATTCTCTCCATTATTAGTCCTTTCTGTTTAATTCCACATGAACATTCGGCAGCCGTTCGTAAATGTTAATTAAACTTTACTCCTCACCAGTGGGGAATTGCTCTTGTTTGGTAGGCATGGAGCACGAGGTGGGAATGGACGAGCATAACCTGTGTAGGTGGGGGACCAATGAGCAGAATGCATTTTTCCTGGTGTTTTTGGGGGTTTGAATTACCACTGCCAAGGCCAGGAGAATGCCAGGGATCTCTTCCCACAGTGTCTGAGGTCTGTGTGCCCAGAGCCAGTTAAAGCTGACTCCTGCAGAACAACCAGCTGAGGTCAAGCTGCCTTTCCCAGCTGAAGCCCAAAATTACTAAATAATTTTCCCTGCCTTGATGTGCTAATTTCAAGCACGTGAAGTGAGGGTTGTCTAGCCCCGACAAACACAACAGGCGGCATTTTTTTTTCCCCAGATATCAATCTAATAAGGCAGGAGGGGACTGTTGGCTCTGGAGGGTGAACAGGGACAGGAAGCAGCTGCGTGGTTGGGTGTTTGTTATGTCCTCACAACACCCAGAATTGGGGAGCAGCCACCCCTAAACCCTCCAAACCCCACTTGCCTCCCCCAGCTCAGCCTCTGGAGCCTGCAGCCACTCTTGTTACACCCTGAGGAGCAATGCCAGTTGAATTTTTCATGTTTAAACACCTCAAAAGAGAAGTGTCAGTGTTGAATGCTGCTGGCATTCATTTCTCTGGCGCTGGGGCCCTGCCTTGAGGCAGATATTCCCCGTTGTAAGGGTGAATCTTTGCACAGCAGCACTCTGCAGGCATTTCTGGTACCAACAAACATTCCTTTCCGTGGGGAATTTGCTTTCTGCTCCCACTTAGAATCAAGAAAATGCATCCATGTGCTTTATACTCACAGTGGTTTTGTCTCAGTTTGGAAAGACAGGTGTCTGCCAGGGAAAGCTGGAGCTTCCCTTGGAATGGAGAATGTAACCCCCCTCCCTCTGAATTATTGTAATTTTGAAATGGAGGGGCTTTCAGGCAAATATATGGGAATAGGAATAACAGTTCTTTAGTAGGAATATTAAAAATGTAGTAGCACAAACAAACAAAAAGAAAACCTTGACAGAGTCAGAATCCAAGCTGACACCATGTTGGTCAGGGTGTTGGGAGCAGTCCGATTAAATCCTCCTGCAGTGCCAGCTGTGGTTCTGGTGGAGCAGAGATGATCCTGTAGGAGGGTGAAGTTTTCCTCTGAAGGTCCAGTGGTGCTGAGATGGGTCTGGTTTTCCTCTGGGAATCCAGTGCAAACAGGCTGTGCTGGTGTTCTGAATCCCAGGTTTTATCCAGGTAGGAATGCTGGGCTCCTCCCCCTGGGTGGAGCATCTCCCCATGGGATGATGTCATTGTGTCAGCCCTGCAGTGAGCCTCAATGGCCCATGAACAGCAGATATCCCCTGCAGGGAGGATGGGTCCTGGAAGAGATAAAGAAACACTGCCCCAGCTGGTTTTAACTGCTGGCCCATTCACAGAAGATTCCCCCTGGAGTTATGAGGGATGGGTCAAGGAAGAGAAAAACATCTCCCCAACCTGTTTCAATGGATGGTGATAGAATTCATAATTTTGGTTACATCTTGCATTGCAACCCAAGACAGGTTTCCTTCTCTTTACCCCACCGGGGGCACTGAACCAGTGCTGCTGTATCACTCCACATTCAGCTACAGATTGTTAAAACTGGCTCTTGGGTAACTATTGGTTTCACTTTTTTTGCAAGGAACGTGCTGCAGTCACACATCTTCCTTATCAATGCCAACCAGGGTTCATCAGTCAGCCAGAAAGTAATATTTGGTTCCCAGGTTACAACAAATCCTTCTGGGGTAGTGTTCAAATCTAGCAGGGCAATATAATCCTATTTTTTAGCCTTCTGAATATCCCTCTTTCTCAGAAGGTTTCTTATTGTTCCATTCCATCTTTGTTTCAAGCAGATGGTTTTCTCTTTTCATATATTCTGCATTCTTAGTTAAATTCTAATTATTGTCTCTCTCCCCAAATGTCTCATACTTTGAGTGCTGACAAGCACACACTTGTGTTAACCCAGGAGTGATTTTAATTCTGTTTCCTCACAGCCAGTGTTAAGTTCAGTCTGTACAATTAATAGAAGATGTTGTACAGAGAATAAAGTTGTGTCTGGACTTCCAAAAGTCACTGTGTGTATTTGCAAAAATACCTGAAAAATCACAGCTAAAGGCATCAGGATTTTGCTACTGAAAGAAGGGCTAGATTAAAAAGAAATTATAAACCCCAAGGCCTTGGAAGCTGATGGGAAGAGTTTCAGAAGGTCAGTGCTCAAGTGTTGATGGATTTTGTGAAATTCCGGCTCCTCACATCATGTGCCTAATTAGGAGACTGGAGGCTTTCGGAAAATGAAGGCCATAAAGTTCAGTCTCCTCCAGAAGCAGCAAAAAAAGCTGGATTAGGATGCTGAGAAAAGACCTGCAGGCCTCAATTAAACAGACTAAAAAGCCACGTGTGTCTTGGAGGACTGCATGGAGGGAGTGGAGGTCAGGCGGGAGCACCAAGGGGGAAAAAATTCTCCTGAAAGGGAGACTACAGGAAATGCTCTCCAAGGGCTACAAAATAATACAGGACTAAAAGGAGAAAATGAGGGAATGTCTGGGCATGATTTTCAGCAAGTGGATGAGGAACAGGCTGGCCCTGTGTTGATAAATGGAGTTGTTCACAAGGCTGTCCTGAAACAGTTCTGGCTTCAGTTCCCAACAGAAAAGGCAACAAAGGGGTCAAAAGGAAAAGCTAATTTTCACAGGTTTAATCAAATGTAAATTTTGCTAAGTATGCTCCACCATTTTCCAAGAGAGAGGTGAAACAGTGAAGAACAAAGTTGTTTTCTTCTCGTGCTGGAGTGCTGAACATGCAATCCTCAATGGAACTGAGCACCAGAAAGGATAATTCCAGGGAGTCGACAGTTCTGGGAGCCTAAAGCTGTGTGTGGTGGAAATTTGTCCATGCAAAGCTTTTGGACATCACCTTACTGGAGACCTGAAAATACTGAAATGCGTGTACTGATTTCACAGCAAGAGCCCAGAGAAATGTCAATATCCAACGTTGTCAGTCACCACTGACATGGCTTGGTGCCACTGATCCTCACATGGACTTTGTGTCCTTGCAGGGCAGCCAAATCCAAATCCCACTCCTGATTCCCTTGGAGGGTGAGAGCCTCGAGGGTTCGTCTACATACTCTGCTGGTTTTGCTTATTTATTTGCTTTAATTTTATCTGCACCTTAAAAGCTCTTCTTGAATTAATTTTATGTTCATTTGAAAATAGCGTACTTAAAACATGTTACGAGCAAGGCTTCCTATGAAGTATATACTCATATGAGAAAGGAAGGTGATTCATTTCCAGGTGAAAATAAATGTTAAATTAATAATTTAATTAAGTAAATTAAATTCCCCCTATTGGGGAAGGGGAATTTAATGCGGTGAGGCAGCTGTCAAATAATCATTGCATGGTGCTCATTTGTTCTCACAAATCACTGGGAACCATTTAATTCTTTGGATATTTTTTGAAAGAAATCGAAAATACCTTCTAAAATATATAATATTAAAAAATGTGCTGGTTTTTGTTTAATGGGTAATTATGACCAGGTGATATTTTGTGGTCTCTCGCCATTTTAATTTGTGAAAACCCAGGAATTTATGCCATGAAAAATGTCAAAATCTGGGAGCTGGTGGCAGATGACGCTGGGAAGAAAAGGGGCAGTGAGGTGAAACTGAGGGACCCAAACACCTCGGGGGTCAGTCCAGAATGTTTGTAGAGCATTTTTGTCCCTTTTTTCCCTTTTATATCTTTTTGAGAAGCACATTCCCTTTGGAATGGCAGGAGGAGCCTTGCCATGAGCTCAGCAGACATTAACAATGCACCGGGTGTATTCTCTCACCTTTGGCACTGACATAGGACAGTGGAGGTAAATAAATTCCATATTTTCGTGATTCAGCTGAGGAATCAGTGGAAAGCAGATTTCTAACACAAGTTAAAACAATATACTATGAGCAGCAATATTATTGAATGCTGAAAATGATAATCATAACCATCTGTGGGGGGAAAATAATAATTTCAGAGCTCCAAAGACTCACCTGTACCAGCACTTTACGAGGTAAAGCAACACAGGAGGACAATCAATTAGCAGGACCAATTAAGTCAAGAATAAAGCATGGAATTAGCTGAGTGTGGTCATTGAAAATCTGCACTGTAAGGGCAGGCTGAATGTTGCTGTTCCCTGACAGCAACTCCCGTGGATTTCCACCTTAATAAACCCAGAAGTCACCACAGATACAGGCAGACATCGAAATGCCTTTGAAAGTAACTGCTGCAGGAAAATTTCCAATATTACAGGAGATAAATGTATTGTATATGCCAGGACTTGACAGAGTCCAAAGCCATCCAGAGAAGAGATGGAAATAACCTGAGACATGTCTGGGATGATGCGGAATTTGGGAGAACATGTCAAAGGAGCTGATTGAAGGGATCTATTAAATAACACTGATGGAAGAAAAACCCATTGGGTTTGTAGAGCATGGACAGCAGAACCTTCAGCCCTGGAGGAATTCCCAAAGGAATTAGCTTAAATGAGGAGACTTCTGAAAATCTTTTTCTGTCTTTATAAGCCTATTTAGAGGAGAAATTGTCTTTGCTGGTTCTTGAGGAATTGTCTGGGGTTTCATTTTTGTTTGGAGACCTAAGGGAGACCAGTGAGCAACCCCAACCCTCACTGAGTAGCTGCACCACAAGCACTTCCACTTCTGCCTTTTAGTAGAAAAATAAGGTGGGTTTTTTTTTTTTTTTTTTTTTAATTAGGAGTTATTTTTTTTTGGCTGTTATGAGGTTCATCTTTAATTTTAAAAACTTCTTTTCTTCCAGTCTTAAAGAAGGCTTTACATGTACAAAATGAGCATTTTTCTTCATCCTGACTCTCTTGGGCTAAACCTGAACAAAACCACACTTTCTTCCCCCTAAAATCCTTGCTTCCCGTAAATCAACATTGATTAAACAACTTTATTGTGTCAGCTTTATGAGCTTTCTACCAAAGAGGATCACATATTGCCAGTGTGCTTTTGAGGAGCTGTTGTGTACGAACCAAACCAAATCGTTATTTATTTAACTACTGATGAGCTTTGCACTTTGCTTTTCCAGCATCAAGGAAAACTTATTGACTGAGACCGAATCTGAGTTCTTTAAATTTACCTAAACTGCCAACTCTGGCAGCAGCTAATAACTCAAAGCTGCTGTAAATCAGTTATTTTTAGGCTTTATTGATTTGTACTTTGAAGCAAGCACTCAGTTATTCGAGTTATTTCCCCAAACTGATTTCCAGGCTTTTCAATATATTTTGCTGGTTTGTTTTGTCAGTTCAAGCCCTTAAAACTTCAGAATGAATGAACCTATAACTACCTGGGAGCATGATTTGGTTTTATTCGTGTGCCTCCTACTCTGTGGAGAGGAAAAGAGAGAGAAACTAATTCAAATATCATTAGGGAAATTTTTTTTACTGGTGACCAGAACAAAACGGATCCAGTTTCGTTTTCAACCACTTCATCAGAATTTCTTTTCTCTGTGGTTCAACAGTGGGTTCCCACTTTCTCTTCTCAGCGTTTCACACCACGAGGTGATAACAGGATGACAAGCAAGAAGTTGTGAGTTGGAAAGAGAGGTCACTCGGGCAAGTGAAATCAAACATGGGCTGCCAAAATCCCCATCTAGGCACTGAGTAAAGATCGGGTTAATTAGGTCAATAATGGCTTCCTCATTAATGAGGAAACCTGGAGGAAGAACAGTTCTGACACTGCAATTATCAGAATTGGCCATTACCTCCCAGGCTTTCTATTACCTTCCCGAGTTCCAGTCAGTGCTGCTGGGTGGAAATGAGGATTATCAGGGCTCTGGGGTTGTTTGAGGCTGAGGATGGGTCCAAACTTGGTGATGCTGCAGTGCAGAAATGGAAGTCACTGAGTCAAGGCTGAGTGACCTCTCCAGAAGGATGAGAAGCAATGGAAGGTGAGGGCTTGGCCCTTGGTACAAACTGTGACAATTCCCATGGCCTAGAAAGGACCCTGCCTGTTTCCCCACTGTCCTGCTGCCAGGAAAAGCCCTGCTCCAAGCAGCTGCTTGTGCCAGATCCCAAACATTTATATATTGTGGGATATGAATCAACCAAAGCTGTTCAGAACAGTCTGGCCTGTGAGAGCACAATTCTCTGTGGCATCGGAGGAAAACTACAGGATCTTGGTCAGTGTGTGCAGGGAGAAATCAGGGCTAGTAGTGCCTGGACTCTTACATCCACATGGAGTGGATTTAATTATTAAAGTTATTGAAATTCTGAAAGCCTCTCGCTCCTGAGAGGAAGGAGGTGCAGTCTTGCAGTGCTGGGTGTGTTACAGAGCTGATACTTGCACTCGGGTTTCCCAGGTGGGAAATCCTGCTGGCTGCAAAGGGAGCTGCTCTGATCCTGTGAGGAGATTCCAAATCCATCTCTACAAAGGGAACTGAGCAGAGTCCTCTGGAGAAATAAACTTTTTGCAGATTCCTGTCTGGTGCTCCTTTTTCAGGGAGACTAAAATCTCTTTTTCAGGATCTGACCTGGAGGATGCTCCTGTAGAAACCCTCTAAAACTCTGAATTATCTGCAGGGAGTTGCTTTGTACCCTCTGCCAAAAAGTGACATAAATCCTGTCCTCCCTTCCCTAAATTAGGAAAAGCACAGAAGATGGTGCCCAATTTATTATTTCCACCTCATCAGTGCAGTCTGTGTCCTCTCAGCACACACTTGGGGGCTGGAGGAGGAGCTGGCTGATGTAAATCTGTCAGCAGGACTTTCCCCTGCTCCCACAGCTTTAGGATCAATGCAGGAAGGAGTTGGATGTTGGGCACTGCCACACAGCCCTCTCCCCTGTCAGCCCCACCAGCTTTGGGAAGCAACTGAAAGAATGAAATAAAGCCCAAACATCTCATCTGGCACAACCCTGCCATAGAAGTTTATCACCACAATGGTTTTATTCACTGGCTCAGAAAGAAATCCACTGGTAAAATCACTTTAAATTTTTTTATCCTTATTTTTTTATTATTTTTTTGAGAGGAACTGCCCAGTTAGCAGCATTGTGCAGCAGCGCTGTCTTTGTAGCGGGGGCAAGGCACGCACAGCAGTGCCATGTAGCTCCAGGTTGTTTTCTGGGGTCACGGAAGGAGGACATGGATCTATTTGAAGATGAGAACTTAACACTTTCCCAGCTCCTCTGGAAGAATTAAACCAGCCCTCGAAAGGGCCAGGCTGGAGTTACATTTAATATTTGTTAATCATCAGTGAGTATTATGCTCTAAGATGTTAAAGGCTGCTCTTACACGGAGGAGGTTTGGGAAAGTGAAGTGATTTATGAGGAATAACGTTTGCATTAGCAGTTTGATGTTATAACTCAAGCAATCCATCAGATTTTACTTTGGTCCATTTATTTTGTACTTGCCTTGCCCAAGGCCTTGTTTCTCATTGCAATAAAAGGTCAACTCCCAGCACTGAGCTAAGCAAGAGCAGTGCAGAAGGGAGTTCAAAGACAAGGTAACACACAAACCAGAAGAATCCAGACAAGAGTTGATATTTAAAATACACTCATTTGAAATAGAAATACAGATAAAATCAATACTTAGGAATAAATCTGTCCTGGCTTTTCAAATCACCTGTCTACAGGCTTGCATTTGGTGTGTCATTTTGGGGACAACAACTGGTTTGAAAGGCATGTGTACACATCAGTGTCAGGCTCTGTCAGGTGCCACAGATCCTCCTGAAAACCTCAGAGGCTGCAAGAATCCTCCGTGAGCCCAAAACTCCTTCCTGAAACCCGAGCTGGGCACAGTGGTGGCATCAGCCTTTCACAGTGTCCCGTACCCACGGTCATGGCAATTGTCTGCACTGCTTAAAATGAAACCAGGAAGAGTGAAAGAAGCAGAGTTTGTGTGCACTGGGAGATCATCCAGCAATCCCAGTTCTTGTGGTGAGGATGCTGCTCAGGATTAGGATTAGCAGGTAAAACTGAGCCTGAATGGAAGAAAAATTCCAATAAGGCTCAATGGGAAGAGAGCGTGGAGAGGAATGCGGAGGGAGAGGTGGGGAATGTGTTTCATTTTTCACTGCAGGCGCTCCGAAGCCACGTGTGGCCACCAGAGCAGCTGTGGCTGTAGTTTCTGGACACAACCAAACACCAGGGAGAAAGGTTGTGTCACATTTGCTTGATTTGCAAGAGATTTTGTGCCAAATTGAATCAGAGCTTCACCACAGCGGCGAGAGCTCGTTTTCACCTGTTGGTGCAGCTGCCATCTTCCCAATAAATGTCTTTGCAGAGCAGCAGAGGCAGGCTTTGTTCCCTTGTGGGTTATTTTTTTCTCCTGCAGTGGTTGGATGAGTGCCAGTGCCAGAGCAGGGCAGAACAAAGAAGTCAGGAGGAATGAAATGTTGCCAAGTCTGGTTTTCAGGAGCTGCTCCTCCTCTTTGTTGAGTGCCCAGCCCTTGCTGTCCCAGAGTGTCCCCTCAAAGTGGCACATGCCACTTCCTCCATGTCTCCTTGGGCTGGTGGGAAACTGCAGAGCCCTTCTCTGGCAGCCTTGAAGGGTTCAAACCAGGCCATATTTAGACATCAAAAGGGGAAAAAATTGCTGCCTGTGGATTTTAGCTCCCTGGAGAATGGCTCTCCTCAGCACCCTGCCTCCCTTCCACAGTGCCACTGCGGCTTTAGATTTGCTTTTTCAACTCTAAATTCATCAACTGCTTGAACCTGACAATGTGTGGTGCACATTTAACAACAGAAATCTGTGAATTAAATTGCAAATTAATACATATTGACAGGACTCCTTTATTTTGCGTCAGCCAATTCTTGGTTTCCAGTTGCTCTCTAAATATTAAATACGTATTTATCTAAATATAAACCCCACAACTTGTTGTCTTTATTATTTGATCCATTATACACATAAAATCCTCATCTGAGAGAATAAGAGGAAGAAACTGAAATTAGCTGATGCATGAATGGGGATAAGCTGAGAAAAAACTGGTGTGGAGCTCACAGGAGAACATGGAAAGTGGCAAAAGAGGCATTCATGGTATTTATTGACAAATGAAAATAATAAGCAATTAAAAAACTTGGTGGATATTTCTGAGCATGAAAGGGCTGGGTTGGATTTCCGTTCTACACTTCTCTGATTTGCATATTAAGACATAATTGCTGCTCGTGATCAGTTATGTTTTGTTAAATTTTGGATGAATAACTGTACTAAAAAACTACTGATTTAACCCACTTTGGAGCATTTCAAGTTGTTCAAGTTTGGAAAGCAACATCCCACCAAGAGAACCCGATCTGTCTGAGGGGCTTATAACTGAGCAGCCGAACAACTCAGTAAATGAAAGTACACAATATTTAGGCTAGGAATTAGTTATCTAAATATTTTTCAGGTCAAATACATTTTGTGAAAACCAAAAAAGTGCAACAATAAATAAAATCAGTGTCAATACTCAACCGTCAAACCAAAAAAAGTGCAATGATAAAAAGCAGTGTCAATACCCAACCATCAACCCGGCCATCAAATGTACGATTTCTCTTGTCCTAACACATCCACATCCTACTAAAATAGAAGCCACCTAAAATATATAAAAAACCAAGCAACAGCAATTAATGAAACGTATATTTAATATAAAAAGAATTGTAAAATTTTAATAATAAAACATAATAAATAAATTACATGAATAATTTATTTCATATAGTATATTAATTAGTAACATAATAATAAATTCTATGAAATCAAAATATGATCAAATTATATCGAATAAAAGCTAAAAATTCAAAAAATATGTTGCCCTTCCATTGCTGAACATTACATTAATAACTGAAAAAAAATTAAGAACAAACCAATATTTTGAGCACTACTGAACAGCACTGTCCTCCTGACAAATTTGATTTCAGAGCATAGTTCAGATGGATATTAATATTTTGTTGCGCTGATACGGGTGGCAGTTTTAAGAAAACACGTTCACCCCTTCAAAAATCTGCTTTTTGTGTGTTTCTCAGCTCTCCCAGCCTAAAGCCACTAATCCTCTAATCGCCTTAAATTAGCTCTGAAGGTCTCGTGTCTTCATCACTGATGCTTTGGATGCTTTTAAAGAGCATTCCAGCCAGGCTGCACAATGCATTGTGGCTTCGAAAAGACATTTTTCCCCTGCAGATACCACTTTTAACCACAAGCCTCTCAGAACGGAATTCTGTTTCCTCTCTTTCGAGTGAGATTTGTGTTCCCCTCTCACTGAATGAGCAGCTGAGGCACAGCAGTGTTGTGTTGAAGAAGAACAACCACTGCAGAATTCAATGTTTCTCTGGGCCTGAAGGCTGAAAACAAAATATATTCATTTCATGGCTGTGGGCAAAACACCCAAAATCTTGTCCCTGCTTGTTTCCCCCTTGGATTTTTGCACAGGAATTGAAGTGATAATCCAGCCACAGCTGGGAGTTCTCTGCACAACATCACGGGCTGGGATTTGTGTTTCCAGGGTTTCCTGTAGTCCCTTGAAGTGACCACAACCCTTGCTTTCACCATTCTTGCTTTTCATATTCTTTGTTTTCATGCATGAGCACAGTTGATAGGTTTAGATCTTTTCTTTCAGAACACCTTCCCATGGATCCAGTGTAAAATAAAATAAAACCTTGGGACCAAGGCCATTCAACATTGTTCTGACTAGTGGTATTTCCCAATTTCTGGATTATTATCATGATTAAAAACAAAACAACTTTCTTAATTAAATTTCTACAGGCTGAATTATTCATTCTGCCTAGCTGTAATGTGTTTATTTTGTTTGGGTAATTTTTAATTTCAGTTTGTCATCACTTGGTGTAACTTTCCGGGCGGTCTCTGGAGCTTTCTTTACTCGAGTGTGATGGATCTGTGTACTTTGTTCTTTGACCTTAATTGTGGTGAATGTGGTAAGAAGCACTTGGAATGGATTTTCTTATCGTGGTTCTGGAGTCTTTTCTGGAAGAGACTTAACATACCCATAATTTCTAGGTTCGCACTGGCTTGTCTAAATCTATACTCTGAGTTCTAGCTGTATGTTTTTTGGTTTTTTTTGAGCTGTTGGCCCAGGGCCACTATGCCTGCTCTTTTTCAGGAAGTAACTCAGAGCCAAAAAAAATATTTCATTCAACCGTGCCTGCCTCACCTTGAAATTCCAGAAGATTTGAAAATCTCATTGTTTCCTTAGAAAACTGCAGCTTGAATTAGATAAATTTGTCTTTGGGTCTTTGTTTCGATGTTCAGTCGGCTTTATTCTGAAATGAAATATTTACTTGTTTGAATCCTATTTTTTAATTTGGCGGAAACCTGCCACCAAGTTTGACTTTTTACCAGATAGTTTGGGTGGCAAATATGTATTATCGGATGGAAATGGAGCTGTTGTAGCAGCCAAAGGCACCCTCTCTGCTGAAAGCTTTGAATGAAGGAGGGAAGCAAAGGGCTCCATGTGTTTTACTGATGGTAAACTGAGGCTCAGAGCCAGAGCCATGCTCCAGCCTGTTTCCAAACTGGGGGCTGAGAACCAGGACAAGTCTTCTGCTGAAGGGGCCAGCGCTGGCATGAAGCAAAGCACAGAAACATATTGCATTTTGTGGGAGTTTTAAAGGAAGCTTGGTACTGTGGTGGTTTCCAGGAAGTCCTGAGGGGTGGGAGTGAGGTGTGGATTTCCTAAAAATTTGGAATCAGTATTGCTAAAGAAAAGCAGAGCAGTGCAACTGGTCTTTTTCTACACAAACATATCTCTACACACGAAGTTGTAAACTTATTTTTTTTTTCCCAAGTGTAGTCCTCTGAGATTCCCCTCGAATAATTGGATTACACAGGAATTGAGGAGCATATAAAGAGGTTAACTTGGAAGTTGCTGAATGGCTTAAGTGAATTGTATTCTTTATTATTTCTTTAAGATGTTCGTAGTCTGTGTGGGTGGATAACAGGAGAGAGAGAGAGGGAGTTCAGGCAGCACTACGACCTTGCATTAGGAATAAATTGCAGCCTGGAGGAGTTCTGCTTTATGGGCAAATTTTAAAGCCTTTGATAATAAGAAAAGTAAAGAAAATGGATTTGCCATTGCTGCAGAATACACAAAGCTCTGTGTCTCTAACCTGTCCTAGATTAGTGTGGCACGTGCAGGATTTATTGTGGCAGCAGCATCCTGTGGGAGCCCTTTGTTCAGAGGGAATTTCAGCATTTGCAGCAGGAAGGGATCTGAATTGAGAACTCTCTCCTCTCTGGGTTTGTTTTTTTTTGTTTTCCCGAGCCCGTCCTGAGTGTGCTCCAGTTTCCCGAGCTCTGTGCTGCTCTGGAGAGAGCAGAGGTGAGATTTAATGTGCATTTAATGATTTAATGTGCTGTGAAAGGCACTGAGCACGGGAGAGAGGGGAGGCAGCGCAGCAAAAAGTTTACGCTCCCGACTTGTCAGCACAATTTTGCCCCCGCAGGATCTTTTTTTTTTTTTCCCTCTTTTTTTTTTGGGATGCAGAGCATGTGAGACAGGCATGTTGCCTGGCAACCGGAGGGGAGCAACCCGAGCAGGGAAACAGCAGCAGGGGAGGAGAAGGGAGAGGGAATAGATATGGCCCTTGCTGCTCCTTTTAGGACTGAGGCAGGAAATCTTTTGCTGAAGCTCTTTTTCTTCTGCTTTTCTTTCCCCAAACAAGTGACTGCTCTCTCTCGGCAGGATGCACCCAGCTGATGAACTGTTGTGATAAGGGAGGTTGGGCATCAGGAGATCATAAAAATTTAGAGTTCCCAGAGCGGATAAAATGCAAGAATGCACTGGAGGAAATTCTGGTTGCTGGAATGGAAAAGGTTAAGTGGCTTGGGCTGAACTCTGCAAAGTCTGGAATTAATTGGGGTAGCAAAGGAAGGAGATTCCTCCCACCAAGTAGTGGGATGACGGACTCAGGTATTAGAGGAGATGGATCTGGTTAATAAATCCCATGTTAAGAGTCAGGACTGGGGGTGTGGATTTCATGGAATTATCTTCATCACTCTCTTCTGGTTTGTCTCAAGTACCAAAAAGAGGGGTGGTGTGTCACCCTGCCGGATTCTGTCACCCTGCCAGATTCACAGCAAAAATCTGGCTCACCCCTTGGGAATTTTGGGAGGAAAGCCAGGCACAGTATCTGTTCCAGGCTCTTTATTATCAGACAACTTTAACTGTGGAATCACAGCTGAGACCATCCAAACCACACTCAAAGCATAAAATTCCCATTACTTCAACTTTTATTCTACAAACGTAAGCAGAAATAGTAGGTTTAAGTTGGCCTCTGATGGCACAGAACATCACTGGTTGCCTGGAAAACTCTGCAGAAATAGCTGTAAATTGGGTTTTTACCAGCAGGTTCTGTGGGCAGTGAGTCCATGAAGCACTGCTGTTTGAAATTTGGGGCTTTTTGGAATGCAGCAGCTGAAATTCAGGTGCTCTCCTGCAAGAGGCAGAAACAGGAGGTGGGAGAGGAGGCTGCCCAGAATATTTATTCGCATGCAGGACACTTGGTGCTGACAGAGCTTGGGAGGGAGCACTGAGCAGATTAACAATTAGCTCTGGCTGGCCATGAAGCAGGATGACCTAATGCTGAGATCAAACACTTCCTCAGCCCGTGGCATCAGCCCCACTTCTTCTTTGCCTGCTAGGAGATGTCAGAATAAATATTTTCTTTTCTTCCCATGGAGTCCAGAATAGTCCTGCAATTGTACAGATGAGCTGCAGGTTATTTCCACGGAATCCCAGGATGGTTTGGGTTGGAAGGGACCTCAAAATTCATCCAGTGCCACCCAGCCATGGGTTCCACCTCCCACTGTCCCAGGCTGCTCCAGCCCCAGTGTCCAGCCTGGTCTTGGGCACTGCCAGGGATCCAGGGGCAGCCACAGCTGCTCTGGGCACCCTGTGCCAGGGCCTGCCCACCCTCACAGCCAACAATTCCTGCCCAAGATCCCATCCAACCCCGATCTCTGGCAGTTTGAACCCATTCCCTCTGTCCTGTCACTTGTAAATCATCTCCCTCCATCTTTCCTGCAGCTCCTTCAGGCCCTGCAAGGCCACACTGAGCTCATCCCAAAGCTTCTCCTGTCCAGGTGAACAATCCCAGTTCTCCCAGCCTTTCCTCCATCCCTGGGATCATCCTGGAGCCTCCTCTGGGCTCTCTCCAGCAGCTCCAGGTCCTCCCAGGGCTGGAATTTGTCTTCACGTGTGTGGAAATGCGTGTGCTGCCCTCTGTGAGAAGCTTGGAAGGGCTCTCAACAGAGAGGCCAGAGCCTGTGTTGGGAAGGGTCACCCCAAAACAGGGCAAAATCCACACCAGAACATTTCAGAGGATGTAATTTTGTACGAAACTCCACATCCTGAGAAGACAACCGCTGGACGTGGCTGCATTTTTTTGTTTGTTTGTTTTTGTGTGTGTGTGTGTGTGTGTGAACTGGAATTCCACCCCTAGACAATGTCCAGCAACTGCAGGGAAAGGGGCATTAGGATGATGTTCTGCTGCACTCTAAATTAAGGTTGTTTTGAGGCAGCCTGAGCTCTGCTTTGGTGCTGGAGGCCTGCACGGGAGAAGGGTGGGAGATGAGGAACTCCTTCCGCTCTATGCCTTCCCTTTCTCCACGGGGAGCACCAGGGCAGCATCTTACCAGGAGACAACGCTAAGACATTTCCCTCCTCCCTCACACACAGAGCTTTTCCCCACAGACTGATTTGTGAAAGCAGGGAATTCTCCCTGATGGCAACTGTTGGACTTGGGAATTGCCAAGGGGAAAACACAATGGTGTTGAGTTCTTACCTGGAATTTTGGTACAAATTTAGGATTTAGGAGACCAAACAGATGTTTGTGAGGGAGGGGGGGCGGGCAGAGGAGAGGGAGGTGGATGAGGACAGGAACTGCCCAGACTTCGGGTTGGCACTTTGGGTTCACTGCCTGCCTTGGAGCCCTGAGCTCAGGCAGGGTTGGAGTTTTGGGAGGCAAGGATTTGTGTGCAGAGTGTGATGCCGTGGAGCGGCTCCCTAGAACAGAGGCTGGGCGAGGCTCACAGAACAAAGTGGGGGTTTATTAAAAGCCTTCAACAGGCACAACCTTGGGCAGTCAGAGGCTGCACCCAGGGCATGGACAATGGGCACGAGGTTTTCAGACAATTCTCAGTTTGGTCCATTTACATGTCAGGGGTTAATCCTCCAATTACAGCTCCAGGTAATGAAGTCACTGACCCCCAGTTTGCTCCTCTGCATTTCATTTTTGTCTGTACTTTTCGGGGCCTGAGGCAGTGAGGTGTCCTTGAGTTCCAGGCCTGGAGAGGGATTGTTTTCTCTGAATAAAATGTGAAGCCAGCAGCTGACAGGCTATGGGGCTTCAGAGTTATGCACTAGAGCAGCACAGGATCTCAAATATTTAAAAGCTACAATCCTAAAGCATCGAACGGAGCAAAGGCTGGTTGTACCCAGCTGCCATTCCTGGAGGGCTTTACCTGGCTATGCCTCTTTGCCACCTGAGAGATTCCTGTTCCCATCCCTTTATCCCACCATAAAACCAGGCAGCAGCACCTGCAGAAGGGCACAGAGCCATTAACTCTGGGCCATCTAAGAGCTGTGACGGGACATCCAATTTCATTAATGTCTCAAATTGCAAACCTCGCTTGTTAAGTTTTTTTTTTCTGCCAGATTTACATATAAACACTTTAGATTTAAACTCAAGCCATGTATTTTCAGAAATAACTCCAGTAAATCACTTTAATCCCCAGTGTGCTCTGTTAAATACAGTTGTTGTAGAGTTGATATCATTAAAAGATTTAGCTGAGTGATGTCACACTCTGCTTTATCTAAACTGCCTTTTGCAGTTGAAATAATTAAGCACCAAAATTTTTTCTCAGAGGGCATCCTGAATCCGAGACTATCCAGATATATCTTATTTTTCTCCAGGTTTTGGGATTGTTTGTCTGCAGTTAAACGCTTGAACAGAGTGAGTCTTGCTGGCCCTATTTTATTTGGGTTTTCTTTTCTTTCTTTTGACCTTGGTGTGTCCTCAATCTTTGCTGGCGACACTGCTGGATTGCTTGGAGGCTCGTCTGAGTGAAGAACCTCATGTATGTGATGGCAGCTCCGTGCCAGAAGGCTTGGAAGGTGAAGAACACTTCGATTTTCCTCTGAAAGGCTTTCTGAAAAAATATTCTTTCATGACAACAAAAAAAATTTCCCTCGCTGGGTTTTGGATTTTGCCAAGACGTGAAGGAGGAAATCAGCAGCAAAATGGGAACAGGGGCAGAAAAGATTGTGAGGAAATATGTGAAATTACTCTTCAAAGTATTTATGGTTTGCTTAGCAGGAGAGGTTATAAAACACAAAAGGCTTGTGATTAAAAATAATGAAAAAAGAAAAGAAAGATGAAAGGAGATGCAGTAAGAAGCTGCAAGTGTTGTTCTTTGAGATTAAGTTGGCTGATCAAATAATAAGAGCTAAAAAGTGAGATCTGCTCTGTCCATAAACCTCTCTTGGATTAAATAAATCTGCCATTCATTTCTTTTAAATACATGTCACATTGCCATATTAAGGTTTCTACCTAAAACAAAAGGGTTGCCAGGAAAAATAGAACAATTTGGTTTAAAATCAAAGACATGAGCACAAGCTGGAGATCAGAAAGTTTTATAAATTCCACGTGTGGCTGCCTGATCCCAGCATGCTGGAGTTCATCATCCCTCAGAGTTAAATGGGCAATGTCCATCTTCTCCTGGAGCTTTCTGGGTACATCTTAGGAAATTTCACTTCACTTTAAAAGGTTGTGCTATTTAATGTTTGTCTCTGTGCTCTCAGTTCTGCTGAGCTCCTGTGAAACAACCAGATTATTTTCCTTTCCTCAAGCAGACAAATTCTGGTGATGAGGAAACCTGAATTTGTGCTGAACTCTGTGGAGTTGCCCCATCATGAGCAACCCCAGAGATGACAGTGAGGCAGAATTCTGGTGTTGGGACTTTGCAAAACAGCAACCTGAGCAGAAAATAAATGGTTTTTCTCCCACTTTTGCTGCTCTGGCTAAATCACCACAGCCTGTCTGATGTGGGGAAAGGGAAGAGTCCTTTCCAACGGGCCCTGCGACCTGAGATGCAGGTGCCAGGTAATGCTTTGTGAAGTTATTTTCCATGAATTTTTTTCCACAGTCCGGCTCCCACTGGCTGCAGTGGAAATGCACCTTGGCATGGGCAAGCATTTCCAAACATAGGGAAGTATTTCTGAAATAAATGAATGTGAAGTATAAAAACAGTGGAATTTGGACAAAGTCTGAAGACGGTTTCCTTCCTGTGTCCTTGCATCAGGTCACCAAAAACTGAGATTTTCCATGGGAAATTACTGCAAGTTGCAGGGAACAGCACAAGGGAACCAGAAGAATCTTAGACTTCCCTTGCCTGGTTTGTGTTTTATTAGGAGTTGAAATTTTTTTCAGGTTTTCACAGAGTTTATGAACATTTTGAAGCAATCTGTGCCTTCCTGTGTGTGAATTTGAATTTCAAGCCAAGATTTATTACAGAGAGAGGGAAATTAATGGAATTTCTCACGTCAGCAGTTCCGGGGGGGTAGTGAAGCCCCTTGTCACTACAAAAATAGTATTGAACAGGTTTATAGAAAAAAAAGAAGTGTTTTCTGTGAGAGGAAAAGGTGTTTTCTGTTTCCCTCTCTGCTCTCCACACAGATTGTGACTTTCATCTTGTGCATCTGAGAAAAGCTGCCCAAAAATCTTGTGGGAAATGCCTTGAAATCTCTCAAAGCCCAGACTCCAGAGGTGCTGCTGGGGCTGATCCCAGGGCCTGCTTCTGCAGTTGAGGTTCCTCAGCTCCTGCTCCCAGCAAGGCTGAAAGGGCTGGGGCAGCTGATGCAAGACTGACAGAAAATATCTGAATATCCCAGAAAATATCTGATGGTCAAAGCACAATTCTCTGCTCCCCCGAAGAGCCGGGGATGAGTGCAACTGCCTCTAGCAAGGAGAAATCAGGAGAAAATGAAAATTGTTCACCTTTTGGACTCGTTTCCAACTGCAGGACAGAACTGATGGAGGCACACACTCCAAGGAAGCTTTTGTGGAGGTTTGGTTTTCATCTCCAGCTGCTTCCCAAGACCTCCAATTTGTCCCAGCTGCAAAACTCATATGACAGGGTGATTATCTTAATTGGTAGGCAAAACAAGAAGGCTCTGAGACAGACTAATGAAGTCAATTGTGCTGCTGCGGGGGCCAGTTGAACACACTTTGTGGGAAATGGATTCACTCAGCTTCTGCAGAATATGTGGGGAAAAAAAAAAAATCTCAATTTTCCTAAATTCCTACCCCCCCCCCCCGATTAATTCTGAACATTAATCCTGTTAAGAGCCATGATACATTTTAAAAGAAGAAGTTCCAGGCACTCTTCATTTTTCATCAGGAAGGAATATTCCGGTCCTTTGCTCACTACATTTTGAGGAAAGGGATTTTTCCCGGGTGTCCTTCAGGCAGTGACGTGTTGGGGGTGACCCAAAGCAGAATCCCCCAGGGAATTCAACACCTCTGGAGTGCTGGCCTTGGTCTGCAACTGCACAGGGAGGGGAGGGCAGTGATGGAGCTGCTGGACTGTTTAATCTTTTAAAATCCTGTTTATGGGTAGGTGGGATCCATACCCTGAATATCCAGCCCAGAATGTGCTGTTGGTACAACTGAAACCCCAAGGATCTCAATTCCAGGGTCATGAGCAGCCTAGATGGAGGTGATGATTTCTTCTGCCTCACTCTAGGATTAATTTGTGGTCATTTTTCATGTTTTCCAACCTGCTTTGGCATTTTTATTTTCCTTCTTCCCTGAACTGCAGCTCCACAATTCATCTGAATTTACTAGGCGTGCCGCCTTTCACGTATTTTAAATACCACTTTTTTGTTGTTGTTTTGTCCCTCTCTAGGTCTGCATTTCTCAATATTGATGAGCTGTTTATTGCCTTGGAGGTCTCTGGCGGCCCAGATTTTCCCATCCCACGTGTGTGTTCCTCCTCCTGTGGCTCCAGCTCTCACTGCTGCACCAGGCCCGCGTTTCTCTGCGTTTTATCTTTGCATTACAGTCATTAAAAAGCCCTTTTCACATAGAATTACTGCTGTGACTACAGAACTATGTTTGTAGCACACCAAGATAACAAAAATAAACCAGATTATCCATAGATAACTGGTCATTTGGAGGAATTGCTGTCACAGCTAAACCAAGTAAAACAAAGCTGTGGGCAGGTCAGGAGAAGTTCAGACTGAGCAGCCCCGAGGTTCTGCAAACCCTGCATGGAACTGATGGCTTGTTACTAACAGAGAAAATGCCCAAAAAATCCAGTTCCTAAGGCCTCTTCCTGCTGGTGTAAATGATCATGTTTTACACAAAAGAACTTCCAGTGTGTTTTCCTAATTTCCTTTCAAATCAGGGGATTTGGCCACACAGATTTTGCCTGCACACACCCCTCATTTGTGCAGGTGTTTTTAGGGGTGATATTTTCCCCCTCTAAAGCGGGGAAATGGTGCCTTAAGTTTGAGCTTCCATGTTTTTCAGATTCTGTGCTGCCCAGGGGTTCAGTTCTGAGCTCACAGTCAGCGTCGCTCATCTCTCTGCACAGAGCAGGGACACAAAACAAATCCTTCTCCTGCTGCACACCAAGGACAACTTTCAGCCCAACAGCACAAACAAGGGTGAGCTGGAGGGAGGGACAAGAAGGATGGGACCTCACAGCCTGGAGCTGTGACTGGACAATTAAACCCCAATGTGCAAATGGACCAAAACTTATCAAAGTGTGGGACCTCGTGACCCTTTGTCCATTCTGTGACCATTCTGGGTCCACCTTGGGTGTAGCCCTGGCCAGGCTCTTGTCCTGCCCCAGGTGTACCTTAAAGGCCTTTCAATAAATATCTGCTTTATTCTCCAGCTCTGTCAGTCTCTGTTTCAGGTCAGCCTGCCCAAGGCATCATTACCTCTTGGACAGCATCCATCCATCAGTGTAGGTTTTCTAACAAGGAATATCCAGCTCCTAAAGATGCCCAAACTGAAATCCTTTGAGGCAAACCCTGTGAAAAGGCTGCACAAGGGAAGAAAAATCTGCATGTGGGTCGAGAAAACATCCAAGGAAATCTTCAATTATTCACAAACCAGCCCAAAGAACCCCAAACCACATCTCCTGCTCTCAAGGAAAAGGTTGTTTATAGGAATGGGTAACATTTGTTCTGAGTTTTCACCAGCCAGGAGGATCCTGGAGCAGATTTCCCTCCTCCTCCCTTGATTTTCTGTTTCTTTGGAAGATTTGGTGCTCCCCTGTGTTTGGATTTTGCTGTCATCACCTGCCCACACAGCAGATCCTCTGCATTTAGCACAGAAAACACCCTTACCCTGAGAGGGGGAATTTCTGGATGGAGGCCCACTGGAATTCCTGTTCCCTGTTTAGCACAGGTGAAAATTTCCAGGTTTCAAGGGAAAAGCTTGTTTATTTATAAGCTCCTCAATTCAACCTTGCCTCCCTCTCTGCACTCTGTAGCTCCATTTTTCCTGTGAGATCTTCTGTATCCCAGCAGAACGTGGTGCTCTGTTAGAAAGTTCTTGGGATTAAAAATATACTTTTAAAATTAACATTTTCATAGTTCTCCTCATTGCTAAGCAGAGAGGAAAATCAGAAAATCATTAAGGTTGAAAAAGACCTCCAAGAACCTTCAAACCAACACCACCATGGTGCAAAGTGCCACATATACTTAATTTTTTTACATTGCCAGGGATGATGACTCCCCCACCTCCCAGGGCAGCCCATCCTAATAAAGACCTGAACAATTTGATTTTATGGAAGTAATTTTTAACTTTGAAATGAAGACGTGTATCAAAAGCATGTTTATCTGTGATTCTTCAAGGGAAAAGAAAGTAAAGGTTCTTTTCAGCCACAAATAAATCTTTTAAAAAGTATGTCATCTGCAATAATTTATTCAAAATATTTTTGTTCTAATTAATTTCTAAAGTGTTAGGAAATATTTGCATAAGGAAATCTTTGTAGTTTTGACTCCTTTAAAAATAAAATCAGCCCTTCATGATGTAATAATTAGTGAGAAGTACAAAGTGATCTAATACCCATTCTTCTGCATCAAACTGGCTTTCATTTTTAATCATAAATGCTGCCATTCTTAGCTCTGGAATAATTACAATTTCCATCGAGCTGCCTAGGGGATGTGCTCAGCCCTGGGAGAAGGAAAACGGGTCACTCCTTTGTTCTTTTTTTCAAAGGCCAGACCCAAACTTTTCCACCCATGGTGGGAAAGGTGTTGAGAACCTCATCCCTATAAACACAGCCACGCGTCTCCCTGTGTTTTTGGCGCTGCTGCTTTGCCTTCTGTGGCAAATGTGGGTCTGGAGAGCCTTAGGAAATAGAATCATAAAGACCTGTCTCATTAGTGTCTCATTAGGAAATACTTATTGCTCTTAAATCAGCTCATGGCAGCCCCTGAAGTCCAGCAGGCACCTCCAGGTTAAAAATCGGCCCAGCAGTTCCTAAAGCAGATTTATTTTGCATGTGTGTAAAATAATCAGGCTGCAGAGTCACAATTCGTTGCTGAATTTAGGGGCCAGGTGTTGGTGCTGATGCCTTTTTGGGCATCCTATCTAAAACCAGAGGCCAGACAGAATTAAGGGATTAAAAAGCTGTTCTATTTATTGAAGGGCCTTCAGGTACATTCAGGGCAGACAAAGCCCCCCAGGGGCTACACCCAAAAATGGACAACAGGTCACGGGTTCTCACACTTTGATCAGTTTGGTCCATTTGCACATTGGGGGTTAATCCTCCAATTCCAGCTTCAGGTAATGAAGTCGTTCACCCCAAGTTTGCTGCCCCCAACTCACTTTTGTTTCCATCTCTGGGGCCTGAGGCAGTGAGGTGTCCTTGACTGCCAGGCCTGGAGAGGAATTGTTGTGTCTGCCCAAAATGGGGAAGCAGCAGCTTATACTGTGTGGGGGGTTTGGAGTTCTACACTAAAGAACTGCAGGACTACAAATAAATTAATAAAAAATAAAAGCTAAAATCCTGAGGCAGCAGTGCCTTTTTGCTGAAGTTTCCTGGGCAGTTTGAGTGGGTAAACAGCTGCTTTTGCAGAAAAGCCTGATGTTCCTTTCAGAGTCATGGGAGGAAAAAGGAGCTGATTTGAGCCATCACAGCCACCAGTGATGTCTCTGGGAAGGACATTCCCTTGAATGTGGGAGGTGTGCAGCAATATTGAGTATTTGCCACACACAGGTGGCTTAAATCTCGTGGACTTAAAAACATTTCATGGAGGGAGGTGTGTGAAGATGACTTGTCTGAAACAGCACAATTCAAAGCTCTGGAGAAGATCCTTGTGAAAAACAGGACTGGAAGCTGGACCTGGCGGGGTTTAATGTTTAAAAGATGCCAAGCACCTTCTGTGTTGAGGCTTCTCTTCCTTGTCCATTGGGATGCAGCTGGTGGGAATGTCACCTGACCCTGCCGTCACCCAGCCTGGGATGTCTCCCTGCCATGGGAGTGCAGAATTTGGATTTGTTATTCACAGACAGACTGAGCTTGGGGAGGGAACCTTCTGCCCTGCCTCGAAAGCCCAGGTGAAACACCAAGTCCTGCTCGTGGCTTTGAGTTTGTGCAGTGCTGAAGGAATGAGAGCTGGGCTTAGCCAAGACCCCTGGACTGCTCCTGTGGCAGTGGGAAATAAGGAGATAAGTGAAGGAAATAAGGAAATAAGTGAAGGAAATAAGGAAATAAGGAAATAAGTAATGGAAATGAGGAAATAAGGAAATAAGGAAATAAGGAAATAAGGAAATAAGGAAATAAGTAATGGAAATAAATAAGGAAATAAGGAAGTAAGTCAAGGAAATAAGGAAATAGGGAAATAAGTCATGGAAATAAGGAAATAGAGAAATAAGGAAATAAGTCAAGGAAATAAGTAATGGAAATAAGAAAATAAGGAAATAAGGAAAAAAGTCAAGGAAATTAGGAAATAAGTCCTTGAGCAGACAGAGACAATGACCTCACAAGCGGTGGTGAAGTTAAAATTCAACTGACCGAGCTCTGATGTAATCACACAACCTGCAAATTTCCACCTTTTCAAACCCATCAAGATGTTCCCAGGGCCCTGTGAGGGCAGTGTGTGGCCAGGAGGGGTGAATGAGGTGGCTTTAACTGGGGGATGTTGTCCGTTCTGTCCCAGCTGAGGCTGCTGGTCCCTGGGATGCAGGCGAGGAGCCACAGCCCGCCGGGCACCCAGCTCTCAGCATATGGACTCACCAGGGACTTGAAGGGAGAAGAATTTACATCCTCTTTTGCCTCCCCTGGCTCCCCTCAGTCCCTCAAAGGATGTCTCTGCCTGCTTTGAAGGCTTAGGCAGTTGTGGCATTTGTACTTGCCCTGACAAAAAGCTGGGCTGAGCAGAGCGGCGCGGGAACATCGTTCTGACAGCCCAGTGAGTTTTACACTCCCAAACTTCCTGGTTAATGTACCATGGGCTCTGGCCTGCTCCCTGCCTCCCTGTGCCGACTCCAGGCCCCGGGAGGTGCTGGCACACCCACCCTGGGATGGATCCTGGCAGCTGGGATTACCCAGGGGGAATGGGATCATGAATGGGAACGGGATTTTTCTGACCTCCCCTCCTTTTGCCAGGGGA
Organism: Chamaea fasciata; assembly: GCF_029207755.1. Lineage (NCBI taxonomy): Eukaryota > Metazoa > Chordata > Aves > Passeriformes > Sylviidae > Chamaea > Chamaea fasciata. Next base: position 4,695,509 of record NW_027094098.1, read on the forward strand.
AATCTGCGCAGGGTGGCGACGCTGTTTTACACCACGACAACACAGACTTCGACTTCAAAAGGCTGAAAATGATTCTTTTATTTCTGGGATGTGTCTCCCTTTTATACTGTTTTACACAGGCCAATCTGATTGGTGAAACAAAGGGAAACCTCTTCACTCACATTGGTCAGAGCAGAGGGACATCAAGAAGAAGTCCCTGCTAGGAAAAGGAATGAAAAACATAGGTAGAGTCTACAAAAACATTTCTCCTGTTTGCAGAAAATTCCCTGGGAGAAGAATTTCAGGAAACCAAAACATCTCAGGCACAAAACCAGGGCTACAGAGGGGAAAGTGGCCTTTGCTGAAGCGGTAAAATGCTAAAAAAAAGAGAGACAACGAAAAGGTTGGAGCAGGGAGTGTTCCTTGGGAGAAATGGGGATTCCCAACACTTGGACAGCGATGTGCTGGTGCTGTTCTCTCACTTGCATTTTTGTGCTAACGAAAGCTGCTAACGAGGCCACTCCTGCAGCAGTGTCTTATCTTGGAGAATTTGGAATGAAATGTTTCCTGAAAAGCTGGCAGTAAATAAAAATAACCCCCCATCCACGAGTCACAGTTTCAGAATCTTGAGGAATCGAGGTTCATGAGACAAGGAAAAGTAAAAGCAGAATGTGGAAGAACAAAACAAGAGCGCCAGAAACCCCTGGAGATGAGTGTGGCTTACTGAGGAAAAAGATGAGCCAAACCCACAACAGATGATGAAATATTGGATGGTAAGGAACACAGAGCACGTAAAGAACAAAGAAAAAAAAACTTTTCGGAGCATATTTGGGTGAGTTTTCTGTGAAAGGGAGAAGCTCAAAAGTGACACACACAATGTTTTAGGCTGATACTTGAGCATCTTTGAGTGATGGAGCCGAGCAAAATTCCCCTTCTCCACCAGCAAAAGGCAGTGGATTTATTCCTTGATGTTCTCTAGACTTGTTTTTTTTGTGCTATTTGCTTATAAGCTGGCATTTTATTATTTAATTTTATAATTTAATTGCATAGATTTAATTCAAATCTATGTATTTTTTCCTCTCCTCAAAACCCCAACAGCAGCCCAATAAAATAGTGCGTAAAGAGAGCAAGTGATGAGAGCATATCCTGTGAGGGGCTGAGGGAGCTGGGGAAGGGGCTCAGCCTGGAGGAAAGGTGGCTCAGGGGGAATTTCTGCCTCTGCACAACTGGAGGGAGCAGCCAGGGGGCCTCCAGGAGGAGAGGGAATGGCCTCAGGTTGTCCCAGACTGGACATCAGGAGGAATTCCTCCACAGAAAGTTAGAACAATGAAGACTGAGTTGGGCAAGAACAAATCTCCTTTCTGTGGCTCATTCCCAGTTTTTTGCGTTTTCTTATCCCAGCTGGGCTTGAGGACCAGGACGGCTGGGAGCAGCTGTTGGGAGCTCAGTGGGAGGTGGGCTGGAAGTCATTTCCCCTCAGCACCACGGGAGGAGTGAGGCAGGATGGTTTTCATTGCACATCCAAGCCTAAATTCGTGGGTTTGAAGCAGATCCTGACAGGCAAGTTCTGTCCCGACACAGGGTGCTCAAAACAGGAGGAACCAGGCTGGGAAAGGTCACCCTCAGCCCCTCAGAGGGAGGCTGGATCTGGGGGAAATCAGCAGGAAAGGTCATGTGCTGCTGCTGTGTGACTGCTGGGAAAGAGCAGGTTAAAAAGCGCTGAGCTCTGTCACTTTTGGGCAAAGTTTGTTGCCTGCAGTGTGAGTTGGTGTTTCTCCCCAGTGTTTTGATTAATTATTTTGGTCATTCATTCAGCGAAGTGTTTGCAGTGCAGTGCAGTGAACTGAAATGACCTAGAAATAATTCCCTAACACAACCTGACGCTCTGGCTTATAGTCCGAGGGAGATTTATTGTTTTGCTCAGGGGGGATCTTCATCAAAGCTCTCCTCAGTCATCCCAGGGAAGCTGGTGCCATTCCTGCAGGACCAAACAGCTTTAATGCCCACCAGGTGATGTTCAGTGGCTCCCCGCTCATGTACTGGGACAGAATTTTTGCCCATGGAGCTTTGGAGGAGCCCTGTGAGACCTGCCCAGGGGTTGAGCCCCAGCAGCAGGAGCTGCAGCTGATTTTTTGGGAATCAAGCCTGGAACAGCAGCTCCTCAGGCACAGCCAGGGGTGGGGGAGACTGCTGTTTGTGAGGTCTGGTTAGGGTTTTACCAGGGTCACTGCCCTGCAGCAGCTGGAGTTAACGTTTAGTGACTTTCCATCCACTGGGAGCCCTGGGATGCAGCAGCAGCTCTGTGTCTGCACGTGGTGTGGCCAGTAAATGATAATGCCAGTCGGGCCTGGAAAACCTTTTCCTAAACTAAGCCCGGCCTCCAAGGCTTCTTTTCTTATGTTAAACATTTTCAGACATTCCCAGGTTGCTTTAGAATAATTACAAGGAACAGGAACTGCATGATGTGAAGGAACGAGGCAGACACTGGCTCCACTCAGTTTTATTCCCCTCCCAGCACAACGTGGGTTTGCAGTTTGGAAAAAGTGCAGAGGAAGCTCCAGACTCCAGTTGACCATGGACATTTGGGCTATTTTCTACCCTCTGTTACTTTGTTTGTGGCCACCTCTCAGCTGCTGATGCCCAAAGGCATAGCAGGCAGCTCTAGCAGCCTGACTAAAGTACCACTGCTGGCAAACCACATTAATTTTTGTCCTGGTGACAGTGCCTGATCCGTCCTGTCCTTCTCTTAGGCACTGCTGGACACATTTAGCACCAGCATGTTCTTATGACTCACAAAATAACTCACAGGATTACTTCAGCCTGCTTGAGATTCCAAAATAATCACTCAGGATTTGCCACTGAGTTCAATGTGAGACCTTCCACAAACCTGGGAGGAAAAGTGATCAGATCATGGAATTGTGGAATCACTGGATGGTTTAGGATGGAAAGGACCCTAAAGAGCATCCCATAGGCCAGACACTTCCACTATCCCAGGTTGCTCCAAGCCCCAGTGTCCAGCCTGGCCTTGGACACTTCCAGGGATCCAGGGGCAGCCTCAGCTTCTCTGGGCACCCTGTGCCAGGGCTGGAATTCCTTCCCAATATCCCACCTAACCTTGCCCTCTGTCAGTGTCATTCCCTGCGTCCTGTCACTCCAGGCTCTTGTTAATAGGCTAAAAATTCTCTCCCGCCAACCCATACGTTTTTAAAATAACAACGAATCCTGAAAGAAATTGCTGCTGTAGTGTGTGGTCAGAAGGAAGAACAAGCCACAACAATACAACTCTAAAAGTTAACGGGGTTTCTGGGAAACCAGAGGAAATTTGCCCATTCTCCATCAACTGTCAGCAGGAAAAGAGTGATGTAATTATTGACTGGCCTCAAATTGTAAAGGCAGGAATGAGAAGTGGCAATACTTGGATCAGCTTCTTAAGGATAGATACCAAGCTGTGTGGAGGGCTTGATATTTTGTTTCACTTCACCGCATTTGTACTTTAATAATTTTTGATTTTTTTTTAAACTTTTTCAACTTCACAGGAAGAAGAGAGGAAGTAATTTAGTTTGCAGACAAAAAAGGTATTTGGGTAAATCCCTCCCTCCCTCCCACTTCATTTTTCCTGGGTTTATTTTAAACACCCTGAGCAGGACGAGAAGCTGGGACAGAAGAGTGAGGGGGGAGTAAAAAGAGCCTTCAGGGTGTAAAGGCTGGTGCCTTCCTTCCTGACCAGTGAAATTGGGTAATTGTGGTGCTTTGGCAGAGTCAAGCAGGGGCTGGCAGCTGCTGCAGCTCCCAGCTGATCCCTTCAGGGTGCTGGGAGGGAGGATCTGGTGTTGCCTTGTCTGTCCGTGGATGTCTGTCCGTACCGTGCAACATCTCACTGGCTCCTCTTCCTGGGAGTGGAGCGAATCCATCCTGGAGGGAAAGGGATCAAGAGGTGGATGTCCAAATGCTTTAGTGCAGCCCCTTTGTGCTGCTGCCTTCTGGGTTGTGCCCACGGAGGGGTGTTGGCAGCAGGAGCTGCTGCCCTGTGCCGTGGGATCACTCTGCCTTTGGGTCCCAGCCCTCGAGAATCAGCCAGCAGTGGGGGCTGAGCAGTTCTAACAGTTAATTGTAATGCCATTGTGGCCTGAGCAGGACAAAACAGAAATAATCAGGCTTAAAACAAACAAAAAACCCCCAAAAGCAACACAGTGTTATTTTGGAATAAAAGCACATGTAGCTGAACTAATAGACGAGCAAGGACATGGATTTCTCCCAGGGCATCCTGCAGTCCTCTAGGGGAGAAGTGACCTTATTTGCATTTTTCTTGTTGAATTGCTGTTGGGATTTCTGCAGCACGGCAAGAGCAAGTTCCTCCAGGAGAACATGGAAATATCACAGCACTAACGCAATATCCTCCAAGTAGCTTCCTGCTCCTCAAGCCCCTGCTGCCCCCCTGCCCTCCCACCCCTCGCAGCCGGCAAGGACAGCCCTCAGCCTCTTCCTTTCTCATTTCCCTCTGCATTCCCAGAATTGCAGCTTCCCCTTTTCCAGAACAATCTGGGACCTCCCCTCCCCGCCGTGCCCTCGCTGCGCGCTTCTCCTGAAGGTCAGCACTTGGCGGTTGAAGCCTGTGATTCCAGACGCCTCTCTCAGGAGCGTTTTCCATTCTAATCAGGTCCTTTAAATTGCTCAGGCTCTTCCCCAGCATGAAGTCCTGCTCCAATTTTGCGGGCAGATAATTAAATCCCGAGCCCAGGAGCAGCGTTGCAGCTGCGCCCCGACTTCTTCTCTGCGTCTTCTCCGCATCTTTCCCACCCTGCCAGGGCAGCTGAGACAGGAGCACGGAGCTGTTGGAGCCATGGATCATCTGCCTGTAGAATATCCAGCATTGGAGTGGCTCCAAAATCAGGGAGGTGCTGCAGCTCACACCCCAAAGCAGCTGCAAGGAGGAACCGTCCAAACCAATCCAAAATCCATGGGTTTTTTGACTTCTCCCAGAGCTCGCTCTGCCATCTTCCCGCAGGAGAATTAAAGCAGCAGGATGCCAGGAAGGGCTATTAACTGTCACCCCTTAAGCTCCCTGTATAATGTATGCACATACTAATTACATCGTAGGAATAGCATGGATTAATTATACACATCACAAGTGGGATAACAGCGGTTTTGGTATTTAAAGGATATTTTTATAGAAATGACACATTTGGAGCTTGAAAATAGCACAGATTAGGTTTGTCCAATGAAAGACTGCAAAATTCTGAATTTAATGTATAATATAACCTTTATTCTTTTTCCTCTAAACTCTTGGAAACTTACATAACAATCGTGCTTTAATTATGACACCGTTTATAGACATTTAAAATGCATCTTAATTTATAAATATTTTACATTTGGTCCATAGAACAGGTTGCAATTTACTAAATAATACTGTACTCTTTTAAACAGGCTCTGTATATATTTTTGAATATGTATATATTACATATATATTTTTTTATATAGAGATAGATTTGCTTGGTGTTGGATATTTCCTTATTGCAAAAAGCATATATGATCATACAATAATCTTTCTTTTTCAGGGCAAGTACTACAAAAAAGATACAGCTATTCACAGTTTACACACAGTAGTTCTACAACACTAGCTTGTGCTATGTGATAACGTTTGTACAGCTTTTTGCTAAAGAGCAGGTCTGTCAAACATCTGTCATAATTGTTTACAATCAAACATTAAATACTGCATTTTTCTTAGAACAACATGGGACTCGGTTACATTAAACAATAAAGAGAAAGTTGGAGTTTTTTATCCTTAGTCTAATGAAATTCACAAGTATGATGTATCGTGTGATGCCTGTGTAGGATGTAGGGGTTCCTCTAAATCCCAAAGACTTAACAGGACGTTTGCATCTCAGCTATGGCCGTTTAGGATGGAGCTTAGATCTCGTAGTATTTTACATTTGACCTAGGTATGAAACAGTTTAGAACCTACCCAACATACTCTGAAGAGTTTAGGATGTAGTTTGAAATACATGTGTATTATATATATATATTATTTCTACATAATGTGCTTGACATTCTGAGAATAATACCTTATTGCAAGAACATGTTTGTCACCTTCAGACAAGAACAACAAAAAACCCAACATTCACAGGTAACATGATTTTTTTTTTTCCACGTTGTAGTTCTACATAAATTGTGCTATCTAACATTGTACGGTGCACAAAAAAAAGTTCTGCTGAAAAGCATGTTTTCATTGCACAGTTCTGTCACAGTCATTTACAATCAAACATCACCCTCCCAAAAAAAAAAAAAAAAAAAAAAGCCTCTGTGCCTGTCTTATAGCTGCCAAACGAGAAATGCCAACTGGGGCTCCCGCTGCATTCCTCACACAGGGAAAACTTCCAGGGGCTCTCTGGCCGTGTGGCAAACGCAGGACAGAGCCCAGAGCGGGATTGCATCGGGATCCAGGAGCTCTCCCTCGTGCCCTCAGCACCACCCAGCCCCTGGACATGGGAATCCACTGCCCTCAAAGTGCTGACCACACGGAGTTTGGGGTTGGGAACTGGGGAAGTTCTGTCCAATCGAGCCCTAAATTGGAACTCACGAGGAGAAGCTGAGATCTTTTAAACCATTCTTTTGGTTTCTGTTTCGGTGGCAATGCAATAATAGTGGAGTGGTAACAGAGGGACAAAAGCTCAGGGAATCTGAGCTTGAATGGCAAATAGTTTGTATTTTACCCCTGGGAATCTTTAGGAGCTCTTGGCTATCACTTTGCTAAAAAAGTTAGAAGTCGTACTCGTGCCTCTGCTAACATTGATTCACAAAGATATCTTCTTTTTATAAGAAGCAAGAGATGTGTTTTTAAAGGAATTTATGACCTTGTTTGAAAATCACCCTGAAAGCCTGAGCGCAGCCAGTGAGTTTGGCCTGGGCTGCTCTGCCACAGACAACTCAATTTTTGCACTGGGAATGTTTATAAAGGCTGTGCCTGCTGTTAATTGAGGGAAGAACCTCTCCCCCCTCAAATAACCTCAGCTGGAACAAATTTTAAGGGCAGACTTTTGCACTGGAAATCACTTGTTTACAAAAGACTCCATTCTTTTTGTACAAAACAACTCCAAACTCAATTTTACCCCCGCAAAGTCAGAAATAACAGTCTTGGGATTCAGTGGTAAGAAATAGTGATCAACTACTAAAAATCAGCAGCACAAAACTTCAAATAGTCGTGCTAAAAGGTAGATTAAAAAGGTCTTGGCACATCAATTTACAAATTCCAAGGTATGCAACTACCATTGTGAAAGGATAAAAACATTAACAGTCTGTGGATTGCCGGAGAACACAAAAACACTGTCAAACATCTGAGCTCGGCTGGATCAAACCCACGGCGATTCCCTCGGAGATGACCTTGGTGCTTTTTTTCCTTTTTATTTCCTCTTTTTTTTTTCCTTTTTTTTTTAACATGTAATTTTTTTTTATTTTTTTATTTTTTTTGCCACTAGAGGTAGGTAATTATATTCTCAGATGTGAAATTGTGGTCATATTCAACCATATTTTTTGTTTTTCTGGACGAGGAGCGGTACTTGGACAGGAGAGGAGTTTAGATGTAGGCTTCTTTGTTGGCAGAGTTGCTCTGTTGGGCCTGGTCTGGCCCATTCTCAGGGTGGGTGATGTCTTCACTTGGCTGAATCATCACTTGGATGCGCTGTTCAAAGGACAACAATAAATGTGAGGCAGCCAAAAAAACCTCTTTCTAACCTCTCTCTCTCTCTTTTTTTTTTTTTTTTTTAATATTTAAAGACAATTCTTTACAGCTGCCTGTCTTCCCAAGGACCAGCAGTGAGCCACTTCCACTAAACAGAATTGCAGCTCTGGCCTGAACGTGACAGGAGGAGCTGCAAAACAAATGCTGGATGGCAACAAGGAGCTTTCCTGGGGAGAAGAAAAGAGGCTCTGCTGTGAGCCCAAGATCCAGCACAGGGGCCGCAGGGCTGGGCACCAGGGTGATGGGCATCTCCCCAGGAGAACTGAGAGCTCCTCCAAGGATAAAACAGGTGGAACACACTTGCATTTTAGAGTGTTTTATTCCTATTCTGTCTTTCCTCGTCTGTTTGTCCTCTGTTCCTTCAGCTTCTGTGCCCAGCTCACGTTTATATCTCAAAAGAAATCCCGGTTTGGCTCCTGCCATCAATAATCATTTGTCAATGCTTTCAAAAATGAGACCTTAATCCACAACGAGGTTGAGATAAGGAACTTTTACCGTGGTCTCACACAACCCTGCCCAAACCGCAGCTGCAGTTTTGGGCAACAGTTCTCCTTAGTTTCCATAAGACCGAGGGAAATCTATTCAAACTGTAGGAGAGCTAGGAACAGGCAGGGGGGAAACAAAAAAAATGAAAACCCAGATATTTTTTGCAGACTTCTTTGAAGCCTCACTGAGTCCTTCAAAAATTTGCTGAAGACAAATATTTGGATCAAGATAAGAGCATTTCATGAGGCATCACTCGTCAATTCTGCTTAAGATCACCCAGCCCTTTGCAAAGATGGCTCTGTCAGCTGATTTTAGAACATTCCAGAAGTTCTGACAAATTCCTTTTGACAGTCTTTTGTTCCCTCAGTCACAGAGTGTTTCAGTGCTTGGGCTGGCTCTGAGGAGCTGGAGAGACAAAACTGAGGATCCACCCAGATTTAAGAAATGAGGTGTGGTGATTGTAGGTGGTTCCTGAGCAGTGTGTGGGACACTAACGTGGTCAATATTTCCCGATCCTTTAGCAGCACATCTCTGAGGACCTCAGAACTGAAATAAAACCTGACTGAAAAAAACTCCTCTAATTCTCTTCTATGAGAAGTGCTACCTCGTTTTAAATAATGGGATGAGCAACCAGGGAGAGTCTGAGAGCAATGAGAAAAAAGCCCCTAATGTTCTTCACGAAGTGACTGCTGACAGAAATCCCGTAAAGAAAGGCTAAAGGGAAATGCTCCCAAGATATTTCACATCCTCGCTCCCAGCTGCAGCAGAGCAGGGCAGGTGTGACCCAGAGCAGGTGAAATGCAGGAGCTCAAGCCTTGGGGGCCATCAGGGAGCTGCAGAACAGGGTCACTGAGCATGCAAACCCAGAGTTGTGTGGATTAGTCCCTGATTTTGATTCCAGCTCCCCAGAGCATCCCCAGCCTTGATCCAGGGACGCGTGTCTCGCATTAATCAGGACCAATTTCCATATTTTGCAAAGTGCTCCTCTGTTTTCTAGGTGTGAGGAGCTGGGATGCCAAGTGTCTGCAGCTGCCAGAGCGGAGATAAGGACCCCATGGAACGTGGGGAATTGTGTCCAGCAACAGATGGCTCAGACACTCTCTTGTCTCTCAGTTGGCACTTTTTGTGGGTTTTTTAGCTCAAAGCAAAAGAACTGAGGGGGAAATGGATGACAGAAAAGAAGTGCCCAACAACCTTTGCTTGCACAGGTGCCAAGGGGGTCGGGACAGGCAGACTTAGCTGCGGGCCTGATATTTCTGATTCTGAAAGATTTTTAGCCTGCTAGCAGCTGCTAACTTTTTCCCAAGGAAAAATTTCTCAAGAAAGTTTCTCCTCAAAATAATCTTGGCAATCAACTCCCCTTTCTCAGAACAATCTTTCTCCAGGCGGTGTTTTGCTGTTTCTCAGGTTTAACCATGGAGTTTAGAGAGGTGTCACTCCTATTCACCAATCACGTTAAGTCTGTATGGGAGCACCTTATAAAAGGTAGTAAGAATTAGAAAATAAAGCCTTCTTTTTCTATGCTCTTTGCCTTCTGAAATATTTGGGGTCTTTCACGTCCTACAGCGACACTTACCTGTTTTAGGGAGCCTTTCAGGGTTAGGAACATGTATGCCATGTAGCCAGGTATCAGCACCATAGAGGACAGGGCCATAAACCAGCCGACCCCCTGGCCCCATTTTGGGAACACGTAACTCCCCATGGTCAGCGGGGTCATCTGCACTGCACTGAAGATGAACACTCCCTGCAAAAGCAGAAGGGAGGGGTTTGGGGTGAGATTCCCAGAGTGTTTGGCTTCCAGAATTTTCTGGAGCTTCCCAAGACACCTCTCACCAAATGAGTGTTTCAGGCTAACGCTGTAATTTCCGGTTAATGCTGCATTTTCACATATAAACCTGCACCTCAGATACTCCAGGTGTGCTGCTGGTGCCAGCAAAGTCCTTGGATAACCTGCGCAGAGCCAGAGGGAAGGGGGCTGCTGGGGGGAAGAGGGATCCTGGGAATACCTGTGGATGTGTACGTGGTGCCATTGAGCAGCAGCGCCCACGCCTTGCTTTTGGGATGTTCTCCAATGACGCCCTGCACACATGGCATTCCATAGGCCATTCCCAGGAAAATCTCCTGGCCTGGCCTGTCTCAAATGTCTAAACCAGCCAGGAAAAGCTGCTAAAGTGAGCCAGGAGAGAGGGAGGCTTGTTCTGATCGCAGGCTGAGGCCTTGTGAGGGACAGAATCCCAGAGGAGGATGCAGAGGCAGATTTTTATCCCTGCTCTGAATCGGGCTGGGCAGCACATTCTGCTGAGGACTTGACAAATCTGGCCAGTTTTACAATGCTGGGCATCTTCCTCCTGTGCCACTAAAATAAAAAGTATTTCACAGGCCTTCCTGAACTGTTGTCTTTACAAAAATGAAATCTGCCTTGATCGGGGAAGGGATGACTCAAGGAACCTTCAGCCTGAACACATTTCTGTGTGTCTTTACTGTTCCTCATTTGCTTTTCTCTGGTTAAATGCTGGCTCGTGTGTAATAGTGATTAGTTTGTTACATTGCATCTGGATTCAGTGTATGTGCAGCAAATTTACATTTCTTTGCCTATTATTTCACAAGGTGCTGAATGGGATTAACTGGGTAAGGTTTAGAATCAGGAAAATGCTGTCCTGTGGTTTCCAGTACAGATTCCTTGCAGACTTTGCCAGAAAACCCACAGCAATGTAGTAAAAAATGATTAATATGTGCAACAGAATCCCATGAGGGAGGAACACGAGTTTAGAAGCCTGCTCTGTCACCAGAAGTGCCTGTGGAGGAATTCAGAAGTTTACAGAGAGTTGGTATTTTTGTGTATGTGGAAAATTTAAGTTTTAGATGGCTAAATTCTATTTTAGAATTCCAAAAGAAAAAAACAAAAGTCAAAATTAATTCCTTACAGTTTTCTAACTCTGCCAATCAACCTCTTGAGCATTTCCAGAGGTCTAATAAAAATCTTGGCTTCTCTTTTTGGGGCACAAGCTTCCTCTAATGACACTGCTTTTCGCTTATTGCCTTCAACAGGATTGCCCAAATCCTTAAAAAAGGAGAGAGGGCAGAACTAATATGAACCTGTGGGGGTGGAAATGACAAGGCTGCAGCACCCAGGCCACCTCATTTACATCCTTTCAACCAGAGAATAAAAGTTGGTTCCTTACTGCCACAATGATAGGAGTGAAAAAGGACCAGCAGAGTTTCCACCAGATGCAGGGTCTGTAGCCCACCATCTCTTGGATGTTGTCATAAAATCTATTAACACCTGGATACAGAAATAAGAAACAGCACAGGAACACATCAGGTAATGGGGTTGGCTGGAAGCTCAGAGGTTCTGAGAGATACTGTCATAAATATGATTATATTTGGAAGCCCTACAAAGATCTCAAGACAACTTTTCCTCTGTCTGGATGGGGGGAAAAAGTGTGCAAGCTCCGAAGCACCAAAAATCACCTGTTCTCACTTTTCCATGTCATAACTAATTAAACAGAGAGCAGCAAACTTATTCCCATGCAAAATGAGGAAATTGTACACGGCAAGGTGAGATGCAAGAAACACCCTTGATTGATTTCAGCTCAGTAGATCATAGTAAAAATTCAAGGTGTATTTTACAACCAGAAAACCCCCAACCCATCCCAGCATTAACCAGCACACCATGCATGGGCAGGAGTGGAGCTGAAATCAGAGAGTCCCTCCTGCTGCTGCTGCTCCCCATCAGCTTCACAAAGCTCTGTTTGTCACATATTTATGGCTTTGGTTTCTTCATGGTCAGAGCTTGGAGCTGATAACTCCGAGGTGTGGTTCAAGCCCTGTGTGGAGCATCCACTTGAGCTCCTTGTTGGGTCTTTTCCAGATCAGAATATTCTGTGATTTCTGGGATTGTTTTGGGGTGCTTTTCCGTGTGTTGGGTTCACCAGCAGTGCCTCTCCCTCATCAAATGCTCTTCCATCCTCTCAGGCCCACTAAAATCCAGCAGGAATTCTCCAGTTCTCCAGCTCCGGAGCAGCTGGAGTGCCTCAGTGATGATGGGAGCAGCTCCTCAGAGGAGCTGACACAGCCCTGAGGTCAAAAATCCTCTGTGACAAAATCCCACAGAACCATTAATCCTTCCAGAGACTGCCAGCCCAGGCTTCTGGATATTTCAAGGTGATTATTCCCTAACTGACCAAGGAATCTGGCTCCCTGCAGGACCCTGGAGTGAGAGAATTTCTGAAAAAATGAAATTTTACAAATCTCAAGAGCCCTGAGGCAATATGTACCCAACACCTCTGAAGATCCAGGTTTTCCAAGGGAGTGGGACAGGAAAAGAGATGAAACATCTCCTTTTTAATATTCCTGAAACACTTCACAGCTCTCAGGCCTCTAGGTAGGGTGTTTAAAAGGCAGCAGCACCCTCCACAAGCCAACTTTGAATTATATCCACAGAAACCAAGGGCACTTTCAGTTCTACCCCCAGCACGTGCACATTGAGCCACAGATCAGAGGAGGACTTATCCTGGGGGTGACTAAAGCTGAGGGGAAAAACACAACCAGGCTGTTTACCATAGCACCAGGATATCGAGATGCACTCAAAGAATACAAGGAACAAGAGACTCATTCCACTGGCAGAGTAGTAGTCAAAAAGCTTAAACACATAGATTCCACCCTGAAACAGAAAAGGAAGTATTAGAAACAGAGCAAGGCCTCCAGCTTTGAAATGGAAGATATAAATGTGGATAGGTTAGGGGCCTATTAGTGTCAATTAAACAGGGTAAATTCTTTTAAGGCTTGAGGTCAGTCCTGACAAAATTGAGATTGCTGCGGTTTAGGCTGAAGAGTTTAATTTTGCTTTTTGCTCTTTGTTTGGTAATTTAATCATCATTTAATCATTTCCCTCAAATAATTTGCAAAGTCAACATCTCCAGCTGCCATTTTTTGGACCATAAGAGTGTGGGGATGTGCATTTTGCTGTCCCCTGAGCCCTGCAGGGGATACCCAGGTGATGCCTTTTTGGGACATCCTACCTAAAAACAGAGGCCAGACAGAATTAAGGGAACAAAAATCTGTTCTATTTATTGAAGGGCCTTCAGGTACATTCAGGGCAGACAAAGCCCCCCAGGAGCTACACCCAAAAATGGACAACAGGTCACGGGTTCTCACACTTTGATCAGTTTGGTCCATTTGCACACTGGGGGTTAATCCTCCAGTTCCAGCTTCAGCTAATGAGGTCATTCACCCCAAGTTTGCTGCCCCCAACTCACTTTAGTTTCCATCTCTGGGGCCTGAGGCAGTGAGGTGTCCTTGACTGCCAGGCCTGGAGAGGAATTGTTGTGTCTGCCCAAAATGGGGAAGCAGCAGCTCCCACTGTGTGTGGGGTTTGGAGTTCTACACTAAAGAACTGCAGGATTACAAATAGATGAAAAATATAAAAGCTAAATATATAAAAGCTAAAGTCCTAATATAAAACAAACAACCCTAACACAAATAAATAAAGTATAAATAAAAAATATCAAAGCTAAAACCCGAAGGCATCTCAGGGACCGCAGGGTGGTCTACACTTAAACCACCATAAACCCTGGGTAGCATCAATCCCTGACCATTCAGTGATTCCTGGCTGGATCGAGGAAGGGAAAAGGCTGATGCTGATGCAGATGCCTCAGCCCAGCAGTACCTGAGTGATGTTGGACAGCCCTATCACGTAGGACACGATGCACACCACGGCAATGAAGAGCTCGCGGCGGTTGCGCAGCAGCTTGGGGAACTCGTCCACCAGGGCTGTGATGAACCCTTCCACGGTGCAGAACTGCAAGGGACAGGGCACACAAAACAAACACAGGCTGTTGGAACCCCAGGAGATGAGGATTTCAGCCTTTCTGTGCTGACAGGGACTGACTCCCAGGCAAACACTGCATTGACCTGAGGCCGTGGAAAAGGCTCCAAAATTGAGTGACAGCGCTGGGATTGTGGGTGTGGAGTTTGAACACAAGTGTGTGACAGCACAGGGTGGAAAACAGAATTTAAGACTTTAGACTATAGTTATATATATATATATATAGCAAGATGGAGGATTTAGGGCAGAGGCCAGTCCTTTTTCACCTTCTTCTTAATGGGTCTGAGTGGTATTTTGTAATTGGGTAGAAAAAAACACATTGCGGACCATAGGTGTTTGTTTGTTGGGTTAAAAGTAAAAAAAATACAGGTATCATCTCATAATTGGACAATTTATTCTTAAAAGACCTTGGAAAGAGATAGAGACAGAGCCATTTTTCACTCTGCTAGCTAGAACTCACAACTCCTGAGACTGTAACATTGATAAGAATTGAGAAACATCTGAGTCTGAACATGAACTGCACCTCTCAAGCATTTAATCCCGTCTCTAACACAAGAAGATAAAAAACCCACATCAATCCAGAGGCCTGCCATGGCTGGGTGGAGTTTTGGGGAGCGGTTTGTAATTGGACCCTTTGCTGGCCCTAAGGCTGCAGCTGTCCGACGAGAAGTGAAAATTCACTTGACGGCAGTGGAAGCTCTGCTCCTGAATATCCCTGTTTCTGTCTAAAGAGATCTGTGCAAAAAGATTTCCAGCTCAAGGAACACTTGAAATTCTAAGCTATGAACTGTTGCTTTCGCTCTGTGAACAGGAGCTGCTCTTTTTTTTTTTTTTTTTTTGTATTAAAGATGATGAACCTACTTTATCATCTTTGTAGGATTTGAGCCCTCAATCCTACAAAATAATTTTTTTAAAATGTGATTTACTCACATACAAGAAAGCCAACACACAGAGAAAGTCTAACCAGACTGGTACTTCGTGCAGATGATTAAAGATTCTCATATGATTTTCATATGTAATAAATCAAATATTCTTTGTATTCCCAAAAACATTTTTGTTGAGGCCGTGTCATCCAACTGGAAATCATGGCCACACTCCAGGATCCTCCTGTGTGTATATATTCAGGTAAATTTTATCATTATGATGGCTGAAATAGTGAAAACCAAAAGGTAAGTAAAGTTTTGTCAATTTTCAGCAGAGCAAGCGGAATTCAACCAATGGTTACAGCTCCTGTAAATGACAGTGTCTGAAGTGTTTCAATGACAGACAGAAAATGCAGAAAGCATGACAGCCTGTAGATATAAATTCTTTTTAATAATATTAGACCACCTTCCTCAGCTGTTAGTTGCCTAGAGACAAGTGCTTTCGAGAATATTTTTGACCCAATTAATTTCACAGCAGTTTCCCCCCAGACTGAGCAATGGGTTTTTATGTCAAGCCTGAAGCTCAGTGAAAAAACAAAGAAATACAAAGTGTAAATTTTCAACTTTCTCTCATCTCCCGGGATAAAATGCCCTCTTGGTCTTTTTGTGTTCACAGGCTGGAGGCAGCTTGGATTTATAGAAAATGATGGATTTTCTCTCCTGAAAAGCTGGTGCAGCGCTAGGGCGGTAAATCCCATATTCCTTTACATGCTGGGAGGGCTGTGCTAGGAACTGGGAGGTGCTGCTCTGCCAGCTGCAGCTGACTGCAAGTGAAAGAACACATCTGCCTAGGATTGGTCTCATAAAAGTGATCCAACAGTTCAGCAGCCAGGAGAGACTCCCCTGACCGAGTCCTCCAAGTATTTATTCCTTGTAAAATAAGGCAGGGTGCTCTCCTGAGTGCTACCACTGGGGTTGTTCTCTGCATTAAAATTTGCACAGATTAACAAAAGATTTTGTTGGACATAGTTATTTCTAAAGGGTTTTCTCTTGTGCTGTGTGCTTTTTTATTTATGTCACAATCAACATTTCTAATGATTCCATGTCTTAATTATTTAATAGTTTAATCTAGACAGAGAATCTCTTGGATTTGCAAAACCCCAGGGTTGAGCCTCCTCATTCATTCCAGCCGTCAGATACCACCCAGAGCTTAGGTAAGGCCTGAACCAATAAATTTGTGATTTTTTCCCCTTGGGAAGTGACTTCAGAACACATCAAAACACGGAATATCCTCAGTAACCATCCCATCACCCACTGAATTAATTCCAGATGTTAAAATGAAATGTGTGCTCCAGTGGTGAGACCTGGAGCTGCCTTTCAGAAGTACCTGTGGCATCTAAATCTTGTACAACATATTCCAGTGTCTCCTACACAGCTGAACGTTGCACAGGCATTTTTAATATTGTGATTTAACAGGGGATATTTCAAAGGTAAGCTCCTTTTTGCCTGCAGAATAAATTTTCTGCCCATTTTTCATGTGCTTCCAACGGCTCATAAAAGAGCAGAAGGGTTTAAGTGTCAGTTTTTTACTCAGTCTTTCCTCAGTGCCTCCCATTCTTTATCTGATTATTCCAGGGACCATCCTGCCCCACTTCCAGTGGAGAGCACAGGGAGAGCCCAACCTTGTCCCTCCCAGTGGCAGAA
This sequence comes from Chamaea fasciata, assembly GCF_029207755.1. NCBI lineage: Eukaryota > Metazoa > Chordata > Aves > Passeriformes > Sylviidae > Chamaea > Chamaea fasciata. The sequence continues at coordinate 4,712,103 of NW_027094098.1, forward strand.
AAATCTGTGTTTTTATTATGTTTTCAGCTCAGTTTTACCTGACTGTCAATGCCGAGCATGAGCAGCATGGAGAAGAAGAGTATTGCCCACAGAGGGGAGATGGGCAACTGTGTCACTGCCTCTGGGTAAGCCAGAAATGCCAGTCCAGGGCCTGGGGGGAGAAACAGGAGACAAAACATCAGTGGGGAGGGCCGGGGCTGGGATTCTCTGTTTTATTTGGGTGGCTCTGGATGCAGCCCCTGAGGAGGAAATTCAGCTGTTCGGTGTTCGGAGGCACTGCAAGGACCTGGTTTTGAAAATGAACCAGCCAAAACCAAAAAAACAAAAGAAAGAAAAAAACCCCAAACCAAAACCCCCCCAAAGCCTCCCAAAGCCAACCAACCAGAATACTGAATGCAGTTCAGAAGCTGCTCCTGAGAGACCCCTTGGCACAGCCAAGGCAGGAGTGTTATCCTAGGCTAGGGTCACATCTTCAGGCACTGCTCAGCACCCTCTCCCCTCAAGCCGTTTTTGGCAGCTGCAATCTCCTGCTTTGCACCATCCAGAAGAGAAACAGAGGCAGCTCAGAAATGGAGAAGACACTTTCCAGCATTTCCAGCATTCCCATTTGCTCTTCCATTCCATTCACTCTCTCAAAATACACTATTTTAATAAACTCTGTAGTTGCGGACAACCAAACTTTTTTATTTTTCTTCTTGCTAACTGCTGATGGGGAGTAGAGTGTTGGAAGGAGAATATGAATTCCTATTTAAAAGGAGTTTTTTTTTTCTTTTTTTTTTTTGTTCTCATGGCATAGCTGGATGTCAGAAAATTTAATAAACACAGAAATGAAGCTCCTGTGCTTCAGGAGTGTCTTTGATTTTTCAGTTTCCATTAAAAGTCTGTCAGTGACAAGTGCTTGCTCGCAGCTCCCAAACCAGTGGAGCAAGGGTGGCATCAACACCTGGATTGTCAAATTCTAATGAGGATTTGGAAGCAATTAATCGCTAACAAGAGCAGATATGATTGGAAAGCAGCTCAGAAAGCATTCCAAATAGTAGTGCTAAAAGCAAAACAAACGTCAGATAAATATGTTCATTTTACTCTGTTTTGCACTCCACAGAAATGCAGCTACACCTTTTAATAATATTATTTGTTTTATAAGGCCATATAAAATTAGTCTTAACAATTTTAAGGCAATACAACCTCTCATGGTGGTAAAATCGGGAATCAGACTCTCAGCTTACTAGGAGAAAGAGAATTCTTAATTAAAGGGTCAAATTTTCAAAAATCCTTTGTAATTAGTGGTCGTGGGCATCTTTCAGAGGTCTGTTATCAAATGTACTTAATATGATGTAAAAATATTGTCGTGTGTGCAGGTGTAGCCTTTATATAACTCTATCTGTGTCAAAGACATAAATCCAAAAAGCTTATTTCACACACCACTGCCTTTCCAGAGCAGCTTTTAATAACAGTGCCTGCCATCGTCATTTTGCACCTAATCTCTTTGTATGTGTAATTTATTGAAGATTATTTTTAGGGCTTAAATTCGCTCCTTTTCTAATGAAGGAGATATTTCAGTGGGTTTGTGTTTGCTAATGCAGCCATCCAGATTTTGTCCACCAGTGAGTTCCAACCAAGCTTTGAGTTATGAGATCCCTCCCTGTGGCCAGAACTGCTAAGCGAGTATCTGGCGCACCAGCTGGGTTAGGGCAGCCATCTGCTCTGCTGCTTTCAGCTTTTTCAGCTGGAAGACAGACAAGAAATAACTGCAAAGAGTGACAGGAGCCTCCCACGGACATCTCCCTGCCCTAAATAAAATGTCTTTCATGATACAGAGTCACATGAAATAGGTGTAGGTCTGGACAGGTGAGAAATGGATCTGCCTCGAAGGGTTTAACCTCAAGAAATGGGGAAAGGAATTAAAACTCGACTGAATTGGAAAATATTAGCTTAAAAAGCACCCCATAATGACCAGCATGCCTCCTGCTCTGCCTGGAGTGGGTTGGGACAACACTTCCTTGTGCCATCGGGGGACTGAGGGGACAGGGAGCTGAGGAGCTGCGAGGAGGGACTTGGAGCAGCTGCAGGAACAACCTACAAGCAAAGAACAAAACTGATGCACAGCTTAGAGGAAAAGACATCGGGTACCTGATGCTGCAACATCTGCAATTGGCCTCTTTGTGACATTGGCCATGAATCCCACAATGGAGAAGATGACAAAGCCAGCAAACATGCTCGTGCATGAGTTTATGCAGCACACTATGATGGAGTCCCTGAAACAAAGGGAAGCAGCTTTAGGCAGCAGGGAAAGCAAATGTTCATCCTTTTTGGTTTCGTTTGTGTTTTGGTTTGGTTTTTTTGGTGGGTTTCGTTTGTTTTTTCTGTCCTGTGGAAAGGTTTCATGATTTAGGATTTCATGATTTAGGATTTCACAGTTTGGGTTCCACTTCATGTTGGGGAAGTCTCTCCCATTGGTGTAAACGCAGTTACACTCTCCCCCCCAGCCAGACAGAACAGTTAATATTCAATACTAAATTTTATTTCAATTATCTGTACACAGAGACAGAGCTCAGCTCCAGCTGAGACAGGCAAGTGCCACTGCAATATGTGCAGTCATCTGCTTACCTGTAAACATTATTGTGGAAAGGGTTGTAACTTCCAAGGGCAATCAGTGAACCAAGACCCAAACCGTAGGAGAAGAAAATCTGTGTGGCAGCATCCAGCCAAACCTGATTGCAGGAAACAATTTTTTAAAAAATCTGTTTCTGCACTTGAGGAGCAGGTCATATGTCTGAAAGGGGAACAGTGAGGAGTGAAACTTTTGTTTACCAGGATGGAATATTTACCTCAGAGTCTGAAAGCTTACTGAAGTTGGGAGTTATATAGAATAAAATGCCTTCTTTTGCTCCAGGCAGTGTTACACCACGGAAGAACAAGATAAGCAGCATAACATAGGGATAAGTAGCAGAGAAATATACCACCTGATGTGAAGAAACAAGACAGTATAAGTGTGTGAGGAAGAATGATCAAAAATATTTGCTCCCTGAAAATACTCTAGCAGCAACTGAGGATGGCTCTTAAAATTGAGGCATTTCTCAATGAAAAAGCTTGGGAAGTACCTACAGCAAAATGTCCTGAAATCCAGGTCTAAAGGCAGGTGGCTGTTGCCTATTTTTCTTCAGAGAACAGAGTGAACTAGGATATTTTCACACTTTTTTTTTGTATTTAACACAGGGTAGTCCCAAAAGCACAAGGATCATGGCAGCAGGATCCTGCTTGTAAAACATCATGCAGTTTATTTCTCCCACTCTGTTCTCCTCTATATTACAGGCTTCCACTTTCTTGCCTTTTCAAAGGTCCTATAAAAAACACTTTCTGAAGTCAGACTCAGCCCTCGTTTTTCCCTCTCTGTGCTTTGGGGACAGGAAAAAGGAAATGGTTTGCTCTGAGCGCAGCTAAGCCCTGTTCAACACGCAGTTTGGTGTGGGTCACAGTTTATAACCTCCTGCCAAAAGCTAACAATCCATTCCTTCAGTGCGGATAAATCCCAGTCCTCTGCACCAGACCTGAGGTCTTCTAACCCAACCTTTCAGCTGACACCAAACCCCATTGCTATGGCTTTTCATTTCCCTAGGATTTCTTCCAACAGGGAAAGGCACGAGCCAATGTCAGATGTTGCCTCGCCTTTCATTCAGCAAGGACTCTCAATAATATAATTTCCTATATTGTTTAGTAAATCCTAATTTCTGTCCACAGCCAGGCAGACCCTGAGAAGCACAGTGTGAAATCCTGTGGAAGGACCTCAAATGTTTCTCACTGACCTGAGGGAAGGTGGGAGCAGTTCTTCCCCACACCTCCTTCCATCTCCAGGTCCAGCAAGAGCTGTGCAATGAATGCACAATTCTTGCTGAAACCAAACCACTTCATCCTCACTCTACTGCTGTGCAAACCAGCTGGAATATTCATCCCAGGAACAAGCAGGAATAATTTGAGCTGATTTTGTACCTGGCCATGCCAAGAGGCCTCTAAGTGAAGCATCTGAGGCTGTGGTCTGACCTAGCTACAGAGGAGCCGGCTCTTTCTAAAACATGGGGCTGTACCAATCCAAGCAAACACAAATTAAACACCTCACAGAGCTCTGACAGCCAAACTGCCCCCAGTGCCTCTTACCTCAAGAATTCTCAGAATATTTGAGCAAAACGGGCATGCTTTTATTTGAAAGGTATTCACAGTACTTTTTAATCTTACCTTTCCAGTCCAGCCTACCCCCTTCCAGATACAAAAGTACACCAGAATCCAGGCAATAGCCAGGGTGATTGCCAGCGGCCATCGGATCTGCCCGGGCTTTTCCAAGCCGTCGGTCATTTGGTGCATGTTGCGTCTGGAACGAGCCAACAGAACGGGGCTTTTGGCAAAGAATTCAGGAGATAAAACAGGAAGGACACCAAGGTGATCTCTTGACATGCATGGCAAGGAGGGAGGGAAAAGCTGAGCTTACTCCCAGAACTCCACCACGGCGCTTGTCATGTTGGTGGTGTTGGCTAAGGTGTAATTGGAGAAGCAGCGGTCGGTGTTCCAGGGGTTCTCACAGTGTTTCCAAGGAAGGGTCTGGTGGAAGAAGAGAACCAAACACCTGGAGTCAAACACTTTTAAAGCAAGAATTGCCTCAAGTGTCTCTTTCTTTGCTAGAACTGACAGCTGAGTGCAGAGCTAAAGCACCTGGAGCTCTGCGGACATTGATCTCCCTGGGGTGAAAAGTTATTTAAATTCCTATCAGTTGTGGAAGGCAGGTGTGGAAATATTCCTTCTTCTCTTTAATGCAGCAGCCCAAACTCTCTGGATTCAGTACTCTCACCATGAGAGTGCTTTGAAACAGCAGCAAGGACCTCCTGGAGGTCCTGGTACCTCTTGTTGCACAAGGGATAATGAAGTTGTGATGGTTATCAATCAGAGATTTTCATTTTCCCCTCAGGTCAGGAGATAATTAGAAAAAGGTAAAATTTCTATTTGTTACGTGCATGTTCTGTATGTGTCCATCCCACCTTTCAGAAGTTCTAAGGTGCAGAACCTGTTTCTCATGGTATCCATTAGAAGAAGCCTCATTTACATGTAATTTACATGTAATTTACATATAATTTACAGATCCTTCTGATGGCAATTGTTGGAAAATCCTGTCACAGAACAGTTGTATCAGGGCACTGCATGCTTTATACACAAGGATAAGAGGCTTCAAGGGAATGAGAAGTCAATATTCATTTAACATGGGCCACGGGAAACACTTCCAGACTCTGCCTGACCTTTCACATCAATAACAATTCTGAGGACAACAAAGCAGAAATGGTCATGTCACTCCCAGACAGTAATTAATGCAAATTTGATCAAGGCAAAATTCTTTAAAGCCAAGAACAAGCAGGCATGAGCAAAATTTAGAGAAGAGACAATTGAACAATGATGCATTAATTATATAGAACTTATGTAAGAATGCTTCCTCAGATGGCCAAACCCCACAAATCAGACAAGACTTACTCAGCTGATGAATCACCCTTGAGGGGGGGAAAAAGGCAGCTAAAAATAAAGTAAACACGAAAGAAAACAAAGCAAAAAATAACAACAATGAATGGAAGTTCAGAGCTAATCAAATCACAGACCTTCCATTCCATGGGGGTTTCTTTAATAAACCCCTCCATCATTAAACCACATTGCAATGATACTATTTCCCAAAGAACTCGTTTGTGCGGCTGCTGCTGAAGAAATAAAATAATTAGTTGTACACTAGAATTTTTCTTGGGGGAGTGACTGGACTGTAAGCTCAGTTTTCTGCTCTAAATTTCTTGTGGAGAAAAAAAAAAAGAAACTAAAGGGTTTTTTACAAAACAGGTTTTTTTTCCAGTAAGAGTGGATTATCCTACAGATCACTGTGCATGCTATGTTAACCTCACACGTCTACACTGAGGCAGATTAGTGATGTGTTAATATTTTACTTGGCCTTTCATCCAAGAAACAATTCCCCATCCCCTCCGACACACACTTACAGTGGTAAAGGAATTATACAGGTAGTATATGGCCCACGAAATAATCACAATGTAGTAAATATTTAGCCAAAAGGACAGGACTGCAGCAGCCAGTCCCACACCTGTAAGGAAAACAAAGAGAAATGAAACAAGGGAACTTTCAATTGAAGAGCTGCAGTTCAGGGCAAACGCATCACTTGGGGTGGGCACCTCTAGGGAAATATTGCAGAAGTGAGAATTTCCGGAGTGCCATTACACAAAGGTCATTATTTGGGTGATGGCTCAGCTACCCATGAACTCACTGCCAGCATTCAACTCTCTCTGTGGTGCAGTCCCACCCTGCTGCTGAGAGTTCCCTGACTCCCAGTAAAAGTGGGAGTTTTACTCCCAGGAAAAAGAGCTAAATCAGCTCATTCTCTGGAACAGCAGCCCCACAGGACCTGGTGGCAGATGCACACACAATGAGAATATGTTCCAGGGCACTCAGGATACAGATCAGAGTGCCTGGTGCTCAGCACAGGGCTGCTGGCACATCAGAATAAAGAAATGTCAGGGTTCCACCACGAGGATGTCTTCTGCTCCACATGGACACTCCAGGGGTGTTCTAAACTCTTCAGGACAGCTGCTCCACCACCCTGAGCAGCAGGAAGTGCTCACAATAATCAGGATAGTGCAGAGCAAGGTTGTACCAGCCCCTATCAACAGCAGCAATTCAAGCAAAAACACTTCTCTGTGAGGAACAATTTCGTCTCTCTGCGTTTTCCCAGCACAAAACCTCCCAGAGCATAATCCAGTCGCAACAAACTTTCAGCTCCCCCTGTGCTAATTGTCAGTCCTACCGGGTGAGGTAATTTATTACACCACGTGCAGCTCTGCTGGGTCAGAACTCAGCTCAGGAGCTGGGAAGTATCAAAGGATTTGGGATTAGAAGGCTGAAAAGCATCGTTTGAGAGGTTTGTGGGTCTGTGCAGAATTGGGATTAAAACCCTGGGGTTCTGGCAATCAAACCTCAAACTCAAAGTGTGGAGTGAGTTTGTCTTAAGGAATTCAGCATGAAATTGCCAAAAGTGTCTGGCTTTTGAATTTCAGTTTTAAAAAAAGGTGATGCCAATCTCTGTGAGCTCAGAAAAATTTACCAAAGTTCACCAAATTGCTGTGAACAGTTCCAAACCTGCTCAGACAACTGCTGCTGGACATGCTAGTTTTAACACTCTATGCATTTCTACAAGAAAACCCAAGAGTTTTTGAAGTTCAAAAATAAGTTTGTTGTGATTCTAATGCCTAAATCCTGCTACTTTAAATGGGGAACAAAAAATATAGCCCAGCACGTTTCAAAATCATCAGTTACACCTCAGAAAATCAATGTTTCCTCTAGAAAAATTATGGTTTAAATAGAAATGAAAGGCACCAAGAAACATCCTTGCCCTGGCACTTTGGGAAACTGCTGCAATTTGGAAAGAAATGAGAAATAATTGGAATCCATACTGTACCTTTGAACATTGGAGCAAGCTTCCACACTCCAAGGCCTCCTATAGATGTATACTGACCAAGAGAACACTCCAAAAGGAACAGTGGCACTCCAGCAAAAATTAAAGTAAGGAAATAGGGAATCAGGAATGCACCTAAAAAGAAAATTAAAAAAAAAAAGATCAGTTACAGTAGGGAAAACCACAACTGAATTTCCATTTTCCATCCCTGTTGTATAGGAAAAGAAACCCACAGGGTTTTTTTCCTCTCAGGTGTAACTTTTCAAAAATGTTAATGGAAATCACACGTGCACTTCTGATCCAGCACCTCAAGAGGTAAAAATAACGGGAAAAACGCAACTCCCCATCGTTTAAATGTTTTCTGTTGAAGTAAAAAGCTGCAATCCAAAAGCCTTTGGGTTTTGTTCACTTCATCTCTCACGGAGAGCACAAAGGCTTTAGCCAGACCTGGCTGTTTTCCAGCCTTTTATGGGGAGCTCAGAGTCAGCAAAAAACTCCATGAAATCCTCTCAAAACTCAGCCCAAAAGAGAGGGATCTGCAGGGTTGGGTGGAGGGCAATGTGCTTTAGCTCTGCTCTGATACTTTATGGTCTTTTAAGTGCAACTGGCAGCTAGGAGTTAGAATAAACTTCAGGGCAGAGCTCAAAGCAGAGCTCCACACTCCAAAATGGCTCTGAACCTCCTGGAAAAGTGGAAAGCAATAAAACCCAAAACCCCAAAAAAAGCAAGCCAAAACAACAAAAAAACCCACAAATCCCCCAAAAGGCCAAAAATCAACCAAACAAAAAACCCTCAGACACACACCAACCCCCCCCCCCCAAAAAAAAACCACAGCAAAAACCCCCAAAACCAAAACCCAAACGAAATGAACAACAAAAAAAGCCAAAACCCCCCCAAAAAAACAAAACAAAAACCCCCCAAATCCAACCCAAAACATCAAAACCCCAAAAACCCCAAACAAAACACCCCCAATAAGCCCCCAAACCCCCAACAGCAAACAAACAAAAAACCAAAAAACCAAACCAAACCAACAACAAAACGCAAAAAATCCAAAACAAAACAGAAACCAAAATAAACCCCAAAAGACCCCACAGCAAACAAACAGAAAACCAAACCAAAACACAACCCGAAAGACACAAAACAAAAAACTCAAAAAAACCCCACCAAAAACACCACAGCAAACAAACAAAAAGCCTAAAACCCCCAAAAAACCAAAAAAACCCCTCCACCCCACCCCAATAAACCAAACTAAATCAGCCAGCCTATCAAAAAAAACACCACCAAGAAAACCCTCAAAGGAAACACTGCAACCCCCCCAACAAAAAAATACCAACAAAAAAATTCCCAACCTAAACCAACTACATACATAAAAAATCTATTGAGGTCAAGTTTTGCTTTGTTGGTTAGTTGATGGTAATTTGGTAATTTGATCCTAATACACGAACACGGCCAACGTACCTCCACCGTTCTTGCCACACAGGTAGGGAAACCTCCACACATTCCCTAAGCCAATGGCATAACCTACACAGGACATAAGAAAGTCAAATTTCCCCTTCCAAGTGTCTCGATCTGGAAGGTCCGTCTTCTTCTTCTGCACTTTTACTACCAAGGTTTTGGGCTTGTCGTTGGTGATGGAGGCATCGACCTCGGTGGAGATCTGTCCGTCCGCCACTTTGGTGCCGTTGGTGGCCATGTCTCTGGGCTTGGCTGGCGAGGCTCTGGCGGCGGCCGGGCGGGAGATTTCAGCACCAGTCCACGTGGACAGCAGCTTTGCGGCTCGTGGCGATCCACCCGGGAGCGACGGCGAGGGCGGGGAGAGCCGGGAGAGCCGGGACGCGGAGCCTCACCGCGCTCCGCTGCCACCTGCACGACACGGGGACACCTCAGACACCCACAGACACCCCGTGGGAGGGCTGGGCTCTGCCCCAGGGGTTTGTTCTGGACTCACAAAACCAGCTCTAAGATCCACTGGTTACAGTTTTTCATTCAGAAAGAATTCAAAAAAAAAAAAAATCGAGGAATAGCAGTTGCCACCATTAATAGTGGATTGAGATTGTTCGCTATTAATGCAAAACATTCTCCATCACCCACTTATTACATTTTGTCCCTATAGATCACTTACAAGTCTACAGAAAGAATTTAAAAAAATAATCAAGGAATAGCAGTTGCCATCATTGTTAGTGGATTTAGAGTGTTCGCTATTAACCAAAACAATCTCCAAGACCCACTTATTATTTTTTTCCTATAGATCTCCGATCAGTCTACAGAGAAAAGAATTAAAAGAAATTCAAGAAATAGCAGTTACCACCTTTTATAGTGGATTAATACTGGATTTAGGACATTCACTGTTAATCCAAAACAATCTCCAAGGCGCACTGATTACATTTTGTCCCTATAGATCACTCACAAGTCTACAGAAAGAATTCAAAAGCAATTTCAACTAATAGCAGTTGCCATCTTTAATAGTGGATTAATACTGAATTTAGAATGTTCACTATTAATCAAAAGAATCTCTGAGACCCACTTGTAATTTTTCTTATAGATCTCCTATGAGTCTACAGAAATAATTAAACAAAAATTCAAGTAATATCAGTTGCTACCTTTAATAATGGATTATTAGTGAGTTTAGAAAGTTCAGAATTAACCCAAAACAATGTCCAAGAGCATTTATTACCCTTTTCCCTGTAGATGTCTTATGAGCCTGCACAAAAAAGAATTCAGAAAATACCAACCAAGTAATAGAGTTTTCACCTTTAAGAGTGGATCAATACTAAATTTAGAATATTCACTATTAACCAAAACAATCTCCGAGACCCAGTGATTCTGTTTCATCCCTATAGATCTCTTATGAATCTGCAGAAAGAATTAGAAAAAGTAAATCAAGAAATAGCAGTTGCCACCATTAATAGTGGATTCACAGTGATTTTAGAAAGTTCTCTTATCTTATACACCTTTCCCTAAATTGCTCCCAAAGGAATTAAACAATAAACCAGATCAAGCAATGGGACATAATCCCGGGTAATGATGTCAAGTTTTACATGTGGTTATAATTAGCAGTTAATGTAAGACAAATGTTTCATGAATCTTAAATTATAAGCACAGTAAGAGAGCCTGCAGTGATCACACCTCCTTTCTGTTTCCAGCCATTCGTGGACCTTTTAAAACACCATTGCTTTTTCTAGGTACACTTTCAAAATCTACATAAAAGAATAATCAAGGAAGGAAATATGGACTATGAAAAAATGACCTGGGGTATTTTAGTCATCCCTTAAGTGCTTGTGGCTCCCACAAACTCCCACAGCTCTGCTTCAGCTGGAAAAACCACACTGAAATAATGCTTTTCATGGCTTCCGTGACCCATCATCAACCAGTTTATTGTCTCCTGGTAACTCCTTTTGCCACGTGCTCAAACCAGAGGCTGCAACACGTGAAACACTGGCCAGGGTGAAGAAGCTGAACCTTGTGCTGGTGACACTGGGCACAAGGTCAGGCAGAGATCAACAATAATTTTATTTACAGAGTTTTGTAAGGGAGGATTGAGTTTATTAGCCATTCACTTCTAATTTAAAAAAAATACGAAAAATACATTAAAATATGTAAAGGCTGTGGGTTTCTTCTTCGAATTCTCATTTCTGGTCACTGCATCATTATAAAGCCACATCCAACTATTAAAAGGAAAGTTTTTGGTTGGAAGCTGTAGAAGAATCAGCTGTAGGTGTGGTTGGGGTGAGGCGAGAACAAGGATGGTGCTTGTAACCTTCTTTCCTCTCTGTTCCACTTCAGAATGGAGCTCAGAGAGGGAAAATCCATCACAAGCCCTGTGTGCAAATATCTCCCTTTTTTAACCCCAGTTTTCCACATCCCAAGCCTGTCCAATTTCCTGCACCAAACCCCACCACTCCCGGCTGTGCTCAGCATTCCAGGAAATGCATTTCCCGATGCAGGAGGAAATGGGGAGCATCGCGGTGGCAAAAGGGGGCTCTTGTTGTGGGCCCTGCCCAGCAGCAGGACCGTGAGTGGGTGGCTGCAGCCAGCTGCAGGCTGCAGCCCCAGATGTGCAGTTTGGCAGCTCCATCTGCTGCTCAACAGCCAGAACTGAACGCGGCTCCTCTCAGCCAACACAGCCTGGATGAAAAAAACCCAAAACAAACCACCAGGGAGGGTGTCCTGGGACTTCAGAGTCCTGCACCAGGTTAGATTTGTTGTTGTCGTTGTTGCAATTTGTGTTTGGGTTGGGCTTTGTCATCAGCAGGGTTTCCAAATATTGGAAGAGGGTGAATGTGTTGAGGATGAGTGGGGAAAAAACCCTAAACCAATGTAAAATCACCCTCCAATAACCTGCCAGTGCATGGAGGGATCTACATGTGCGTCTCATGTTTGGTTCATAATGAGGCAGAAAATCCTGCTCCCAGGGATCTGGGAAGAATCAAAGCTGAGCAACCAAGCCAGGAGGATCAGGGATTGAGGGGAATAGGGATTGAAGGGAAGAGGGATGCAGAGAACAGGGATGGAGGGGAACAGGGATTGAGGGGAACAGGGATGGAGAGAACAGGGATGGAGGGGAACAGGGATGGAGAGAACAGGGATGGAGAGAACAGGGATGGAGAAGAACAGGGATGGAGAAGAACAGGGATGGAGAAGAACAGGGATGGAGAGGAACAGGGATAGAGAGAACAGGGATGGAGAAGAACAGGGATGGAGGGGAACAGGGATGGAGGGGAACAGGGATGGAGAGGAACCTGGATTAAGAGGAACAGGGATGGAGAAGAACAGGGATTCAGCCTCTCAGATCTCCAAACAGGCTCTGCAGGTGAGTGCTGGGTATGGACTCCGTCCTGCTGCTCCAGCCCTCCCAGGTTCTGCAGAGCTCTGGTGGGATTAGACCTCTGCTGAAAGCAGAGAGAAACTCGGCCCAGTGCAAGACTCTGTGACAAAGACAAACCAGAGGGTGAGTTAGGAAATCTTCAGGAATAAAGCAAGGAACCTCCTGGAGGAAGGACCTGAGACTTTCCAAGAATGCCCAGCACGTTTGTGTCAAGGCTGAGGGGTGGCTGGCAGGCAGCCTGGGGCTTTTTATATTAAAAAGATACTGAGAACAGTGGTTCAAACAATCACCTAGGGATGTGCTGCGTTTATGACACAACACAACCACTGCACACACCAGAAGCATCCCAGACTTTGCCAGCAGCAAACCCAGAGGCTCCTTTCGAGAGAATGCAGGTGGGGATTGACCAGTTTGTTTCTGTGCTGCCCTACCACTGCTGGTGCCATTATTGCAGGTTTTACTGGCACTGGCATCTGTGCATGGACATTTGTGCATTTATGGTCATACAGCATCAGAAAATTAACAAATACTTTCAATTCCACAGTTTTGAAAGTAGGGTTTTTCCAAACTATGAAAAGTAACTTTTCCCAAGCCTAAGAAATAATGATAATGAATGACAACAACAGAAGTGGAGTCTAACCTCCAGTCCACACTCTCCACACTCTGCAGTGCTTCATGACTTACAAAAACCTGGAAGAACTGGCAGTGCAGCAGCAAAGATCCTGGGTACATGCTCTCTAATCAGATTAGGCACTATCCCACAGCATTGGGACTTAAATTTCAAATTGCTCTGACATGGAATGGGACAGAAAGACACTTATGTAAGCTCCTGGGGCTGGCCTGGGCAGGAGAAAGTACAAATTGCAGCTGTCAGGCAGCAGAGCAGGTACAGCATTCACTCCCCAGCGCTGGCTTTGTGGGAAGGAGATTGAGAAATCCATTAAAAGACTCTGCCTTTGCTCCCCCCATCCCTTCACACCAACCCTGAGCGTGCTGGGGAGGGCACAGCAGCTTCCCACCACATTCCTCAGGGCACAAAAGAGCTTCCTTGACTTCAGTTACTAAGGCTGCTGAGCCAAGGGCTGCAAAGCCCTCTGGATCAGGGGGCAGGATCCCAGCTGGTTGTCCCGCAGCACCACCATGCTGGAGAAGAATGGCCTGGGAGAGCCAAGCTCACATAGCAGCCAAGGGCATGGGCACTACCAGGGAAACTGCAACAAAGGCCCAAAAACATTTTTCTCCCTCCTGGACCGCACAAAAAGTGGATGGGAGGAGTTGAGCTCATGGAAGTGAACAGCAATATTGCTGTCATCTTTCACGGGTTTTCTTGCTGGTGGCAGCAAAAAGCAGGGAAATCTCTATTTGTGCACGAGCAGCTGTGCAAACGTTTCTGCTCAGGATCAGGCCAGGAAGTGGGGCAGTAGAGGGAAATGCATCAGATGCACTCTCCAGACTGTGGTGCCTAAAGTAGGATGTGGAATCTGATTTTTGGCATGTCTATATAGATGTTAGTGTTGAGAAAAGCAGAATTCTCCATTTTGGATACCTGAAACTTCTGAAGAGCAGGGATCCAATGTCCACTTCTGGAAATCCCAGCTCATTGGTTTCAAAATCACCTGCAAAACATCACCTCACCAGACTCCAAAGACTACAAATGTGTGAAACAACCAGAACTGCAGAGTCAAACCTGGGAAAACCTTTTCTCTTCTGGCACAGCTTTTTAATCCAGCTGTGCTGACAGAAAAGGCATCAGAACCTCAAAATCACATCCCTGTGCACGTCTGTGCCCCAAGCCCTGCAGAAAGGAATCTAACAGGGCAGGTCAGGGCTAGGCTAGAGGGAGGGCTCAGTGTCACAGGCAAAAATGCTGGTGATTGGTGGCCAAATATTCATCAGGAGAAGGCACCACCATGGTCTGAGCACAGAGAAAGCTCTTCTCAATTAATTCTCCACTGATCAAAACCCCAACACTTCCAAGGCATCTTTGCCCTTCTCCGCACAGGACAAAGCAGGAAAGGCTCCAGTTTGAGGCAGATGTCGCAGGCCAGAAAGGAGGTACTGGGCCAACTTGGACAATATAAATCATCACCTTTTCTACTGCCTGCTGCTCCTGCTAGCTCAGGATCCAGATTAATTCCTTGTTTCATTTATTTTACGTGATCATGCAGATCTTTGCACAGTTCAAGCCAGATAGCAGAACCAACCTGTATCCAGCAAGTATTTTTATTCAAGACAAATTTTGCATTGATGTGGACATCATTGGCCACAGGGGCCACTCCTGTGGAATGGGGACAATCCGTGCCCTGGTCCTGTGACCCAGCCCAGGGGCCGCTGGCCTCGTGCCCACCTGGGCACACCTGGGCTGGTGCAGAGCTGCTGTTCCCAGCACCCCCAGGTCCCTTCCTGCCAGACAAATTTCCCTTCAGGCTCTAAGGCAGGTCAGGAAAGCTCATCTGCTGTCTCCCAGTTCTAGCCGCCCCTAAGGAAACAAATTTCCTCTCTAGCCACACAGCAGAGTCTACATGTGAAAGGATGGAAGAATATAGTTTCCTAAAAATAGCCTGTCTTGCCTCTCCTTAAAGGGTACCAGCTTTCCTGTAGCACTTATCTGTCTCTCATGGGATGCACAAATTGCCACAAGAATCCAAAGGAATCATAAGGATGCCGTATTTAACTGTGGCTTGGAAACGGGCCCACCACCACCAGCAAGGAAAAGCAGCTGCTTTGTAGTTCTCCAATCTTCACGTGCAAGAGTAACTCAGCTCTCCGGAAATAAAGATGAAACCCAAAAGCCACAAAACGTGACCAGGAAATGTCCAAATTTCTGTGGCACACAGAAATTCCTGAGGAGGCATCTGTGCAATTTAGAGCCCAAAGAACAGGTATTTACTCCCCAATAAATGATCAGATTTATAACTTTCTGCAGCTCTCCTGGCATGAAATTCCTGATGTAAAGATATAAAGGTCTAACCTGCTGAGAGGGCTTGTCTCTTATACAGTGGTGCTATCTTGGTTAGATCCTTAAATAAATATTAATCACTTAATCCTCAAAAACCCCCAAAGTTTCCTATTTCTAAAGAATTTACTAGCAAATGTGCAGTTCTGCAATGGTGAGGGATTCTGTAATTAGTCTGAAAAAGCACAGTAAAATTAAGGAAAAAACCGCACTAAAAGAAAAGAGAAACAGAAAAAGAAATGTAAGATGCAGACTCATGAAAGTGATGGCCCCATAGGTCACAGCAAGGTTATTTCTGAAAGACAATGGGTTTTGTTCTTTTTGTTAACATCTGCACAACACACTTAAACCACAACTGCAAAATTATCCTGACGATCTTGGGAGTCTGCATGAGGCCCATCGCAAAATCTACAATATTTTCTTGTAAACATGCAGCGATATTCCCTTCTTGACCTTGTAAGATTTTTGTTTGAAACAGACAATAGATGCTGGAAGGAGGAGCTTCTTCCACTCACCATGGAGTTATATCAAAACGAATTGATAATGAGTCCCTTCCAAAGATTTTACAGTGATTAACACCAATTCCTAATCAACCCCAACAGCTCTACCAAGGCCGGGGGTGGTCATAAACTATTTTGAGTGTATTTTTCCTCAGCCCACGTTAGCACCATCTGCTCTTACTACTTTATATTTACACACCACAACATTTTGGGTCCAACTTCAGATACATTTCTAGCAATTTAGTACAGAACCAAATGGCTCTGGTTGTACCTGCTTGCTTTGGTGATTCCCACCTTCTGGAATGGTGTTTCCTTCGCTGTTTGCACTGTTGTATTCCTCTGCACTAAGGTCTTTGTCACAATTTCTATTTTTAGCTTCTAGACTGATTAAATATAATAAAGAGAATCAATAATAAATAAAAATAAAAATAATAAAAGTTAATAAGTACAGTAAAATATAATAATCACCATCACCCGCAACCACACGTTTCCTTCTAGCTCCCACACAGTAAATAGGATTTGCTTTAGAAAAGCAAGGACAGCATTCCCATATTTGTTTGGGCTCCTGGTTGTGCTCCCATCCATCTGAAGTTTAATGGAGCAGGGTGATAATACAAGTTACTGCTGCATTAACTAAAACCAAACCAAACCAAACCAACCTCCCCCCCCCAAAAAAAAAACAACCCGAAAAACTCCCCCAAAAATGGGTTTGTTCATTGTTCCTTACATTGACTGGGTGTCACTCTTTAGCCCTAATTGGTGTTAATTTTTGTTGTGCAGACCCCAAGGTCTTCCCTGAGAGCCCACACTGGTTTGCAGGGTAGAAAATGCAACACAGAGAGGCTCTAAAAAGGACACAACTGGTGCCTAGAAAATGCAACACCTGGAGATCAGAGAGAGGCTCAAAAAAGGACACAACTGGTGCCTAGAAAATGCAACACCTGGAGATCAGAGAGAGGCTCAAAAAAGGACACAACTGGTGCCTAGAAAATGCAACACCTGGAGATCAGGGAGAGGCTCTAAAAAGGACACAACTGGTGCCTAGAAAATGCAACACAGGCTCTAAAAAGGACACAACTGGTGCCAGTCAGCACTGAGATTGGTGCTACAACAGGGTCCATTACTCCTCTGCTGACACCCAGGAAATACCCCAACATTCCTGGTCCATCCTGGCCGCTGGAATAAAGCCAAATCCAAATTTAGCAGAGCAATGGATTTACTGCCCTTTGCTGAACTGCAGAAATTAAAAGTTCTCACTCGCAATTACCACCAGTCGCAAGATTTGCTTCCCTTCTCCCACCCCCTAGCTTGGGAGAAGATGAGGGTGATCCAGAGCCCGCCCACTCCTTCCTTTTCCCTGCTGTTTTGCACCTCTTTTTTTGACATTTTTGGCGTTTGTGGCCCGGGGAGCTGCTGCGGGCAGGAGTTGGGCAGTTCTGACTTCCTGCCTTGGGGGCACTGAGCTCCTGCTGGCCCCGGGAGCTGCACAAAGCCCGTCCTTGGAGACACACCAATGCAGGAAGCCAGCACAGAAAAAGGGAGCAGCAAGTACTCAGAAAGGCAAAGTAATTTGCCCAAGCAGGAGGCTGGAGCAGAATTTAGAGGAGAGTTTCTTTGCGTGCCAGTGCAATCCCTTAACCTTCAATAATAATGCCGCTACTCTGTCCTGACGGCCTCTTTTCATCTCCAGCATGTACAAATGACTAAGTATGAAAGACTTTTTGCCTGGTGGAAGCAAATAAAGGCAAATAAAAGCACATAAAAGCTCCAGCAAGGATCATGGACTCTGGGGGGGGAAAAAAAATATCTCTGTGTAACTGGAGGTGGTGTTTGTTATTTAATTTTTTACCAGTCTGTAAGCTCTGTGCCATTTCTCTTCCCAAAGAAGAGAGTGCCCTGGCATGCCAGAGCCAAATTTGCTGGCAGGCAGTGTTCCATGAGGGAAAAGAGATGGAGAAGGTGGTGCTGCTGCCCTGAATCTGCTCTGCCAATGCCTAAATCTGCCAGGGCCAGGCCCGGGCACTCAGCACGAGGGGTCACCAGTGGTTTTGGAAGCCTGTGAGAACCAACAAACTGCCTAAATTATTTGGAGGTGCCACTTTCCCCAAGTAAAACGTTTCCTTTGGTGAAAACATGACATGCAAACGTGATATCAAACACTCTGCCTGCCTTCTGTGGGTGCTGCTCCAGTCCCTCTGGGATTTTGGTTTGTTTGAGGACTGGAGGCAGCTCCCATCTGTCACTCTGTCTCTTTTTAAGTGTTATGGTTTTGGGTGAGAGTAGGTAGAACCACGTGTCAGAATGCAGCAAAAGGAACATCATTCCAGCCTGAATTTCTGGTGTTTAAAGGAAACCTTGACTGTAGATGAGCAACCTGTGGATGGCTCCTGTTCTGTGTCAGGCCCCACATCCCACACCAGAGCCCAATGTTGATGGGGAGCAGCAGCCAAGGCAACACTGAATGCTTTGACCAAGATTCCAAGGCCAAAATTCACAGAATCTGACCCAAACACCCAGATTTTCACCGAAGGCTTGGTGCTCCTCAGCCTCTCATTTTCCACATAGCTCCCAATGCCCAATTAGGCCAAATTTAGACCAGACACTGTCTTAAAATGGATCTCTAATCTGAAAAGTCTGTTAACTCTTAATCCTTGAAAAGGGGCACCTTTACTATTGTGGCGGTGAGGTGGAGGGAGAGAAATAAAGTTTTAACAGTCTTTACAATTCTCTATATTACATTTAAAAATATTACCCAAGTTTCAATTTCATGCTGAAGAATGAAGCCACAAGGAGAAGAAAAACCAATTTCTGCAAAGCAATGCCGAAGGAAAATTAGAGCTTTGAAGATCAATTCAAACTCAAGAAGAGCTTCAAAATCATTTAAAAAACCCAACAGAATTTGGGCCACAAAAACACAACATTTTTTGTTCTGGTGTTTCTCCGTCCACCTCCAGTGAGTGCTGCAGATTTTGGGGATATTTGAGCTTTTCTTAAACCTGAAAACGCTGCCTGAAAGTGCCAGGGCCGAATTATTGTTCAAGGGATGACATCCTGGCACATCTGAGATCAGATTTTGTCCGTGTGACTGGGCAAGTCACTTTGGGTGACATCCAGAGGGGGAAGTTGTCTGCAGCACCCAGACCCACCCACCAGGCAGGATCCACAGAGCTCCAACATCAGAGTGAGGGTTAGAAACACATTTTGACAAACGGAATTATCTCCCTTTTTTTTAGAGGCTGGCTGTGCCACCTTTGTGCAAGCTGAACTTCTTTCAGTTTCTGTCATTTCATTGTAATTTTTTTTGTTTGTTTGTTTTTTCCCCCACAACTCCCACAAAGCTCCTTGTCCCTTTTGAGCCCAGCTCAAGGGCTGCACTTCCCCAAGCCTGGTGGAGAGGAGGCAGCTCTGGCAGATGCTGTTTCCTGGTTTACAAAACCTCTCGACTGGCAACAGCAGCTGCCAGCACTGCTAATCCAAGGGATTCTAATTTTGGGGCTTCCTCTACGTTTGAGCTCGTGGCTTCTTTTAAATAGGCCCTCTTTTCTGAATAAGAAAAGACTTTACATTTGTGATTCTTACATGCAGTTATCATACAGAGCAAAGCAAGCAAAAAAAGGCTGCAGGCACATGCACATGTTAATGGAGTTAAGACTCTTGGCAAGAGAAATTGGGAAAATCAGAGCATTTTGGAGGGGGTGCAGTAGAGAGAAGAGAAGCCCTGAGTCTGAGGTTACCCTTTTCAGATATAGCTCCCAGCTAAAGCCACATTTTCTATCTGTTCTGTTTTCTTTGATCCTCAAACTTCAATCTGAACCTTCAGGTTTAAATGGGATTTCAGTCTGAACTAAAAGCAGTTTAAATGGAAAGAAGAATTTCTTTCCCCCCTCACCCCTCCTGCCAAATTAGGAATTTGAAGCTGCAATGTCGAGGTGCTTTGCAAATCTATAAAACTTCCTGGCTTGCAGTGATAAGGACAAACAATCAGGGCACTCACTCTGAAGGTAGGACATAAATAGAACAATTTGTTTTCTTTTCAGTTAAAAAAAAAAAAAAAGGGAAATATAAAAATAATAAAAGTAAAAAGCTTCAGAGAAATTCGAGCATTTTCCAAGTGGTCAGTGCAGGAAAAGCAGCCCTTGCTGGCTTTGGCTGATGTCTCAATTGCATGACAATGCCAGCAGGGCAAGGCTTCACGCCTGTCCCGCAGGATTTCCAGCCTCCCTCCGAGACAAGCTTTGGGCTCAGAGTCTGTTCTAAAACGCTGACATCGCTCGGAACGGAACACAAACGCGTTTGGGGGGATTTTGGAACCATGAATCTCAACCCTAATTCCCGGAACAACAACTCAGCAGCACCTCAGATCAACTTCCTGGAACTAATTGGCCTTTAGGAGATGCAAACCCTCTCCTGAATTCTCACATGCTCATGGCAGGAAGTTGTTGGAACCCCGGGCACTGAGGATTTCAGCCTTTCTGTGCTGACAGGCACTGACCCCCAGGCAAACACTGCATTGACCTGAGGCCGTGGAAAAGGCTCCAAAATTGAGTGACAGCGCTGGGATTGTGGGTGTGGGGTTTGGATAGAAGTGTGTGATAGCACAGGGGGAAAAACTTAGAGTTTAAGGGTTTAGAATATAGAAATATATATAAGGCAAGATGGAGGATTTAGGGTGTTGGCTAGGTTGTTCTTCTTTCACCTTCTTCGTCATGGGTCGGGGTGGGATTTTGTAATTGGGTAGAAAAATCCGCATTGTGGACCATGGGTGGATGGTTATTGGGTTAAAAGTAAAAATAATTGAAGTGTCATCTCGAAATTGGGTAATTTATGCTTAAAAAGCCTTGGAAAGAATTAGAGACAGCGTCATTTTTTGCTTTGTTAGCTGGAACTCACGTCTTGTGAGACTAACATGGATGAGAATTAATAAACATCTGAATCCGAACACAAAACTGCATCTCCTGTGCTTTAATCCCGGCTCTAACAAAAGAAATGAAGATAAAAACCCCGCAGGAAGTCTCTAGTTGGCTTTGGAGCTCAAATTTGGATTTGTCAGGTGGTACCTGAGGTTTGGGTGCAACCCCTGCTCACGTTTCCCTGCATCTCTCTGGAATGTCAAGCCCTGGGTGAGGGGACTTGGCATCCCCCCCTGGAGGCACCCTTTGCTCCAGGGCAGTCATACCTGTGCTGTGGCATTTATTTATAAGGTTCAAAGTGCACCTGGGTGGTTTTTTACCTGATTACATCAATGGTTTAAACAGGTTTATTTGGAATATGGGGAAGTATCATAGAAAGATTTCCAGTGTGGAGGACGTGCATTGAAAACCATCACTAGAATTCTGGTTTTACCTGTCTGGAGCTTTCTGGCTGCAAAGAAGCTTTGAAGCTTTGCTGCTTTGGTCAAAATAAATATGTTGAACAACCTCCTCAGGAATGCCTTGAGTATCCACTAACAACTCCTCTTGCTTGTATTATAAATGACAATATAATATTGACTTTCACATTTATGTATTGGCTTTTGCAAGTTATTATTGACCACAAAGATTTTGATATGGTACAATTTGTAATTCCTTCTAACTGCTTTTTGGTACAGTATAATCTGTCATCTTATGTATGCACCATATAGCTTATATAAATAGTAGTGTGATAAATATATTCTAGTTTAGGCCTTAGCATGATATTAAAATCGAGACTATGTAGTGTTAACATGCTTTTCTTTGTGTAACTAACTCAGATAATGGTGTGAAATCGCTGTGTTGTTTCTCACATTTGTGGACTGTCTTCCCTGAATGATAAGATAACAGTGACAAGAACCAGGGCACCGAGAGGAAAAATTTACTAGTTATTCTCCAGTTATCAAGAAGTGTCAAAAGAACAGAATAGAACCTCGAAAAGAAGGAAAATATATTGATTCACTCTACAAGATAGCATGCAGACAAACCAAAGGTTAAAACCAAGCCAAAGAGTTCCTAGAACATGTAAACTCACATGTGTGAGTGTATAACTCATTGAATGTGTATAACCCTCATTAATATGCATTTAACCCATGTCATGAAAAGTACATAAAAAATTGTTTTAAGCTAATGGGGTGCTTTAGGCAGATTACCAAGCACCCCAGCACTAGATATTGTCCCTTTTATCCCGTATTAAACTTTTATAAAACTCCTTTAACAGTGAGCCTTGCTTCTCACACTTGGGACCATTACAAATGTGAGCCTCTCACAGCAAGCCAGTCATTTCAAATGTAAGACAAAATACCCACTTTGCTAAAACACAGAGTAACAATTCCCTGCCTCGTGAAGGAATTGATTTGTGGGGGTTTTTTAAAATTATTATTATTTTCAGCAAACTTACCAGCAGACATCCATGCACCAGCAGTGACACTGCTCAACCTGAAAGGGTCGGGAAGCCACACAGCACCAAAAGCTGCTTTCTGTCATGGCCCAAAGCCTGCTGCTCTTACCAAACACAAGGGTAAGGCACCATCTGGTGAACACCAGGGCTTCAAGGACAACTCCAGACAATCTGGACGCAAAGGTTAAGTCTGCAACTTGATGTTGGAACCCCGGGCACTGAGGATTTCAGCCTTTCTGTGCTGACAGGCTCTGACCCCCAGGCAAACACTGCATGGACCTGAGGCCGTGGAAAAGGCTCCAAAATTGAGTGACAGCGCTGGGATTGTGGGTGTGGAGTTTGAATACAAGTGTGTGATAGCACAGGGGGAAAAACTTAGAGTTTAAGGGTTTAGAATATAGTAATATATATATTTATATAAAGCAAGATGGAAGATTTAGGGCAGAGGCCAGTCCTTGGTTTTCACCTTCTTCTCCATGTCTCTGGGTGGGATTTTGTAATTGGGTAGAAAAATCCACATTGTGGGCTCCGGGTGGTTGGTTATTGGGTTAAAAGTAAAAATAATTCAGGTGTCATCTCTTAATTGGGCAGTTTATCCTTGAAAGGCCTTGTAGAGAGAGAGATGGGGCTCCATTTTTACTTTGTTAGCTGGAAGTGCTGCAGAACTCAGAGTTTGTGAGACTATAATGTAGATAAGAATTAATAAACATCTGAGTCCAAAGAAGAAATACCATCTTGAGCATTTAATCCCGACCTTGGCAAAAGAAGATAAAATGCAACAACCTGAGAGCCAATGTCAACAGCTGGGATAATTTTCCCTTCGGTCTGTGCCCCAGAAGAAGTGCTTGGAGTTCTGAAACTCCTCTGTCAGGGTGGCTGAGGCCACACTGGAGCAGAATTAACTGGGATAATTGCTCAGGAGCCCAGAGCGGCAAGCAGCAGAAGGAGAAAAGCTGCAGGTCCCAGAGGGAACAGGTCCCTTGGGTAAATTCAGTGCCAGGTGTGCTCCTGACAAGGGCCAGAAAATGTTCTGAGAATAGCAGAGGTTCCCGGGGAGCCTGACTGGTGACATGGAAGGTCTTGTCCAAAGTGTTAAGTTCTCACTTTGAGCCCACTGACCATCTCTGTTCTAAGGGGACAGCTACTCATTTAAAGGCAGGAATTGAATTATTTACTCTCAGCCTCGATAAAACACGTTTTCCTTGATCTCTGGGGGCAGTATAAAGCCTTAGGGGGCAAACACCTTCCTCGAGGAGGCAAAGTTACCTTCCCCCCACACCATTTGTTTGAATAATAAACCACTTGAGCAAATGCATGACACATGGGAGGTGTGATTTTTTTTTCCCCTGGAGGAGATTAGGTTAAGCTTGCCTTTTTTTCTCAAAGGTACACAGTTCATCAGCAAGAAGTTTAAGGAGGAAAAATGTGTTTTCATATCAGGTAAGAGTGCACACGGTGCTTGCCTTGCTCTCAAAATGGATAAGTCTGCAGCAATCTGCAGGACTGACAGCTTTATTTTCATCTGCCTGCCCTGATAGAGCACATCAGGAAACATTTTTCCACATCCACACTCGGGGATTTGAACATTCATACTGACACCACTTTAATCTCATTTGACTCTATAGAAAAAAAAAAAAAAAAAGCCCAACCCATCTATATACATTTTGTAATATCAGCTAAAACCTTATTTCCTGCAGCAAATAATTTGGTTTGGTGTTTTTCCCTCTCCCCATCTCCCCCTTTTTTTGGGAACTGCTTTTTCTCCCCCTCAGACTTTCACAGCCTTCCAATTGCAAGGTTTGTGGCACTTGCCAAGGGTGAAGGAATCTAATTTGTTAATTCAATCATCATTTGCAAACTAATGACTGTGAGCACACATAAAACCAGCATTAAAATATCTGAAGCAGCACAGCTATGGTGGGGAATACATTCTCAGAGTAAACAAAACCACCTTGCAACTGAAGCATTTAAAGCTGAGCACATTTCTGGTTCAGGAATCCAGTCTCTTCCTGGACAGCAGCTCTGTTATTAATGAAATTAGCAGTAATAAAAACACAGATTAAAGCTTCCCCCACAGCTGGGCTTCTCCAAGAACTCCAGCTGGACTGAATTTTGGGTTAAGGCAGCACAACAGGAGGAGCAATGAACCCCCTAGTTCTCAATCAGTGCTTCAGATTCACCCAAGAAATGACATTTCTTAGTGTTTCTCCTTAAAATTCCTCAAGCTCCCTAAATTGCAACTCACAGTAAAGGACATATGTATGAAAATAAACAAAAACCTTAATGTCACCCAACAGCAACATTCAGTTCTCTCTGTTGGCATTGCTTTGGGCCAGATCTGTAGGTGATAATCAGCAAAAATTCGGTTTCCTGAAACACGTCTGGAAATCCTACCTTTAACCACCTCTAAAATCTGCCTGTGACCCTGAGCTGGCAGAGAGGATCCTCACTGGAAGAAAGGAATGCACAAACACGGGAAGCACGCTCCTGCCATTCAGGTGTTGCAAATGACCCCTAATCTCAGCGAGTCCAAATTAGATTATTGTGCCAGAGTTTCTCCAGTGGAGATGTGAGAAGAGAGCCCTCAGGCCATCACAGATGCAATAACAAATTAACTTATTGGAGAAAACAGCCTGAAAATGTGTAATTTTTTTGACAATCAGGAGAATGCGTCTTCTCAGCTGCTTTTGGGTAAGAGATGAGGAGTGTTATTTATCAGCAGGCATGCAGTGATATTTAGGATGGATTAGCAACAGTTCCTTTGCTGACACACACATGTTTTACTCCATGCTTTTCCCTTCATGGATTTCACTTTATCCCACCA
The DNA here is from genome assembly GCF_029207755.1 of Chamaea fasciata. NCBI lineage: Eukaryota > Metazoa > Chordata > Aves > Passeriformes > Sylviidae > Chamaea > Chamaea fasciata. Next base: position 4,737,036 of record NW_027094098.1, read on the forward strand.
CAGGGGCTCCTTGGGATCGATGCATTCCACTCCCATCAGCACCTCAGGACCGCCCAGACAACCTTTCCAAGCAGCAGCACATTTCCAGGTAAATCCATGGAGCAGATCTTAGAAAAACATGTGTTCTCACACTGGAACAAATGAGGCTGGTATTGATCTTGCATGATGCCTGTGAGTTCCCTCAGCAGCAGCAGTTCCTTCCTGCCAGGATGTTACACACAGCAGCTTTCAGAGGGCAAAAAAATCAATGGAGGAACATTTGTCTGTTTTACAGCAAAGGCAAAAAACCAAAAGAGGTGAAATGGGCCCAACGATCTAACAGGAGCTGATTAAGCTGGAATGGGAACCTGGTCCTCTTCAGGAAGAGCAGATCTGACTGCAGAGCACAAAATTTTCCACATTTTCACCAAGTTTTCCCCACCCAACAGGCTCTGGAGGGTCAGGTGGCTGCAAACCCCTCCAAGGGCAGCCTCTCCCCGTACAGAACTCCTGTGGAGGGGAATATTCAAGTTTCCAAATATCACCGTGAACTTCAAAAGAGCAGCTGACGTCATGCCTGTCCTCCTCCCCTCTCAAAATCAGAGTGCAATTTGCAGCGTCCAGAGGATTCGTCTTGTTTTGGAATGAGCATTTCAGCAGCAATTGGGTATCCAGATCCTCGGGGACATTTTAGCATCTGAAGTCTGACTGTCTGTGCCATAAACAACTTCCCTCTTCGCTTCTGGGGTTGGATCAAAAAAAGCTAAAACATCATCCCAGTGCATAGAAAAGCTCTGCAGAGAATAAACCTGGAAGGACATGGCTAATCCCAGCTCCGACACAGGCTGAAAATGCAAAGCAAAAAGAGCCTCCCTTTATCAACCACCATTTCTGCTTTCCTACGTTTTATTTTACGTATTTGATTAACACTTTGACTGAAGTATTTGAAAATACTTCGATTGAATTCGATTGAAAATACTTCAGGGTATACTGAAGGCAGGGTGGTACCACTTCAAATCCTTCACAAAGAAAGCCCAGAGTGCTGGTGGAAAGATCCCAGATCAGCACCAAGCAGAACATTCCAGCAGCCAGGTGGTTAAAAAGGCTCGGGGAAAATGCCAGCTCAGCTGCCACACACAACCCTGTTGAATAAGCTCATCAAATTACCCACTGGAGCATTTCCAGTGGCCCAGCTGACTTGCTGAGCTGGGGGATTTGCTTGGCTGGGCTGGCACAGGGAATTTCAGCCCCATTTGCACGGCCACAGTGTGTGGGATCTGTTCCCTCCATCAGTATTTGCCAGTTTATCATCGGCAGGGCTGTGGCGTGAAGGAATTCCGTGGTGGAATGTTCAGCCCAGCTGGAAGATGACAGAGCGGTGCAGGAACACGCTGAGCCAAGGGAAAAGGGACCTGCCCGACCTGCAGGGAGCAGGCAAAGACCAAGCTTTGCTCAGGGGGATGTGGCACTGCTGGTGAGGACGTGGCTGCTGCCGTTCCTCACCTTTCCCTTTCCCTCTTTCCCTCTGCTCTGCTGACAAGTGGCGGCCACAGCAGAGAGGGGAAAGAGAGGAGGCTCTGCCAAAGGTAAAGTAAACACCCCTCTAAGCTCAGGAGCTGTGATTATGGATCACACTTTTAATCTAAAAAATCCATCTTGTCCTCTTCTTCTCAGGCCTCAAGTGCCTGAAATGTCTCTGAATTACCCTTCTCCTAAGGGCAGACCGCTTTCCCAAGGAATATTCCAATCAAGAAAGAGAAATATGAATGATTTTCTTCATTTTTCTTCTCCCTTCTGTCCCTTTTGCCATGCAGAAATGGCATCTTTTTGGATACCAGGCTCTGACACACTAACTGAGCCAGCTCCCAGAGGATCAAAAATTAAGGTGACCACCACACTGTATTGTTGATCTCAGCTGCCAAAATACAAAGTTTGGGGGACTAAAACCCCTCAAACCCTAAAAATTCTGTCTGCCTGTTCCTTATCACAAACAGATCTTCTTGCTCTCTGTTGAAAATTTAGCTCCTGGGTTGGTTTTGACTGTATTTCACAAACCTGACAAGTGTTCCACAGATTTTGTCCCAATTCTTAAATGTCTCCATTCACTTGCTGGTGGGACCAACTTGTTTGGAAAGGATTGCTCAGACCCAGAAGTGGGAATTCTTTGCTGCCATCTGATAAGGCAGCAGACAGCCCCAGCTCAAAACCTTTTTCGATTTCAGTATAAAACTAAACAAGTAAAAAAACGAGTGAAATTTCTTTTTCTGAATGGGCTTAATATTTAACCTTCAATTATATTAACTGTGCCATAAAAGTGGATGTACTACTGTAATTACACACACAAAAAAGGCTGCTTAAAACCTGGAATGAGTGTATTGTTTCATTGCCTCGCTGCTTTCGAATATTTCCTTTTCCAGACATCTCCTTCCCTCAGTCCAAGGGAAATGTTAAAGGTGACAGGATCTCTCCAAGCCCCAAATATCCCTCAGAAAATTGCACTTTCAGGGGGCCTACAAAGCCAAGAGGAACTTAATTGCCTGCAACTGCAACTCCAGCCACTGCAAATCATATACAGCTCTCCCATGAAAGCAGTAAAAAGCTAAGACTTAATTAGCATCCCTGATTAAATAGCAATTCATACAGCCATTATATCTTCCAGTTAGGCAGCACAGTGCTCTGGAAAAGCAGAGAAGAAAAAAAAAAACCCAAAAAAACAACCAACCAAAAGTACACACTCTCCTTCTCTCAATCAAAAAATTCACCTCCACCCACTTTCCCCAAACTTTACCCTGGGAAATGTTCATTATTTATGATGTAAAGATCATAATGAACACTGCCACTGCCAGCCACACTTTGAAGGCTCCCAGGCAGAGTTTCCATCAGCAAGCTCGACCTGTGTGTGAGATCAGAGGGCCCCTCAGAAACCCTGGTGAAGACAAGCACAAAGAGCAGCTGAGGGAGAGCAGCATGAAAAGACTCCCACAGGCAGTCACGTCCCAGCAGCCTGGGGGAGGGAAAGGGGGGTCTCTCATCAGAGGAATCCCCACGTTGCTGATAAAAGCCTCCAGAACACTCATTGCTGAAACTCTGCTCCTGTTCTCCCCTGCTTCCATTTTGCAATTTCAAACACACCACAGAGGAGAGGATGAACTCCTCCCTGGGGCAGCTGGGATGGCAATTCTTCACTTCTCCTGCCGTTGGGAAATGAAAGTGACGGAAAAACGGGAGCAGGAGCAATACTGTCAGGCAGAGACACGTCCAGAGACAGCCCCGTGTGCTGGGATAGCACGGCCAGGGGTGGCTTTATGCTGGACTAAGAGTTTGTGTTTTGTGGTGTGGGAAATCCCTTGGATTATGAATTTACTGTCCTGAATAGAATTATTCACCTGTTGGTTCTCCCCCAAAGGTGCTGCCTTGTCCCTGTTTCTTGCTGAATTTGGGAAGATCTCCAGATAAAGAGGAGCAGCATCTGTTGCATTTTTTTGCCAAGTGGATCATGCAGCACAAACAGCTCCTTCTCCCCAGCCAGCTCCCAGCCTGGCCATGCTCTCCAGGCTGGAAGGAACATTCCAGCCCCTTGTGAATCTCATTTTATGAAGCCAAGCAGGAAAAGTGTACAAGAAGCAGTGATGAGACAACAGCAACAAAGAAGTAAGGAAAGGGAGCAAAAGTAAATTTGCCCCACATGTGCAATTACCATCATAGAACAACATTTTATCAGGACAGGTGCGGCATTAACAACACTGACCCCTCACTACAGCAGACTCTCAGTTCTCAGATCAGGAAGACAGATGATTTGTGGCTTTTGATGATAAGGCACAGGGTCAAGAACTGATTCGGGGTACTACCACACTGCTCCAGAGGAGCACATGGAGATTTTGGTAGCTTATCTCTCAGGCAAGTGGAGAATTGCACTGCAGCAATATTCCTTCCCTCGGCCAAACTGGAAACCTTAGAGATATGAAATAAGTCTGTGATGAGGATAAATAAATTGTCACATGACAAGACTCCAGTAATTTAGCCAGATAGACAGAACAATGACGGATGGGATATAGGAGGAGAGGGAGTTGCTGTATTTAGTGTCTGAAATGTCATTTGGATGCTGCTCACTGCTAATGTGCCTCCTGGGCCTTGCAAAGTCCTGCTGCATTGGCCTTCAGAAAGCCAGAGGTCAAATTTACATAGAATAATCTGAATACTTGCTCATATTTGAACATTCCCTTGCTCCCTGCTAAAAACCTTCTCAAGTAACTCTCTGGAACAAATGTGTTCTCTGCAGCACAGCTGGAGAGTCCCTCACATGCACCACACACTCCTGTGCCACCTCTGGCATTCCTGTGTTCTGCCTCTAGTCCCATTCCACCCTATTCCCTTTCCAGAGGTCTTGGAGCACCGTTCCTTCCCACAGAAGTGAAGGAAACTCCTTTTTTTCCATCTCTCCTGAATCTTATGCAGCTATTGGATGTCAATACTCAAGGCACTTTTGGCTCCCTGATGCTCCACAGCCTCACCAGCCGAGTTCACCTCTGGCTCTGGTTTCTCCACCTCAGCCACGGGCTCCTGCTGAGGGAACAACCAAGATTTTTGGATTTTCACAACCCCAAAGAACTCAAGGCCATCACTGAAATAACTCAGAGCTGAGTGTGGAGCAGTTTCAGCTGTTTGCCCTGTAATACATGACTGCTCAGTTGAGGAAAAGCTTGGAACAACATATGGTCCCAATTACCTCTGTCCTCCTGCAACCAATACTTTTCTTTTCCAGATACAATTTATCTGGGCTGCTTGGCAGATCAGCTGGCTCCCCTTCTTCTCCTGAGGAACACAACCACATGCAGATGCTATTTATACACCGGGCAAATTATTTCTGCAACCGTGTTTTCCCAATGCAACCGGCCTCGTGTCCCATCCAAAAGGTGGGAGTCGTGATCTGTGACTGTGAAAGATGCCTTGGCACCTTCTGAAAAATAAATCCAGAGCCCTGGCAAAGTGTCAGCTTTGTAATTGCATTCTGTGGGCCTGTAGTAGCTCTTTCCTAGCAAACAGCTGATGAATCCCATCCCAGATGTGACTGGGAGTCCGTCCCAGGTTCAGCTGTTAAATCAGAGAACAAACTTCCTAATGAGCACCATAATTACCAGCCTTATTTTTCTCATGGATCTGTCCTTACAGGTATTTCTGTGCTCCTTTTCAGCTCCCACAATCCCTTCACAATAGCTGGGCTCAATAGGAATCACAGGAGGAAATCTCTTCCTCACTTTCTCTTTGAAATGCTGGTCAGAAACCCAGGGGGAATACAAATGACACATGAAACCTCATTTCCCTCACTCCCTGCAGCAGCAGTTTGGGAGTGTTCAGTTACTTCCCATTTAAAACTTTCCAAGCCTTGGCTGAATGGGGAGAGTCCCACAGCCACACGGGTGACAGTGCCAAATACTGACAAACAGATCTGAAGGGGAGGGAAATGTGTTTTGGGATAATGAATTCAGATTTATTTGGTTTTATAAGGTGCATAGTCATATTTAGGAGCAAAAGTAAACCAAAAAAAATTTGATTTGCAAAACACCAATTGCAAAACACCTTCTTCTAGGTAAGAAAAAAAATCCCACCATGCATGAAAGCTGCTACAGAAATCCCCACAAATGCAAATTTCTTTCCATCCTGTGTTTTAGGGTCCATTTAATTCATACAATTTGAAAATGAGCACAACATGCTATCAAAAGCACTTAAAAACCCCCAGAAACCCAAGCCCAGTGTTATGATGAGGCACCATATTTATTGTCCACCAATGGAATATCCTTGCTCAGCTTATCAATGTCCACAAAAAGCCCCAAACATGGGAATTCTGCAGGCCAGCTCTGCAAGCTCAGCCAGGATGGGAAAGAGAAAAGGTGTTTGGAGCATCCCCTCTCCTGCCACCACCCCGCAGGCTGAGCACTTGTCACAGTGCCATGTACTCCCAGGTACCCATTTGTTGCAAAGCAGAGAGATGGATGCTCAGTAACCCTCCTGAACTAATTTTTCTCACCCTCTGGAAGCAATTTTCTAGGCCATCTATCTGGGAATGTCACCTTCCTAATGGGAAGCAAATAACTGCTGCCTCCTCCAGCTCCAGGAGAGCACAGCTGAGCTTGACTTTTCTTTTTATTAACAACCTACAGCAGTGATGGCACAGGAAAAATGTGTTTTATTCAAGACTTTAATCAACACTTGATGAGAATTACGTGCTTTCCCTCTTTAAATGTAGCTCTGTGGCTTTTTTTTTTCTTTATATTAAAATGGATAAGTTTTGCTTTAAACCCATGAGATTGATGCTTGAAATTAAGGTAACACCCCAGAAGGTTAACCTAGCTGAATAGCAGGAGGAAAACTTTGAGCCATGCTTCCGTGAGAAACCTGCCGGGGAGGGGATGGTTCCATTATTGGAAATGTCTTTTTTATTTGTCTCACTACAAATGCTTCCATTAAAAAAAGGAAAACATTAAAAAAGCTGAGATGTTCCCAACAGCTTCAAGGTTTCACAGAAACTGAGAGAACCCCAGTGGGCGCTGAACTTTTCTGGGTCCTGTGACCGGGAACACTGAGAGAAATATTCAACATAAAATCTCACTTGGATGAATTTTTAAAATAAAACAAAAAAGAACAATTCAGTAAAAAAAACATTCAGTACCAACATTTCTGAAAAAAAATGCTGAGAGCACTGAGCAGCATTGCCCTGCTCATGCAGAGCTCCTGGAGGAGAGCTACAGGAATGGGGAACAGAGAAGGAAATTCTCTTCCACTCCCTCCACTGTCCCTGGCTCTTGGTTGGGAAGAGAAGGAAGGAGTGAAGTAGGGAGCAGGCAGAATAGTATATATAAAATATAGATTATATACATATAACATATTATATATAACATATTATATATATATTTATGTATATATGTATATATAATGAATATTATGTAAAATATAATATATAATATATTATGAATATAATATATATTGTATGTATTTATATATATATATATATATATATATATATATACACACTATATTTTACATATTAGATGTAGTAGATGTATTAGATATAGTAGATGTATTTCTTACCTGCCACAGAGAATCCCAAGGCGGCTCCTCATTCACAAGAGGCTGTCACAACTTTGAGACTAAACCACCTCTCTGCCCCATCAACCACGACTCCGCAAAACCCTGCACTGGCTCCTTTCCAAAATTGTTTCTTTATCCCCCAGTTAAAGACAATTCCCCAGGAGCTCGTGCACCTCCCGAGGAGCAGCAGAGCTGTGTCCCCTCAGCAGTGCTCGGCTCTGGAAGGTTCCATGACCCTTTTTGTCCCTGGATTTCAGGCTGGGAACACTGTGGCCTGACGGAGCCGTCCTGCGTTTTCTAAAGGAGCTGAAAGTGTTCCTCAGGCTCCGGTCCCAGGAGTGCATTCACCCGTCCGTCCCGGGAGCCCTTCCCTCTCCACTCGGGGAGGGAAGTTCTGAAGGGTTGGAAGCCAAATACTGCTGCCATTGTTCAGGGCCTCAAAATGTCCCAGCCGAGGGGAGGCAGCGCTGGCCCCGCGGTTCCTCCAGGCCCGGGGACGGGAGGATGGAGGAACAGAAGCTCCTTTTGGGAACCCGGCATTAACCTTGGGAAGGGAAGCTTTCCAAAAGGCTGAGGACTGTCCCAAAACAAATCCTGACCTATATAATATAATAGGTTTTGTTTACTGAGGCGTGAGCAGATACTACTCCGCTGCTTTAAGTGAACAGGCCCGGCGCCAAAGCTATCAATGGGATTATATCTCCTTATGCTGCTGGGAAGTTCTGCTCTTTGCACAGCATTCACTGAGGTGTAAAATGAGGACTTAATGTTACTTGCTTGGACTCATTTCAAAAGCAATTGCTGCACCTGTTCATACCAAGGCACAGAGTTGTTTGTTTGTTTGTTTTTTTTACCAGAGCCCAACACCACAAAACCTGGATTGAAATAATAACACTCTCTTTTATATTACTCCACATTTCTTTATTCTTTACTAATCACCTCCGTTCCAAAATGCATTTCCCCCAAAGAAATCAAAATAAATTGTGTTTCTGTCCATTGGACAATAAGAAATTCCTTGGCTCTCCAGAAGGACAGAAATCTTTCTGTATCGCACAATATTGAGTTGGAACAACACATCCCTGCTCCTCTGGAGCTTCATCTTCCAGGTATTAACCAGGCAATGGGGACTCCTCAAGGATAACACACATTATAGTTAAATCCATACCCTGTGAGTGCAATAAAATAACAAAACAAGTCTGATTTCTCCACAGAAAAATCTCAGTTCTTATCTGCATGGCACAGATTGAGCTAAGAGTTCTCCCTTGTGATTGAGCTCTAAGCCAATCTAAAGCAGCAATGGAGCTACTCCAAATATCCTGCCAGACTGCAGGGATTGTGCAAACGGGGGCCTTGGCTCTGCAAAGCACTGAATATCCTCAGCCTCCACTGGGAGCCCGCGCTCCTTTGAAGGAAAAATTAATTTCACTAAAGGGAGCGAGTTTTAACCTAAACAAACAGACAGCACACCATGGCGTAAAGTTATTACAGTAAGGAGAGCAATCTTCATCACCCTGTAGCTACAAACATTTGGGTGCTCGGAAGAAGCAGAGAAAGTGCATAATTTATTGATTTACTGCCATTTGTCTATAAGCCAGTCAAATGCCGACAAACAGCCAAACCCAGCTCACACAGCATTCCCGGATAAGCCTGATGACCTCCAGAGGCTCTTCCCAAATTTTCTGTGAGGTGCACCATGAATTTTGGAGATGTCCATCACCTCTAATGTGGCCCAGAGATCCTGGGGGATGCCAGACCCATGGAAACAGCTGCTGTGGATGAAGATTTCCATAAGGGAAGGCAGAATAAATCCTCCTGCCTTTACTTATTTGGTTATTTGTTGGTTTGTTTGTTTATTTATTTATTAATAGAACAAATGGGCTCCAAATACTGTTTCTTCCTGGTGCAAACATTGGCTGAAATGCCTCCCACCAGGAGAGGCTGCACTCAGATATCTCCAATTTTGCACTTCCATCATTCCCGTCTTCAAACCACAGGACCTTTTATGTTGTGTTACCAGCACAAGTATCAAACTCTCCCAATAATCCCAAAGGGATAACAACACCCAGGGCAAAGTTGGCACATTGCTTAGGAAGGCAAAACCTCATCACCCTCCAGCAGGGCCAGCGCTATTTGCACGTTTTTACAGTGTCCTGTTCCTTCAGGTTTGTTCAGGGTAAGAAAACTTGTGTGGTCCACAGCAATTCACTGCCTGCCTCAGTGAGAGACAAGGAGGAAGCTGAGGAAAGTTGGGTTCTCCTGAGCCACTTGTGGGTATCAAGTGGTAAAATTAAATAGAGAAATATCAAAGCAAATCTATTCAAATATCAATCAAAGATATAAATCAAATAATCAAGATGTATCAATCAAAATCAAATACCATCAAGTGGTAAAATTAAATAGAGAGAAAAAAAAACCTGTTGGGAGCATTATTGTTTTAAAACATTATATGGGCAATGGGAATATTACATAGCAGATATTTATATGTAATTCAGGATGTGTTGATGAAAGATCACCATTGGATGATATTAAATAGCATGACTAAATGTTTCAAAAATACACACGTGAGCATTTCAGTGGGATTGAGGCGTCTGTCTGCCTTGGACTCCTAAAAAAAATTACAAAACCCTATGCTGACTGATTAATGCCAAGTTTGGGTCGGAAATACCAGGTTTAATTACGTTTTGGTCTAATGGCTGGCTCAGACTCGGGAGGGAATGATGTGGGTGAGGGCAGGAGAGGGGTTACAGCTGCCCATCACACCCACAAAGAACGACACCCCTTTTAAGATCCATCAGACCAGAGCTTGAAGCCTTTTATTAGCCAAGAAATTCCCAGTACCTGCGAGTGCTCCCCACAAGACAGCGCTCCACAGAATTCAGCTCTGAATACAAACTCTCCTGGCACTCCACTCCTATTATATATCCTCCAGTGCTTTCAGAAGCTCTTTTTAGGGCTCATCACGGCACAGAGATGACAAAGTGTCAGCTCCCAGCTCCCCTTGAAGATCCCCCCTCCCCTGTGAAGATGCCAATCCCAGATCCCACAAGCAGAGGCACGCTCGTGTTCTATCACATGTCAGGAGACAGAAACAACAGCCTGGAGGGTGCCTCTCCCCCCCCTGCACTCCTGTAAACAAAGGAACTCTTTTATTCCTGGAGTAGTAGATCTGGCAGGAAAGCTGTGAATCCTGGCTGCTACATGGCACTGAGAACTGCTGCTCCTGCTAAGCAAAGCTCCTACAAATAAACCGTGGTGGTGCTGGAGACATTTATTTGCCAGGCAGTTTAGACACCCTCACACACAAATCATCCTGGGCATTTCCGAGTGATTCCAGCAATGGGATTTCACTCTGATTTTAAGGAAGCTGCCACCTCACACAAAATATAGAGCCGTGTTTTAAATTAGATGGAGGTTACTTTAATTTGCTGCTCCAGAACTGGAAACATTTGGTAGAAGCAGCGGTGACATTAAGGAGCTGGAACTGAATTAAAACTGTAAGGAGAATAAATGGAAGCAGCATTCTTTTGTGATTCCCCGCCTCCAGAGAGAACAATAACCAATTCAGCTTCCCTGGGGAAAATAAGAACCCTCCCACAGAAAAAGTCACAGCAGCCCAGCTGCCACCCAGTCTACATTTTATGCTCCCCATCACCATCAAAAAGCACAGAACTGCATTGTCCACTGCTGGAAGAGTATCCAGGCCAGTGGAGCTATGGCTTTCTGTAAAGACCCCATTTCTCTCTCTTCCAGCTGCCCAAATTCCACTCCAAGAGCTTCCTCTCATTTCCAGCAGCTGTTTGCAAACCCTCCATCTTGAAGGCAGGAATACCATGCAGGAAAAAACTGCTGTACAACAAACATTCCAGTTCAGAATAGAGCTTAGAACAACCCCTTGTGATCAATTCATACACAAACACAGCAAAATGCCTTAAAAAAAAAAATAAACAGACAGACAGTGTGATCTTAACCAGCCCAACCCAGCAGAAAGGACAAGGGAATGTGGCAAATCCACAGGCTGACTTCCCACAGAAACCATCCCAGCATCATCACTGATAACACAAGCCCAGCAGAACGGATGGCACCCGTGGAAATCTCCCTCCAGCAGCCCTTCTGTGCAGGAATGCGTGACCCCAGCCCTGGTGAGCAAAATGAGCAGCAGACAGACATTTATTTTGCTTTCACACCCTGCCACACGTGCCAGATGCCAGGCAGAGTAATCTCTTGGGTCCTCTTAAACAACAATTCTTAGGGGTTTTGCTCTTTGTCTGGTTTGTTTGGGGTTTTTCAGATGGTTAAAGCATCCTGCAGAAGTTTATTTTTTTGCTTGTTTATGCTCTTAATCCAGAAGCAACCACTGAGCAGACTGAGGTGCTGCAAGTTGGGGTTGTTCCCTGCTGCTGCTGCTCAAACTCTTCAGCTGCAAACTCCTCTCTTGGACCCAGCTCCTAAACCCTGCACCCGCTGGGGAGAGCTGGGTTACGTGGAGCAGAACTTCTTGTGACCAAAAATTAACAGAACAAGTGGAATAACACGGTGCACGAGGGCAAAAAAGATGCCCAAGCTTTGGCTCCCTGGCCATTCTTTAATCCCAAAGGATGCAAGAGGGAGCAACCACTCATTCAGGACCAAGCAGCAAACATTTCTGCACTGCTGCTCTCACGGCTGCCAAAACCTCCTGTGGTCAGCCAAGGCAGGCAGAGAGGGTGGCCTTGATGGTTCCCATCTGCTTCCCAAGGAGGATAATGCTGAACTCCCCTGATTGTGGCTATTCCTTTGCAGAGTTAATTATGTCTGTGTGCTCCTGTCCCCACTGACACATCTCTGGGCACTTAGAGCAATTTTCGCTCAGCTCTGGGTCACCCCCAGGGGGAAACCTGCCCAGAAACCTGCCCAGAAATCTGCCCACTTTTATTCTGCTTGCTTTACTGACTGTTTATTATCACCAATGTGGATTTTAGTTTGTCTGCGTGGATGGAGGAAGCAGCTCATTTTGACATGAACTCAACCCTCACAATAGGTTGTGGCCAAAACCAAACCACACAAGCTTTGGAGGGAGCCTGAATAGAAAGAATTTCAAACAACATCTGTGCTGCCTGCAAAAATGCAGATTACTGCTCTGCCCCTCCATCTCACCTCTAACATCAGCACATCTGTAAATGAAAATAAGTCACCTGTGGCCACAACACAATTGGATTTTAACCTCCAGGTTAAACCACCATTTTTGTGTACTCACATTTTTACCTGCCATGCCTCAGGCACGACTCAGCAATCCCTTTTTTAACCTCTTGAAGCAAATCCCAACACAAGCACCTCTGTCCTTGCAATGCAGTTCTGTCGAAGTTTTCTAGAACTTCAGAAACAGTGGCCAAAGGGAAATTTAGTGGTCTACATGACTGGGAAAACAATCTCTTGAAGGGTTCGCTGAGAAAGTGTGCTCCTTGGAAATAAAGCAGCTTTTGTGTTGACAAGGCAGCAAGTTCTTATCTAAAGAACAAAAGAAGCTAAATGGGGTTGCTTTTCTACCACTGTCAGTGCTAGCACAGATGTGAGCTGCACATAATGGAGCGTGTGGCTTTTTTAAAATAGACTTTAAAAAACTATCTAGGAAATTTTGGGACATATTTAAAGGCCCATCTAAGCATGCTCCAGGTACATATTTGTCCATTACTAAACCACTTTGGCTAAGATATACAGGCTCCTGTAAAATAAAAGCCATTCTTGGAGAATTTTCATTTGAACCTTCCCTGTCCCCGAGATAATACTTCCATCAGCTACCCATTTATTTTTATGTCATCTGCATAAAGACAGGAGCAGGCTATGGTGTTGAAGCTCAATTTTCAATATGAAAAGCTTTAAAGCTGTAATAAATCCCACCAGTCACCGTTCAACTCCCTTCTGTGGGAGGAATCACACGGAGACAAATCCAAATCTTCCACGGCCTCTCCAAATTGCTTTCGAACTATGTCCTTGAGCACCTCCAGTTCTTTATCATTTCCATCAAACCCAATTCCCACTGGGACTGCACCAGCAGTTTATCATCACTCTATAAACCTGTCAAGTGCCTTGGAGACCCCCGGCAACAGCTTTTTTCACTCCAGTGCTTCCTTGGAAACTTTCGTGGTGTGGAAACAAAATCATCCTCGTGCTCAGTGGAAATTAATATCCTTGGAGTGGCTGAATGCAAATGTGGGAGAACAATCTTCCCCCACGGCCCTGCCAGGGTGGCTGGGAAGAACAGCCATCCATCATCTCCTCTTCCAGCCAGCCACGAAGATGAAATCCTACCATGTGCCCCTGCACTGGGAGGCAAAGCTGCCTCCTCTGGAACGCTGCTGTGAGCACTTCCAAAGGGAATCCTGAGTGCTAATCCACAGCCAGCCCCCTTTGCTGGTGTTTGAGATGCAGGGAAACCCTCCCTGTGCTCCTCAAGGGAGGGCCCAAGGTGCCAGGGTCAGATTCACAAGCAGGGCAAACTCCTGTGGGTCTATTCAAGCCCCTGCCCTTTTCAAGGTACACCCTTGGCTCCTTTTCCTGCTGTTTTCTCCAGAAATATTCCTTCTTATTCCCCTCTCAGCACCACAGGCTGATCACTGGGACAATGTTGTGTTCAAGCCAGCGAGCAGAGCCTTTTTTTGGGTTTGGCGAGGGGGCAGCAGCCACATTTTTTTTCCCCTCACACCTGCCCTCCTAAAACTCAGCCAGCCACAGGGAGATAATTTAGTTTATGATCCCAGTTTCTGTGCAGTGAACAGGGTGGAGTTAGAGGATGATGTGCATCACACCCCAGCAATCAGCGGTAGCTCTCAGGGTCAGAGGAGTTCAGCCAGGAGAGGTCACCTGAGGGGTCAGGGGGAAGGTGAGTAATTGGTGACTTGGATGGTTTTCCATGGAACAGCAGCACCAGGTTCCCTGTCTTTCACGTGGCTTTGGTATTTATCCCCTCTATTTTTTCAGAAAAAAAAAGGCATTTGAGGAGATATCACAGAATAAACACAGTCTCTGGTTTTATCAGATTTAGCACCATTTTGGTACGGAAAATTCCTGGGTGCAGAGCAATAGGCTGACAGACATCAACACCATAAAACCCCATAAAACCCCACTAACCCCCACAGGCACACAGCCAGGCTGCTGTGTGTGGTTATGGACATTTCTGCTTGTCCCCACAGTTAAAGCTGAGCTTTCTTTAAGACGCTGCTAGCCCAGGACCAGCCCAGACAGCCCAAGGACAGAGGAGTGACAATCGATGGCTGTGCCACTGCTGCAAGTTGGCTCAGAACGACACTGTCACCTCGTTATGGTGACAAACCACTCCCAGCTGGGCGCACAGCACAGGCCACAGCAAAAACCCCAGCTGACATTCAGTCTGTTCTCTTCGACCTGAACTGCAGAACTTCATCACCCCAGAAATCATCTGAAACACTGCCAGGTGAGGGCAGGAGCCTCCCTGCCGCAGGAAAAGGGGGGAATATGGAGTGCACACATTTTCACACACACAAACGATGGTGGGGTGTGGATTTGTACATTTACAAATGTACAAATCCCCGATCCCTGCCAGCTGGCAGAAATCCCAGTCCTGCTGTGCACAGCAGCTGCACATGGAGGGGAGATGGATCACTGGACACGTGAGGCACTGCTCCACCACCAGCCAGGTTCCACTCAGCCAGAAATCTTACTGATATCTAAAGCCATGCCTAATGTCCAAGTTCATGAATTAGTTCACTTCCTAAATGCAAAACATATTTTGTGTCTAAAAAAGACTAAGATTTTCACCCGCAAAATTATTGCGTAAACTCAGAAAACATTAAAGCATTGCCAAAAAAAACCACCAAAACCCAGAAATCCCAACCAACAAAAAACCCCCTCAATCGCTTTAAATAAACATAACTAAGTCCACTAGTGTGTTTAGGTGCTCTAAAATATAACTTCCTGTACATTTACAGGGCAGGTGACCTGGTTATCAAAAGATGTCTCAAATGATATCTCAGTTTGTCCAGGCTGTACAAAAAAACGCCAGAAGTTCAGGGGAACTGATCCCGTGCGATCAGGTTTTGGAATTGGCAATAAATCTGGGAACTCTGCTGGGATGTGGTGGCAGGATTTAAACCCAAAACCAGCAGGAGAGAATAAACTGAATGGCTCTCTGAGCACCACATTGGACATGTCCTGTGCTGAAGAACAAAGTCACACAAACCTGCAAATCGTGCCCAGAGGGCACAACAGCCTAGAATTTCTAAATCTGTCCTCCCAGACACTTTTCCGACAAATAACACCTCAGATACCTTTTAAGTTCACCATCTCTGCCTCAAGAAAAGCAATTTATTAGAGCTGCCACAGAAAACCTCTCTAATTCACATTTCCTAAAGGTCCAGTACTTTTAAGGCTGATTCAGACGACACCAGGAGGTCCAAACAGCACAAGGCAGCTATGAAAGAATACAGATAATTCCCCAAAACCCGTTAAGGTCAATAATTACACAACATTTTCTTTAACAGGTGGCCAATTGCCAGCAATCCTGCTGAAGGCAAGCAAGAGTTTGTGGCATCACCCTTCGCAGGGGGGAAACATGAGAAGGACAGGAATTTAATTTGCATTGCCTCATCTGCACAATCCTCCCGAGCCGCAGTGGACACAGCTGCCTCTTGCCAAGTAGATAAAGCACTGAGAAAGTTGTGCTGCTTTTTTTTTTTCACTGAGGATCTGAGCTAGAGGAGCAATAATTAGAGTTTCTTTGTCATTCCAGGAGCCAGGACTTCAGGCTGCAAAATTACAGCAGAACCAGTCCTGCTTTGTTGATTTTTATGCAAAAATCCCAGCCTCACCTAGAAACAGGACCAAGTGTGATCCTGCTCACAGAGAATTCTTCCAAGTTAAAACCTTAACGTTTTACCTTTCCCCAAATGAAAACCTTCATGTTTTACCTTGTTCCAAACTAAAGCCCTCATGTTTTACCTCTCTCCAAACTAAAACCTTCATGTTTTACCTTGCCCCAAATGAAAACCTTCATGTTTTACTCTCCCCCAAATTAAAACCTTCCTGTTTTACTTTCCCCCAAGTTAAAACCTTCATGTTTTACCTTGCCCCAAATTAAAACATTCATGTTTTGCCTTCCCTCAGCTCGGGGAAATAGCCAACACTGCCCTAATAATAATGGTTGGCTGCCAGTGGGTCGATGTTTATTAATCCCACTATTTTGCACAGTTCTGCCACTCATTAGACTCAGCCTTGACAAGCTGGGACAAGAATGAACTTTTCAGTGCTACCAAGAGGAGCAATGACGGGACACTGAGGGGAACTGTGGCACTGTGCAGGTGTCCAGGTGACAACCACCACAAGGAATATTACACAGGTGCAAGTTCAGCTTCCTGGGGCATTTTATTGTCACTTCAAGTCAGGGCACTCCCCTGGTGCACCTCAATTCCAACTCTTCATTAACTCCAGTCCAACAGCCAGGACTCTGTGAGCTCCACAAGGAAAAGCTGTGACCCTGATAATTCCCCCCCCAGGAATTCCTGCCCCTTCTCCCATCCTGTGCAAAAAGCCAGCTCTGCTCAGAGGAGGAAATTCTGCCTGGCCTCGGCCCAGCTGAGGAGCTGCTCTTGCCTTGCCAGGTGGAACACCCGGCACAAAGCCCAGCGCTTCCAAGGAATCCAGGAAATCTCCCATCAATATTCAGCACAGATCCCTGCACCACAGCACTCACATTATCTTGTGTGGCACATGCACCGTTCCCATGGCAACCAGCATCCTTCATCCAACTCCATTATTTCGGCTGTTTGAGGCTCTCAGAATCTCTGGTGCCCAAGCCGTGGCTCAGAGCTACTTTGTGCTAATCAGCCTCAAGAACAGAGACAAGAAGAAAAAGAAGAAAATGCAGCAAAGTCTGGGGTTTTTTTGGGTTTTTTTTTCCTAACCTATCAGCAACATGGGAAGGAAGAAGTGGCATGGGAAGTACAGTTCCAGCAGCTAAAGGGGAAGGGACTCTTATGTAACTACCTTCATTAGGCGAGACTAACGTGCTGCAAATCCACTCCAGCCTTTTAATTCCACAAATTGAACAGCCTGCTCAGGCAGTTTTTTCACCAGGAACGGCTTTGGAATAGGCGTTAGGAAATAAAGATCTCCCCACCCATCTATTGTAACAGCAATGCCTCTATAATTGATATCACACTGGTCTTTATTTTGAAACAGGGCTCAGCTTGTAAGCACCAGCACCATGTTCCAGGAAAATAATTTGATTTTGACCTTTTCATGATGTCTGCTATTAAAGTTTTAAAGGGCTATTATAAAAATCTATAATCTTTATAGTATAATCTGTATTTGCTTGATATAAACTATCCCTAGACACCTTAAGCAAGCTCCATCAATAACATAATTTCTTTTTTTTTTTTTCTCTTTTTGGCATTTAAGCATTTCCACATCAAAGCATTACAGAAACCTCATTATGCTTAATACAAAGTTTCTCTTAGTCACCAACCAGGGAATTTCAGGCAGAAAATAAATAACCTCAATTATTAAAGCGACCCTTGACAAATCATCAATAAGTTGCCAGCCCAAGGTTCATCCCTGGGAAATACACACGGGTCAGTAGGAACACACACAAATGCTTTGAAGTTGGAGGGTTTGAAACAGTTGGAGGGCTAAAAAAGAGCTGTTGAAATAAATAAATGAGGCACTATGCCAGCAAATGTCCTTACAAGTGACAAAGGAGACTGACAGGCTGCTGAATTAAGCTGAGCTTAAACGTGCTCAGCACCTGTTGGGAAGAGCAGGAATTCTCTGAGTGTGCTGAGCAGCATCTCTGACAGCCGCATTCCCTGTCAGGACAGCTCTGGGGTCTTCTGGAGGTGAGCAAGGTCAAAGCCAAGCTCAGTCATCCCCGCTGGGAGCAGGGAGAAGGAGGGAAGCACCTGTGCCCCTCTCACCAGCCCCATCCCTCCCCAGAGCACCCAGTGAGCACCAAAGCCCAATTTCCTGCCTTCCCACGGATTCAAACAGTGCAGGGACAGGGCTGGCTGAGCTGGAAGCCATCCTCCTTCCCTCTCTAGCCCCAAAAGCAAACATTCCACCCCCAGCAGGGCCCAGGAGGGGTCCTGGCAGGTCTTGCTCTTCCAGGCTGATACCACGCTCCAAACACAATTTTCAAGCAGAAGCGATAAACACTGAAAACTTCTCCAGAAAAAAAGCCCCCCCCCCCAAAAAAAAAAAAACAAACCCAAAAAAACAACCCCACAAGCCTTTTTCCACTGGCTGGTGAATGTGTCAAGCACTGAGGGAAAGCACAACACGAGTGGTTTGCAGCTGCTGCCAGGGGTTGTGTCTGGGTGCAGGGCACAACCTCAGAGCCTGCTGGTGGCCCTGCAGCCAGGCTGCCCCACCGCCCGCCCGGCCCCAGGGCTGTGCTGCCTGTCCGGCTGGCTGAGCTCAGCTCGGGACAGCGAACAGAGCCGTCATCCCCATGCCAGGGTGGAGCTGCCATCAGATTTCTGTGGTTTTACACTGGAGCTGCTCTTCAGCCCTGGGACAGGTTTGGAATTTTGCTCATGTTCGGCAGCCAGCGAAATCAATGGAATGAAATTTGGGCCATTTGTGCCATTTAAGCCCACAGAGAAGCTTAACATATTTAATCATACAGCTCCCTTCCGTGAAATAATTTGCCAGAGGAAAAGGCATGGAATTTTCCATCCACACTTTCCCTTTTGGAATGTGCATCACAAGCGTGCACGGCTCCATTTTTCCTGCTCGTGTTGGAGAAACTCTGTTGATGACCCAGGAATGCTTAAACCGCTCTTTTTGCTTGAACTGCACCCTTTTTGTGTGCTCCAACCCAGGGAGGTCTGGTCACTTCCAGGCTCTTTGTCAGCCTCCTGTACAAGATCAGCAAGGGATGCTAAAATAGGAATAAAGTGGGAATAAAATGGGAATAAAATGGGATTGGGAGGTGAAGGAAGCAGCCCGTGCAGCTGAGGAAGATGACATTGTGTTACCCTGAAGCCCATCTGCTGAGCCAGAGAGGATCTAGCACACAAGAGCAGCAGGATCCTTGAGGAATGAGATCTTTTTTCAGAGATGTTCAAACCCCGTTCAAATAATCCCAGTTAATTTCAATTTCGGAAGGTTAGATAGTCCTCAGAATTTTCTCTAATTGCATATTCCTCAGAATAGACTCCTCTGGTTGCTCTGTAATCAAATCATAATTAAAGCATCTGTGTCGTTTTATCCATCCCTTCCTGCTATTTGTAGCATTTACAGAAGGCAACAAAGATGCAGAATGCAAAATTTCCAGCAGCCAGGCTGGGCTGCAGCAGTGCAATAATGGGGATTTGTGCTGCTCTGACTGTCTGAGTGTCTCCTTAGGCTTCTGCTGGCCTTTAAAAAACAGCTGAGGAGGAGAAGAACACCAAACAGTGCCCCCCTTGTTGTGGCCACCACTGGAGGCTGGGTTTTATTCCTGGGATCCTTGTTTCAATCAGCTGCCTCCTTCCATCCCAGCTCCTCTGGGCAAACAGGCCTGGGGGGAGGCAGAGGGGGGCTGGAATTTAGGGAGGGGTTAAATGCCAATATCACCTTGGCAGAAGAGAGGATCTTCTCTTTGGGCACCTTGGCGGTTGGCAGAGAAGTCTCCACTCATCCAGGGAAAAAAAAAAAAAGGAGTCTCCAGATGAGTCTCCACTTCTTTCCAGCCAGGAAAAGAAAAAACCCAAACTCAGGCAACCAACAGCAAAGTGATTCCCTGAGCTTTAGCACAGAACTCAGAGTAACTAATTGGATTATTGCTGGTGCCCTTTGCCTTCCAGAGTGCCTTAGAAGTCATATTTCAGGTGAAAAGTGTCCCCATAAACTTCACCCACTGCTGGGAAGTGGTGAAAACACTCAGTAAACCTCTCTGGGAAAAGAGTTTGCAGTTTGAGTTTTGTCTGCTTTACTTCAGAAGGACAGGGAGAAAAAAAATTCCTAATTTCTTGCACAAGTGGGGTTCAGGATCAGATCGGGATAATTTCCTTAGGAATTTTAGTTTGTATTGAAAGGAATACATTGATTGGTAAATGAAAGCATCTGTTTTTCAAAAGAAAATTTTCTGCTGTATTTAGGCACCCGTGACACAGCTTTGTCTCCCATCCTAGATTTTAGTCTCTTACACAATTTTGTAATGCTACAGAATGCACCTCAGCTGTGCAGGCATCACTTGATAAACTCCTGAATACAACTGGTATAAAAAGTGCTGAGTTTTCACTGCACGTTTTTCATTGTGACATCACTCTAATGAAACATTGAAGTAATTGTTATTTTGCACAGAAAAGATTCCATTTACACAGAGGTTACTCCAAGCACTTCAGACTAAAATCAGCACTGAGTTTGCTCTCAGCATCACTTTCCTTCCAAAATATAACTCATAGATAAAGATCAAAACTGGAATAAAATCAAAATCTTCTAGCTTAACTATTCACTGTAGGAATCATTTTCAAATAACTTCTATTTTTGGACAACGAATCCTTTCAGAACCAACTTTGAGTGGAAAAGAATTTTTGGGAAAATTGACACCTCAGGTTGCTTAATTTAAGTCTTAAATAGAATTTTCATAGCTTTTGGATAATGTTAGCTACAATATCTGGGATGATTCTATTCATTTCAGGGGGTGTTTTATTTCATTGGGATTGGTGCTGATCACTGGGATTGCTGCAGATCTTTGGGATTGCTGCAGATCACTGGGATGGGATTGCTACAAATCACTGGGATTATAAATTATTTTACTTCCCAGTTATACGGAACAGATCCCGTCCATGTTCTGTCAGGTTTTTCTCCCTCAGTAAAGAAGATCCAGCTGTAGATCAATTCATTTATCCCACTACACATTTCAAATCTCCAACTGCAAGCCTTGCCCTTCTAAAAGGCTCACACAAGTGGTCTGTGAAGCTGATACAGACCTCATTTTCCCCTTGAAGATCTACACTGAAAAAGCAGGAAAGTAAATCCAAGAATCCAGTCGGTGTCTCGTTCCGTCCTCACGCAGAGCTGAGGATGGGAGCAGAAGCTGGGGCTGAAACACTGCCTCTCCTTCCCCTGACAGCCACACGACTGGAAGCAGGGGGGCAAAACATCCCGATCAGGTTCTGAAGCGGACTGATAGTGGTTTTAAAACCTAAGAATTGAATTTCTCATTGCTGTTGCCACAAGCAGAGGCTCAGCTGCCTGGTCTGAGCTGTGCTGAGGCTCTGCACCAGCTGAGCCCGCGTTTGTGTGTGTGAGCTCTGTCCTGGTGTGAGCGCTGTCCTGATGTGAGCCCTGTCCCTCTCTGTCACCTGCTCACAGAGGTCAGGGATGCTGCAGCATCACCCCTGCCCTGCCAGCTCTGAGGTGCTGCGTTTTATGTAACCAAATGTGTCACCACGTCCCAAGCACGACCATGCAAATGTCACAGCTGACCCTCTAACGTGCACTTGGAAGGCACAGATTTATGGCCAAGTCCAAACTCATTTCTCGTCTCCAGTGTTCAAGGCAGGCAGGAGTTAGAAGGAATCATGGTAAGTAGAAAATCCTAAGATAACTTGAAAAGAAATTGTCACCAAGGATTCTCTTCAGAGATAATATTTTTTTTCCAAATCACTTGTTCGTAGTTGAGTCATCCCAGAAAGGATCTAAAGCTTGTGGAAATTTGTCACTGCGTGTAGTACGAGGAGTGCAGAACTCTTACAGATTATTTAGAAATTTTCCTTTTGCATCTGGAGCTTGGATTGCACTTACAGGGTGAATAGATTCAAACACACAGCCAAAAACATCCTCCCCCACCACCTTCCCACTCGTTCCCACTCCTCATGTTCAATTACTACTCTGTTAGTCTTAATAGTGCCATCAACACTGCAGTTCTGGAGCAGGAATAAAATCAGCAATCAGTGCCTTCAGTAAATATATTAACACCAACTCATCCACGCTAACAAATCATTGTTTACTTCTGAAATATGTTTTAGCAACCCACGATATTTATCAAGCAAACGAGACTGGTCTGTGCAGCCTCTGAATGTTCTGAGATGGGCCCAGCTTTTCGCTTTGCCAAACAGAACCACACATTCCACAAAGCAAATGGAAATTGCTTCGTTTCTCCCTTTTCCACGTGTGAAGCAGGAAGGTTTGCACACCTAAAATATGCCCTGCCCTGTCTGGAGTCTTTCAAACTTGCTGTCTGTGGAGAAATTCAGGATCACAAAGCTGCTGTGGAGGAAAACACCTAAAATTCACGCGGACCATGCTCAAATGGACACGCACAATAAAAACCAACTGTAAAACCCAGCAGTCCCTGCCGATCATCAGCAAATGACACCAGTTTTTGCCTTTAACCTCAGAAGAAAGCAAACCCATCAATTCTGAACATATTCCACTCACTTTAAGGGTTTAAAACACTCTTGCAAGGAGTTCCCTGCGATGGCAGCGTTGCTATTAAAATCCTTCAAACTTCCCAATTATGTTGCCTAATTAGAAAGATAAATAAATGTTGAGCTGTCTTCAGTACCATTCAATACCATTCTTAACGTGGCAATTCCTGACAGATTTCATGCATTTACCATTAGAGCTGCAATTTATTTTGGCAGCTGGAACTGCTCCTGTTTTCTCCGTGCCCCCTGCAGCACCTCCAGCATTCAGACTCACACACACTGAGTGACTTGATCCTCTTTGAAACCCGAGCTACTCTCGCACCTGCACGCGGATTTAATCAGTCCGAGTTTTAAATCCCTGCCCGCCATATCCAGAACTCCACATTTGAAACACAAACTGCCAAGTTCCTCAGCTTTTGAAAAGACCAGGAGCGGCCACTGTCCCTTTAATGTTCCACCTCGTCTCCAAAAGAAACGTCTTTTTACTAGAGCTCAGTGTGATTCATTGGAATTTGCCAGGCAGGTCAGGAAATCCCCTGAAGCAGAGGAAGAATATTAAAGAGATGGGACATGTATATCAAATCTCATTACTGTTCTCTTCTCAGAGTCAATCAGGTGAAAGGATGTGATGATGTCATTATGACATCATTGACTTTGGGATTAGCAATTCAGAGCTACTTAGCAACCGAAGCCGTCCAATACAGAAGTGAGAGATCCAGTGGAAGATGTTATCATCTGACCCACTTACTGCAAGATAAATATTTGTCAATCCTGGATTCCAGACTTTAGGAGGGATGCAAAAACTTACGAACAGCCTTGTTTGAAGTGCAGAATATTTGAAATAAAACGTCCCCTCTGAACCTTTTCCATTCATATCCAAGCGTATTCTTTACCCCATAACAGTTCATATCCATGTATCCCTCTCAGTCATCTTCTTCCTCACCTTCCCATAAACGCAAACCCTAAAAATTCACAAAGAAAAACCTCCTGCGAAATAGACTTTATTATTCTAAGGACTACAGGCTCGATCAGAAACTCAAACCTCGGATAGTCGAGGGAGACTAATATAATTGCATCAAAATGCAAGCTTAGAAAGCATGCTTATTTCATTAAAGTAAGCTGAAAATATCCAGTTGATGAGCTCCGGTATCCGTCAGAAATTCCAACCAACCAAAAAAAAAAAAAAAAAAAAAGACAAAGCTTTGTGCATGAAAAAAGAATTGGTCACGCTACTTCTGTGGCTATTTCTGGGACCTGAAAGGGTTTGATGCCCGGAATCTATGGCTGACCTGATTTTCTTTAAAGTTCACTCGTCTCCGTTGAAAATACAGTTTTAAACGA
Organism: Chamaea fasciata; assembly: GCF_029207755.1. NCBI lineage: Eukaryota > Metazoa > Chordata > Aves > Passeriformes > Sylviidae > Chamaea > Chamaea fasciata. The sequence continues at coordinate 4,760,807 of NW_027094098.1, forward strand.
GTTCTAAAGCAACCGAGCGGAGCTCTCAGATGCACTGAAATTCTAACTAAAGCTTTAAATCCATTACCAACAATCCAGAAACGGAGCACTGGGGCTGACACTTCGTGTTCCCGCAGCCGCGCTCCGCCACGGGCGAGCGGTGCACCGGGACGCGTTTGAGGAGCAAACGAAAAAAAATAAACCACTCCGCCTTCTGCAAAGAACTTTTATTATCGGGGCGAGGCCGCTCGGGCTTTCCACGGCTCCGAGATCCCCGAGCTGCCGGGGGCGTCCGCGGAGCCCCGGACCCCGCACCGCCGGCTCTGCCGCCCAGCACGGAGCGCACGGGGGCCGGCGGAGGCTCCGCGGAGCCCGGCGCGGCTGCCCGAGGCCCCCGAGCACCGGCTCAGCGCCTCCCCGAGCTCCCACAGCCGGCAACAGGCGGCCGCTCCCGGCCATCGCCTCCGCCGCCGCTCCGGCCGCTCCGCGGGGAGCGATGCTCCGAGGAGACGCCGGCTCAGCCTCCGTCCCCCGGGGGCCGCCGCGTCCTCCTCTGCGCCCCGGGAGCATTCCTGAGCATCCCCGCATGCCTGGACATCCCCGCATCCCCGGGCACCCCTGAGCATCCCCGCATCCCGCAGCATTCCTGCATCCCGCAGCATCCCGGGCGCGCAGGGCGCGTTTCCCCCGCGGGGCTCGGGGACGGGCAGGACTCCGCGGTCAAAGGCGCACAGCCTTACCTGCCGCCGCGGTCGAGGAGGAGGAGGAAGAAGAGAAGCTGGAGGTGCCGCTGCCGCCGCAGCCGCCCGTCCCGAGCCACCGGCGCTGCCCTCCCCAAGCGATATTAATGTTCATTTAAAGCTCGGCGCCCGCCGCTCCGCCGCGCCCTCCCCGCACGGCAGCGCCCGCTCGGGCTGGGGGCCGGGCCCGCACCGCCCCCGCCCGCCCCCGGACCGCCCCTCGGGACCGCCGGGTCCCCTCGGGGCCGGCAGACCCCCCTCGGGACTGCCGGGTCCCCTCGGGGTTGGCAGATCCCCCTCGGGACCGCCGGGTCCCCTCGGGGGTGGCAGACCCCCCTCGGGACCGCCGGGTCCCCTCGGGGGTGGCAGATGCTCCTTGGGGCTGATGGATCCCCTTTGGGGCCGGCAGATCCCCCGCAGGGCTGATGGATCCTTTCGGGGCTGGTGGGTCCCCTTGGGGCTGGCAAATCCCCTTGGTGACCCGCAGGTCCCCTCGGGGCCGTTGTCACAGGGCCAGGTGACACCTGTGACCAGCTCACCCCTTTCCCCTCATCCTCCTCCGGGCAGGATCAAGGATCCTGCCGGGCAGACCCAAACCAGGGATGTGTTGCCCTCAGCTGGTTCTGCCCTGGCCCCAGTGGACCAAAGTTGACCAGAGAGGTTGAGAACAGCAAGTCTGGAGAGCTGCTGGAGGCTGGGAGCTCTCTGGCCAGGTCTGGGTCACGAGTGTGGAATTTATTTCAAGCAGGAACGCTTGGAACTGTGTTTTGAACGCGTGGAGACACAGATGTGTTCCCAAGCATCCTCAAAAATGTGGCCCAGAACGGTATTGTTTCTGGGGTCCTGCCCAGTTTGGTGGTCCCTCAGTAAGATCAAAGCCAGACAGGGACAGGTGGGGTCACCTGAGCCAGCCCAGGGACAAGCCGAGGCCAGGCAGCCAGGGAAGGTGAGGAGCAGGGAGAGGAAACATGGACCTGAGCAGGAGTGTCCCAGGCAGGGACAGCAGGCCCTGGGGAACTCCCGCTGGAGGGTGCTGCCTGATGGTTCCTCTTGCAGCAGGATTAAAGGTGCCACCACAGTGATGGATTCTGTCTTGTCTTGTGCTGTGCCTCACGGCATGAAAACCCAGCTTAGAAGGTGAACACTCACAAATTTTGTCTAAAACTGCACCAAGCTGGTAACAGAACCAGCCGCATGAACTACACTGTCCAACATTTGTTGAGTGAAGAGGGTCTGGCCTCCTCCTTTCCATCCCAACAGGCCTGAAAGAGGTTTTGAATATTATTTACCCCACAAACCCATCACGAACCCATCCCAGATATTTATTTTCTCTATGTCTCCATTGTTCAGCGTGCATTTAAGGATGATACATGAACCAATGTTTAACATGTGATAACCACACAGCAACAGGAACATAAACACTGGTGTTTATTAGGACAGACAGATCAGGAGGCTACATCCCATAAAAATGGGCTAATTACCATTTCCAAACCCAGCTAATTGTGCTCAAAATCTTCAATGACTTGCTCACAAGTTTTAATGGAGAAAACACGTCAGCAGAGTTTAACTTTGTTGCCCATTAATTACAAGGAGTATTTATGCTGAGAATAATAATTGGATTGCCCTGTAATCCACCATAATAATCAGGAATTTTCTTTGCCCACGTGGCTTGAAAAGGTAATAGCTAAAATGGTATTTGAGCTGATTTTTATAGCAGCAATGAGCAACTCCCATCATTACCTCAGGGTTATAGATTTTGCTACTGATTAGCACTTGATTAGTCCTTGTCTTCACAGTGACATTGCCTTTGCATTTTGGTTAAGGATTGGTGCTGATTGACTCAGCTTTTTAGAAACACAGGATATATTCGGTTGTTCAGAGCTGCCCTCAGAGCAGCACAGTCGGACTCTGCATTTTCCCTTGATGGATCTGGAGCAGCAGAGGTGCCTTTCTCTGGGCCTGGCCATGCCATGAGCTCTGGTGACACTGCAGTGGGGCTGGCTGTCTTCTGCCTCGGTGACAATTTCCTGGAAAAAGGTCAAACCTACTTGACCGAGGCACTGGCAGCCACTGGTGAGGTCGCTTCTCATGGTTTTGATGCAGTGTTTGAGCCTAGATGTATTTAGACTGGAAAGCTCCAGCTCTGCAGAATGAATTGACATTAAGGGAATCAAGTCTGTGAGGGAATTAAGGAAATAAATTACATTAACAGCCACCAAAGTGCAGAACAAACCCCCCAAACCATAACTGTGGGTCCCAAATTTTCCTGGCCAGTTCTGACCTGCATTTCAGCCCTGCACCTGTAGTAAGACAGTAGACTTCAAGATCACCTGAATTCATTTTGGTCTGGTCCATGAGAGGTTTGAAAATCTAAAATAATCCTGTCGTTGTGATACTTGGAGAACAAGTCTTAGGAGAAGGAGCTGAGGGAGCTGGTTTAGCCTGGTGAAAAGGAGGGCCAGGGGAGATCTTACACTTTCTCCAACTTCCTGAACACAGTCAGATGGAAGTCAGTCCTTTTTCCCAAGTAACAAGAGGACACAGTCCCAAGTCATGCCAGGGAGGAATTTGGAAAGGAAGAAGCCTGTGCTGAGTTTTGGAGGCAGTGCCATAATCTCTCTGTCAGCCTGACCTGTGAGGAGAGCTGTGACACGGTCCGGTGGAAAGATCTGTTTGAAACTGAGAAAGATCTGCAGCTCTTCCATTCTAACTCAGAGATATGGGGGCTTGGAAAGCCCAGAGAAGTGTTCAAGCTCCCTTTAAACAAAAGTCATGGCATGGATTTCAGCACAGGCTGGTGCTGCGCTTGGTACCTACATGTGGAACCCTGCCTGTCCCCTAATATCCTGATTTGAATTGCTTTGTGTGCTGCTGGGTTCTTTAAAAATACCTAAAAAGAAAGATATCTGTCTCCTGTTGCAAGCAGCTCCTGTGAGGGAAGAAAACACCGGTTTCCCCCGAGTTTCCCCCAGATTATTTATAAATGTGCCAGGCTTCTCCTGCTGTGTTGGCAAGCTGGTGACTCAGAAGCAGAAAACTCCGGGAATCTGTTGGATATGGAGGCACCCTGGCTCCTGTGGGGTGGGACTGGGTGCTGGCGCCCCTCAGGGACATTTTTGGGGTGGCATTGGCCTGGCTGCAGGTGCTGATGAGAGAGGGAGAAGTCTGGAGCATCCCACTGTCAGCTCAGTGAAAATCCCTCAGATTCCATGTGGGACAGGGCTGTTCAGGGGAGCAGGAATTCAGTGTCACCTGGACAGGCTTGGCAGGAAACGTCACCCAGGCGCTGTCCAGCAATCTGAGGTAATATTGAGGGTTTGAGGGCTGAAACCCTACACATCTTCCCAGTTGAAAAATTACTGGGAACTGGAAGTTGTTGGAACCCTGGAGGATGAGAACTTCAGCCTTTCTGTGCTGACAGGCACTGACCCCCAGGCAAACACTGCATTTGACCTGAGGCCGTGGAAAAGGCTCCCAAAATTGAGTGACAGCGCTGGGATTGTGGGTGTGGAGTTTGAATACAAGTGTGTGACAGCACAGGGTGAAAAACTTAGAGTTTAAGGGTTTAGTATATAGTAATATATATAGAACAATATGGAGGATTTATGGTGTTGGCTAAGTTCTTCTTCTTTCACCTTTTTCTTCAAGGGTTTGGGTGGTTTGTTTCTAATTGGGTGGAAAAGTTCCCCACTGCAGACCTTAGGTGGTCAGTTATTGGGTTAAAAGTATAAATGATGGAGGTGTCATCTCGTTATTGGGTAATTAGCACTTGAAAGACCATGGGATGAGTTAGAGCCATTTTCTACCTTGTTGGCTGGAACTCACAACTCGTGAGATTGTACTTTGGATTAGAATTAATAAACACCAACTGAGGCCGAACATGAGAAAACTGCATCTCCTGTGCTTTAATCTCAGTCCTAACAGAAGAAAAGAAGATAAAAACCCGACAGGAAGCTGCTCCCTGCAGGCCTGAAGGAAGAGAGCAGTGGCTCTGACAAGCACAAAGCACCTCAGCACTGGTTCTGGCAGGTCTAAACTTAAACTGAACCATACAGAAACCAGCATCAACAGAATACTGAAATATAACTTAACTTAGACCTAAATATAGTAAATGACTCCAGTGAAAATCCACTTCTATTTTATTCCCCATTGTGACAGTAAGTGTGTTCCCCAGACTATTGTCTCTGTGTTTGCAGCAGTTTTAATGCTGCCGAACCCCCCCAGCTCCAGTGCTGTGCTTGTGATGCTGTTCTAGGCGGCACAGAAACAGACTGGTGCTTTGATCATTCCATTTGTCAGCTGCTGAAACAATTCCAGAGTGTCATCTCTTATCCCAAAAGGTAGCTGTTTTTTTCCTGCCAAAAGGAAAACACGTCCTTGTGGTCAGTGGTGGCTGTTTCTTGGTTTTGCTTTCTGTTGTTTTGATTTTTGCTGCTTTTGATGTCTGGAGATCAGACAGGAATTTACTCAGAGCAGATAAAGATCACACCCTGAATAATGGACCAGATTCAAGCAGCAACCATTAGCCTTTGCTGCTGATAATTTGCTAAATTGTCAAGGCTTGTGGTCATTGTGGGCTGCAAGTCCTCAGATGTGAGCTCAGTGAGATCATGGCTAGCCAGGACTTGGATAAGGGATGTCACCCCACAGGTGTGACACTGCTGTGACACCGCTGGCTGAGCAGAGAGGTGCTGGTAGGGAAGGCTGGAAGGGGATCCAGTGAATCCCAAGGTCCTGGTCAGTATTTCCCATGCAAGGCCCTGTACATGCCATCTGTGCAGCATTCCAACTCACACAGTTCCCATCTGAGAAATAATTGCCAAATATTCCCCTTGAACTTTCCAGAGAGTCTTTATCCCACGGCCCGCTCCTTGCACAGGGAGGTGTGCTCAGGAGAACAGCACCAAGCTTTCCAATTTTCCTCCTTCAGGGGCATTCTCCTTCAGGTGCAGACTTCTGTCCTGGAAGGGCTGCCCTGCAGGGGTTAAAGAACACCCACCTCCATTTGATCTTGAAATTAAGCACAGCATTCGGCCAACTTCTTATCAAGAGCTCTCGGAGCCTTTGGGATGAAATACGCTATTATGATTGTAATTTGCTGGTAATTATCTGTGGATTAAAGCCAGCAGGAATGTGTGTCACCATCCACAGCTCCCTGTTCACAGGGTCAGGCAGCAATGAGATCTTTCCGCTGCTTTGGGACAGGTGGGTTTGGTGTGGAGGTTTTTCAGTTGTTACAATTGAATTGGTGCTCTGTGGGCCTGATATTTCTGGGTCTGAGAGATCTGAGCCTGCTAGCAGCTGCTGACTTTTTCCCAAGGAAAAATTTCTCAAGAAAGTTTCTTCTCAAAACAGTCTTGGCAATCAACTCTCCTTTCTCAGAACAATCTTTCTCCAGGTGGTGTTTTGCTGTTTCTCTGGTTTAACCAGTGGGGTTAGAGAGGTGTCGCTGCTATTCGCCAATCACGTTAAGTCTGTATCAGAACACCTGATAAAAGGTAGTAAGAATTAGACAATAAAAGCCTTTTCTCTATGCTCTTTGCCCCCTGAAATATTTGGACTCTCTCATCTTTCTTTCGTGTCCTACAACAACAGTGCTCCTCATCCCTCGTGTGAAGGTTTCTTGCCATCACCTCACCTGTTAGGGCTGGGATAGAGCAGGAACTGGAGCTGCTGAGGTGGGGATGCAGAAAGGGACCCAGCCAGAGGGAGTAACACGGAAAGAACTGAGCTGTTCTCTAGAACTGGTTGCCCAAACTTCTGTGGAGATCTCTGTAGTTACCATCTCCACCAGCAGCACCCTCTGTGCTTGTTGTGGCTCTGGGAAGACCAAAGGATCCAAAGTACCCCAAACTCAGTGGGAGAAAGTTTTCTTGTTGACTTTGACAATGGTCTTTGGAGCAGGTCCCTGGTGATGAGTGCTCTGGAGCCCAGCCACGGTGGCTCTGTTAGAGCTCTGATTTGGCCTCGACAGATGATGAGAAATAATCTAATGCTTATTACGGCGCTTATTTCTGCATTTCTATAGCATTAAAAGGCATTCATAAGGCTTTGTCTTTATTTTTACATCTCAAAGAAAGAAAGTTGGCTTGGATTGTGTTTTAAAAAATAACTTACATCTGTCTTGGCTCCGCAGAGCAGTTATTGGGCTCTGCTAACATCTGGAAGGGATATAAAACTTGCACACAAGGAGAGGGACTAAGTATAGCAGGGACAAAAGACTTGAACCTCTCATCAGAGCGTTGAGCCAAGGGAGAGAAGGGACTAAAGAGGCCTTGTGTGACTGAGGAAGTGGCAAAAGCCAGCTCCAGCAGGGACAATGGCTGCGAGAGCAGCTGCCAAGGCCAGCCTTTCCTGTTGGCCAAAAAAAGTTTTCAAAATTTCCTCCTCCAACACACTCTCCTTCAAAGCAGCCCCTTGCCTTCAGACTGGTTCTACACTTTCTTGATGTGCCGAGGAGATTTATTTTTCAAATGCAGTTAACATTATTTTCATCCTGCAAATCATGTCGGATTAGTTTGGGACAAGCTGTGTTCGAATTTTTTTTTTCCTCCTCCTGCCAGAACAGTGTGTTGGGCACTTTTTGGAAGCCAGGGGACCTTGCTGTCTAGGAAGATGTCATACAAAAGTGGCCACAGCCACATGTCCCAGGGCCCCAGTGACACACAAATTCTGGGGAGAAAAAAAAAATCTTTAAAAAAATCTATAAAATTTGTTTCTAGCAGGAATGTAGAAAATCTTCATGGGCACAGTACAGGGAGAACTCAAAGTCCTCAAAGCCCTCAAAGCCATAGGAAGGAGAGGACAAAGGGGGTTTTTTTCTTTTACCTTTAAATTTCTTCTTAGGTTATTAGTGAACATCACAAAGGGATCAGTGAGACTTCAGACCTTCCTCCACACAAAACACATAATTTGAAATATACAAATAATATTTCAAATATTTCAAACCCTCCTGATTGCAGGGTGCTTGTGCCAGGATTTGGGCTTGTGCAGACTCTTCTTTATACTTTTTTTTCCCCAAAAAATCTTTCAGAACCGACAGTTTCAGACCCTGAGAACTGGAGAGACCCAAAGGGCTTTGTGCTCAATCCACTGATCATTGTCCTCTGAGGGTTTATTGGATCTCATCTGTGGGAAATAGGCTCGGGAATGCACCGAGTCAATTGAGTGAGTTCTTTTGGACCACTTCATTGAATCCCATCAGCATTTCCTCCTGGTTGTGCAACTGATAGCAAGCTGTGTTCAGACAGTGTGATTTGCTGAGGAGAAATATCAACTTTGTGTATATATATATATATATGTATTTTTTGGTGTGAATGAGGTTTGCTCTCCTGGTGTGAATGAGTTTTGCTCTCTTGCTCACACAGAGGGGAAATAAAGCATTAAAACCCTGCAAGGATGGCTGTAGAAGCACTAGATCCCTCCTCCACCTGCTCTTGAACAGGCTTAAGGCTGCAAGAATCAACATTTTATTCCCTTTGTCCAGGACCTTGGAAGCAAACCTCCCCTCATTCCCGTAACACTTCTCTACATCCAAGTTTATGGAGATGAAGGTGGTGTTTGTTCATGACTGACAAATCTGCCTCCAGATTGCACACCTTGAGGAGCTGGATATCAACACATTAAAAAAAAAAAAAAAGGAATTGAGTTCTCCTCTCAAAGCATCAATGCATTTTATTTTTTTTTAAGGTACAGTAAGGCAGGTGATGCAAAGGATTATAAAGTTTAGATATCAGAGTTTCTGTTGGAAGGAGTATCCCCAAGTACATACCTAAGCGCAGGGACTGATCTTCTGAGACAGGGCGATTTCTAGGGATTAAATCTAAGGGACTGTGGCACTGTTTGGGGCAGCTGTGTGAATAATGAGAAGGAGCCTTTCTGCCACCTCATTCTAGAGCAGATCTCTAGAAAGTGCCAGAGAACTGAAACCGGGACAATAAATGGATCCTCAGTGAGGTCAGTGTTACTCAGCCACACAAAACTTGGATCCTTCCCTACAAAGAGTTGAGGTAATGTCATCCCCCACTCATCTCCTAAACGAGCTCCCAACTTAAAATAATCACTCACATCACAAATCTTTAACAGCTCTTGTAAAGAATCTCTGCCAATCTCTTTTTCCCCAGAGCCCACAGGAGCTGTGCTGGGTGAACTTGTTGATGGGCAGAACTGAGTAACACTCAAAGCAATGCTGGACACTCAGAGGAATGCTAAAAATGCTAAAAATACCCTCAGTTACCAACCAAACACACCCATATATCTCTTTGGACAGAGATTAAAAACCATCAGAGATTTAATTCAGGCCTTGCCTTGGAATTAGCAGGACAAACCCTTCCCCAGTGGAAGTTCTGCCATCATCTTGTAGTGATTGGATACCCTCATCCACGTGTCAGCATTAATATCAGTCCAAAAATACTAAAATATTGACAATGACTTTGTGTGCAGAGCCCTTTAACAGACTTATTGCCATTTCAGGAGCCTGCCAGCGTTTTGTGTTTTCTGCAGGCTCTGTGACTGCACTCAGTGGTGTGTTTGCAATGTCTGTTCAGGATAGTTAGGCAAATTCATTAGTTCTAGCTCAGCAGTGCAATATTTCCAATATTCGGATGTTTCTTTTTATTGCTCCTTCTCTAGAGTCGTTTTTCCTCCAGTAGGATGAGCAAACAACTTTTAAATTCACCTGCAGGCTCTGGATTGCCAGCAGCCCCCTGTTCCAATGGTGCTGAGCTCTAAAGTTTGGCAGAAAATCACCTCTGTGCCGTGGGGTTTGTGTCTGAATTGATTTGGCTTTTCCCCCCAAGGCAATAAACACCAGAAACTCCAATAACAATAAACTCCAGTTCCCTGGGAGCCTGTGGCCACTAAAATGCTGGCAGCAGTGCCCTGGGAGCTGCTGTGCTGAAGAAAAAGCCAAAGCAGGTCCTGGCGCTGAGGTAAAAGTGGGTTTTGTTCTTCCTTTCACAAGAAGGAGAACATTAGGCCCCGACAATTCTGGTTTTATTCCGCCCCATTCTGCCTGCCCCGGGTTTTCCCTGAAGCTCTGATTGCTCCCCATGTCGTGTTTTTGGCTGAGGCAGAGTTAATTTTCCTCACAGCTCCTGGTGTGAGGCTCATTTCTGGACTTGTGGCCAAATTTTGACAACACGGGGATGTTCAATCACTGGTGAACAGCACTTTTATATTTACACATCAAGGCTGCCTCTCCTGAGCCCACCAGGAGGGAAACTGGGGCTGCAGGAGGAATTGGGAGGGTGCAGAGCCAGGACAGCTGATCCCAGTTGTCCAGAGGGATATTCCATGTCCTGGAGCATCATGGTCAGCAAGGAAAGCCAGAGAAAAGGAGGAAATGGAGTGGGAAATGTTCAGAGCTGTGGTGTTTCTCTCCGCAATGAAAACTGTGCATGATGGAGTTCTGCTTTGCTGGGAACGGCCAAACATCTGGGATACAGGGAATGAACTCCTTGCTCTGCTGCTTTGTGCACTCAGCTGCTGTTTCCCCTCTGAAACCATCTTTATCTCAACCTTTTTCTCACTTTGATCCCAGTCTGCAGGGTGGGAATGCCACAGGAAAAGCCACAGCTCCAAGTGAGGACTGGGTGGATCCATTTTAGCATTTTTGGGCTACCTAAAAACAGAGGCCAGACAGAATTAAGGCAATAAAAAGCTGTTCTGTTTATTGAAGGGCCTTCAGGTACATTCAGGGCAGACAAAGCCCCCCAGGAGCTACACCCCAAAATGGACAACAGGTCACGGGTTCTCACACTTTGATCAGTTTGGTCCATTTGCACATTGGGGGTTAATCCTCCAGTTCCAGCTTCAGGTAATGAAGTCGTTCACCCCAAGTTTGCTGCCCCCAACTCACTTTTGTTTCCATCTCTGGGGCCTGAGGCAGTGAGGTGTTCTTGACTGCCAGGCCTGGAGAGGAATTGTTGTGTCTGCCCAAAATGGGGAAGCAGCAGCTCCCACTGTGTGTGGAGTTTGGAGTTCTACACTAAAGAACTGCAGGATTACAAATAAATGAGAAATATAAAAGCTGAAATCCTGAGGCATCATTCCCACTGACACTCAGGAAGTCGCTGCTTGATTTGGTGTAAATATCAGCTCCAATGGGGGGTTTGTGCTGTGGTTTTTCGTGTGATTTCTGTGTGAGGAGGTCCCAGCAAGCAGGAGCACACAAAGCAGGGATAAAACTGGGCTTTAAAGCCACTTCGTGCAGCTTCTGAGAACGGCTGCTCAGCCAACACCACTTTGAGTTGGAGGTTTATGTGAGCAACATCTACGAGGGAGGAAGTGAACTCCAGCAGCTGGAAATATATTTTGATTGCACTCTGATTAATTTCCTGGGGAGAGGGTGAGACGCTCTCGTTTTGCAGAAACGTGCCTCGGTGTTTTTTGTCCTTCCCTGAAATTTTCCAGGCTGTATCCTTGCAAAGACATTGAAGTCCTGCACAATGGGTTTTCAATTCCAGTCTATTTTGGGACCTAAGCCTAACCCCCAAAATTGGGATATTTGTAGACATTTTATGACCATTCCAGTGATCTCTTTTCTACTGGCCATGGGTGTCTGATAAAGGGGAGCCCCCTTGTAAAGGCAGTTCTAAAATCAATTTTAGCTGGAAGAACAGGAGCGAGAGGGGAAAGGCAATTAAGCAGCTACAAGAGAATTGATTTTCACTAGGAGAATAAACAAGTATTCTGTATTTCTCTGTTGAGTTGTGTTCTACTGATGATGGTGATTGTTTGGTCCCATTAGCACAGTGTCACCTATTTCGCTGTTTGTATGAAGTTATTAAAAAATGATTTCATGTGCTGGAAAACCCCCAAACAAATGCCACACATGCACACACTCAGGAATACATATCCCAGCAGGAGTTAATGTTCAAAGCACACTGACAGCCAGCACTGCTTTTCTATGGATGGGGAAAAAAAAATTTAAAAAATCAATTTTTAAAAGTCTCTTCAGTCCTTACCCTGTAATTTCTTGCTCTCCACACACTCCAGCCTCGTAGCAGAGATGGAAAAGTAGCAGTAGCAGTTTGGAAAAGGAAATTTCTATTCCCCAGCACCACTTTATCACTGTCCCACCCTCACACGGGAATTGGGAGGTGTAGGAAGGGCAAGTGAGGAATTCTTCCAAAGTGACCCCCTGAGCTTGTTCCAGGGCACTTCTGACTGAAACTCTCAGACAGAAATGTTTGTGTCTGTGCCTTGCAGACCTCATGGAGCATGAACAGCATGGCATAAACTGGCTGTGCACAGCGAGGTCCAACCCCTGCTGGAGGCTGTAAACCCTGTAAACCTGGTTTTAGCAGTCCTAAAACACTTCCAAACTCACCCACAAGTTTTGGAGTATTTTCCCTGACCTTCATTCTCAACACAACCCCCTTAGCCTCGCCCAGCACAGCCAGAGCTGGAGTTCAAACACTTCAAATATAGATTTGATGGGGGTATCCCAGCAGCTGAGGATGTGGGGAAAGAAATGTCTTAAGGACCAGAGAAACCATCAAACAATGCCATGAATTTCACCACAAAAGCAGCCAGCTCTTCCCAGGCCTTTTCCATCTTTTTCCCTTCACACACAGCAGCTCCTACTTGCAGCTGTGCCCCCTGCTCTGCTGGTATTAACAACTTTAAAGTCGTTTAAAAATCACCAAACCGTGCTCCTACAATCCCGAGCACAGAGAGCACGGATTGTTTGGGATTGTTTGCATCACACATTGGGGATTTAAGGGCCGCGTGGATGGAAATTCCTTGGAATTTCCAAAGTTTTCAGCAGTCTCAGTAATCCACTGTCCCTCTGAATGGTCCCAAGCAATGCAGGTAGATGACTTCTCCAGCTCACGGGAATTCCATGGCATGGGACACGCTGGGGATGCTCCATTTACTCAGCAGCTTCTCCACTGGCTTAAAGCACACTTGATGGAGCAATTCCCCCTTAAAACTTTTTCCTTACTCCATTCTATAAACCAGTTTCAATCACTAATGGACATTTATCCCAATTCTTGCCAGAGAAGCATCACTGGAGCAGGAGCTGTAATGCAAACTGAATTTATTGGTGAGATAGAAAAGCTGAGATTGCTGAAATCTGAGATTTCAAGTGCCTGTCCTCAATCAACTGGAAAAGGATTTCTCTCTGGGAAATGCTGAGCAGCAGAGCTCTGGAAATCTGGTCAGTCTCTCAAACTGAGCACCCAGAATTACCAAGTTCTTCCGAAAAGGTATCCCGTGTAATTTTCGAAAGAGCTTTAAAAGGCTCGCAGTCTTTGTTTTACATCGTTTTGAATAAGAACTTGCCAAAAGTTCAGATGCAAAGTAGTTGTTAGGAATTGTTTGAGGAAATCAGAGCACAACTTACTAAAAATTGTTTTAGCAGGAAAACAGAAATGTTTTCACCCCACTACAGAGATTGCCAGTGTAATGATAATTTCTGCCTTGCTCTGATAAGAACATTTAGAATAAAAGTCCTGTAGGTAAGAGATAAGTTGAAAAAACCCAAAGCTGATAACATTAATTAACTATTCATGTAAAGAAAAAGGACACCGAACTTGAACACAAAAATATGGTTGAGATTCCAAACTGTTTTTCACTTTTTTTATGAGCTGGCATAAAATCCTCATGAGACTGGTTTGTTTGAAGAGTGATAACTGAGATGAAAACGAACAATGTAATTCTGGGTTTGAAAGTCAAAGAGTTTGGGATTGATCCTACCCCTCAGAGAGCTAAGCATGGTCTGCGTCACCCTGTAATTGTTTGTGCCCTTACCAGTGAGCAGGAACACACAAAAGTCACGTAAACCCAAAGCTGTAACTTCAAAAGATTCATGATTTCATTGGGAGGATGAGGGAAGGGACTGGAGGCAGCACAGCTGTTTCTGCAAATGCCTTCTTGCTTCGTAAAAAAGACCCAAAGTGAACACAAATCATATTTATATCATATAAATAACCTATAGCTCCTGCTGTCCAGTGATGTTTGGAGCTCAGAATCATTTTGGCTCCTTTCAAACCTTCTTATTTTGCTGGTATTTTAATTCTCTGCTGACTTTCCTCCATTCTCCTGCTTGTCTCTGCCTTAATCAGCCATAAAAAAATGGCCTGGCAAATGCATGAGCTTTCTGAGAAGGCTAAATGTTGTCAAGCACCTGCTCCTCTTGGTTTATGTCTGCAGGAGTTTATTCCCACTTCATAAAAATGCTCTTCAGTGTGTGATGGATGATGTCTAACACCAGCTGTCGAGAAATCTAGTCCCATAACACATTAAATATTATTCACCCTCCCCTAAAATGAAATCAATTCACCAGCTTCCCTTTTTCCTGGGGCTAACTGGGAAGCTAACCCCGCTTTTGTGGGGAGCAGGATCAGGAGGATTCTGTGGCTTTGGACAGGGATTTCTCAGAGCTCACTTTGGTGCCCTCTGGCCTCAGAGGTGGCAGCATCAGCCAGGGAATGTCACTGCAAATGTGAGTGGCTGCAGTGCTGCTGCCCTGGAGCTGTGCTGGAAAAGCTCAGAGAACAAATTCCCAGTCCTGGGGTGAGTTTGCTGCTTTTAGCAATGGTCACCTATGGGGTTTTTTAATCTTCTTTTCTTCTGTTAGAGTCGGGATAAAATGCTTGAGAGACACAGTTTCGTGTTCAGACTCGGATGTTTCTGAATTTTTATCTATAGCACAGTCCCACAAGTTGTGAGTTCTGGCTAACAAGGTAGAAAATGGCTCTGTCTCTCTCTCTTTCCGAGGTCGTTTAAGCACAAACTCTCCAATTAAGAAACGACACCTAAATTATTTTTACTTTTAACCCAATAACCAACCACCCGGGGCCCACAATGTGGATTTTTCTATCCAATTACAAAATCCCACCCAGACCCATGAAGAAGAAGGTGAAAACCAAGGTCTGGCCTCTGCCCTAAATCCTCCATCTTGCTTTATATATATATTACTATATTCTAAACCCTTCAATTCTAAGTTTTCCACCCAGTGCTATCACACACTTGTATTCAAACCCCACACCCACAATCCCAGCGCTGTCACTCAATTTTGGAGCCTTTTCCACGGCCTCAGGTCAATGCAGTGTTTGCCTGGGGGTCAGTGCCTGTCAGCACAGAAAGGCTGAAATCCTCAGTGCCTGGAGTTCCAAACATACAGGATTTTGTGGAGAAGGAAACCCTTCCTTCTGCCAGGACAGAGGTGGTGGCAGCTTCTTAAACAAGAAGTTGCAGCAAATCATCATTTTTTTCGTGGGAGGTGCCCGTGAGGAGCTCTTTGATTCCATGTGGGTTTTATTTTATTAACTGTGAGCTCTGGAGATGAATCTGAGGAAGGTGAGAGGTGCAGCTGCTCTGGAAACCTTGGCAAATATCATCCAGTCAACGTTCCTGCTCATGGTTTAGACTTTTTTGTGTGCTACACTACTCCCAGTAGTACAGGGAACAGGATTCGTGATAGCAAAAATCAAAGCACTATTAAAATTTCTTTCCATCTGTAATTATTTTGCAGGAAGTATCCTGAGCTCACCCCAGATTAAGGAGTCATTTCAGATGAAGCTCCAAGTCTCATTAATGAAATTTTTATTTGATAAAAGAAACAACCCAGTTTTAGCAAAAGCTGCTGAAAGCTCTTCCCTTAAGGAAAATTGTCCTGAGGCTGGGTCCATCCAAGAAATGACATCACTACACCAGGGTCACCTGCAATGCTGAGGCTCTGCTTCGCCTCTTTTTTATTTTGCCATCTTTTGGGCTGGTTTCCTTAAGTCAAGGAATTTGGAACTGGAGATATTCAGCTGTTAAAAATATTTCAGTTTCCCCTTCGGTGACCTCAGCAGCTGCACACACAAATGCACTCATACGTGCATGTGTGATGGAAAAACAAATGTGAGAACGTGGCAGGTTTTAAAAAAATAAATGTTGTCATAGTTGAGAGGGTGGGTTTTTTTGGTGTTTTTTTTTTTTTTTAACTGGATGTCAGGAGTTTGTGAATTCCTCTCCAGATGTCTCAGCACTTGGGGGCATGATATAAATAAGGTGAGGGATGTTTTCTGTGGTGTAAATGGCTGGAGAAGCAGCCAAGAAATGCTAATCTGAGGGCTGTGAGCGAAAACACAGGAATGTTTAAATTCAGCATCACTGTAGTAAGAAAATCCATGCGGAGAAGGAGAGGCAGAACCACAAGGCTTAATAATAAAGAGTAATTCCGGGATGCTGCCAGGCACTGGAGACAATAGCAATCATCAGCTCTCCAATGGAGATGTCCTAATGATGGGAAGGGCTGATGGCACATCTGCACAGATGCTCTGGAAGCTGCCCCTGGCACCCTGACAGCATTCCTGGAGCTCAGGAGAAGTGCCCAGCAGCATGGAAGCACTTGGATATTCGAGAGGATGGAGTTCTGATTGCTCTGAGTTTTGGAAGTGATGCTTCTCATTCAGTCCCCACGCAGCATCTCCTGGGAAAACACAGAGCAGTGAAATTAGACAACAAAAACACAGGCTAAAGAAACACCACTTTTAGTGCTGGCTTCTTGCAGGACTGGTGAAGACACCCTGGTTTAGGTCTGGGGGGGAGACATGAAATTTATTTTCCGCTGCAGCAAATTCGAAGTGCTGAACTCGAAATTGGGATTTTTCAGAGCTCTCTTAAAAGGCTTGATAGGCATCTGCTATTCAAATTAATGGAATTATTTAAAGCAGGTTATGTGGTTTTGTGTCTTGGAAGTTTCTCCACTAGCTCTCACAGATAAGGAAGTGAGCAGTGCTTCATCCTTCTCTTTGAGTGTGCAATCAAGCATTTAATGGTCTTCCATTTCAAATTCATTGCAAAATACCATTTTTAATCTAACTAGTAAACTGCTCCTCAGTAATGTGGGCTGGATCCCTCTGTGAAAGGGGAATATTTGGGCTTTCCTTTAAGCAAGGCAGGTCTGGGGATATCTTGCTTTCCAAAGGATACTTTCCCTAAGCTCTTTTGGAGCTCAGTCAGATGATTTTGTTTCTCCCCAGTCTCAAGGGATCAGAACGTGGGTTCTGCACATGCAGAAAGGTGTTGAGACTCCTCACAGGCACTGAGGGTTCAAAGAGTGAATCTATTTGGGACTTGTGAGGCTCAGAACGAAAATCTGAAGGTGGGATAACACAGAACAAGCCAAAACTCCACCTGCTCCAACTGGATGTTCACCCTCATTGGTCCTGATATGTAAAAGAAAGAAAATTGGAGTCAATAGTTTCTTTTACTGTTGTTCCTGAGGAAATAGGTGCAGTCTGGAGCCCTGTAATAGAAGCTCTGGGATAAGAGGATTGCTTGTCTGTACATTTCTGGGGCTGGAAATGCAGTCCTAAGCCCTAAGTAATGAGATATTAGAAATCCTATTAGGAACCCTATGGTTAAACATTAAACAGGGATCCCATGGTACCATCGAGCAGGCAGCTGCTGCGAAGTCACTGAGGCAATTTCAGTGGCAAAGCCATCTCCAAACTCACTGGAAACTGAAACAATCAGGAAGAAATCTGGGAGCTAAAACCACTGAACCCTGCAAGGGAAAGCAGGTGGGGTTGCTCAGTCTGTCAGACACAGGGTGTGGGATGTTCACCAGAGTGAGGGAAGGAAAAGCTGGTTTAATGTTGTTTTTGGAAAACCCTTTACATGGCAGCCAGGGCTGCCCTGGAGCTGCACTTTACTCCCACCGGTGAACAAGGCCCAGCCCCTCTCCTCCTTTGGAGAAGGAGATTTTAGCTTTTATATTTTTCATGTTTTAAAAATCCTGTAATTCTTTAGTGTAGAACTCCAAACTCCACACACAGTGGGAGCTGCTGCTTCCCCATTTTGGGCAGACACAACAATTCCTCTCCAGGCCTGGCAGTCAAGGACACCTCACTGCCTCAGGCCCCAGAGATGGAAACAAAAGTGAGTTGGGGGCAGCAAACTTGGGGTGAACGACTTCATTACCTGAAGCTGGAACTGGAGGATTAACCCCCAATGTGCAAATGGACCAAACTGATCAAAGTGTGAAAACCCGTGACCTGTTGTCCATTTTTGGGTGTAGCCCCTGGGGGGCTTTGTCTGCCCTGAATGTACCTGAAGGCCCTTCAGTAAACAGAACAGCTTTTTGTTCCCTTAATTCTGTCTGGCCTCTGGTTTCAGGTAGCCCCCAAAAAGCATCCACGGGAGTCCCCATCAGTGATTCCAGAAACCTCCAGGGTTGTTCCTACCCTTGTGTCCTTCCAGGAGATCCTGGGCTGAAATCCCACACAAGGACCGGGGTTTAAGGTGAGGCTGCTCCTGTAGAGCCTCCCTGGGCAGATGGCCTGGAGCAAAGCCCACCAAATGTCACCTGTCCTGCCCTCCCTCTGTCCTGATCCTTGGTGGTTCTGCATCCATCCCCGGGTGAGCTGTGTGACACAGAGGGGACAGCCCCTCCTTGTGTCCCCTGCCCGTCCTTCCCCCATCCTTCCATCCCAACACTGCAGCCACGGAAAACACAGAAATACAGAAAATACACTTTTACTCTGAAATGTCTTGGAACATGGACGTGGTTTTCATTTTCTGCCCTCCTTCACGTGAGACACAACTCTGCTGTTAGTGGTGGAATGGAAACGCTTTCCCAAAGCCAACAGCTCTCTCCACACTCATTTCCTTTTCCAAACGTGGTCTCTTGTTGTCAGTGTTGTCCTCTGGCTCTTCAGCAAAATGTACACTCCTATTTTAGATGAATAACCATAATAATCTTCAATTTCCTTAGACTGTCACAGATAATTTATAACTTGCTGCCTACCTGAGGGTAATACTGAAATTATTTGATGCTGTATGAGATGAGCAGGAGGAGGTGACAGAAGGAGAGTTGATTTTGGCCCTGATGACTTTTTGGAATTTGGTTCTAAGCAGTGTTAAAATTTAACAGGACGTTTGCCTGGATCTCTGCTGCAGATGGAGAAAAGAGGATGCAAGGCTTTGATGTGGGAGATTGGTCAGAAGAAAGGGTCAGGAAGAGGAAACAGATCTCAACAGAGAACCCCGCCCTGTCTGTGAACTAACCCAGGGAAAATAAATGTAGATCTTCTCAAAGCATGGAGAGCAACCCGACAGAAACTGGGAAGTGCCCTGAGTTTGGGGCTTTTTTAATGTTTAGTCACAAGTTCCCTGAGCATTGTCTGATCACGGCTGGTGACCGGATTGTGCCCAGAGATATGGGAGTCCAAATTCAGCTGTAGATGCAAAAATTGCCAGTTGACTCTCATAATACCATTATTCTCAGCCCTGCCTGTTATCAGACCTTAGGCTTTATGTCGTGCCTCTGCCGGATCTGTTTTCCTCTTTCTGACCCTTTTCCAACCAGTTTTGGTTTCTGCCAAAGAAAAGTTGTTACCGCTGGGTTTTACCAACACTCACGTATTATTTTGGAAGACTGATAATTTCCCCACAACTGAATTGTTATTCAGAATATGAAAGTCAGTGCCTGCTGAAGAAGAGAGTTTGACAAAAGCAGGTATCTTTTCTCGAGTGCTTTTTGGATGAAAGGGGTTCTAACACTGTTGCAATGTCATTTTCATACAGAAATATCCTATTCCTGTTTTTTATTCTAGCAGAAGAGGCCCAACCACAGAATAAGGTGAGGCGTGCTAGGAGACCTAATATCTTTTATTAGCCCAGATGATCCATCTGGGAAGGAGTCAAAGACTGTTCCTGTTTCAGGCCTGAAGCAGGAGCTGCATGGCCCAAACCCTGTTGTTTACCAGTAATGGCAGCTGGTACAATAAAGATTATTGCAATTTCCTCCTTCCTTACCTGCTTTGATTTTTTATTTCACAGTTTTCAATGTGCTCCTTTGGATTTTTCATTATTTTTTGTTGGACTTAGAAGAGAACAGGCTTTTTAAAGAGCCAGATTCAGGAGAGGATTTTTAAAAATTGGAAGCTTTTTTTTCATTTAGAAGCAGAGCTGAAGTGTTGAAATCTCACTGTCCTTCAGAGCAGAGAATCCACGTCCTGCTCTTTTCACCTCAATACCTGATTTCTCAGTGGGACAATCCCCAATACTGTCTTTTCTGCATCTTTAGCAATAATTAGGTCCATGCTGATGGTCCAGGCTTTAGGGAGTTTTGCTTTTTATCTTCTTTTCTGCCAGAGATGGGATTAAATGCTCCAGATGGTGTTTCTTGTTTGGACTCAGATGTTTATTAATTCTTATCTATGTCACAGTCTCACAAGTTGTGAGTTCTGTCTAACAAGGTGAAAAATGGCTCTGTCTCTAACTCTTTACAAGGTCTTTTAAGCACAAACTGTCCAATTAAGAATTGACACCTAAATTTTTTTTTACTTTAACCCAATAACCAACCACCCGTGGCCCGAAATGCAGGTTTTTCTATCCAATTACAAAATCCCACTCAGAGCCATGAAGAAGGTGAAAACCAAGGACTGGCCTCTGCCCTAAATCCTCCATCTTGCTTTATATATATATGTTACTATATTCTAAACCCTTAAACTCTAAGTTTTCCCCCCTGTGCTGTCACACACTTCTATCCAAACCCCACACCCACAATCCCAGCGCTGTCACTCAATTTTGGGAGCCTTTTCCACGGCCTCAGGTCAATGCAGTGTTTGCCTGGGGGTCAGAGCCTGTCAGCACAGAGAGTCTGAAATCCTCAGTTTCCAGGGTTCCGACAGGGAGCAGTCTTTGTGAGAACAGCAGGGAGATGGGATAACCCGCGTTCTCCTGGCAGGGATGACCCAGGAGGATCAGAGCAGCCCCAGGTGAGCACCTGGACCGCAAGGTGGACACTCAGGCCCTGCAGGCTCTTTTCTCCCAAGGTTTTCTCTTCCAGGGACCCCCTTTGGTGCCACCTGTAACATTCCCCGTCAAAAACCAGCCTGGCCCTCGGGTGGAGAATGTGAAGATGGAGGAAAATTGGAGGAAGTTGAAGCAAAGCAGAGCTCTCATGGCTGTTTGTTAACTCAGCAATGCTTCCCTCAGCTCCCTTCATGGCCCTGGGACTCGTTGTGTAACCGGGGTGCTGGGCTGGGAATGGAGCAGGCTGCAGGAAAATCAGAGGATGCTTTTGCCCTGGCAGGGGGCTGTTTGTGCACTGCTGGGAAGAGAAAAACCCTATTTGCTTCGTGGCAGGGTGCTGCTTGTGTAGTGAGCCAAGGCCTTGGCCGTGGGGACAGCGGGGTCTGAGCAGCCCCAGCTGCCAGGGGACTTTGTTGTTCTTCCCATCCTGGGAGCCGGAGCATGGAGAGAGGCAGCCTAACCTTTTGTTCCAGCTGCATTTTTCACATTTCATGTTGGTTTGTGGTATGTTGAGCGAACTCCTGACATCTGGAGTCCCAGCAGTGCCTGGCCCCCGAGCACAGTTTCCATTACGAGCCAGACCCCCCTCTCTGCCTTTTTATTTGCACAATAACACAACACCCTGGCTCTGCAGCCCTCTGTGCAGTGGCCGGCTCCCAGGAAACCACAGACACTTCACCTTCCACCTGGTTCTCTGCTCCTTTGCTGTATCCTGCCATTCGCAGGGTGGATTGAACTGGTATCAGCTCTTTTCTGTCCGTTCAAGAATTAATTTAGAAATTACTGTAATGTGTATGGCTTGACAGAAAACCTCATGGAAGGGATTTCTATTTTGCCTCCTCTGGACTGGCTGTGTCCCATTCCTTAAGCTTGATCCAGCTAAATTTTGTCACCCTGCGCTGCGCAGATTGGGAAACTGAGGCACTGAGGGGTTCAGGAGACATGGCAAAGCCTACACGCCTGTTGGGGCTCACATTTTGATCCTTAAATCCATTTCTCATTTCCCAAGGACATCAGGTGACATTAGAGTTCGGGTTTGACAGGAATGGCAGGATCAGCATTTCCTCCCAGGAGCTCTCCTGCAAATCTAGTATTAATTCCTCCTGGTTATGTTTTTAAACAGAGAGCAAAGCGGTTTTGTCCAGCGAGAAGCTGTGAAATTTTGATTTGTGGGGTTGTGTCGTGTCTTTGCTGAAATGGTGGGAGGCAGACAAGGATTTGGGGCTGAACTTCTCCTGCCCATCAATCCCCCTGGAAGCACCGAGTCTCTGTTGCCTCAGCCCTGATGTGCCCATCCCCTGCAGAGAGCATAAAACCAGATTTTAATGATAACCCCACCACTGACTGCCCTCGGTGTGAGCCGCAGGAGCTGCCTGTGGGACTGGGGAATCCACAACCCAGGGTAAATCACCCCCCACTAATTACAGGGCAGAAATTCAGAGGCTGAGCAGTGGAATTGTCCCAGGGGCAGGCAAAGCAAGGCAGGGCAGACAGGAGCAAGGAGAAAATGAGTTCTGAGCATGCAGCCCTTGAACCCAGCCAGGAGCACTGAGGATACAGAGCCCTTCAAAGCGTGAACCACTACAAATGTTCCCCCACAAGTGCAGCTGATGAAATCTCACTGCTTCTTTCTTTTTCTCCTTTTTTCTTTTTTTTTTTTTTTTTTTAATCCCACTACAGCTGCATTTTGTGAATAGTCTTGAATTCTGTTTTGTCACTTGTACTGTGCTCTCCCAATTAGAATCACAGAATCGTTTAGGATGGAAAAGACTCTTTAAAGTCTTCATGTCCAAAAATTAACCCAGCACTGCCAAGCCCAGGAACCCCTGTCCCCAAGTGCCACATCTGCACAGCTGTCTTTGAAATCCCTCCAGGGACGGTGACTCAAATACTGCCCTGGGCAACCTCTGCCAGTGCTCGACAACCTTTTCAGTGAAGGATTTTTTCCCAAATATCCAATTTAAGCCTCTCCTGAGGCTACTCGAGGCCGTTTTTTCTCATTCCATCCCTTGTTCCCTGGGAGCAGAGCCTGACTCCCCCCGGCTGTCCCCTCCTGTCAGGGAGTTGTGCAGAGGCAGAAATTCCCCCTGAGCCTCCTTTTCTCCAGGCTGAGCTCCTTTCCCAGCTCCACCCCTGGGGCTCCATTCCCTTTCCCCAGCTCTGGACATGCTCCAGCCCCTCCAGGCCCTTCTTGTGGGGGGCCCAGACCTGCCCCAGGATTTGGGGTGCTGCCTCCCCAGTGTCCAGCAAAGGGACTGCTATCAAATATTGCTCCTGGTAACTCTGAGATTTTCTGTCTTTGAACACACTGGAGTGGTTTAAAAAAAACTCAAAACATTTTCCTGTGTGTCAGGCAGCACAGGGGTTACCTGGTGACTTCAAAAGTTTGACCATGGACCAGTTGAGAATTTTCTTTTTTTAAACCCAGCAGACCAAGAAATAGTGAGAATCAACTCAATGGAATATTGAAGTCCCCAAGAGATTGTCTTCACAGTCCCTCTGGTCCTATAAATTGAATAGAATTTTCTGACCAGAGCAAAATTCAATCCAGCAGGATTCCCACATTGGATTGGGGGAATGCAAGATGTGAAAAGATGCTCTGGCCCCAGTGTCTGACACACTACACTCCTCCCTGGCTGTTCCATAAAAAAAGACAAGGACATTAAAAGAATGCTTATGCTATTTAACTACATTTTCAAAATAGGCAATAATTTCTAATGTTTTCTGTATTTCATTTTTGTTGGTAGAGGAATAGCTAAACCCAGAAATTACATTATGTTTCATTGTATTTCTATTCTATTGGGTTTTGAGGTTTTCCATTCTTTTTCTCTTCAGCAAAGTCACCATCTTTTCCCTCCCTACTGAAATTCAGGTGAGCAAAGAGCAGCTCATTATTCTTTGGCAGATAAAGAGCTGCCCTTTATCCCCATACGCTGGCGTTTGACCGACAGAATCTCACTCCCAATTTGTAGGGAAATTAAACCCCAAATGCAGTTGAGAACACTCTTTGCAGAGGGATATTTTATATTCTCAGTCCATTTTTGTGCCTGTTGGTTATGACCTGCTCCTCTCACAGATTTACCGGACAGATGTACCCACTCAGTTGTGTGTGCAGAAATGGAAAAACCCAAACAATACCAAAAAAAAATCAGGGCTGGACTGTTAGCCCCGATTTTACTAACTGAAACAACAACTGCAACCCCCAAATTTCTCCCAAATTGCATCATTATCATTTGTAATTGTTCTGAAATTGCATCTCCTGGTGACTGGAGGTGGAATCTCCTCTGGGTTTGTGGGCTGATGAGTTACACATTTTTTTCCCGAAGTAATGACAGATGGCAAACAAATGAGGGATAAAGTAACCAGCTCCACAACACGAGAGGAAATGCAGCATTTAAATTCCCATCTGGAATGCCTTTCCACTCAAGTGCTCTGCCAGGGTCTGGCCGTGGATTTGTGTCCCCAAGCCCGCGGTGTCATTTTGGGTCCCTCCTCAGCTTGGGGGGCACAGAAGGCACCAATTAGAGCCCCTCACAGGGGGGTAATTACAGCCCAATTACAGGGGGCTCAGGGCCTGGGGTTTGGGAACATTGTGGTTTTTATTGCAAAAAGCTGGAATTTAGGAAAACAGCAGTTTTCCTAAAAGCTGCCCCGATCCTGTTGCCGCACTTGGGTTTCGGTGCCCTCTGGGATTTCTGTGATTTGCTGTTCCCTCCACCAAAAGGAATTCAGGTACACGTTAAAGTCATTTAAATCCTAGTTAGATTTCTCACAAATCTCTTACCCACATTTGGATTTTGGTGTCCCCTGGGATTTCATGATCTGCTGTTTCCTTCGTCATAAGGAATTTAGGTGCACGTTGAAATCCTTTAAATCCAGGTTAGATTTTACACAAATCCCTTATCCACATTCAGATTTTGATGCTCCCTGGCATTCCTGTTTCTTTCGCCATAAGCAATTTAGGTGCACCTTAAAACCATTTAAATCCTGGTTAGATTTTTCATAAATCCACGTTAAAATTTTGGTGCTCCCTGGGATTCCGCGATGTGCTGTTCCTTTCTCCTTCACTGTAAGAAATTTAGACGCACATAAAAATCATTTAAATCCTGGTTAGATTGCTCACAAATCTATTATCCACATTCAGATTTCAGCATTCCCTGGGATTCCATGATTTGCTCTTCCCTTCTCCATAAGGAATTTATGAGCACATTCAAATCATTTGAATCCTGGGTAGATTTCTCACGTTATCTGCTGTGCTAATGCAATCATCGTCTCTATTGGCCTTGCACTTTGCTCCAAAGTGCCTCCTGGAAATCATGGATGGTCACATATCACCTGCTGAGGGGTTCTGAAATGTGCCAGTGGTAGAATGTCAAAAAACTATAAATAACCACACACACACACACACTTTTTACAGGAAATGCCAAGTATTTCCAGACACATTTTTTCAAAATACTGTCCTCTGACAACCTCTCATTACCGCCACCAACATCCAAGGCTTTGTTTCCATAGATTTCCTACTTTAAAATGCTATTTTATGTCTCAAAAATGGTATTTATTACATGCAGTACATTCCTTTTTGGTAATGCAGTCTGCTCAGGCTGCTTCCTCCCCTTTTTTCACAACAAAGGGGGCGTTCCCTAAGATTCATGCTGGCTTCAGGACTGACTATTTAGGAAAAGCTCCCATCGCTCTGCGTGTAATGTGTGCACAGAGCACATCCCAGCTAAGCCTGGCTCAGCCAGATGTTGCTGCACTGAAATTACAATAAAATAACCACAGCAGTGCTAAAATCCACTTAGCATTGTCCACTAGCAAAACTACCAAATCCACTGGCACTTAGCTTGGAAAAAAATAGTGATTTAATATCTGCTTTGCTTTAATTAGGTTGGGCTTGGCATTATTGTGTTTATATTTGGGATTTAGTGTGAGAGATGTTGGTTGCTTTTCATATTGTCGTATTTTGTGCAGAACAGTAAAAATTACTTCATAATCCCCTCAAATAGGTCTGTTAGGAACTTTTAGTGTCTACATTAAATTATAAACACACAAAGTTCTTCCAGACTAATTCTTTTAGCATTAAAATGGAGTTTAGCAATTTAGTAGCTAGGATTTTACCATTAGGATCACATGGTCAGTCAGCATTATATCTATAAATATAAAAATTGTACTCTTAATGCAGGATTTTGGCACAACTGTACCTTTATTTAGGTATTTCACATGTTTTCATGAGAGATTTTGTGACTTCCAGGCTCTCCTTGGTGTTCCTGCTGCAGTTACCTCTGGGTTTCTTTTCCCTGGAGTGAGTTGGCAAAGAAAGGTGAGAACTGAGAGCTTTAGGATTGTCCCTAAAAAGAGACAATTTACTCTCATCTCTAATTAATCCCAGGACTAGCCAAGAGCATCAGCTCCTCCTGGTTCTGCTGGCTGCTTTTCACTCATTTAAGGCTGTCTAAAATTATCCTGTTTATATTTTTGTCTTATTTCACCTCCCCTTTCCCACACAGCCCTGGTGAGGGACACAGCTGTATTGTCTTTGTGAGGACAGAATCCCCCAGGGCCAAATCTTTCCCACATTTGCCTATCTTTAGTCCTCCTACGTTTCATTTGAAGATGAAGAAATAAACAGAATATACCACAACCAGGGATCACTTTCTGGAGTCAGCTGGCTGGGAAACAACCAGCTGGACAATTATCTTTGAGGCAAACCTGTCGTTTTTCCGTGGAGCTCCTCTGAGGGCAGGCTGTCTTGGGTTGCAAAATGTAACCAGCAGTGTGTATTCTGTTGCCATCTGTTGAAACAGGTTTGGGAGGTGTTTTTTTTAATCTCCTCCATGACCCGTCCCTCGTAATTCCAGGGGGAATCCTCTGTTAACGGGTAGCTGTTAAAACCAATTGAGGCAGTGTTTCTTTATGTCTTCCAGGACCCGTCCTCCCTCCAGGGGTATCTGCTGTTCATGGGCCATCGAGGCTCACTGCAGGGCTGACACAATCCCATCATCCCATGGGGAGATGCTCCACCCAGGGGGAGGAGCCCAGCATTCCAACCTGGATCAAACCTGGCATTCAGAACACCCGCACAGCCTGTTTGCACTGGATTCCCAGAGGAAAACCAGACCCATCTCAGCACCACTGGACCTTCAGAGGAAAACTTCACCCTCCTACAGGATCATCTCTGCTCCAACAGAACCACATCGGTCACTGCAGGAGGATTTAATCGGACTGACACCAACACCCTGGCCAAAAGGGTGTCAGGTGGTGTTCTGACTCTGTCAGTGTTTCTAGGATTTATTTTTTTTTGTTTGCTTGGGTTTTTTT
Organism: Chamaea fasciata; assembly: GCF_029207755.1. NCBI lineage: Eukaryota > Metazoa > Chordata > Aves > Passeriformes > Sylviidae > Chamaea > Chamaea fasciata. The sequence goes on from NW_027094098.1 coordinate 4,787,608, forward strand.
TTTTTGTACATACTACATTTTTGTAGTACATTTACTACATTATGTAGTACACTTTTGTACTACTATATTTGTATTTTTAATGTTCCTAATAGAGAACTCATTCCCATATCTCATTCCCATATCTTTGCCTGAAAGCCCCAAATTACAAAATTACAATAATTCAGAGGGAGGGGGTTTGCATTCTCCACTCCAAGGGAAGCTCTGGCTTTTCCCTGGCAGATACCTGTCTTCCTAAGTGAAGACACAGGCTCAGAACCAGTTCCACACCAGGCTGAAGCGCTCCAGCACTGGACAATTCCTTCCCGAGCTTTCCTTTGTTGCTCCCTGGAGGGCTAGCTGGGATTTTGGTATCCATTTCAAGAGCACGATTTGAGAATATCAAAGCACTGCTTACGACTGTGGGTTAGATCCAGTTAAATTCACTGATTTCAAGGGAACTGTGTCAAGTTAGAGCAGAGCAGCTCTGGGCTGCCTTTAGTCAGAAACTCTCTGAGGAATCGTTGCTTAAAGGTGAACGTGACTCTCCGTGTGGAGACAGCAAAAAAAAAAAAGCTGTTCACAAATTTATTTAGACACTGGGTGTCCAGGGCTTGAATTCTTCTCTTGTCCCTAGGGCCTGCTTTGCCAGCCCACCTCTCTCCCTGCTCAAAGGGGAAGATTTTCCTCCTAAAAATGACAGTGAAAACAGGACACTGGCCCTCAGTTATCACTGGGGTGTTCAGTTCTCTCGTCTACATCCTTAGTTTCTTTTCCATTACTATCACAGAAGATAGTGTGAAACTCTTTTAGTGGAGTGAAAGTTTTTTTCTCTGTCTAAAGATTTGGGAGAACTTTCCAAGGAGCCTCTTAAAACATATTCTACCCTTAAATCTGAATAATGCTCCCTGTTGCTGTGCTGTGAGGAGCAGAGGCAATGCCAGCTGCTGACATAACATCATGTTCAGGCCTTCCAGAGGGTCTCAGAAGAGCCTAAAAGTTAAATAAAGCACATTTCCATCGAAATCACAAATTCATCCTGCCACAGGAATAAATCTTCTGTGAATTTATATCAGAGAACTGATGGCTCATTCCTTTGTAGCTGCAACTGAAGCTTCGTTTGCTGTGGAAGTGCAGAGCCTGCCAGCCAGTGTGACCTCCAAAATATGGAAATGAAGGAGCAGAGTTAACCCTTCCACAGACAAGGAATGTTTCCATCCTCTGCTTCTCCACAGGGCTTTTCCTGACCCTAAAAGCTGGGCCTGCACTGGGGTGGGGAGCACAGGAGCAGGACAGGTTTGGCACTGAGTTTCAAATTCTCAGGGTGCTGTTGCCCATGGGCAGGAGGTGCCCAGGCAAGCACAGAGCCATCTCTCTCTCTCTACAAGGCCTTTTAAGCACAAACTGTCCAATTAAGAAATGATACCTAAATTATTTTTACTTTAACCCCATAACCAACCACCTGGGGCCCACAATGTGGATTTTTCTATCCAATTACAAAATCCCACCCAGAGCCATGGAGAAGGAGATGAAAAGGAAGGACTGGCCTCTGCCCTAAATCCTCCATCTTGCTTTTTATATATATTACTATATTCTAAACCCTTAAACTCTAATTTTTGCATCCTGTGCTATCACACACTTCTATCCAAACCCCACACCCACAATCCCAGCGCTGTCACTCAATTTTGGGAGCCTCTTCCACGGCCTCGGGTCAAATGCAATGTTTGCCTGGGGGTCAGAGCCTGTCAGCACAGAAAGGCTGAAATCCTCAGTGCCTGGGGTTCCAACAGGAGATCACCCAGCCCAAAATACCTTTTTTTTTAAGTTCCTCTCTGCAGGCTGGAGCCCCATGGATCCCCATGCCTTTGTTTCATTCCCCTCACGGACACCACTGAGCCTCAGTTCAGCACTCTTCATAAAAGGCAAGGTTTCAAAAAGCAGCAAAATGTGTGAAAATCTCTGAGGGTCTGATTATAAATGACATCAGAACTCAGGAGGGGCAGAGCCACAGGAGCAGCTGGGGTGTGGAGCCCCTCAGAGCTGCCCAGAGGGGCATGACAGACACACGGACACTGGAGCTGTGTGCAGGGAGCCTGGCACACTCTGCCTGGTATCAGCTCAGCAAACCAAGCAGAGAGGGAAGGGGAAAAATCTTCTGTGACCAGCAGAACAGAGCAGAGAGGTGTCCTGAGGCTGCTCCAGCCCAGCCCTGCCCTGTTCCCTCCTCTGTGTGCTGGGTTCTGTCACCCCCCGAGAAGATAAATCCCCTCTAATTTCATTCAGCCCCCTTTTGTGCTACCCTTTCTCCTTTTTCTAGCACGGATGGGGGGCACAATTAACAAAACCCCCTCCAAAGTGGGCCAGGCTGCAGGGAAATAAGCCAGGCTTTGAATTCATGCTCATCTAGCTGTGGTCTGACTTGAGGACTTCAGGAAGAAAAACTTCCATCATTTATTATGCATTCTTCATCAGGGTTAAATAATTTTCTCTCTCTTTTTTTTTTTTTTTTTTCCCTCCCTTTCCCTGCCCCCAAATTGACTCATCCATCACTAGAATCAATATGAATGCAAAGATTTTTGGTGGATTTGTTGTCATGGAAACCACTTCTCCTCTCTGATATTCCCTTACAGGCTTTCCAGACCTTTTCTCGCCTTTAAATTACCATCCTGCCCTACATTCCCAACAACACTGGGTTTCAATTCCACATTGTGAGCTCCATTTGGAAACAAAACTGTGCACAAGCACAGCGAAACCAACAGCCAGGAGAGAAACCATTCCCTGCTGGAAGAGTGAGCACCAAGGATGGTCCCAAAATGGCTGCGGAGGAGAGGGATGCTGCAACCCCCCCTCCCTTGGAGGGCTCTCAGGACTTGTGTGAGACAGAATTTCTGCCGAAATTCTCTCTCTGGAGCTGCTTTTGTTGCCCAGAGAAAGGCTCACTCTGTGATTAAGGCAGCAAGGCGAGAAGTGAGGCTGTGGAGCAGTTAGAATTGCTCACATCAATAAAGTTCGCGGGGTTTAATCTTGTGAGTCGCTCTCCCCGTTTCCACTTGGCACAAATTGCCAGCCCAGGCACTTGGGTTTTCTCCTGCCATGACTGCACGGACATGGAGGTGATCCCTGCACGTCCTGTCAGGTGTGCTGGGAGCCTGGGATGCTGCAGGAGGCACCAGGAGCAGGTAGAAATCTTTGTATAAATATCAAAGATCAAATATCAGGGGGTCCAGCCTGTCGTTCCTCCTGCACTCACAACCCACTGTCAAGTCCCAAAAGCAGGCTGCACGTTCCATTAGGAGAAAATACAAAACTCCTACATTTTTTATTATTTTTTTTGCTAATTTAGAAGTTGTGTTGGAAGAAGTTTTCCTAGAAAGCCCAAGAAGTTTCGTGGCATGTGGTTCCTATTGAGAGTGAGAGCAATTTCTGTGCTTTTAACGCAGAAAATAGAAAAAACTCAGCAAGAAACCACCATCTAAGCGAGGTACTTAAAGAGGGAATAGAGAAATAGAAGCCCAAAACACGTATGTTTTTGTACATTCCCAAGTCTATTATGGAGAATTATTTATTCTTTATTTATCCAGGTGCTGGCTGGAAGCCTCAGTGTGACAGGAGCTGGGGAGAGAATTTGATTTTCAGATTCCCTTTGCTCTGCCCTCCTCCCTAGGCAGCTGCTTTCACTCAGCATCATTTGCTATTGGTTGCCATCCGCTGATATCACCAATATTTTGGCAAAAAGGATTTTAATTCTCCCGAAGTGGTGCTCTCTAAAGGTGCTGCATTGTGGGTGTGAAGAGGTCCTGTCTGCTCACAGAGTCTGCAAGGGATTTCTGACTTATTACCTGCCCTACTCAGTGGAGTCTGCATTAGGTGAAACTGGGTTTTTTCTTAGTTCTGGGCAAGTCTGTTTTTTGGGGGGGGATGGTCTTAGGCGGTTTTTTGAGCACCCTTTACAAATCTAACTAAAGCTTCTAACTGAAACATTTTGAAACAAAAAAAATCCAAATGAAATTTTACGACACTGACAGAATTCAGTTCCTCTTACTCCTGGAAGAAAAACTCATCTGCTTTGCCCAATTTGATGCCAAATTTACAAGCAGCTTTAGACTGAGCAGGGCACTCCCAAGCAGATCCGATGGAACAAGTCTTGCCTGTCCATAGCTCAGCAGTTAAAATCAGAATTAATACTTTGGGAGCAAGAAATAAGATGCATTTGGCAAGTCAGCAAATCAGACATTTCTGTGCATAAAAATAGGAGTTTTAAACATTTAAAGTGAAGAATTCCTTTTTTTTTCTCCTTTTAAATTAAAGAAATGAGACCTCAGGTTCAAATTCTGCCTTTCTGTTGGAAGAATTACACTTTCCATGTCCACCTGTTGGGAGTTTGTTTATTCTTGTTCAGTGCTTCTAATTTCATTTATTGGGTCGGGTCAGGTGCTGAAAGAAAAGGGGATTGGTTCTTTTTCACTCTGTAGTGAATATGAAGAGTGGACAAATCACCACACTTGCACTTTTGCCTTCATTTGTCTAATTGACCTGTGAAAGCACGGATCATCCTGAAACAAAAAAAAAATTGGAAAAAAAAATCTCCTAGGAAGGAGGGGGAAAAAAAAAAGATGGCAGCAAATGCAAAAAGATGATTCTCCAAATAGAAGACAAAGTCTGTTCCAGTTATTTTTGTAAGGGGTTGATTGCAATTTGCATCCTGCTCAACCAGCATCTGCCATCAGCAGCGCTCAGTAGTCTTTTCTCTTTTATTTTTTTTTTTTTAATATTTTGCCTGTGAATGTGGCTTGATGACATTTCCTTCCCAAATCCTTGCAGAGTGATCTCCCCCACCCTTCTCCTTAGACCTGAACACATCTTGCCACACGGTACAGGTGACCTGGAGCTTTTATTCCTCCCATGTCCCATTTATGGCCCAGGGGGATCCTGCCGAGCCCTCGGGGTGTGCTGGATTGAATTTTATTGGAAAATTGGGAATACATCGGAGATTTGGAAGCTGCGTGATGCAGCGCAGCATCTTGCACTTTCCTCTGGGCTGAAAGTAAGACAAAGATGGGGGGTGAGAGGGGAAAATCCATCCCTGTGGATTCCACACTCTCCTTTTCCAGAGGCACACCTGGAGCCGGCGGAGAGCAAAGCCCTGCTGGAGGGAGGACAAAGCTGCCAAAAACCGCCTCCAAACCCTTCCTGCTGGAGGGGCCCCTGTTCCCTGGGGGCTGCAGGGTCCCCACGGGGTTCACGGGAGTCCAGAGGGACTGAAAGCCACGTTTGCATTTTCCATTCTTTGCAGACAGGCAGCATCCATCCCCCGGAGCTGCCGGGGAGCTGCCTCTAGCAGGGCAAACAAGGACAGAAAAGCAGCAGAGCCGATGTTCCCGTGCAGTTTGGTTTTTTAACTCCTTTTGCTTTCACGGGGTAATTAGATCCAGATGTTGGTTTTGTTTGTCCCTTTCTCCTTTGAGTCTTGCTCAGTGCTTTTTTGATGACTGACAGAGGGAAATTCATCTTTCAGCAGCCTTTAACCAGAGGGAACCTTCAATTCCTTTCCCTCGCAGCTTGGGGCTTCAACCTGCACCTTCTCTTGCTCAAAGGCCAAAGAATTCCAGTTAAAAAGCATCGAGAGCCCCCACAGATTTACCTTGAGGATGATATTCCTGGGAATTGCTGGGGGAAAAGAAACCCACCCAGGCTGTGTGAGGCTGCAGGTGTTGGATCAGTGAGAGAGAGGAGCAGCTTCCAGCCCCTCCCAACACTGACAATTACAGGAATGGGGATGGATTTCGGGAAATGCTGCTCACAGGTGAGTTAGTGCTCACAAGTGGCCAGGGAAAGGCAGTGAGCACAGCCCTGCTAACCAGGACATGGCACACAACTAACCCCAGCCTTTCAGAGCCAGCTGATAACTCCACTCTTTGTGTTTATTTTAGCTGAAAATGAGAACAAACCCCGTGTCCTCCCCATGTAAATGCGCTCTGCTGGTGGGCAAGAGTAAAATAAAGCAAGCTCTGCTTTAGTCAGAACAGAGAGTAGGAGACAAAAAGATTAAAAAAATAAAGGGGGGGGGGCAATAATCAGTATTAGAAAGAGTGAGTGGTGCTGTGACAGCAAGGATTTTGCTAATGTAAGCAGTATAATATGTCAAAAAAAAAAAAGATAGTAGAATTCTGCATGCAGTTCAGCAAACTACAAGCATGTGTAGCTGTAAATTTGATTTAACTATGGCAAGTAAACTGCTCAGCTTCAGTGGCTGGGGTTTGGAATGCCGAACAACACAGCAAAGATGTTGTGGGCAGGAGGAACCAAAAAAGAACAGCACAAATTGCAGCTGGGTGGGAAAGGAGGAACTTTATGGTGGGAATATTCTGTTAGCACTGATGGGACTCTCGAACCTCGTTCTGGATACAATGAACCAGTACAGCTGAAGAAAGGAGTAGTGTTTGTAACTGGTTTCCCTCCAGAAAATTCAAAAAGAAAAAAAAAAAAAAAAGTAGAAGAATAGTATTTGTAATTGGGTTTCCCCCCCGAAAATTCCAAAAGAAAAAAAAAAAGTAGAAGTAGAAAAAGGAACGTTTTCACATTTCCCTCATGACAGAAGCAACGTTTATCCCAAGGCACAGAAGACAAAGATCCAGGATTCCAAACATAAACGCAGAAATTGTCCCAAAGATCCAGGTGTGTGCAGAAACAGCCCCAAAACACCTCGAGAATCTGCTCCAAGTGGCCTTCTGGGAGGATTTATTTCCAACTGCATTTCAACTCAGTCGCGCACCCAAAGTATCTCCCACTTGTCAACTCCAGTTTCAGCTCAGCTGCCAACGAGGTTGGTAAAGAAATAATTGCAGCAGAGCCGGCGCTGTGCCCTGAGCAAAGCTTTGGATCCGCCAGCACAGACATGGAGAGCAACTGCAGCAATCACTGGTGAATGCAGCTGAACAGCTCTGCCTGCCTGCTCTGGCCACAAAAATGCCCTGAGGGTCTCACAGGCTTTTAATTCAAGCCCTGGGTGAGGCTGAGTTAGACACAGGGGAGTTGATCTCTGGGGGTTTCCATTGGGATTCCATTCCTGATTTGTGATTTCCGTTTCCATCCTGGTGATGCCACTCTCCCCAGCAGCTCTGATGATTCCACTGATGCCTTAGGATTTTGGCTTTTATATTTTTCAATTCCTGTGCTGCTTTAGGGTACAACTAAAACTCCCCATAAAGTGCTAGTTACTCTCTTCAGGTTTTATTCAGATAAGACAATTCCTCTCCAGGCCTGGAACTCAAGAACACCTCACTGCCTCAGGAACCAAAAAGTACAAAAAAAAAAAAAAATGAATGGGGAGGAGCAAACTGGGGGTCAGTGACTTCATTACCTGAAGCTGCAATTGGAGGATTAACCCCTGATATGTAAATAGGGGTGTATATCTATATATATCTATATATCTATATCTATATATTCTATCTATCTATATATACTGTATATATATATATATGTATATGTATATAGACTTATATATTGTATATCAAACTTAAAATTGTCTGAAAAATTCATGACCATTGTCCACGCTGGGTGCAGCCCCTGACTGCCCAAGGCGTGTCTGTTGGAGGCCTTCAATAAATCCCCTCTTTACTCCGTGAACCTTGCCCAGCCTCTGTCCTAGGGAGCCGCTCCAAGGCATCCCCACTTTGCAGGGATGGGAGGGAATTTGGGTCCCTCCACCTTCCTGAGGGATCCCTCCCAGGCAGCCTCTGCACCCTGCCCAGCTGAGCTGAGGCACTGGGGAGTGAGCACGGGGTGAATGTGCCAGTCAGTGCCAGTCCCCATTAGATGTGACTTTAACTAGTGTTAGCAGCTTAATATGCTGATGGTTAATGAGCCATTCAGGGAGTTCCAGCTTTCTGCTTTGTTGGCTCTATGAATTAATCACCATTCCTTAGAGCTCCTCGTTTGCTTTGGAGGCTGCTGGCTCCCAGGAGAGGCTCTGGAGGGCTGTGGGCATGGGGAGCCCACTGGGGCTTTAAACTGCAGCCCAGCCATAGGTGGGGGCATGTGGATTGCTGAGCCCCACCAGCTCACATTCAACAAACACCAGAAAATAAATCTGCTCACTGAACCAGCAGTCTTTATAGAAAACTTTGGGAATTGCTGGGTAAAGCCTCTACAAGCAGTTTCAAATTTGGTTTAGGACTCTTTCAGGTGGCTCTTTGCCACCTTTATTTTCCCCTTCATCTTTATTAACTCATCTTTTTTCCTCCTTCATCTCTTTTATTAACTCCACCCATTTTTTCTGATTTAACTTTTTTTTTTTTTTCTGGTGGAAACAAACAATTCAAATAATCAAATACTTCAAATATTTGTTTGTTCAGAGAAATCAAATGCTGGAAAAGTGCTGGGTATGACAGAAATCCCACCCAGGTTAATGTGACCCTTGCACAGTGAAGGGAGGGAAAGAAGAAAACCCTCACAGGGGGTCAGATTTTGGGGGAAGGCTCCAATGAGCAAACTGAGATGCTGAACCAACCCAAGGAAACACAGAGTTACAAAGAGCAGCATTTTGTGTCCCAAACCACCCCAATTCCCACAGCTTCTCTCTCAAAGGAAGCCACAACCATATAATGCCTGGCTGTCCTGGGGGAAGGGAATGGTCTCCAGGAGGATGTGGAGCATCCCAAATATCTCAGGCACCGTTCACCTGAGCAGACACAGCTGCAGTGCAGGGCCTTGGAGCCACTCACACCAAGGCTGGTGCAGAAATCAGTCATTCCAGTCCCATCACGCATTAAATCAGAGGCTATTTCAGTTATTTAGAAAATAAACTGAGAGAATATGATTGGAATGCAGTTTTGATAAGTTTTGTTTAAATCATCGAGAGCTTTTAATATTTTTTCCCTGTGGCTGAGAGACAAATTTATTTATCAGGCAGAATTTTCCAGTCAGAAAACATGTGCATCTCTACATGCAGGATGCACAACAAGCCTGCCCACATTTCCATGGGTTTATCCATAGACATTCATGCAAAACACTTGCCAGAAGCATCAAAAATGTATTTGAGTATGCAAAAAAATCCTGCTACAATCAGAGTGTCTGCGACTTCCTCTGCCTTCCAGAGGGGGAATAAAGACATTCAGCAGCTGCATGGAGGATGCAGCCCACTGCCACCACTGCACAGAGCTCTGAGAAATCCTCAGACCTCACAGCTTCTGCTCAGAGTGGTGAGAAAAATCAATTCCAGACTGAAAGAGCTGGAGGCGAAGGGATAAGATGAAATGTGACTGACAGAGAGACAGCATCCAGTAATGCTCAGCCAAGTGAAAAGGCAAAAGAACACAGGAATAGTAAAAACCTCTCCATTTGTGTTTTAATTGGGAGGGGACTTAACAGGCAGCTCTGGTGCTCCAGGCAGCCCCTGGAAATGTTAACTCTGCTCTGTTCTGAAGCAAAACATGCAGAACACACACATACACACACACACAGAGGGCTCTTTGCCTCTAACACTGTGCCACGGGAAAATGAGACTGTGATTTCCTGTGGCATCGGGATGAAATGAGGTTGTCAAATCAAGTCAGAGTGAAGTGGAGGGAAATATTCCTCTGCTCTCTGGTGCTGAGGTAGATTTTGAAGTCAGTGTCCCGTGCCTTTGCTTTTCTCGCTGCATTTTGCCCTGACGTGTGTTTAATGCTGGCAATGCTGTTTGTTTAATGATGTTCTTTAATGTTACAAATGCAAACAACCTCTGAGGGTGGAAAACTGGGGTTTTTTAGTTCTGGGAAGGTCTTTTTTTTTTGGGGGGGGGGGTGGTCTTGGGGGGTTTTTTGAGCACCCTTTACAAATGTAACTGAAGCTTCTAACTGAAACGTTTTGAAAAGAAAAAGCCCAAATGAAATTTAGAAACAGCCAAAATGAAAAGATAGGAGAAGCTGAAATGTGGAAGGAAAGGCATTCATTTAGATGTAGTAAGATGCCCTGAGAAACCTCAATTGGCTTTTTTTCCCCAGTAATTACTCATGCCAGGCTCTGAGTGAGTCTCTGACCATCCCCAAATTGCCCCTGCCTGGTTTTGTGCCTGGTCTCGTGCCTGTGTTTTTGTGTTTTTCCCTGCCAGCCCAGCTGGGCCGGGGAGATGTCCCTGCTGTGTTCTGAGCTCTCCTTATCCAGGACAACTGCACAAGTGGAGCTCTGCAAGTCTGAGTCCTCCTCCAGAGGCTTGTCCTTCCAGCAGTGAGGAGAGAGCCACTGTTGGGGTGCAGATTAATGAGATGTTAATGAGCAGTGGGTGAATCCCAGCGTCAGTGCAGCGGGGGTTGAGCTGAGCAGTTCACTTGACAAAAGAGCTGTAAAAACGTGGAGTGCTCTGAGCTGAAGCAAAAGTTTGAAATAATAAAAAATTGCTCAGCGATGAGAGCATCATTAAATGACCATATTTTTACTGATACAGGCTGTCTGGGAAGAATGGAGTCCTGCTCTCTGCTCTGCACTGCCGGGATTTCACAGGCACAAAGACAAAGGGTGGGGTGAGCGAAGTGCAAGCGTGGCTTTAAAAGACAGAGTGGAGACAGCAGAATATCCCAGAGTATGACAGAGCTTTTTAAAGCAGCTCTCACCTCATTAAATGTGAAAAGAACTGAAAAACACAGCATTTGAGAGAGTCAGAGAGTTACCCCTGGAAAAACCTGCAGGACTTGACTGCCAAGTTCACTCCTTCCAACTGCTGCACTGCTTGGACATCAAGCTGCACAAGTTCCATCAATGCGGGAGAAAATTGGGTAACTCCACGGGCTCTGTCACTTTGGCAGCCCCCACAGTGCCACAGTGAAAGCTGGAATGAGGACTTCTCTGGGTACCAAAAGCAGGGGAAAGTTGTATCTCTGAGCTCTTGTGGGGGGACTTTGGTGATGGGGACAAGATGCTCCTCACATCTGGGACCTGATGGGACCCCGGGACTGCTGCTTCTTCATCTGCTTCAGTCTGACTGATATTCTCAAAAGACTTGAAGTGCTCAAAACAACCTGGGCAGGCTCTGAGGTTGAGAGCTGTTAATGAGTTCAGTGACCTTCCTAGCCCAAAACGAGGCCAGGAAAAAAACCTCCCTGCAGCTTTTTAAAGCTTCTTTTTAAAGGAGATTCTAATAAAATTATAGAATGGTTTAGGTTGAAAGGGACATTGAAGCCCATCCAGTTCCACCCAAGGACACCTTCCACAATCCCAGGTAGTTCCAAGCCCCATCCAGCCTTGCCTTGGACGCTCCCGGAGACCCAAGGGCAGCCACAGCAGCTCTGGGCACCCTGTGCCAGGGTCTCCCCACCCTCATGTTAAATATTTCTCCCTGATATCTGGTCTAAATCTGCCCTAATATTCCATGAAACATCAGAGTTCTGCAAAAACCACGGAATAGGGTTCGGCCTGAAGAGAGGAATGGATGTGGAGGTAGAAAGCCAGGATGGAAAGTGAGGCAGGACGGGTGAGGAGAAGGGAATTGCTCCAAGCTCTGCTTTGAGGTGATGGCATCACCTTTTGTCACCTGACTGACTCCTGTCCCTTGAGCCCTGTGACCGCAGCGCCACCAGTGCCACCAGTGCCACCAGTGCCTCCCTCCCAGCCCGAGGGGCACAGCCCCTGCCTCACCGGTTCCATGGGCCACCAAACACACCCAGAGCTGTCCCCTGGCTGCAGTGACATCAGGGTGGCAGCGTTGCACTGTGATTGCTGTGGAGCAAAGCTCAGTCACCTCCTGGGGGAGAGAGTGTCACGTTTTATCTTCTTTTGCCAGGGTGGGGATTAAATACTCCAGACGGTGTTTCTTGTTTGGACTCAGATGTTTATTAATTCTTATCTATGTTACAGGCTCACAAGCCATGAGTTCTACAGAACTTCTACCTAAGAAATTAAAAATGGCCCCCATCTCTCTCCCAGGCTTTTCAAGGATAAACTGTCCAATTAAGAAATGACACCTGAATTATTTTTACTTTTAACCCAATAACCAACCACCCGGAGCCCACAATGCGGATTTTTCTATCCAATTACAAAATCCCACCCAGAGCCATGGAGAAGAAGGTGAAAAAGAAGGACTGGCCTCTGCCCTAAATCCTCCATCTTGCCTTATATATATATTACTGTATTCTAAACCCTTAAACTCTAAGTTTTTCCCCCTGTGCTGTCACACACTTCTATCCAAACCCCACACCCACAATCCCAGCGCTGTCACTCAATTTTGGAGCCTTTTCCACGGCCTCAGGTCAATGCAGTGTTTGCCTGGGGGTCGGTGCCTGTCAGCACAGAAAGGCTGAAATCCTCAGTGCCTGGTTTCCTCTGACTTTCTCCTTGAAACAGGTTGGGATCCATCTAAATTCTCAAACATTCCCTTTCCTGAGGCCTCTCCTGATCCTTTCTGGCCACACTGCCCTCACTCCCACCTGGGCAGGTGAGCATCCCTCTTGGGACAAAGAACTGGGGACAGAATTTAGGACCCTAAATGGATTTTCCCTCACTCCCATCTGTGATTCCCATTTTGTTGTCTCTCCCCAGCCCTCGGAGTGTCTCCCTAATTGCAGCACTGCTGCTGGGATGAGTTCTCCTGAGCGTTCTGACACCTTCCCCAGCCTGGTGAATAGATTTAACAATGAGACAATGGGATTTTTCTGTTCCTGCCCACCCTCGCTGAGCGTTGCTCGTGATTCTATTCTTATCTGACATATTCCAGCAATGTTCCTGCTTTGAAAGGCTTTTGGGGAGTGCAGCAAAATATCAGAGGAGTAATTCAGCTAAAGTTGGAGAGAGAGGACAATGGACCTTGTGTGCGTTTCAGCACAGCAACAGCCCCACAGGGTTTTCTGCCCCACCACCGCTTTCTCTGGTAGCACAATCATTTTCCATGTCCATACTCAGAGCTGGAATTACGTCTCTCTCTGTTGTTATTCTCACTCCGAGATTAAAGGGGAATAATTTCTGTGGATAAATAAGTGCTGTGAGTGATTTCAAATGTTTTTCTTCCACTGATTTGATTTCTCCTCTGCTTTTTGAGCTGATCTGAAGAGTTTCCATCCCACAGTTGCAAGTTTTCCAGACTGGCAAAAAAGAACAAAATGCACGTGCTAAATAAATATTAAACATCAACATCTGTGGTTCCGATTTTATTTGTGGAGGTGGTAGCTTGGAAGACCTTTGTAAAGGAAGCGAAGCTCTTAAACTCCATTTCTTAATGGTGCTTCTGCTGCGGAAAGTTTTGCTGTATGAAATATTTCTGAGGTGAAGCAGAGGGACAGGAATGTGTGGGTTTGCACTCTGCTCTTGTCCTCAGCAGTGTCATTTGCCATCAGCTGTGTCACCTCTGGATGTGCCCTCAGTCACAGATCAAGCTTTGTAATTCCTCTTTACATCAGTGTGGGAGGGAAATTAAGTAAATTCCAAAAGTAGGAGTATTTCTCATTTCTAATGCGGTTATGGCTAAATATATCCTGCAACAGAACTTGGAAAGAGGGAGAAAACCCTCTGGTGCAGAAAACACAACTGCATCCTCTCCCCTTCGTTGTACAACAGTCTGAGGTGCCTAAAATATTAAATGTGAGGAAGAGAGGCAAGGTTTCCTGAATCCAGGCTCATCCTTATGTCAAACTACACAATTCTGCTCCAATTCCGCAGAATCAAACTCATGGTAAAGATCAGAGATCAATAGAAAAATGTACTTTTCTCCAAACCAAAAATCTGACACACGTAGGTGTCTTTTCTAGGTACTATTTTCACTAAGCTTAAAATGAAGAACTAGGTTTGGGGGGTGGGGGGGGATCCAAATATGGGGAAAAAAGAAAAAGAAGTCTTTCTATTCCATAAACAATTCAAGGAAGGTATTTTGAGCTAAAATGAAGGAGCCTTTCCCTGCCAAGTGATTCAAATCTCTTCTAACAACATTTTTTTAGAGCCTGGGCTGCCTCCGAGCCCATTCTCTGTCGAGCTCAGAGGATCCTGTTGTGGTTTTGGGGTTTTTTTTTGTTTATGGGGACATGAATCTGCAAGCAGGAGGACTTTTCTCCATCCTGACAAAATTTTGGGTCTGCAAAAGTTCTCTGAGCTCATGACTGGCCGCCCGATGTGAATAAACAAATACAATTGCTCTTCCCGTCAGTTTTACATCCAGCTTTCGGCAGGGGTTGAGCAGTTCCTGGGGTTTGAATTGCTCTGGTTCAGGTACCATCAAGAGAATTTTTTCTTTGAGAGGGCAAATTGCAGCAGACACCGAAGGAGGTCAGTTCCCTTTGTTGGATAATAACTAAAAAGGGAAATTATTGGTCAGTGGAGATGAAGGCCCTGGGTAAACTCTCAGTGAATTCACTGGAGTGCGATTTTTTGAAAAGCTGAGAGGAGACCTGCACACAGAAATCTCTTTGTGATTTTTGCAGCTCACTTGCTCCTCCCCAGATGTGAGCTCAACGTGCTAATTAATCCTCATTCCAAAAGCTTTTCAACCAGGGCAGATGAAGGCTGTCGCTCTGTGTTCTACATGGGGGACATCAGCCCTCAGCAGAGGGGCAGAATTCACCAAATTGATTCTTTAGGAGTTAACATGCAGCAGGTTGAGATGTTTGTTGCGTTCAATTATGCTCCAAACAGCTTTGGTGGGGAAAACCAAATCAAAGCAGGCCCTTTGCTAACCTGGAGGTTAATTATCTATGTGGTGTTGGTGAAAGGAGATCCAGAACTGTTGGAATTCCACACTGAATCATCCCACATTAATGGATTTACCAGGAGCTGGGGGTACAGCCAGGTTTTTAAACTGGGAATTCTGTGTTCCTGTGCTTTGGGATGCAGTTCTGTATCTGAGAAACACCACGAGTACTGATTTCTGTGTCTGGATTATGTGTGAGTGAAAAAAAAAAAGAATTTATTGATTCGATGCAGCCACTCTCTGAGACATTGCAGAAGAGATCGTAACAGATGAAAGGGGCTTTGACTTATATTTAGCTTTAAACATCATTTTTAAAGTATCATAGATACAAGCACAAAACTCTTTTCAAAATGAAAATGAATTCAGTAATTTATTTTCATTTTTGCAGTATTTTGGGGTGCAGGAGCTGCACAGAGCAGGAGGAACCAAGGAGGTGGTGACAGAAAGGAAAAGAGCTCTGGATTTTGGGAGTGAAACAGTTCTCTGAAAAGAGTTCTGTTTGTTTTCCCCAAGACCACAATGTCCTGAGACATCAATTCAAGCTCTGAGATACGTGTGTGAAGACCAAGCCTGTACTCCTGAAGGGGAAACTGGGACAACTTTTCTGCAAGGGAAGTTTTTCTTCAGCAGAGAGAGTGGACACTGGGCTTCCCAGAGCCATGGTCAGATCCAGCACTGCCCCTTTTACATCCCTTTGCTGATTTTCATGTCGTTTTGGAAGACAATTTGGCTTTTTTTTTTTTTTTTTTTTCCTAATTACCATGACAGTGAGCAGGGAATTCTCAGTTTGCAGACCTTGGAAGGGTTGTGGCCGTTCAGCTGCTCTGGGGTGGTCACTGGGATTTTCCTGCTGCTGCTGTGACCCACACTCTTCCAGGGCTTTCTGCTTTGGAATTTCATCTTGGGCTGCACCAAAAGCATGGCTCCTTCTGCTCTGATCATTTTGTGGAGGTTTTGTAGCTTCTACCCCTCCTTTTCAGAAGAACTCAGCAAAATCCTCTCTCCATTCTCCTCTTTCATGCTCTGCTTTCTTAATTACAACCTTTTTATGAGGCCATTTTCTTGTGGTGCTTGGTTCACCCTGGACCAGCCATATCCAAAGAAATTGCCAGTGCACTTGGGTTTGTGTCTAATAATGAAATTCCAACCTTCCTTGTGGAGGCCGTCAGGTCTGGAATTTTTCGTTTTATTTGTAGGAGATGAGGCATACTTGAATCATCCAGACTGAGCCACAGTGCTGACGCCCCTCGGTCGTGGCACTGAGGCCTGTGGGGCTTGTGGCACAGATGGAAATATCAGTGCCAAGAGTGTGTCGCATTAGAAATTTCCACTTAAGGTGTTGCCAAGGGTCAAAGGGTTTCATAGTAGTTAATAAGTATCGTAATTGGTGTGGACGTAGCAGCCACCTTAAACAGTTTATGAAACAATGAGTGTTTGCATTCTTCCCTGTGCCGTGTACCAATGAGAATGTACCTGGAAGTGTAAACTATCTAGAGCGTACAAAGCCTGCCATCTTACACGGAATAAAGGAGAAACGTAGCAGGGATCGTATTGACCGGACCTGCGGCCGCTCTGCCGACTTCCCTTCTTTATTTCGGGGTTTTCCTGCGACTTCGTTTATTAGAGGAGCTAAGCTGAGTTTAATGTCTGAGGTATTGTTTCTCCTCCGACAACAAGCCAGCAGGAGTGCAAATGAAATGAAACTCTCTAGTGGAGTTTTTCTGTAAAATGTCTCAATTTTATATCCCAAAATGTCCCTAAGAAATTACTAAGCTATCATCTTTGACCACCTTTATGGGCTATTTCTTTATTGCTTTGGATTTAAGGAGGTAAAAGGATTTTTTCTAGGCATTACCCAGCTGCTGCTTGCAGTTTCTAAAGGTTTTAACGATTTTAAAGTGAAAAAACATGTGTTTCCACCGCTGCCTCTGCCCTCCCTTGAGCATGTGTACATCCACAAAATGTACACTGTATTGGCAATTCTCCAAGGGAATAAAAATGGAAATAAAAATAGAAATAAAAATAGAAATAAAAATAGAAATAGAAATAAAAATAAAAATAAAAATAAAAATAAAAATAAAAATAAAAATAAAGGAACAGTCTCAGGAGTTTGGGACTTTTGGGCCAGGCTTTGCTTCCAAAGTGATTTCTGCAAATTTTTTTTCTTTCGTTTTTATTACCTAAATTAATCTGAACCAAAACTTTTTCTTCATCAACAAACATCAATATGGTCTGAAAGAAAACCCAAAAACCTCAGAGCTCTCACTTTCTCACCAATATTTCCACAATCTTCACGCAGTTTCATTTATACAGGAATTATGTGTGAGAAATGAATTGCTGGGGCAGTGCAATGAATTCTTCTATGTAAATACACTGCTAGATAATATCTTGCATTGTAAATAATATTTTTTTTTTTAATCTCAGCGCACTGTCTGAGGCAGGGACCGCTGGAAAAGGTGTCCCTCAGTTCAGAAAAACTTCTCATGGACTGTTTGATTCAATTCTGTGCTTTTACTGGAGAAAGGTTTTGGTTGTGGTGAATGATTTGGCTTGCCAGTGTCCATTCTTGTAATTCCCTTCCAGTTCACTGGGAAATGTGAGAGCAAAATGTCCTGAGTAGGTTTTGGACGGCACAAATCTCTGCAGTGCTCTGTTTATTACACAGCACCGCATCCAATGCCCTCTGCCATGTCTGCACTGCTGGAAATCCCAGAAACTCCCCCAAAGTGAATGGAAAAAGCATCAGAGCTGCTCTGCCATGGAGAGATCAGAGCCCTGTCCAGGGGAACCATTTCAAAGAGGTGATTTTATAAAGGAAAAACCAGACACAAAACTTGGCAGTGTGGTCCTGAGACAAGCCATGAAAAGTCCTTCAGGGATGCATCTGAGCACTGAAATTCCCCGTGGTTCATTCCAGCAGCACTTTTTTCCTTTTTGCCCAGATTCCCCCCAGCCCTAAAATCCCTTGAGCATAAATCTGGGCTGGCTCTCAGTGCACGTGAGCTGGTGAGGGGTGAAGCCACCCCGGGATTTGGTTCTGAGATCAGTTTTCTCTTTGAGACTGAACTAAAAAAAAAAAGAGAGGATTTTGTTGCTGTGTGAGCACCTTGGCTGCTCCAAACCCTCAAGAGCCCTTCTAAGCTTGGTGTCTGGCTTTGGTTTCCTCCTGCCAAAAACCACATTTAGCCAGAGTTCTGCCTGGTGAGAGGCTGCTGCAGATAAAGGAGGAAATCTGGGCTGACTGGCTCTGAAATACATGAGGTGCAGCACAAAGGAGCCTCCTCTTGGCTGCCTCTGTTTAATTTTGTGTTTTTCTCCCCGTGGACATCTTCCTGTGCTGCTCCACTGAAGGGAAAGGTTTGCCCTTGGGTAGAATCAGGATGCTTTTCATATTCCGCACTTTGTTGCATGTCTCCTCCTAAAAATAAATAAATGAATCAACATTTATTCCTTTGGCTTATGGCTCCCAATAACTAGTTTTGGCTGGGCTGATTATTTCTACGTTGCCACCAGCTCTGAAGGTTGACTTCTCTTATCCTTCAGCAGCAATTCCACAAATAAGGATGGCTTGGTCTCTCTAGAGGATGGAAGAGAATATTCACATGAGCTAATTCATATTTTTAATAGGTAACTCCATGGCTTTCCAAAGCTTTTATGGCCTCTGAAAAAAAGTAATTTTAAAATGCTCTTCACTCTTATATGATTTAGAGGTGGAAAGCATATTTCCTCTCAAAGGAGGATTTAAAGGGTCAAAAGTAGGATGCAGGACAACTTGATTAAATCAGCAGAAAGTGGACTGAAGGAAAAAGAAATTCAGATACATCTGCAATAAAATGCAAGAGCCTTCAGCTTTTATCTGTGGAAGCTTGCTGGTCACTTGGGCTGAGAGCAACGTAAATGAAGCCTTTTCCCACTTAGATTTGAAGGAATGCAAAAGGAAAACTCTGGTAAAAACTTTCAGTTTTATTTTGCTTTTTAAAGTTCTCGTGTAATTTTTTACCTGCTGAGAATGAAAATCTCTGCCTGTGCATTAATTTCCAATATCCTCTTTGTGCTGAGATTTTGAACCAGATTTAAAAAAAAAAAAAAAAAAAAAGGAAGAAATGCCACTGGATATGTCCCAGAGTGAGCAAGCTGCGTAATGGGATGTGACACTGCTAAATGACTTCATGGTGTTTGAGGGAAGTGTTGAGGTATGCTGAGGTCAAAAAGGAAATAAATCCCCGTCCTTTCACATCCTATGTGTCCAAATTTCACCTCACACACCTTGCTGGGCGTTACACACTCACCTGGCCTGGGTTTGAGGGGTTGCAAAGGAAATCACCTGACTGGGGAGGATTCATTCCCTCTGAAATTCCCTCAGGCATGATGAGAACAAGAGCTGAGCCAGCAGTGCCACAGGGAGGTGCCAGGGAATTCCGCACATCCCTATTGAACACCCTCCTCTGCTGGACCCCTGGAGGATGAGGATTTCAGCCTTTCTGTGCTGACAGGCACTGACCCCCAGGCAAACACTGCATTGACCTGAGGCCGTGGAAAAGGCTCCAAAATTGAGTGACAGCACTGGGACTGTGGGTGTGGAGTTTGGATCGAAGTGTGTGATAGCACTGGGTGGAAAACTTAGAATTGAAGGTTTTAGTATTTAGCAATATATATGGGGCAATATGGAGGGTTTAAGGCATTGTCTAAGTCCTTCTTCTTCACCTTCTTCTTCTTGGTGTTGGGTGTTTTTTTTCTAATTGGGTGAAAAACTCCACATTGCAGACCTTGGGTGGTCAGTTATTGGGTTAAAAGTATAAATAATAGAGGTGTCATCTCGTTATTGGATAATTTATGCTTAAATAACCTTGGAAAGAGTTAGAGACACCTGCATTTTCTGTCTTGTTAGTTAGAGCTCACAACTCGTGAGACTGTGCTATGGAGAGAAATCAATAAACACTGAGCCCAAACACAAAACTGCGACTCCTGTGTGTCAATCCTGGCTCTAACAGAAGAAAAGAAGATAAAAAGAAGATAAAAACCTCACACTCCTCATCCACTGATTTGACTGAAACCCCTGAAGGTTCAGATTCAATCCCACCTAAACAAACCCCCTGTGCAGTTTCATCTTCTGCTTCACTGAGTTATTTGGATCTGTTTGATTAATTTCCCCTTGCTGTAAATCCCAGTTTCCAGCTGTCTGCTGCTCAATTTCTCCCTAAACTATCAGCAATGGGGCCCTTGTATTTCAGAGAAACCTGCTGTGTCTTCTGCTTGGTTAATCTCGAGTTTTTACAAGGTAAGTCAACACAGCAGACACCAAAGCACATTTGTGATGACACCAAACAAACAGGTGAGAGATAAACATCAGTGTCCGCTCTGTTTGGCACCAAACCACCCTCACATAGCACCAGGCGAAAGATCCTTTGTCCCCTTGATGTGAAATTCCAGCTGGAAACACCACGTGCAAAAAGTGATTTTTGCTGTCACTCCCAGGAGTTTAAGCTGATGTGCTCAGAGGTTTGAGTGAGGGATTGAATTCCTGCTTTCTCTCAGCCAAACACGGACGTGCAAATTCATGAGGAGGAAATTATCCATCACCCTTTGCCATCAGCAGCCACTCTCAGGTCTCAGGATCCCTTTGGAGATGCTGTTTGTGACTCGTGGGAGAGCCTGGTAATTTGGTTTTTTGCCTTTTTGGTATTTTGCCATTTGGGTTTTGCCTTTTTTCTTTTCTATGTTCCCTGTATTCTTCACACATATATTTGTAGCTCTGTAGCCTACTGTACTATTAGTAACTAATAGTAGTAGCTAATTTTCCATGGCCTTTCCCAAAGCAAAAAAAAAAGGGGGGAAAATAAAAAGCAAAAAAACCCCCCAAACTCCAGAACTCCAAACCCCAAGGAATACAAAGCCCCTCTACCATCTTGGGGTACCAAGGCCAAAACCAACTCTTTTCACATTTTCAAAAACAAAGCACTACGAATACCAAGAAAGAAAGCTCCGGAGAAGAGCCTTAACATGGGGAGAAATTAAACCACCACTTGTCCTCCTAATTGGTGCATTTTATCAGTTCTGCTCATTTCCTGAAACCTATAAAAAAATGTGCTCATCCCTCCGGGGATGGGTTTTTGTGGACATCTTTCCGTAAGGACACCTTTCCCTGGAAGCTTTCAGATAAAGATCCACTCTTCTCTTACCTCCTCGCTAAAATTATCTCCAGGTTCATTTCCAGGTTGGGGAAAAAGGCAACACCGTGACCCAACACCAGCTGAACTCACCTCACCCTGCTGGGCCCTTTGCAGGCACTTTTTTGTTGCTGTTGTTCTTTTTTTTTATTACCTAAATTTACCTGAACCAAAACTCATTTCGCTTCAAAAAACAGCAATATGGTTGGAAAGAAAACCCCCAAAACCTCAGAGGTTTCACTTTCTCACCAATTCTCAACCAAGACAAGCTCAGATCCAGGATAAAGTGACACCAGTGCTCAGAAATGTCAAGGAATGGAGACCCAAGTCATTTAACCCCCAGTTTTCTACAGGGGGTCTTCTGTGGACACTCATTTGGGGGTAAATGATCCTATCTGAAGCCATATAATCAGACTGAAATATCTATCTTCTGCGTGCTCTTCTCTGCAGAGTGTGTTTGAGTTGTCTTCTGGAGCAGGGGAGAACATTTCACTGTTTATTTCCTGTCAGTCCTTCCAAACAGGTCTGCATCTCTCTGTGGTCCTGTAGTGGCTGCCAGCAAGAAATGAGAAGAGAATTAGGGAATTATAGAGCTGGCGGCAGATTGAGAAGGATATAAATGCCTTTGGGCACAGAAATAATCCACCAAGTTAGGGATCTGGCTCAGAGTCCAATAAGGCTTGACCAGAAAAATGTCATTTTTGATACTTTCAAAGCAATTTTGTGGATGTGAAACCTTGGAAATTACTTCTAGTGGGAGTGTATTGGACAATAATAGGGATACAAGGGGGAGAAGTTGAGCTCGAGGGAGATTTGGTTACGAAATGTGATTTTGATCCATTAATTTCTGGAAAACAGTTAAAAGTGCAGTGCAATTCTTTTTTCCCCCCTTTTCCTGAAGTTGTTTTTCCTGGCACTCAGCCTTTGATCCATGGGGATAACCACTCCATGTGCACAGCACTTTGTCCTAGGATGATTCACCCATTCAACTTCAGGGGAAAAAAAAAAAAAATCCATTTTCCTCACTATTTCTAAACTAACCAGACCAAAGTGAAACACCCAGTCCGGACTGGTTGCCCCCTTACCTGATGGTTTTTTATTCTTTCTTTTCTTTCTTCTTTTTTTTTTTTCCTTTTTTTTTTTTTCTTTTTTTCCTCCTTCTTCTGACTGTGGCAACATCATTGAATCTGCTCCTTGCCTTGATCTTGATTTTTTTTCCCCCCAACTATTTGCCCTTGACCCTGTTTATGCCAAGCTATGGATATTCCATTCTATCTGTGAGTTGAATCATTATAAACCCACTAAATTCATAGTTTTGCCTTCAACGTGAAAAGTATGAAATTAAATTGTGCTCACACTTGATGGAGTTCATTTTTTTTTTTTAAAGTCTATCAGTGTTCCTCAGACAAGCCAAGTGTCACATTGAGGCACCACTTGCATATTTATGAAATGATTTGTATTCAGAAGGGTTGTCCGATGTTTTTCTGGACAGTTTTCCACGCTATTAAGTGTTTAACTCAAGGGACTGTGCAGGTAACCTGAGAAACAAAAGCCTACCATAATTTTTTGCAAAATACTTCTTGTAAGTCCCAAATAAATAAATAAATAAATGAGCACGGAGTGATTGCATTTCTTTGTTTCATTGAACGTGTTGCTTGCACAGCATTGAAATACACTCTTTACAAGAAGATAATTAGGGCTGTCCTGATTCCTCAGAGGCACATTTATTTCTTTCTGCTCCTTGCCTGTAGATCAAAGAGATATTGGACAGTTGTTTTCAAGTAATAGCAGGGTTCAGTTCTAAGTTTGATTTATGTCAGCGTTTCTCATGCATTGAAAATGTGCACTTGCTGCTCCCCTGACTAAATTAAATCTTGATTTTCAATTTATATATTTGTCAATCAATAAATATGTTTGATGGGAGCAGATAGACTCCCTCTCCTTTTTCTGTAGTAAATGGACTTTCTATCATTTTTGGATGTTAAATACAAGCAGAGAGCTCAGCTGGCAGTGAAGCCTTTGCTCTCCTCCATGGAATTTTAAGGAATTGAGGGATACTACCGGAATCCGCCACATCCAGTGGTTGTATTCCACGGTTGTAATCCCTGGGGGATTTCCTGGGAATGTGATGGAGGCAGTAAAATGGATGGATGGATGTAAAATTACAGAAAACCTGCCAGAGGGGACTGGGGGAACTTTGCTCTCATTCATTCCCCAGTGTTGTATCTCAGCCAAACCCACAATCTGAGCCCTAAAAATCAAAGTTCACCCACATCTCAAAGTTCACCCCATCCTTCACACAGCCATAGATCCACGACCAGTAGAAAAAAAAATGCTTTAAAGGGACTTTTTAAGCATTTCTAGTTATAAATCTAGGCAGGGATGTAGGCACGTGCATGTAAAACTCATGTGAGGATGACAGGGAGCCCAGCAATGAGCTCCTGGGCAAAGCCTGCACTTGGACTAAATGGCTCTACAGGTTTAGAATTAATATTTGTGAACCCCAGAGGAGCACAATTAGTTAAATGTCTATTTTAAGGTCTGAGGAGCTGTTGCTGCAGGAACCTGTTTCTGTTTTTCTTTCACTGACCATGGGCAGCTTCCACCCCTCTCTGTCCTGTACAATCCCCTCAGCAATGTGTGAGTCCAGTCCTGAACAACAATTCCCTCCTTTGGACTGGAAAACTCATAAAATTATTTGCAACTCCAGCTAAAAAACTGGGATAAATGTGACCTCTGCAATTGCATGATGTCTATTCTCTAAAAAACTCTTCAAATGAACACAGAGCAAAATCAGGGCTGTTTTGCAGCAATTCTCCCTTGAATGGTTCTTCATCCTCAGCTTTAGGATCACCACAGACCCAAGACTCCAAAGTGATTGATGACAAAATGCATGATTTTCCTTATTGAAAATTGATTTGAGGGTTGCAATTACAATTTCACAAAGAATAGGTCTTAATCACATCAGATTTTCCCTTAAAAAGACAGGGGAAGAGGGGTAGAAAAGGTGAAACATTCCCAATGGAAGATCAGGAAAATATCTGAGGAAGGTTCAGGAGGAGTGCTGCAGTGCTCTATTCATTGCATCCTAAGGGATTGTCGGAGCACCCTCCACTTTGAAGAAAAAAAAAAAAAAAGGAAAAAAAAGGAAAAAAAAAAAAAAGAAAAAAACCCAAACCTAAACAAGAAAACCGAAGTATTTAAAATATAAAAACCTACAGGATTTCCTGTGAGCTGCCTAAAGGCATCCCCCCTCTGCATTCCTGTGTGCTGTGGCTGCATCCCCTGGCAGGAGCTCTGCTCTCCTGTGGGATCAGGGGTGCGGGGAAGAAGCTTTAGGCCTGGCTCTGCCTTTGCACAACGTTTGAAGAGCCACTTTAGAAGCAGAATGAACATTTTCCAGGATTAAAACTGAACAGAAATTTATTCCCACTTTGACTAGTGGACAGAGTTGCCCTCTCTCTTTGGTGGAGCAGATCTTGCTGCTTGGTGGTGAAGAATTCCTGCCACAGCTCATGGTTAAATGTAAAATCACAGAAAAGCTGAAGCAGCCCTGTTGTTCACTGCGGAGACACTTCCTGTTGTTCCCAAAGCCTTTCTTACAGGGCTGGCAGGGAATTGTTTAAGAGGTTTAAGGAGTTATCTCCCACTGGAGGGTCCTGAGAGCAATGATCAGTGAAATATGTTCACCTTGAATAGCCAGGATGGCTTCAGAGGCTTTTGATGGTGCTGAGTAGCTGTCCCAAGGCTGGAAAGTGACAAACGGGACAAAAAAAGGGGTGAGAAGTCACAATTCCTAACCCTTCAGTAGCGTTTGTACTGGGGGAAGCTGAGCAAGCTGGGCAGCATTCTTGATGGATCCACAAATGGGCCATGAGGATTCGCAGAATCCACAGGGAATTCACAGAATTTCACACAAAGCTGACCTTTGGTCAGTGTGGGTTCAGAAAACCTTCAGTTCGAGGAACCTAAAATCAAGGCACCTAAAATCCGTACGGTTTAGCACATCTGTACGGGACAGCCACAGGATTGGAGGGATCTTTGATGTGACACGAGGGTGTTTGGGGTGCGCAGTGGTGTGTGTCTGTGTTTAGGTCTGACAGAGGCTGCTGCTCACAAAGGGGCTCTTGATCCATTCCAGGGGTCAGGCTGAGCCCTGGGTAGATTCTGCCAAGCCCACACACATTTCTGCATGTACACACATCATTAAATCCAGCTACCTCCAGCAGCAACGATCCCATTTGCAATTATATTGATTCTGCATGGAAATGAGCTACCTGCTCGGCACAGAACACTCTCAGGCCTATTTTTTTTTCCTAATGATTGGCAGAAAGTGGGAGCCTCCTTTCAGAAGCAGGTTAGTGTCAGAGGAGGGAAATGCCAAAAGCAAAACCTCTGAAAAGCCTTTCCCTTGGTCGCCATCCAAGGCCCAGCAGCTGCAGAGGGTGATTAGCTCCGTGTGGTGTCATTGCACTTTTATCCAGCTTTAATTCTGAGTTTGTTTTCTCTCGCAGACGTTTGTCCTTGCTGAAGCTCCAGCTGTGTGTGCCCCACATGGACACAACCCCACAGGGTGTTTTCCCTGGAGGATGGAGAGGATCCAGCCCCCAGGAAAGGTGTCCCCCAGGGAAGGGTGACCTCCGTGCCCGCCCCTGGCTCCCCGTGTCTGCTGGAACCCCGGGCACTGAGGATTTCAGACTCTCTGTGCTGACAGGCACTGACCCCCAGGCAAACACTGCATTGACCTGAGGCCGTGGAAAAGGCTCCAAAATTGAGTGACAGCGCTGGGATTGTGGGTGTGGGGTTTGAATACAAGTGTGTGATAGCACAGGGTGGGAAACTTAGAGTTTAAGGGTTTAGAATATAGTAATATATATGTAAAGCAAGATGGAGGATTTAGGGCACAGGCTGAGTCCTTCTTTTTCGCCTTCTTCTCTATGGGTCTGGGTGGGATTTTGTAACTGGATAGAAAAATCCACATTGTGGGCCCTGGGTGGTTGGTTATTGGGTTAAAAGTAAAAATAATTTAGGTGTCGTTTCTTAATTGGACAGTTCTTAAAAAGCCTTGTAGAAAGATAGAGACAGAACCGTTTTTCACTTTGTTAGCCAGAACTCACCTCTTGTGAGACTGTGACATAGATAAGAATTAATAAACATCTGAGTCCGAACACAAAATCTGTCTCTCAAGCATTTAATCCCGGCTCTAACAGAAAACAAGATAAAAATCCCACCGAGGCAGAGCTTTGTGTCAGTTTTCACGGAAGGAGGAAGAACTCCTTGAAGTTTCTTCTGCCCTTCCACTGGGCGTGAGTTTTTCCCAGCAAAGAGATTAGGATGATGGGATTCAGCAGCAGCCGTCAGGGATCTCCCTGATCATTCCCAAACCTTCCCAGGCCTCGTGGTGCACCAGGAATTTTGTATTTCTGGGATGATTCTGAAAGCTCACCTGCAGGAGCCAAGGGAATCTCAGCTTCCATCAAAGACCTGACATTAATTTCTAATCATGCTAATTGCAATTTAAAAGGTGTGAAGGCAACATCTTTAAAAAGCGTGTCCCCCAACAAGTCCAATAGTATTGTTAAAATTAAGAACATCTAATTTTTAAGATGCCCATTTGGAGAATTCACCATTTTGTAATTCAAGCAGTGATGCTCTTTTGCTGCATCACCCCATCTGACACAACCTGGTTTTCTTTTGCTCTACATCTAAACTTGAATTTGGACAATAAAATAGAAACTACTGAATTTGTTTTCTTTTTGAAAAGAGTTTCATGCTTGTACGTGTATCTCTAATACTTTAAAAAATCACGGTAAAGCTAATATAAGTCAAATATAAGTTAATAATATGCAAATAATATAATAATAATATAAGCTAAATGTAAGTCAAAGCCCCTTTTACCTCTGATGATCTCTTCTGCGATGTGTTACAGAGTGGCTGCATGGAATGCTTTAAATGACTTTTTTTTCACTTACACATAATCCAGACACAGAAATCAGGACTCCTGGTATTTCTCAGATGCAGAACCTGAATTCAGATTCACACACAAGAAATAAAAAGAGGCAGCCAGGAGAGAGCAGATAGTGACTCAAGAGAACATTCCTTGAATATTAACCATAATTTTGAATAGCAGTCTTTGCAGTCTTCCAAAATTTTGTTTGCTGTTCCTCCGAGCAAATATTTACAGAAATAATAGAAGGATCTGCTGGGAACAGCACAAAATATTCCCAGCGTGGTGCTGCGGGAGCAGTAGGAACTTCCTCAAAGCATTTTTGTGTGTACCTCCAGCTAAAGACAAGAGTGTTTACACTGCAAGCAGCCTCATGGAGGATTTCAGAGAAAATTCATCATCTCAAGGCCATGCAGGAGGAATTCTCAGCTGAGCCTCCCGTAAGTAGGGAAATGTCTTCATTTGTGTGTGTTCGGGGGAGGATCCTCTGCTGGACCAATGGAGAATCCAGGGATGGAAGTTAGAGACATCTTGGAATACTCCAAAGAATAAAAACCGCAGAATTTCCATGTTCGTGACATCTGTGGAAACAAGCCCCATACAGAGCTGAGAACCAAAAATTCAGAGAGGACTCAAGTGCCACACGGAAGGGCAGGAATTCTGCAGGTCCGCTGATGATGGGAAAACTTCCTGGGCAATTTCATGGGTCAATTATTGTATTTTGGGGCTTTTGCAGGCTTTGGGGTTCCTGCTGTGGCCAATGGGGATAGGCCTGACAGCCTAAACTGAAGGGAAGTCCAAGATCTAAGCACATAAAAGGCCTCTTAAGTTTGAGGACACTTTTCTCTGGTGATCCTGCCCTCAGAATTCCACTTTTAAAGCCATTTCAACGGCACTGCAGTTACCAAATTCAGTTGTTTTGGGTTTTGTTTTTGTTTTTTTTTTTTTCTGTTTCCATTCCTACCTTCCCAACCAGCTATTCCAGTGAAAAAATCGATCCTTTGTCAGATTTTCATCTGTGCCCTAAACAAGTTTGGTTCTCCAGGTGTTGGATGAAATTAGGCTGGAAACTTTGGCTGCCTTTCTGGGAGGGTGGGAGCTGCTGGAACCAGCACAGGACATTTGGCAGAGCACATGGCCCACTGCTGTAAGGATTTCAGTGCAAAGGCTGCAGACAGCAGACAAAACATTAAATATTTTAGGATACAAATTTTTATTTATAACAAACCAATAATAAATATTTATAAGAAATTAATAAATTTCCTATAAAATGTACAATAAATGTACATTAAATTTACAACAGATTTACAAGAATTTTACAATAAATGAATAAATTTTTTAAAAATAAAATATCCTTTGATATGGCAAGCAACTCTTCTGCATCTCCCTCCAAGCGGCAAAGACTGTAGGGCCCATTGTGGTGATTTATCGGCCGGAATTTTTTGCTTGAAGACAATGATTTCTGTGGGATTGAGAGTTTCTAACTCCATTAGAAGCTGCTGCTGCCATTATTCTGATTAGTTACCTTGAATTTCTTGGCAGAAGACAATTATCATTCCAGCTTTTTTGGGTTTTCTTTCAGTCTCTCTGACCCCATGTTGAGCAAGCTGCCTTGACAAACATCATCTGCTCGTTGATTTGTGCTGATCTTCCCCTCTGCATGGAGAAATCATCATTCCTCCAGCTCTTTCCTTTCAATCAAGTCCAGCTCAAAGGAGACAAGTTAGTTTTTAGCCGAGAGTTTAATTCCTGTCTTAGCACCCAAATGACACCAAGCAGGTGGAACTGTACAATTTGAAGCTGGCCTGGTTTTCTGACACCACAAAAAACTCCAAATCAAACATCCTGGGCTCAAAACTCCACAGGTTTTGAAAAATTTGAGAACAGACCCATTTCATTTTTACAGCCACCCTGCCCCTCTTTTCAGACTTGCACAGAAAATGTTCCTGCATCTCTGTTAAAAAAAAGAGTGATTTTTGTATTGGGGTTCCAAGGTACAAAATGCACAAACCCCCTGATTTTGGGTTTTTTGCCCCCCACTTTCCATCCTGATACAAAGTTGGTGCTGAGAAAACTCAATAACTTTTGCTTCCCCTGCCTCACTTCACCTTTAATAGCTGCAAACCTTATTAATGACTAGGAGCTCACAGCACGGGGCTGTGGCCACAGGCAATTCAGCAGCTCAATTTCCCATGGATATTATGAATAAAATAAAATAAAACAAAACAAAATAAAATAAAATAAAGACATTATAAATCTCTTTCAGGTTGCAAAGTCAAGCACCAAACAAAGAGGAAGTGCTGGAATTAAACTTGCCTGCAAAACCTTAATTTGGCCCTTTTATGCACAAGTATTATGATATAGACTTTAATTACATGAACACAGCCTATTTTTTCCACATCTAAATGCATAGATGTGCAAATTCTCAAGCAGTTGACTTGATTACAAGGATGCATAATATAAAAGTTCAATAGTCTATTGATATTCAGTCAGATTGCAGAAATTCCACATATTCATGGCAGCAGCTGACTATATTGGGAGACTATGCCAAGAGCAGAACAAATGAAATCAGATTACTGCAAATGACAAGGAACAAATAGCCAGGAAGTAAAAATAAAATAAAATAAAATAAAATAAAATAAAATAAAATAAAATAAAATAAAATAAAATAAAATAAAATAAAATAGTAGGGCCACAGGAAAAAAAAACAAACAAAAAACAAAACAAAACAAAAAACCCCAAAAAATCCAAAAAAATCCTCCCACAAAACAAAACCAAAAACCCCCCAAAAAACAACAAAAAACCCCCCACCAAAATAGCGTGGTCAACAGTAGACAACTGAATTAGGTTCAGCTGAAACAAAGCAAGAACTCTAAAGGAGTCCACAAATGATATTTAGTCTTTCCTCTGGTCCCAGGAAAACAGAGGAATCAGCACAGCACCACTCGATTTTGGGCAAGTCCAGAGCCTAAACCATGAAAATGGGGTCAAAGTAGAGGTTTGAAATCCACACAAAATATTCGAGCCGACATCGTGGCCTGTAGGTCTTCTTCTGGCTGCAGAAAAAAAAAAATAGAAAAAGGTTAATTTGAAGGTTAGAACTAACCTTGTTCTGGTTCTTTTTTTTCCCCCAGAGCCCAAAGCAGAGCTCATGGCCAACATGTCACCTCGAATATCCTTTACTGTCTCAGCTGTGAGTTTTATATTAACCTTTTCCATTAAATTTGGCAGTCAGAATGCCAGTGCTCTGAAGGTTTTGCTGCAGTGAGAAGAAGCTGAGCTTGATCTTCTTTTAATCACTGCAAACGTTGGTTGCCACCCTTTTGCACCTCACAGAGAATAAATCAGGGCAGAGCTGGGCTGATGCCTCTACAAACAAAAGCCAAGGAGGGAAAAACTTTATTATTCATGGATTTATTTCTCTTTTTGTTGTCTGAGGGAAACACTTGGAGATGCAGGAACATTTTCATGCTCTTTTCCTGTGTGCTGCACTTTATGATGCTCAGTAATTAATGCCTGGTCCTCCCTCTGTTTGTTGGAGAAAAGTTCAGGACCAGACCTCAACACCTGGCCTTGTAAATTCCATGCATTGCACATATTCTATAGATATTCAGATAAGACTGAATATTCAATCCAGTTTTCAGCAAAACCAGATTTCCCTTTAATACATCCTTTTTTTTTTTTTTTAAATTTTATTTTATTTTATGTTTTGGCCACTAATTCCTCAGCTGATTCTCTTCAGTCCTGGTCATATCCCTTTCAATAAACGGGGATACTCAGAGCTAGTTTCAACTTAAAAGCTACAACAGGTTTGGTCTGAACAACAGGTTTTCTCACAGGAAAATCTAGAGAGAGTTGCAGTATTTTATTATTTTAATTAAGATTCTTTCTATGCTGATACCTTTGGTGATGTGAGGGTATGGCAGAGCTTTATTTTTTTCATTTCTACACAGAACTTCCTACATCCCACTTCATTCATGCCCTGATACCCAGAGCAGAACATCCCATTGGAAACGCCTGTGTCACTGAACCTTTTCCCAGGCATTTCCAGGGCATTCTGCAGCACATCCCAGTGGCAGGGGTGAAAATACAAAACACAGTGCAGCCTGCATGGATGCATTGATGTCGGAGTGTCTGTCTGCCTCTTCTTGAAGCAAAATGTGGGATATTTTTTATTTTTCAGCTTTTATTTCAAGCTACTGAGGCTTGCTTTTATTTCAAGAAGAGCCTTCTGCCAATTTCTCTGTTGCATGAGAGAGTCAAGGAGAATTTCATGTTGCAGATACTTCTCAGGGCTCACAGGCTGGAGTGTACAAATATAGTCCACAGGGAGGAAAAGCTCCAGGGAAAAGCTGTCAGAAGCAGTGTCAGTGCCCTGGTACAGCAGAGCCAGGCACAGGGAATGCCCAGGGCATTGCTGGGCTCCATGTGCTGCAAGGGGATTTTATCTGGGGCAATTAGAGCTAGGAAGAAAAGGGATGAAGATCAGGAAACTGCCGGTAAATCTTGCTACCTGACCACGTTCCTGTTTGGGACAGAAACTGCTCCTGGCTGTGCTGGTGAAGCTCAGGTTTCTCTGGTTTGGAGTGGGGTGTTTTGGGAAGCGCCGCACAAATCCAGGCACACCAAATGGATCCTTTCTCTGCAGGTGACAGAGCAAGAGCAGGAATCATCAGTTTGGCTGTGCTAGAGAAGAGCCGGGCTGGTGACACGGACGCAGGGCTGGGTCTGCTCCATTAGCAGCTTTAAAGCCGTGGGAAGGAGCCTCATTTATTCCTTTCTGGAGCAAATGCAATGAGGACTTCGAGGCTGCAGGAGACGTGGCTGCAGGCTGGTGTAACAAAGCTTGGGGCTTGTTTCTGACATGTTCCCTGCAACTGAATCTTCCCTTCTCCCAGGGATATCCAGAATTCCGTGGACAGCTCTGACTCGGCCTGGAGCAATCCCACCTTCTGCTGGGATTGCTGGTGGAAGTCTCATTAGAGACCCCCCAGGAGCAAAGCTGGCCCTGGAACTGCGTCACAGCCCTTGGCAAAACCATGCCAGGCTCTCCCTGGATGCCTTGGGAAGGCTGACCTGGAATAGAGACTGGACAGAGCTGGAGAATAAAGTAGAGATTTATTGAAAGGCCTTTAGGGTACACCTTGAGCAGGACAAGAGCCTGGCCAGGGCTACACCCAAGGTGGACCCAGAATGGTCACAAAATGGACGAAGGGTCACGAGGTCTCACACTTTTATCAGTTTTAGTCCATTTGCACATTGGGGTTTAATTGTCCAATTCCAGCTGCAGGCTGTGAGGTCCCATCCTTCTTGTCCCTCCCTCCAGCCCACCCTTGTTTGTGCTGTTGGGCCTGAAATTTGTCCTTGGACTGCAGCAGGAAAAAGATTTGTTTTGTGTCCCCGCTCTGTGCAGAGCTGAGCGACACTGACTGTGAGCTCAGAACTGAACCCCTGGGCAGCGCAGAATCTGAAATACAGGAAAGCTCAACATTAAGGCACCACCCCAGCCCTCATTCCAAAGAGTGAGCAAAGAGAACACCAGGTGCTCCTGCTGCTTTCCTTCAAAAGCAAGGAATGGAGTCAGAAATCACTTCTAAATCGTTCTTGGGTTGGAGGTGCCTGTTCTGTTTGAGAGGGGACTTCTGTGCCCAGCCCAGGGATGCTGGGTCCGTGGATTGCCAGGCAGGGAACAAAAGGTTCCTTATTCCATCAGGGAAAGCTCTGTCTCGGCAGAGGGAGAGATTGCGGCTCCTATTCACTGGAGCAATGATTTCCAATCTCATTTCAAAGGCCTGGAGTTAAAAGGATGAAGAAGAAAACATCCCAAGTATTCCCACGTGCTCTTTCTTGTCACTGATAAATCCTCTGTCCTGCCTGTGGATCCCAGACCACACCACACGTACCCAAAGGCTGGCACACAACCTTATTCTCTATATTGCAGCAGGAATTTTATTACTCTTCCAAGATTTCCCAGAGCTTTCCTAACTAGCTGAGAATGACATTTTTATGGGATCAACACTTGCAATAAAACGCAACCCTGGCTCTAAAACTCAGTTAAGAGCACACCATCAATGAGGTGTGACAAAAGAAAAGATGAGATATTAAAAAGATGAAGTAAAGCTTCGACTTCAGCCTCCCACAGCTCCATTAAACATGTGACACTCAGTCTCCTGTCCCACAAAACACCAACAAACCTGTCTGCCCCTGGTTTTTTAACACATCACCTTTGATTTCTATCCCAATCCCATCCTTTGAGGGCCTCAAAGCCAACATCAAGGGTTGCCTAGCGACAGCACTGAGCCTAGTGGGATCATCCTGCTTCTGCATTGGTATTTTGGTTCCCAAAAATGCTTTGGAATAATAAAGGACACTAATAACTCTGTTTTATTAATGAATGCTTTTGTTGGTGTGAAAGTCACTGCCTTCCAAAAAAATCTATTTGTCAGCTCTCTCAGGGAATTCGGGAGCAGCACTGGGTCCAGCAAAAGAACCAGAGGTTTCAAACAAACAACATCTGGAGATCTCTAAATCCACACAAAGGTCACTATCTGCCATGAATTTTTGCTGGGTGTGACAGAAAAAAAGCATTCCAGGTTGAGAAGAGGACTCCAACACCACCTCAGCCCAATGAAGGTCTTTTTAATTAACTCCATTCCACTTTTGCAAGGAGTGTAAGGCCCAGGAACTGTTTATTGCATATAAATGGATTACTTTAAATCCAGACCAAAGGCAAAGGCAGCAATGATTTTTGTCCTTAAGAAAACAGAATAATACTCTTGGGCTGAGTGGTGAATTCCTGTTCCATCCTGCCATAGCCCTAAGGCATTTCCAGCTCAAAGATACAAATAAAAGTGATTGAGGACAGGACTTTATTCCCCTTTGTTTCTGCTGATCTGAACAGAGAAGTCACAGCTGTTGATACATTGAAACATAGATATTTGTCTTCTACTAATATAAAAGTGCAAAATTTGGGCAAGAAAATCCGGGGGCTCTTAAATCCCATGGCCAGGACAGTAAGAATCAATGAGACAGAGAATTTATAGATCTGCAAATAAACCAGCAAGGTGTGAAGTACATCCTAGAAAGGGGCCTTAATTTGTGTTTGGGGAAAGTTTTAGGATGCTCCTACTCCTTCCTCTCCTGGTGGCTGCTCAGGTAAGAGACAATTTTAGTTCAGGAGTTGGAGGACTCTTCTTCCAGGAGGTTGAAATCTGCTGCTGTGCAGCTCACACCAAAGAGAATTTTGAAACCCCTGGCTTGTGAAGCCTCTGCGGCTGAGCAGGCACTTGGACATGAGGAGAGCGAGGGGCGGGGAGCTGGGGATGGGCTCTGAGGAGAGTGACAGGGACAGGATGGCTCCTTCAGCACAGTGCCCCTGAGGCCAGTCCTGTTCACATTATTTGTGCTCCTGCCGTGTGCAGTCACTGGGTGAATACCACACTCCTGAGCCCAGACTAAAGCCCAGACTAAAGGCTAAACCTTGCCCAGGTGCTCCTGTACCAGCTGGTGTCAGATTGTAGAATTTCAAGGATATGCCATACCAAAACTCCAAGCACTCCAGGTTCGATGGGGAGCAGGATTCCACTAATTCCACATGGGAATGGATTAATTCCCACTGAAAATGACTGTCCACCCATGCCCTTAAACCCGAATTTCAGCCACCAAGGTCTGCAAAACTCTCCACACACAGATTTCTGCCGCAAATTAGACTTTTCCTCTCTGCCTCTGCTGTGGCTGCCAGGAAACTGCAATAGGACCTCAACTGGCTTTGGGGAAAGCTTCAACCTTCATCCCAAAGAAAACAGCTGGCACCATTCCCTCTATTTCCATGGCAGAGGCAGCTCTCTTCTCCGAGTGAGTCCCAAACAGAACAAGCGGTTTGACAATTATCCCTTTGAACAAATATTTCCAGCTCCGCGCAAAACACCGTGGCACAAAAAAAAGCAAACTTTCAATAAACAGAAAATAGATGATTGTTCTCAAATGACAGCTTTCATGCTGTTTATCCCAAAGGATCCTCGGAGCTTATGGAGTATGAAATAAATTTGCCACTGGTTAAAAATGTAAATTCTTTAAATACATAAAACCCTAATGAAAAGGCTTGTAACATTTCCCTTTTCCTGATTCCCACTTTTCTCTTTTTATCTTCCTAGAAGAAGACGTTGATTATAATTACAGTGGAGACTAAAATGTAGGCTTGATTTTGTGTTTAAAAAAATTTGGGAAGTAAAAGGAGCTCTTGGTGTGATTGGGTGTGTGCATGTGCTTCCACACATGCATGTGTGGCTGATTTGTGTCAGGGCATTAAAAAATACATAAAGGAACTGATAGATTTCATATTTAAATGCACATAATTTGTGGAGAGCACACAGAGCAGAGGCTCTGCTGATGGAGATGAGAGAGAAAAGCTGCTCTGAGCTTCCAGCCTCTCTTTAGTGCTTGCAAAATGCACAGGGATGCAAAAGGCTGAGGCTGCCGTCCTTGGGTAGAGCGAGGATGGAGGGATCAGATCCCTTTACTGTCACGTTTTGCTCTGGACTTTGCCACCCAGATCCTCCTCTGCTTCTTTATTTTTTAGTGAAAAGAGCACAGACACAGGAACCCCCACAAGAGTGGGTTGTTTGTTTTTTCAATGAAATGCCTTGCAAATTTTCTGTCTTTTTTTTTCTAAAAAAGTTCTATTTTTACAATCAAACAAACAAACAAACAACCAGAGGCGCAAAAAAAAAAAAAAAAAAAAAAAAAAAGTACCATTGCTTTCTTTTCGTTAGACAGAGACAGAAGTACAAAAGGAGCTCTAATGTTCATGTGGGCTTTAATTCAGATTCAAATTGTGCTTTATATAAAATGTTGGCATTCCTCATGTTTTATAAGTTCTCCATGTGGGAACTTTGACTTACTTGGTTGTCTAAATTTGCTCTGAGCATGAAGCTCACGCTGACTCTGGGACTAATTCAGGCAACCAAAGCAAAGCCTCAGTCAGGTCTCGCCCCAGGGGCGTGGTAGGGGGAACTAAAGTGCTTGAAAATGCAAACCCACAGTCACGTTTCTGTGCTGGATATGGCATTTCTCATAGCACTGCTCAATGATATGAAATCCATTCCATTTTCCATTGCATTAATGACAAAGGAGTTGGGACAAGTGTGAAATAGTCTGAAGCAAACTAAAATATTCATTGCCCACTTCACATTTTTATATGTCCCTTTTTTATTAGGACAGGAGATGGTGAAAAGATTTTTTTTTTTCCTCTATGTGATTTATTTATGTGAACAATAAGAAGGTTCTTCAGAGGAACAGATATTCCTGATCTTCTACTAATAATATTCCACAGATTGAAACCAGTGGGAAATTGTCATAGAAGAGCTATTACAAAGATTACAACAATTCTAGGACCGTGATTTCCAAAGGCCTTGTTCCAGCTTTGACTACTTTGAGCCCACAAAAGGATCCCAGAGTTTCCCGACTGGAAGTTTTCAACACCTTCCTTCTACATCAGTTTTCTTATGTCAAAGCATGACAGTGCAGCTTTTCCCTCTGTGAGAAAAGAGACTTAATTCCTATAAATGCAGCACCTTCCATAGGTTGGCTCTTCTCTCCTTGGCCACACATTTTCAGAAACCTTTTAGTAATTCCTTGTCTCAAGCCCTCTGTTCCCTTCTCTTATCCACTTGAACTTCACCAAGTGCAAAAATGCCTGAGGGCACGAGGAGAAACGAGTGTCCAAACCTCCCAAGATGCATTTCCTCAGAAACCCAAGATGAAGATAAATCAGCTCTCAGATATTTTCAGACGAACCCCTGGCTGGAGAGTTTGGGAGGCTGTGACTTTCCAGGCTTGTCTCTGAGCTCTGCTGGGAGCAGTGGATGTGGAGTTTCTCAGGCTCCTTCTCTTCCCACATCTCATTGTTCCCGTGCCAAAAGAAAAGAACCAGAGATTTATTTTTAGAGTAGGCTGTTCCAGCTAAATCCATCCATCATCCATCTGAAGTTATTGTACATGGGTGAACCTTCTCCTTTCATTCCAAACTGGGCTAAATATTCCAAATACAAACTGCATTTCAGGCAGGGCCCAGCAGGTCTGAGTGTTCATAGAAGGGCCTGGACAGGCTGGATCCATGGGCTGAGGAGAGGGTGATCCCTTGGGAAGGCTGAGCTGAAACAGAGACTCCACAGAGCTAGAGGGGAAAGTAGGTACTTATTGCAAGGCCTTTAGGACCCACCTTGGGCAGGACAGGGCCTGACCAGGGCTACACTCAAGGTGGACTAAGAATGGTCACAGAATGGCCTCAACCTGCACCAGGGGAGGTTGAGGTTGGATATCAGGAAAAATTTCTGCACTGAAAGGGTGCTCAGACATTGGAAGGGGCTGCCCAGGGCAGTGGTGGGATCGCAAACCCAGGAAATTCTCCAAAGACACTTGGATATGGCACTTGTGGCCACGGTTTAGCGGTGTTAGATTAAAGATTGAATTCAGCCCTGGAGGTTTTTTTCACCCTTCCCCATTCCATGATTCCATTCCACCCCTGGAGCTGCACACAGGATCCTTCACAGGTCCTAAATTACCTGACTTGCCCTTCCAGTTTCTATTGTGGATTCACAGAAAAGAGGCAGAGGGAACTTTGCACCCTGCTGCTGCTGCTTGGAAGTCTCTGCACGATGGATTTGTCCAAGTTATTTCTGTTAAAAGCAGCTATAAATAACCTGCATAATGCCTCAAGAGTGTTACAGAATTATTGGGAGTTTTGCCTGATTAGAAGAAATAAGAAGTAAAAATCTCTGAGGAAGGAGCTCAAGGTTTTACACAGCAATAAAGAACTGAAAGTGAAGGGGCATATATCCATTTGTGGGCTTAAAAATTAAGAATACACTTGAGTGTTTTGCTCTGCTGGAGATAACTTTGTGAAATAGTATGTGAAATAATATTGGGTTTTATTTACACAATACAAAAATGGCCACAAGATGTCTTATCTCACACCATGTGTGAGTTTCATCAGAAATTTTTTCGCTATGAAATAATTTATTCAGTGTTCTCACCAAAACCTTGTTTGTTCCGTGTGTTTGGGTTTCACTTTTCTTTTCGTGCCCAGGATCCAGCAGCAATTCCTCAGGAGCTGTCAAGAGAAAAAAGAAAAGGCGATTTTAAGGTAGAGAATAAATTGCCAAAGATTGGCCGTGGACATTTCCAGGGATCCAGGGGCAGCCACAGCTTCTCTGGGCACCTGTAGCAGGGCCTCCCCACCCTCACAGGGAAGAATTTTGTCCAAATATTTAATCTAAACCCACTCTCTGTCAGTTTGAAGCCATTCCCCCTTATCCTGTCACTACAGGCTCTAATAAATATTATAAAAATGCACTGAGGAAGGGTGCATATTTTTCCTGGAGCCATCATTTTGCTCAAGTTGGTTTTCTCCCATCCTTCCCAATGTTTTTTTTATAGATACATTGAAAGATGTGTTTGCCCATCTCCTCACTCTCAGGTGAGATTTCTTTGGAAATCCAAGTTGCAGGTGAGGCAAGAACGCTCACGTGGCTCTAAGGCTGCCAAGTCCACTGATGGTTTACTTGATGAACAGAAATTTAGGGTCTTGAAAATCTCTAGGAGTTTCTTTTTTCCCCAGCACAGAGTTAAAGCTCCTCACCCTCCTCCTTTTTCACCGGAGTGGTGTTGCAGAGTGATTCCAGTCTGCAGTGACAGGATTAGATGAATCTCACTCCTTTTCACAAAACCCCAGTGTTTAATTCTCTTTCGCTGCTGAGTCAGCGCAACGGGAAGATCTTTTATCACCTGCGGTTGTGAGCTGCTGTTCTGCTTGGAATCTAAATTATACTGGATTTTGGTGAGGTGGCTACCTACTGGAATAGTTTCCAAAGGGAGTCTTGCACTCCTGTGCCAGAAACCCAGGAATTTTCCTCAGCTGAAAAGCTTCCTGCTGAAACTCAGGTTTCCATCAACTCCTGTAAATGTCTCAGTGTCTTAGTTTGGAAAGACAGGTGTCTGCCAGGGAAAAGCCAGAGCTTCCCTTGGAATGGAGACTGCAAAACCCCTCCCTCTGAATTATTATAATTTTGAAATGTAAGGGCTTCCAGGTAAAGATACGGGAATAGGAATAACAGCTCTTTACTAGGAATATTAAAAATGTAGTAGCACAAAAAACCAAATGAACAACAAAAAAAGAAAAAACCACTGACAGAGTCAGAATCCAAGCTGACACCATGTTGTTCAGGGTGTTGGTGTCAGTCCTATTAAATCCTCCTGCAGTGACCGATGTGGTTCTGGTGGAGCAGAGATGATCCTGTAGGAGGGTGAAGTTTTCCTCTGAAGGTCCAGTGGTGCTGAGATGGGTCTGGTTTTCCTCTGGGAATCCAGTGCAGACAGGCTGTGCTGGTGTTCTGAATCCCAGGTTTTATCCAGGTGGGAATGCTGGGCTCCTCCCCCTGGGTGGAGCATCTCCCTATGGAATGATGGGATTGTGTCAGCCCTGCAGTGAGCCTCGATGGTCCATGAACAGCAGATATCCCCTGGAGGGAGGATGGAAGAGCTAAAGAACACTGCCCCAGCTGATTTTAACAGCTGCCCATTAACAGAAGATGTCCACCCCCTCCCCTCAGAGTTATGAGATAAATAAAAACACCTTTTCAACTGGTTTCAACAGATGGGAATAGAAAACAACTTGCATTGAACCCAAGATGCTCAGCAAGAGCTGGCCTGATGATCTCTGGAGACACCGACCTGAACCTGTGCCCTCAATGGATATTTAATGAGATTATCAACCACTGAGGTGTCCTGCAAAGACAGATTCCACAGAAGATGCCACTTTATCATGGATGATGTGGTGGTTTTATTACGGCCAAAAATGTTACAATTTATCGTTAGTCTAAGCCAACCAAGAGCATCAATGACATAAAAGATCATGACCTCTAGATTTATTCAATTTTCTGAGGTGACTGCTGTTTAACCACAGCCCAGTGAACATTTTTCTGTAAAAATTTGAACAGTTTAATCACCCATCAGCACTGCAAGTAAGAATTCTCCCGTTTTGTCTGACTCAAGGCCAGAGTTCAGGAGCTGAGGGGCAAGTGAGCACCGAGTTCACCTTCCCAGCCTTCATAATTGCCTAAGGAATGCTTGAAGGGAACAAACTCCACCACCACCAGCATCCCCTGAACCCAAAACTTGGAATATTGACATATTTTTGTCAGTATTATTGCAGATTGACAAATATGTATATCAATATTAATATATATAATATGTATTTATAAAATACCTCATTTCCAGAGAAGAGGGCCTTGGTTCCCTCACTATGAAAGTCTCCAGAAAGGCTGCCCAAGGACACAGCCACACCATCCCAGTGCTCCCAGTCCCAAGGGAGCTCAGCATCTGTTACCAAGCAACTGGGGAGGCAATTTGGGAGCAGGAAGCACCCTCAGCCCTCTCTCCTTGCAAACCTGTCACAGCCCCAGCCACTCAGTGCAAATAATCCTCTCCACAAAGGCACGAGTTTGATGTAAGAAGATTATACATTTCCAGAAATAAAACTGCTTCAACACTTCTCTAATCTATAGTTAGGGGATGCTCAGTGTATAATTTTCCTCACAATCACTGGATACTTAATGCAACAACTGATCAGGCCAGAGCTGTTTCTAGGTCAGAGACGCAGAAATCTTTCCAGTGAATTCATCTGTTGGTCAGCAGTTGTTCTTCTTGCTTCCACAGCTCAGACTCGGCTGCAGGAGGGCTTTGTCCTACTTGAGAAACTCCCAACGATCTCAAAAGTTATTCCTAAACACACATTATGTGGATCGCCATAGGTAGTGGTGGGTGGATTCAATTTAGGAATTGGCTCACTCTGCATCAGTCTTCGAAGATATAATTCAATTTATTGTGGGCAATACCTGGTTTGTGGTGGGCAGAGGCCACAGGTTTTTTATGGGAAGCTACTGGAATATTTACTATGAGAAGGGAAGAAACCCCTCAAGTATCACCAGTGAGAACTGCAGGTAACAGCTGGAGTTTAACCACTAAATAAAATGATATTAAAGATCTGATGGTACTCTGGGCAATACACTGCCTCGGTCAAGTGAGAAGCAAAAATAATGGGTCATTAGAGAGGTGACCTTTCACTACTCCAACACTCTTTTACCTGAGCAAAATTTGCATATCATCTGCAAGGAGACATCTTTTGCTATCTATTTACTGTTAAGTTACTATTTTTCACTGTTTGTTGCCCATTCTCAGTGGCTGGGTGTGCTCAGACATGCAGACATCTAACCAGGTAAGCACTCAGGCAGTGAGAAGAGCCTGAAGGAACAATTGCCAGCAGGAAAAAAATCAAACTACAGGGTGGTAGGGGCTTCAGACAGCAGGCAGAAATCAACTGAGCATCTCAATTTTACCACCATGCACAGCCAGTCAAGGTTTTGGAGGCTTTCACTTAAGAAGCGTTAGAAAAGGACAAGAGGCGGCCACAATCTGCCTCCTCCTCTCGAGAGAAGCTGCTGTCATTTGAAGTGCTCAGTAGGATTCCAACAACACCAAGTGCTCTCCCAAAAACAATATTTGTGCTCTGCAAGAGCTCAGTGTGCTGCCTGTTATTGCCAGCCTCACACTGATAAGAGCTGCAGGAAATTTTTATCTAAACCCACAGATAACTGGACACTTGTAATGCAGAAATGAAAAAAAAAAAAAATCAGGCAGTCAAGGCCTAATCTTGCTTTGAGTTTAGACTGAAAACCCCTCGCTTTTACTGAGCTCTGTCTCCCGTCAGTGACAGCACAATTAGATGTGAGCAAACCACAAAAGAAAAAAACCCAACCCAAACCCTCCACCTGTGTCTAGGCTTTGAGTGATATTCAGATTTTTAAAGGATGATGTGTTTTTCCATAGGTGTACACATCAAGGACCTAAAAATAGGATATCTCTGCTCCTCATGCTGGTAATTTTCTGCTTTTAACAGGAGATGGGACATCCAAACACAACAGGGCTGTCCTGGGGTGGGTTTGAATTAACTCAGAAATGTTCTAGAATTTTTCTTTTCATGAGGGTGGTGTAACAGCAGATTGTCCAGGGGTTGCAGAGGCTTTGATTCCTAAAAAAACCATCCCAGAGTAGGCTGGAGGAGCTCTGGGCCGCCTGGGCTGGAGGAAGATGTCCCTGCCCATGGCAGAAATGACCTTCAGAGCCCCTTCCCACCCAAACCAGGATTCCTTGTGCACAACAGGCTCTGAGCCTGTGCATCTGCCTGCACTTCTGACATCATAATGCAAATTTAATTATGAAAAATCTCAATCTGCATGAGTTTAAATAGGCGCAAGAATTCAAAAATCTTTTGACCACGTCAGGCTGAGGGCAAAATGTGCAGCTCCATCTGTGTCGAGGAGAGCTCTTACAAACCCTCCGCAATCCACTGCAGATACACAATCAAACTTAGCCCAGAAGCTCCATCTCCCCACTTTGAGAGCTCTGCTGAATTAAGTATGAATATTCCCATGAAATCTCTTAAGCAGATTTTTCCCGAAGCCACCAGAAACTTTTCACAGAAAGCCTTTTCCAGACTGCTCACCCTGCAGATTTCCTTTTTGGATGTGTTTATCTGGATTTCTGTTGCCTGCAGAGCCACCAAATGCATCCCTGGGAGCACAAAGGAGCCTCCCCTGGCTGGGAACCTCACCCCAGTCCTGCTTTTGTTTGGAATCCCAGCTCAAGGGATGAACTGCGAACCTGTTTAGGTGGAGCTGGGGGTGGGGGGATTTAAGGTTTGCTGTGACATTCACAGACCAAGTTAGACAAAGCCTCTCATGTTCCTTCTGCACCCAAAATCAACCACAGCAGGTCCCATAAAAACCCACCCCATGCCCTGTAAGGTTTTTGCATGGCAAGGGCACCAAAATAATGCAAGGAGCAGATCCCTTTCCTGGAAGGACTTCCAGAAAGGGCTTTCGTTGCTGCCTCAGGCACGTAAATGGTGTTGAGGGCCACTGGAGCCAGCTGTGGTTTGTAAAACTTGCAGTAAAATGCACCAACAATCAGCCAGTGTAATCAAGCTCCTAATCAACCAAGATAGCTTAAGATGCACCACAACTACCTGTTACAAATCAGTTTTTGTTTTATTTCTGTTGCCGTTTTACTGAAAACCTTGGGGAGGTGCAGTGGAAGAAAAGACAGAACCAGACAGGGAGTTGCCAAAGCAAGGCTAGGTATTAATGTATTTATGGCTAAATGAGGCCAGCATTGCTTAGTGAAAAAAACAAGACCCTTCTGTGGTGTTGAGACTATCCAGAATCCAAGAAGAAAAAGGAAAAAGGGAAAAGGGAAAAGGAAAAAGGGAAAAGGGAAAAGGAAAAAGGAAAAAGAAAAAAGGAAAAAGGAAAAAGGAAAAGGGAAAAGGAAAAAGGAAAAAGGAAAAAGGGAAAAGGGAAAAGGAAAAGGGAAAAGGGAAAAGGGAAAAGGGAAAAGGAAAAAGGAAAAGGAAAAGGAAAAAGGAAAAAGGAAAAAGGAAAAAGGGAAAAGGAAAAAGGAAAAGGAAAAAGGAAAAGGAAAAAAGAGCATTCACTATGCCACCATTACCTCACAAAGACTCCTATTTCCCACTTCCACCTCCCCAGCAGTTAAACACTTGGAAGAACATCAGAAAACCCTCAAAAAGCGTGACTGGCGTTGGACTCCTTTCAGAGGAGTTTGCAGCAGCCTTTCACCCCTGCAGGTTCAATTTTGGGGCAGAAGGTGGAACCACATCAAAGCCCCCAGTCCCAGAGCACATTTCCTCTCTGGCTCTGCAGACCTGTGGAGCTGGCTCGGGTCTCTGCAGCCTTTTCTCACCACAAACCTGGGTTTGAAACTGAGCTGGGCACGTCCAGCCCTTCCAAAAGGGTGGAAATGGAGTTATGGCTGTGGCCACACCAACCCACGGAGTCTCTGTTGATGTCTTGAGTTTCAGCTTTCATGTATTTCAGATTCTGCGCTGCCCAGGGGTGCAGTTCTGAGCTCACAGTCAGTGTCACTCAGCTCTGCACAGAGCAGGGAGACAAATCCTTTTCCTGCTGAGGACCAAGGACAACTTTCAGGCCCAAAAGCACAAACAAGGGTGGACTGGAGGAGGAACAAGAAGGATGGGACCTCACAGCCTGAAGGTGGAATTGGACAATTAAACCCCAATATGCAAATGGACCAAAACTTAGGAAAATGTAAGATCTCATGACCAGTCAGCCATTCTGTGACCA
This sequence comes from Chamaea fasciata, assembly GCF_029207755.1. Lineage (NCBI taxonomy): Eukaryota > Metazoa > Chordata > Aves > Passeriformes > Sylviidae > Chamaea > Chamaea fasciata. The sequence continues at coordinate 4,831,558 of NW_027094098.1, forward strand.
TTCTGGGTCCACCTTGGGTGTAGCCCTGGCCAGGCTCTTGTCCTGCCTAAGGTGTGCCCTAAAGGCCTTTCAAGAAATCTCTACTTTATTCTCTAGCTCTGTGCAGTCTCTGTTCCAGGTCAGCCTGCCCAAGGCATCACTGTAAGGGGCACCTCCTGGCCATGAGCTGGCACAACCTCAAATATAAGAAATAAAATCTGTGGGAGTATTCTCAGAATAACAGGCACATCCCCTCATTGACGACAGCCCTCACACACAAACAGAAAGAGAGAAGTTGTTGTTGTTGTTTTTTCCTGGGAAGGAGGTCTGCGCATCTTGCATTTTGCATTAATGAGCCTTTGGAAACATCCAAGGGCTGCATTTTTCTGCCCATTTAAATGAACGATAAAGAGGCACACGGGGGAAATGAAGGCCCTTTCCTGACACTTGTTTAAAGGGCTGAGCTGTTTATGTGCCACCAGGGAGGCATTCATTGATTTCCCAGAGATGAGCTGGGTAATGGAATTCAGAGATTTTTCACTTGGAGTCCCTGAGTCAACTGCAGGTCATTAATGACACAAAAGAATCACCCCTCTGCAGCGGGAGCTGTCTGATCTCACCTCGCCTTGCATCTCCTCTCCCAAATGAGCCCCAGATTACAATTTCTAGTATGGTCCCTCGGAGATTTCTACTGCCATCAAAATTCCAGAGGAACATCCACCAGGAAATAGCTTCCTGCTTGCCAAAGCCCTTTACAGCAGGGCTCGGGTTAAAAGAGAAACTCGGGTGACTCAGACAACTAATTATGGAATTAAAATTTCCTACAGCGCCCTGACATTCCATTCTGTTGTACTATATGGGGAAATTATCCAGCTTGCCACAGAACTTACATTTTGAAGAGCGTTTACTGGATTTTCCAGCTATCTGTATCTGGTATTAAACATATGTTAGGAGTAATTAGTGAGTCTATTTAGATTTTTACGCACTGTCTGCAGCCTCCGTGCAATTATTTCAGCACCTTTTCTCACACTGGGAGTAAAAGGATGTGGAAGAGGGAGGGAGAACCAGCCCAGGCTGTGTGACAGTGACCAGTGGTTTATAAAAGTCAATCAAGGTGGGAAGGGCAGGAGAATCACAGCAACTCTGCTCAGCAGAGGCCAAGGTGTCACACCTCCGTAATTTAAAATGTATTACCCAAGTTATTCCTGCAGTAGTCCATGAAAGGAGAGGCTCCTCTGGTGCCCTTAATGCTTCTCCACCCTCCCAAGCCCCTGAAAGGATGATTCTCTGTCTCTTTTAGGAGAAGCCACGCTCAATTTATAATTTTTGGCTGATTTGTGGCTCAAGTTCTCTGTGCAGTGACTCTTGTTGCTTGTCCTCAGGAAAATCACGTCTCTACAGAGATATTTTACATTTGAATTTTGTAATGGCACCATTCATGCTCCCTGAGCTAAATTAACTTTCGCCTTCTTGTCACTCTTTGAAAATGGAAAGTTGAGGACAGTTCGATTTTATTGATTTTTGATTTGATTTGAACACCCAACTTCCACAGTGCCCAGAAACTCTCCAACGTGTAAGGAAATGGGACAGAAAAATGGTCAGAGTTGACATTTTCCTTCTTTCTACACCCCAAACGACCCCTGCAGCACAGTGAGGCTCTAGAAAGAAATCCTGAAACATCCAAGATGATACAAAACCCCCAAACGAAACCTTGCCTGATATAATATTTGAGTTATCCACGGGTTCTGCATGGGAATTTCTCAATTATTTCACCCCCTTTTGCTGAGGGAGCGCCCTGAATTTAAGACACCCTGATTTACAATGGAAATGTAAAGATTTGGGTTGCCAGAGCTTTGTTAGAGTGACATCCAGTGGCACTGGAAGTTTTCTTCCTCGTGGCAGCATCAGGCAGAGAAATCTCTGCTTGAGCAGCGGCAGCTGCACAAATATTTCTGCTCGGGATCAGGTCGGTGACCAGGACAGGAGAAGCAAAGGCATCAGCTGAACTCTCCAGATCAAAGTGGGACAGGGAAACTGAGAATATATTTAATATAAATTACCTGCTGCTGTTGAGAAAAGCAGAACTCTCCATTCGATTATGGAATTTATGGACATTTCTGAAGGGCAGGGTCTGGAAATCCTAGATCGACTTTGAGCTGAGTTCAGAGATCCCTTTAAAACATCCCCTGACCAAACCCCATTAATGCAATGACCACACACTCTGCTGGGACCTGCAGAGTTTAACCTGGGAAAGAAAAACCTTCTCTCTTCTGGCGCAGCTTTTTAATCCAGCTGTGCTGACAGAAAAGGCATCAGAACCTCAAAACCACATCCCTGAGCACATCTGTGCCCCAAGCCCTGCAGAAAGGAATCCACCTCAATTCATTCTTTAATGGTCAAAAGACCAACAAGAAGATGAAACAACTCTCCACACAGGACACGCTCAAAGCAGGAGAGGCTCCAGTTGGGGGCAGATGTCACAGGGCAGAAAGGAGGTACTGAACAACTTAAGACAAGTTTTGCCATTCCAATATAAATTATAACCTTTCCTGTTGCTTCTGCTAGCTTGGGACCCAGATTAATTCACTGTTTCTTTTTTTCTTATATAGACAAGCCAAATCTCTCAACCAATTCCAAAAAAGTGGAGCACAGTTCAAGCAGGATGGCAGAACCAAGCTCTGTCCAGAAAATATTTATTTAAAATTTAAAACAAATTTTGCATCGATGTGGAGAACACACTCCCATCCGAGTCCAGTTTTTCGGTGTGACATGATGCTACAAAGAAGAGCACAAGAAGGACAAAGGGGGAGGATCTGGCTTGGTTTAAAGGCTGGCAGAGGGGAGCCCACGTTCAGGTTTCACATATTGCCAACTCTTCTGGTCTTCGTAGCTGAGCTCCCCACTGAGAAAGTGTCAAATCAGATGCCATCCTCCCTAGGCTGATGGGGTGTCCTTCCTTTATAGCCTGGTCTCTAAATCCTCCAAAAATCATCTTCACCAGGCAGCCAGAGAAACCAAAATGAGCCCTGGAGTGGGAGGAAGGGGCCAGTTTAGAGGTCAGGGTGGAAAATAAAGTGAAACCAGTGCAGGGGCAGCAGCTGGAGGCTCCGTCTGCCACAGCAGGGGCTGATCCAGCACTGAGGAGGCAATTCCTGAGGCAATTCCTGCTGTGGAGCAGAGAGAAGGGGTCAGTGCCAGGCCAGAGGAAATTTGGTGTTTTGAGCCCCAGCTTTTCCGAAGAAGGAGCCGCTGGAGTGGAGAATCAGAGCCTGAGGTCAAGCAGTGGGTGAGACAAAACCTGGAAATTGGCAGCAGAACAGGCCAGTGGATTTTCACCTCTCCCCCTCTTTTTCCCTCACAGTTCTTGGCAAAGCAGGGAGAAAAATGTAGAAAAGGTGTTGAGGGATGACAGAATTACCACAGAATCGTTTTAGGTCGGAAACGCCCCCTAAGACTGAGCCCAACCACTAAACCAGTCACAGGTATAAGTGAGAGGAGAATTCAGGCTCAGCCTCCATCAATCTCTTGGGCTGCACAAGAAAAGAAAATATTTCTGGTCCAACAGGTACAGGACAGTGTCCTCCAGCTGGTGCTTTAGACACTCTTTGTCCTACAAGTTTAATGTGGCTGAAGAGCCAAAAGTACAACACAAACACAGCTCAACATCCAGTGCAAAATTTGCTTCGAAAGACAAAAATTGCTGAAGCAATTTCAAACATTCTTCCGAAGCAAATGTTGCTCAGACAGACAAATCTGGTTCTGACATGCTCCCCAAAAATAGCCATGTCAGACTGAGAATTTACATCTACACAGAGAAGGTTAATGAACCAGGCAAATTGTACTGCACAGGAAACAAATGCCAAATATTGCTCTTAGCTTTATCTTGTGAGTCAGTGGCTGCTCTGGGAATGGGGGCACTGAAATAAATAGTTCCACATCCTCAGTGCAGTTGGAACCTTCCAAAATGCCATGGAGCTGTCAGTCTGCATGTCAGAATCGATGTGCAAGCTTGTCAGGAGAAAAGCAGGGGGAACTGGGGGCTTGAAATAGTCACCAGCTTCCCTGGTTTACTGGGAGCAATGGAAGCAAGGCCACCTCAGGATTGTAAATCAGGCTTTTTGTTCAGAACTGTGCTGGAGTAATTAACTTTTCATGTGAAACTGTGAGAGATACATTTTTATTCCTGTAGGAAAAAAAGAAATGCTCTAGTCAGAGGTGACAAGACAATTCAGATTATTTGAGGATGTTCAGGGCTCCAATCCAAGACTCGACTTGGGAGCATTAACAAAGTTAGGGGCAAAAAGGGGTTTGAGAAAGCAGAAGAATTTTGACTGATATTGACAGAAACTCAGCAATGCAGCTCCTCTGCAGGACCCCAGAATTCCCAGGACAAACCCTGAGGCTCCAAGCTGGCGATTTCAAGGAATTCCCATAAATTAGAGCTGAAGGGCCTCAGTGGAGTGCTAAAGGTCCATCTGCACCAGTCCTGAATGAGAAACCTCCCCACAACCATGAGGGTCTCTCAGCCGAAGCCTCAGTGTGAATTATTCCTCACTTCCCTTCTTTTAACCATGTCCTGCCCCATCTCAGGTGGGTTTTTCCTCTCACACAGCTGCTTTTCACCTCTGGGCACAAAGAACGCATAGAGATAGGGAAGGCTTTGCTTAAAATGCAAACATGAACAGAATTAAAGACAAATTGCACTTTGTTCCCATTTTTCCTTTGCCCTGCTGGTTTTCACCTGCCCCTCATCACATCACACCTGGATGCAAAACTGTGTAGGGGTGTTAATTACACCTGCTTCTAATTAAATAGGGGGTTTGCTTCAACTGTTGATGCTCTGATTCCCAGATAATCAATGAGGAATCTCAGAACCAAGGATGGGCTGGCAGTGGGGATATTTTAGTCGTGCAGACTGGTTGTTTGGAGATGTTCTTTCAAAATATTGGGCAGGGTTCAGACAGAGGAAGAATTAAGTGAGGAGCAAAAAAAATAAAAAAGAAAAAAGGAAAAAAAAAAAATTGGAATTTGATTTTCCAGGCTCATGTAACCTGACCTGAGTGACAAACCCAGACATGAAATTGATGGGAGCAGCCTTTCCCACAGGATATCTTGTCAGCATTTTCCCTCACACCACATATTGTTCCCCTTGATTTAAACATCTATATCGGTGTCAGTGGCAGCTCAGTGCAGCTTCAGCCTGAAGCTCTGTGGATATTTAAGAGAGACATTTCATTATAACGTCTTGTAAAGACTCACTGCATTCTTTGCATCATGCTTCAGATCCAGGGAAACCTCTCCTGACCTTCTGTCTTCCAGCTCTGGGGACAAACAGATTTTGTGTTGGCATGTGCTGCCACCTAATGATATGGAAACCAAGACTTTTGGAAGAAAAAAACCTCAGAATTGCATTAAAAAAAAAATGCAGCTGCAGAAGGGATTTGTAATTTTTGTCACCTAGAACGAGGAAGGGCAAGTCCATGTAGGAGAAGCTGAGGGTAGAGCTGGGTGTGAGGTGGGGATTGGATCCAAACCCAGGTTCAGACGGCTTCTAACCGAAAGGTGTCCCCACAGCACCACAGAAATCCTGTCCCAAGGTTCTTTCCGGAGCACCTGCAGCCCGGGGCTGAGGTTACCCTGCACCTCAACCCTCCCGCAGCAGCACAGGAGCCTTTCCCGGGGAGCTGCTGCCTCCCCGCACTGCACAAGAAGCTTCCTACAATTTCTGTTCTGAAATGGAACTTTCAGCAGGGAAAAATCTGATTTTTGACTCAGATTTCGCTCACCATATCCCTGATAAGATGGAATAACCTGTCTCAGGTAATTCCACGTCATTGCAGCGTGCTGGGTGCTGCAGGAAGCAGAATTCCAGTGTGCAGAGCTCCCTGAGTTTGAGGGTCCCCCCCAGCCAGTTCTATCAGCCCACGAAATATCCACATTTATTTAGTAACAGACCCAGAGAAGCAGAACCACATTTCCTGTCCCCAATGCTGCCTCCTCCCTCCATCCTGCCTGCAGATTCCTTCCCAAAACAGAGCTGACAACACAGCTTCCCATAGAGGGGGTAATTTCATACAAAACCCCCAAGCTCTATAAAAGTACAGGAAAATCGAACTCCTTCAGCTGAAGAGACAAAAATTTGTTTGAACTTGCTACAACAACTCAAAGGACACTTAACAGGCCAGCGATGCACAATAGGATTAGTCCAGACTATGTGTTACATTCCCAACAAAACCACACTCAGCTATGCCAATATCTGCTGAGAAAAACCCCTTTAATTCCAACAATTTTAAACCACTTTACTTGAATTAGCCAAATAATCAGGATTTTTTAAATTAGCAACAGGACTGTAACACACACAGCAGGCTTACAATTCAACCTGCAGCGGTGGGGTGGATGAAATGGGTTTGAGGAGGCTGAGCTTGCCGAGGGTAGGAATAATTGAGGGAAAACTTGCACATGTGGGCCTGATATTTCTGGGTCTGAGAGATCTGAGCCTGCTAGCAGCTGCTGACTTTTTCCCAAGGAAAAATTTCTCAAGAAAGCTTCTTCTCAAAACAATCTTGGCAATCAACTCTCCTTTCTCAGAACAATCTTTCTCCAGGTGGTGTTTTGCTGTTTCTCTGGTTTAACCAGTGGGATTAGAGAGGTGTCGCTGCTATTCGCCAATCACGTTAAGTCTGTATCAGAACACCTGATAAAAGGTAGTAAGAATTTAGACAATAAAGCTTTTTCTCTATGCTCTTTACCTTCTGAAATATTTGGAGCCTCTCATCTTTCTTTCGTGTCCTACAATGACAGCACATTCTGTGAATCTAAAACCTGCCAATCTAAAATTTGCCAATTTGGATCACAAAAAGGCCTCTGAGAAAACCCAGAAACAAGTGAAAAAAACCACGAACTCCAGAAGCAACACTAGAAAACGAGTTGAGAAATAAAGCTGCCCCCCTTCCTTGCTGTGTGCTCCAAGAAAAGAGCCCACAGCTCTCCCACAGTACCTCCTTCGAGCTTCCCAGAAATCCAACTTCTCTCCCTATCACCTCACTCTCCTTCCCCAGTCATGGTCACCACGTGCAGCCAAGTTCAATTAATTAGTCCAGTTAGCTAATAGCCTCCAATAGCCCCTTCCCCTGCTGCACTGGCAGATGAAGGTGTTGAAGGGGAAGCTCAAAAGGGAAGGCCAAAAGTGGTACCTACAGAGGGCGGGAGAAGAGGAATCTGTGCCCCAAAAACCCAAAGAAGTTTCTTGTGAAGTCTCAGGAAAGAGCTTGGCAAACAAGCAGAGACTTCAAAGCATAACCTGGGCTGGTTTGCTGGAAATAACATTTAAAAAATAAGCAGGAAAACTGAAAAGCAGATTGAAGTGTCACTTGTACCACATCAGGCCTTCATCCCTGCAAACAGCACACAGAGGTTCCTCGTCCCTGTTTTATCCTAATGGACAATTCTGCTCTTGTTTCTGTTTTCTGAGCTGGCCCCGAGTTCTCTGCCTTTTGTGATTTTTGCCTGCATTTCAACCCAGACCAAAAAAAAGCTGATTTCACCGGGAAAGGAAACCAAAACACCAAAACCAGGCAAGCTGATAAAGTCCAAAATAATTCCTGGACAGGTTTCAGTTGCACTTTATACATTTTTTTCTTCAAAGGTCGTAAGAGACCTGGGTGTCTCCAGAGCAGGCAGAGCTCAGCCCCTGCTGCTCCGGCCAGGCTGTGAGCACAAACACAGCCCTGACCCCCCTGTCACGAGGGAATAACCCACAGAAACCCTTTTCTTGTCAGGAAAATCAAGCCACAAGCACCAGAGGTCTGTGTCCAAAAAGCAGGCAGAGGAGTCCTGTAACTTTATTCGAATAAAGGGAGAGGTCATGGGCATTTTTTGTGGGGTCTCTCAAACTGTTAGAGGACACAGTCTCCTGTTTATCCTCATTTCCTGGCCCTGTTTCTCTTTCCCCACTGGCTGAGGTATTTGAGAGGTACAGGCTTCCCAAATCACCCAAGACAGACTCCCTTCCCCTTTTTCCTTTTCGTATGGAACTTCTGGTTCCTCCCATTGCTTCTCTCATCTCTCAGTCTCCAACTTTACCCGCAGCTTGTTTGTAAAGACTGATCCCTCTCAGAAGAAGGAGAGAGAAACAATGGGAAGGATTCCACTGGTCCTTCCATCCATCAGTGGAATCCTTCCCATTGTTTCTTTTACCTCTCCGTACTTACCTTTATCTACCAGCAGACCCCCAGTTTGCTCATGGGCAATTTTAATTGGTTGATAGTTTTCTTAATTATTCCATTGGTTAATCAAAGGTTTTTTACTTGTCCATCTATTTTTTACTGACATTTTTTACTTATATTTTAATTGTCTATCTATTCTTGGATTGTTTACACATTTTCTTTACTGATTCTCATGGGACAAATCCCTGGCGCATTTGTTTTCTGTTGTGTTTGAACTTTTTCTTTTTTTTTTTTTTTCGTGCCAGGGTGGGGATTAAATGCTCCAGACGGTGTTTCTTGTTTGGACTCAGATGTTTATTAATTCTTATCTATGTTAAAGTCTCACAAACTGTGAGTTCTACAGCACTTGTGGCTAACAAAGTGAAAATGGAGCCTCATCTCTCTCTCTACCAGGCCTTTTAAGGTAAAACTGTCCAATTAAGAAATGACACCTAAATTATTTTTACTTTTAACCTAATAACCAACAATGCCCACAATGCGGATTTTTCTACCCAATTACAAAATCCCACCCAGACCCATGGAGAAGAAGGTGAAAAGGAAGGACTGGCCTCTGCCCTAAATCCTCCATCTTGCTTTATGTATATATTTCTATATTCTAAACCCTTAAACTCTAAGTTTTTCCCCCTGTGCTATCACACACTTGTATTCAAACCCCACACCCACAATCCCAGCGCTGTCACTCAATTTTGGAGCCTTTTCCACGGCCTCAGGTCCATGCAGTGTTTGCCTGGGGGTCAGTGCCTGTCAGCACAGAAAGGCTGAAATCCTCAGTGCCCGGGGTTCCAACATTTTTTCACCCTCAGAAGAGATTGTTGTGTTAAAGGAACGTCTCATTCTCAAAACAGCTTTACATGGGAACTTGCAAATTCCTTGTTAGCTGCACTGGACAGAAATGACAGGCCAGCTTTGCCCACACCACGTCACTGCTGCTGCCAAACTTAGCCCTGGCCCTGGAGGTGTGTGCCTGGATGGCTGCTGTTTGCTCTCTTGAGCATGGCACGCCTGCATGGCAGACAGCTTCCAGCCCTTTGGGAAGGGGCAGGGATGATTCATCCCTGAGGAGCAGGGGGAGGGAGGGAGGGAGGGAGGGAGGGAAGAAGGAAGGAAGGAAGGAAGGAAGGAAGGAAGGAAGGAAGGAAGGAAGGAAGGAAGGAAGGAAGGAAGGAAGGAAGGAAGGAAGGAAGGAAGGAAGGAAGGAAGGAAGGAAGGAAGGAAGGAAGGAAGGAAGGAAGGAAGGAAGGGAGGGAGGGAGGGAGGGAGGGAGGGAGGGAGGAAGGAAGGAAGGAAGGAAGGAAGGAAGGAAGGAAGGAAGGAAGGAAGGAAGGAAGGAAGGAAGGAAGGAAGGAAGGAAGGAAGGAAGGAAGGAAGGGAGGGAGGGAGGGAGGGAGGGAGGGAGGGAGGGAGGAAGGAAGGAAGGAAGGAAGGAAGGAAGGAAGGAAGGAAGGAAGGAAGGAAGGAAGGAAGGAAGGAAGGAAGGAAGGAAGGAAGGAAGGAAGGAAGGAAGGAAGGAAGGAAGGGAGTGGGTGTTGGCAGCTCTCAGCATTCCTCGGAAGATGTTTTACAACAACATTGAAGAAAAGCTGCTGTGCCTCTTCCCGAGTGGAATGGAGAGGGGATTGAGGGGCTAGATTAACCAGCACACTCCAATATTTTGTCATTAACCACTGCTAGCAAGGGATTCTTGACTATCCTTGGGCTTCTCTTCTTGTTTAATTGGAATACCACAAGGATTCCCCAATTCTAAAAGCCATGGAGCTCATCACAGTCTGGAAGGAGCCTCTCCATCGGCTGATAGCCACATTTGGGAGAAACAGGTGCCTGTCTGTGGCTTCTGGCACAGAGTAGAGCAGCACAGAAGCACCCAGGAGTGGCACAGTCAGAGAGGAGTGGAAAGGTTTGGTCAAAATTCATAGCACGTTCCCTTATTAGAGCCAGGCTTGGGTAGTCAAGATGAGAAAGGGCCTTCAAGGAAAGAATTTCATTTCCTGTGTTGCAGGCTGCTGTATAAGAGAGTGCCTCAGGGGGCAAGAGCAGAATTTTTCATGAGTGTGTTTTGTATGAAAGCAAGATTTTTCTCCCTGTACATGGGCCAGAGATATAAGAAAGGATCATAGAAAAATTTGGCTTGGAAGGGACCTTAAAGCTTACCCAGCTCCACCCCCAGCCATGGGCAGGGACATTTTCCACTGTCCCAGGCTGCTCCAAGCCCCCAGTGTCCAGCCTGGCCTTGGGCACTGCCAGGGATCCAGGGGCAGCCACAGCTGCTCTGGGCACCCTGTGCCAGGCCCTGCCCACCCTCCCAGGGAACAATTCCTGCCCAAGATCCCATCCAGCCCTGCCCTCCAGCAGTGGGAAGTCCGTGTCCTGTCCCTCCATCCCTTGTCCCCAGCCCCTCTCCAGCTCTCCTGGAGCCCCTTGAGGCCCTGCCAGGGGCTCTGAGCTCCCCCTGGAGCCTTCTCCTCTCCAGGTGAGCACGCCCAGCTCTCCCAGCCTGGCTCCAGAGCAGGGGGGTCCAGCCCTTCCATCACTTTTGTGGCCTCCTTTTGATTCATTCCAGCAGCTCCACATCCTTTTTATGCTGGAGGCCCCAGAGCTGAACACTGCAGGCATCCACAGGAGCATCAAAGCATAAAATCAGAGCACAGGAGATCATTGTGGGGACAGAGCACTGGCTGGAATGAGGCTGTGGCTGGGAGGTTATTTCAATTCAGCAGCTGGAAGATGCAATTCCCTCTCTGTCGCATCTCCCTCCAGCACCAGCATCTGTCTGGGCAGGGAGCTGGAGGCACAGGGAGCTTGGCTTGGGCAGGGTTTTCATCCCCAGCAGTTCCTGAAGCCACTCCCTGCATGGCTCTGACTCTGCCAGACACGAAGGGGCCCCAGCAAAGCCAGCCATGACTGTGAGGGAAGGGGCAGCAGCAGGAAAGTAGTGGCTGGCCTGCACTTTTGTTGATATTCACATTATTTATATTTGTAACCTTGATTTATATTTATATATTTACATTTACTTAGGATTTATATTGTACCTATATTTGTTTGTATTTTTACATATATTTATATTTCTACATCTTTATTTTATATATTTATTTATCAAGGTATTTATATTTATATATATTTACTTGTATCTATATTTTATATAGATATTTAGATATTTGTATTTAATAACAGTGACATGAAGTTGTGGCCTCAGGGAACTTCAGTTTCTCTCAGCCACAAGATTTGCTGCATGGCCTCGAACAAGTTGCTAAACCTCCGCTGGTTTCTCAGTCCCCCATTTCACATCAAGGGATATTTGTCTGCTCTACCAGGGGAATTGTGATTACCGAATTTGTGAGGGGAGTGTGACGTAAAGTGTATCACTATAAACTAAAGTACACAGAATGGGGTTTGCCCATTTCCTTTAATTTTTGAGAACAAAGTAAGTAGACGAAATCTTGTGCCCTTCAAAACCAAACAGAATCTTTCTTTGTGTAAAATGTTACATAAACCTTTAGTGGTTTTTCATTTTTATTGCATGATTTTTAATAATTCTGCAAATATTTCAGAAAAGGGCAGTTTGTTCCCACTGCATAAAAAAATCATCACATAAGAGCTGGGCTTTTTTTACATTTCCCCCTCATATAGTTTCAAAAAAACCCCAAACACAATTAGGAAATTTACCCTCCCACTTCCCTCCCTGCAAAAAGAAAAAAACCCGAAAAATCTGTTTATTTATTTCAATCAGTAAAGTGTTAAAGGAGTCAGATATTAGGAGCACACAGAGCACAGCACATCAGTAACACCGGGGGTGTTTTAGAGCACAGCAAGCCCTGCATAAAGCATGGGTGAAATGTTCATAGCAGCACAAACCTTCCTGGAGAGGCTGGGACGAGGACACGGCTCCAAAGGACTCAGACAAGCCACAGGGAACATTTTTTTTTCTCCTACAGCAGCGTTTATCCTGATCCCAATGATACCTTAGGATTTTAGCTTTTATATTCTTCGATTCCTGCACTGCATCACTGCATAACTCGAAACTCCATATGGAGTGTTAGTTACTGTCTTCACATCTTGGTCAGATAAAACAATCCCTCTCCAGGCCTGGAACTCAAGGACACCTCACTGCCTCAGGCCCCGAAAAGTACAAACAAAAATGAAATGCAGAGGAGCAAACTGGGGGTCAGTGACTTCATTACCTGGAGCTCCAATTGGAGGATTAACCCCTGACATGTAAATGGACCAAACTGAGAATTGTCTGAAAACCTCGTGCCCATTGTCCCTGCTGGGTGCAGCCCCTGACTGCCCAAGGTTGTGCCTGTTGAAGGCTTTTAGTAAACCCCCACTTTATTCCGTGAACCTTGCCCAGCCTCTGTTCTAGGGAACCACTCCAAGGAGTTTCCTGTCCCATCTGGGGCGCCAAAACCAGCGAGGGGTCCCCAAGGGCTGCTTCAGCCCTGTGGGCTCACTTTGTGCCCATGGAGGGCCCCAAGAGCAGGGGCTGCGCCTCTCGGCACTTCCTCAGAATCCTGATTGCTGAGGGAATGACACCGAAATCCAGGCCAAGCACAACCTAAAGGTTCTCAGGAGTCCTGAAATCAAGGCCAAGCACAACCTGAAGGTGCATCTCCCTTCACTGATTAGAAAATATCTTCACATTCTCCTTGAGAGGGACCATAACCCACCCCAAAGCCCACATGTGGCTTCGGGGCCTTGGTTCTGCAGCCTGGGAACATTTCCTGATATTTTAGGAAATAAATTTCCTAAATTTCCTGATATTTTAGGAAATACCTAAAAAAAATATAAAAATTAGGTACTTCCTAAAATATTCCTGACTTGTTGAGACTTCCAAATACGTGAACGCCTCGATTTTGGAGTGTTAAAGTCAATTCAGTTTCTTCCTTGTATATTAAATCAATCTGTGGTTTCAATTCTGGGAACATTTCTCTCCCAGTACCATTTTCCCATGGAACTTTTTGGGTCCCCTTAAGGGAGGCCAGCAGGCACAAAATGATGGTTCTGTGCCCTCCTAAATCCAGGTTTCTTCCAAATGTCCTGCCCCAAGCACCTCACAATGGAGATATGCAAACAGGACCTACAGGATTTGAAGTCCTCTGTTAGGCTTCCACCTTGGCACACACAAAACAAACCCCTACAAACAAGATAAAGTAAAAATGAAATGGCTCTATTAGATTTAATGAAGTGATTCAAGACAAAGCAGTTCCATAAAAATGCTTTTTTAAAAAGAAGTAACAGCGAGAGCTCAGAGAAGTGCTGACTGCAGGTACAGTTCAAGCCAATATTAAGATATATTTAGTGACTTCTAGGGAAATATTTCCTTGGGAGAAGGTCAGGAGCCGTTTCTGTTGCTAACAACTCCAGGTGCTGTGTCTGAGCTCCGGTGGGTTGGAGTTGCAGAGAAGGCAGCAGGTTTTATGACATTTCTTCTGGTCTGTCTCTTGTCTCTTCCCCCAAATCCTGTGCAGTGCACGATGCTGTTCCTCCACAGGTTTCTCACACAACCATCAAATAACAAAAACAGGCCAAGAAAAAAAACCGTCCAGAACAAATAATAGTGTGTAGAAGATTATCAGGTAAAAACCCACATCCTAAGGCAGAGTTTAGGGGTTTGATACTGGGGCGTCTGCACGCCTCCTGGAACAACCATGCAGCAGCTGCATCCACGTGCAAAATCAGCTTTAAACCCAGGGAGTCCATCCAGACCAAGGCTTGAGGTGACAAACCCAGCACTGTTCCCTCTGTGACACTGAGGGGTCACAACACCCCTGTGTGGATCCCTGCACCACATAGAAATGACCTCCTGGAACTCCTGCAGAGATAAAGGACATCACCCCGAACTTCTGCTAAAAATATTCCTCCTCTGACTTCAGTCCAAGCCTCGATCCCATCCCCAGCAGAGGAATTCGTGCCTGATCTGATGGGACCTGGAAAGGACCTTGAAGAGGAGTCAGAAGGCCCCGAGTTGGGAGGACCATCCAGTCCAACTCCTAGCCCTGCAGAGAACACCCCAACACCCCAGCCTGTGCCAGCAGAGGAGCTGTGTAGTGCTACACATTGGCATTGTAGGATCCCGGATTCCTCTGGAGGGCAATGAGTCGTTGTACACACAGAGAGAGCCCTGAACCTGCTCTTTCCCCCTCAGAACACCTCCAGCTCTGTGAAATAACCCGTATCTCCTGCTGTAGGAGCGCAGACAAACACGGGTCACTCCAGGGAGGGGGAGGTGCCAGCCAAAATTCAGGAGCAGCCGCCCACGGAGGAAAACGGAAAGGTTTGGGAGGTCTCCTGAGGAAGCACATCCCCTCAGAGACCAGGAACTTACAGCAGCAAAATTCAGAGCCCTTCAGAACCAGCCTCTATCCAATCTCCAGGAAGCCAGTGGCTCAGGATGAGCCCATTCCACATTTCCAGCCCTTTTGAAGCCAGTGGAGGGAAGGAGGTGGGAGCAGCTGAGGCGCCGTCGGCATCACCAAACTCGCCCTGCAAAGGAGATTTCTTCCCAAGCAAACCAGAGGACAGGCTGGTGCCCATTATATACACACATGGACAGGTCTGAAATGCTTACAGGTTAGAAGGTCTATACAATGTTACACCCGCCACAGATCAAAGTAGAAAAGTTTTACAGCACATTATACAGGTCCCTCTAAAGTCTAAAAAAAAAAAAAAAAACCATTGACTGGAATCACCATATTACAAGAAGTCATCACTAACAGACCATGTAATGCTATTTCTTTTGCTTTTACAGAATCATTATGGATAGAGCAATTTTAAAAAATCACTTTTTAAACAAGTATACAATTTTCACTTTAAAATTAACTGGTTAATAAAATTCTGTGCAAAACAAGCCAGCCTCTATAATTAAGTGAATTTATTTATTTATTTATACAAAAAAAAAATAATAAAACAACAGAGAAAAAAAAGTTCTTTCAGAAATGTGTCTCCTTTTCTGTGATGGTGGAAATGTTGCCATCTCCTTTCAGTTTGGCATCGCAGTCATTTATTGCTGCAATGTAGGCTCCTCCTCCCAGCTTGCCCCGCATTTTCAGGTCTGAGCTAGGTGTAATCAGCTTCCTGAATTTCTAGAAAATTGGAGAAATTGGAAATCGTTACGTTTTTCTTGGTCACAGGCACACCTCTCTTTAACAGATCAGTTACAAAAGGCTTTTGTCCTGCATGTCTGCTTCTCGTTTATTTCCCCTCAGACCTGCAGGCTGCACAATTCTGGACAAATCCAATCAGACCAAAGAGGGCAAAGCTCAAACCAAAGTGAATTTTTATGCTGATTTAATCACCCCCTTTCATGAAGACACTCAGCACTGCGTCTGCTCTACAGGTACATTTTGTTTCTCATTTTATCATCAATGATGTCCACTGGAAAAAGCAAATCAACCAGAGACAGCCAAGGTGTATTGAACTGTGATAAAGAAAAATATACTTTCTCTTCTCTAGCAATGACATCCACAGCAAGGTTGCTGCTCACAGCAGGAAGTTGGCTTCCCAAGAAGCTCCCAGCTGTGATTAAAACAATCCTCTTGTCTTCCTGGCAGGGAAAAGATAACGACCTGTCTACCGGACTGCAGCTCCAGCAAAGTCTGCTCACCTGCAGGGACAGGTGGGGCTGGTGCACTGAGGAAATATTTAATGTTTAGATTTGTGCAGACTTCCTTTTCTTGACTCTCTGAGACAAATGAATCAAGGACAATTCACTTTTGGTTTGTATACCCGGTAAGGATTTCCCAGGCAGTCTGCAGGCTGTGTTCAATCAGCTGAATGGAGTCTTTGCAACATGGACGAAACGAGGCTTTTCTGCACTGTTGAAATCCCAAATGGCGGAATAAGGTTTGTATTTTTGTTTCTTCCACTATTGCTTCCTTCTCTGCCTTTCTTTGGAGCTCCCACAGAAACGAGCAACCTTCCAAGCTTAAATTTGATCATAACCTCAGCCTAGACCTGAGCTAACCTGACACCAAATGTCAGAAAGTTCCACCGAATCTCTTTATTTGACAGTTTCTCATTTAGAGAGCTGAAAATTAGGAAAAAACATCCAGAAAAAGGGAATGTGGGCAACCCAGCTCCTGGAGAAAATCCTGGCAGCACAAACAAAAACCATGGGAAAAGGCAGCTGACCTAAGGGAATGGCTGGCACAAACCTTGAGGGATTTGGGTGATGTTACAGACATTTTAAGCTACAAACTATGCTGGGACAGAGCACCTCAAATCAGTAGTTTTGGTTAGTTTGCCACTGGCAGAAAAAAACCCAACAGGAATTCAGAATAAACCAGAGAAAGTTCAGAATTCTCTTTCCAGCAGCGACGGAGAGCCCTAACCCGGGGAGAGCAGGGATGTGGCACTGCTGTCCTGATAAAGGATGCAGGTGAGGACTCCCGGCCTCTTCCCAGCTCTTTTCCCAGCATCACTGATCTGCAGAGACCTCTCACCTCCATGAAGGTGCCTTCCGTCTTCCAGAGCTTGATGCAGATCCACAGGGGGATGCAGACCATGGAGGAGAGGGCCATCATCCACCCGATACCGTAGCCCCAGTCAGGGTAGATGTACACGTTGTTGTATTTCAGGGGCTTGTATTTCACCAGGAAAAAGATGAAGATTCCCTGGAAGAAGCAGAGATATTATTAAGAGGTATTTGGGAAAAACCTGCAGGTGTAACAAGGATTTGGCTGCGTGTTTAGGCCAGGCCAGGCTCCCTGAGGAGGGAAAGAAGAGGGAAGCTCTTCACTCAGAGAAAAAAAAAAAAAACCAACCCACCAGCAACATCCTCTTTGCTGTACAGCTTAAATAACACATCTCAGAGGCTCCTGCAGAAACGAGCAACCTTTCAAGTTTAATCCTATTTACCTCTTGATGACAATAAACCCTGCACTTTGATGGCAAACAGCACCTGGGCAGGAAAGATAAAGTTTTGCTACAGTGAACAAGCTGTGATTAAGTAACATGAGCTGGGTTTTCTCCAGCCTGTCAGGATGAAAAAGGAAAGCCAAAATTTTTGAAGTTGCTTTAATCCACGGTGTGTACCTGCAGTTTTGCAGGCCAATGCTTTCATCCTGCCAAAAACCCTAAAAAAAAAAAAAAATCTGTCTAAATTTCTAACCGAGCAGCTTAGACCATTTCGATGTAGGAAACAGAGAAATCTATCACGTAATTTTCTCCAAAGTGGTGAAACAAGAGCAAATGGTATAGAGGTCATTTCAAATTTGGTGCAAATGAGTCAGGAATTCTCCTAAGTTTTCAAATGGGAGCCTGGATCTCGAGGTACCGCAGCTCCTGTGGTTGCCATCACTGGAGTATTACACAACTGGAAGGGTTGTTGGCATCTAAGCCTCAATTTTCAGGGCAATCAGACATGCTGCTTTTGGAACTCTGTCCCTGTGACACTGCCACGGATCTGCAGAGCTGGCACCAGCTTCCTTCCCCTCCTTCAAGCCTGTGGGATGGGCTTTTGGCTGCTCCTACTACATTTAAAAATAAAAAAAAAAAAGTGTCTTGTCTCCTTTGAAAAATGTTCACTCCCTCCAAAGAGAGAGGAGAAAGGAGGAGAAAGCAGCAAAGGAGCCACCACAAGTCTGGAGGAGCTCAGGCTGTGTGTGGTCACACAAGGTGCACTAATTACAGGGGAAAACATCCCTCTTGTTCTGGCAAATGTTCATTTAGGGCCCTGGTGTTATTTTTGTTCCTATGATTGCACATACTAAGATTTTTCACAGACTATTTATTAACTTTTACAGATCTTACAGGGTGGGCTTTCATTTGAAATACATGCTACGAGTCAATAGGCTTTTTTTCTCAACTCTTAGCAGCAGCAAAATTATTAAAAAAAACCAAAACAAAACCAAAAAACAACAACAACAACAAAAAACCTGTACAGAAACCCATCTTTTATGCCTCAAACAATTTATTTGGACATTCTGTACTTACTGCACAAATACCTGGAGTTAGGACCATCCAACACCACTTAATCAATGACACAGGTTTGTACCCAATCATGTCTTCAATGTTCTCATAAAAGCGATTGCTGCCTGCCCAAAAAACAAAGGAAAAGCAGATGTAGAGTGCCCAGGGAAGGGGCTCTCCAGGTCAGGATTTACAGCAGTGAAGAGAAAGCACCCGCAGAGCTGGGAAGGCTGAAGCTGCTCCTCTTTCCCTGGAAAATTCCTCCCTGCCATCTGCCTTCTGCTCATGGCAGGGGTCGATAGAAAATTACTGAGCTATAAAAACTGCTGTTCAGCTTCATTCAGCTCGTATCAAATCAACGTGTCTAATTATCAGAGAGGGAGATATGATTAGTGTGGCAAAAGATATTAACATTTCATTTAGTCCTACTCTCCTTTTTCCTCCACACCTTGAGTTTTGCTTTCCTTCAAAGCAAGAATGAACCTAATATATTCTGCCTCGTTGGTCTGTTCTCTTAGTTGTGGGATCATGGTTGTAAACCACCCCAGTGGAAGAGTATCTATTTTATATATAAATATATTTAGATGCTACAAGCTCATGTGCGAACCCAAGGATAGCTGGGCACGTGTAATCTGCAGTTCTGTGTTGTTTTACAAACTGAAATGATCCAGAGTGTGCGTCTTTGTGGAGAAAAAGACATTTATGACTTTTCTGGGGGGGCATGGGAACGTGGAGGGTCCCATTCCATAAAGGTACGAGGTTCTCACTTGGCTTTTATGCAAATAGGGAATTTTGATAAGGAAAATAGAGCCATTTTTATCACTCACCGTACACCCAGCCTATGCAGACACACTCAAATATGGCAACAAAGAGCAGGCACATCCCACTGGCTGCATAGGAGTCAAAGAGTTGAAAGACATACATCCCACCCTGGAAGAGAAAACAGGAACGGGGGAAAAAAGATTGGGATGGCACCAGTGGGAATATTTCATCGAAAATCTGTTTTAATTACACTGTCAAGCAGTTGGCTCCCTGGCAAACTTCCTGCTCAAGTTGGTTCCTTCTTGAACAAAGAATATTCATTTCTCGAGGTTTTTTTTTTTTACTCAGCACTTCCTTTAGGGTGGTAAATCTGGAGTGAAGTAAAATTTGATTATTTTTTTTCCAAAAATCCTCTCCCACATCCCTGCTTTTCCCTCCATTTGTTTTCACATAAAGCTGTAGATATTTCCAGGTGCTTCTGACCTTCAGATCCTGGTTCTGTGTCTGTGTTATTAATATGTAAAATAGGTAATTAAAACGTGGGGAAAGACGGTAAAATCTGTAGCTACCAAAACTCCTCTCTGATGGTGTAGGGGCCACAAAATGAGTCAAGTGACCTAAAAAGTGTCAATGCAGCTCACAGGCTTTAAGACACATGACTAAAAAAAAAAGTCTTTATTATTTGTCACAAAGAAAAATAAATAAGAATCATCCAATCAATAACATTATGATTAAAATAATTAAAATGATATGGATGATATTACACTTTTTTTGTGAGACATTTAATCATTTATCACATCTGCATTTAATGTTGAAATAATGAGGAGGAGGAGTCCACAAGAGAGCATTTCAATGGAAAGGAATTCTAAGGAAGGAAAGAGGGGCTGGAGATGAACCCCTCAGTTGGAATTTAATTGTGTTTGAGGGGCTCATGTGAACCATTACATCTCAGACAACTTTCTGCACATGGAAGAGAATCCTAAAAATAGGGAGAAAATGAAATTTCTATTGCCATGTCATCGTGGTGAGACTCAGCAAATACCTGAGCAAAATGCAAATTTAGAAATCAACCAACTAAGACTGGACAAGTTAAGGACAACCAAACCCCTGCAAGGATAATCCTGTAGTTGGGAGGAATATCACTCTTCATGTTTATATTTCTTTTAGCCTGTATATTTGGATAATATCTCTCAGTGCTCTGCTCAACCCATGCGCTGTGGAGAGGTTGTTTCAAGATTTCCCATTTTACATAGCAAAGATGATTTCCTTCACTGAGAATAAGAATGATCGACAGGTAAATATAAAGTTAAAAAGTATGTAAAATTTCTGTCCAATGCATTATTTCACACAGAGCATCATATCTCTTATCAGAGAGGGAGATTTGATAAGTGTAATTAAATATTCAAGTTCCAGATTATTCCAAGTTGGAAGGGACACAAAAATTTCTGCTCGGAGATTGGCTGCACTGCTTGACATGGCCGGTGATCTGGAAACTAAAGATGGTTTAGTTTTCTCTTTTCACTTCATCTTCTCTGTTGTTCTTTCCATTCAGAATGTGGTTGTTCCTGCCCAGGAACAAGCAGAAACCATGATCAGGGTGTGTAGCTGGAATTTCCTTGCCTGTGCTGTGTGTTTTTGATTCAAACGTTTCCTGAGCTCAGCTGATAAAACAAGGCTGCTTTTCCCATTTCAGATGTCACACAGGACCTGAGAACAATCTCTCCAGCATTTTGTTGTCACATTCCTGACAGGGAAATTTCTCTGTGGCAAAGATTCTTGTGCTTTATCTGTTGTGATTATGACCAAAACTTCTCCTCCTGAGCTCAGCTGATAAAACGAGGTTGCTTTTCCCATTTCAGATGTCACACAGGACCCGAGCCACGTTCCTGACGGGGAAAATTCTCTCTGGCAAAGATCCTGACAGGGAAATTTCTCTGTGGCACAAAGATTCTTGTGCTTTATCTGCTGATTATGACCAGAAATCCTTTTCCCCTGAGCCAGGCAGCCCTTACCTCAGTTAACATGATGAGGCCCAGGAAATAGGACACGATGGAGAGGCCGAGGATGAGCAGCTCCCTCCTGTAGCCCCTGCGGAACACCTTGGGGTACATGTCCACCACAGCTGTCACAATGCTTTCCACACACACAAACTGCAACAAAGCACAGCAGAGATCCATGAAATCCGTCTCCTCTGCTGCCAGGATTCGGATTTGCCACCTAACACTTGAAATACGTTCCTGTCTTTTCATCACAGAAGGTGGGTGATCCCTGGGGAGGCCCCAAGAGCTCAAACTGAGAGCAACGTCTCCAAATGAAAACATCCAAAGTTATGGATTTCCACCAAATTTATTATCCCAGACTGCATTTTCCCTGAAGCAGGTGGATTAAATGATAATTAAACCTTTCAAATGCGGCCTGAATGGGAATTAAATCATGTACAAACCCTTCATGGGATCGTGACCCTCCAGGCATTTTTGCCAATTTTGCCATGCATCCTCCAACCTGCTAAAGGAGCAGCAGGGTTTGGGGGAAGTTCTCTCCATTTATCAGAAGAGAGAAGTTCCCCAGAGGTCCCGAAGGCAGGTACTTCTAACAAAGGAGGGCAGGAACACATGCAGTGCCTTTAAACAGCAAAAAAAGTAAAAGCTTCTGACTCGGGGCTCTGCAGCAAGGTTTCTAAAACAGGCCCCAAAATAGACACTGGAATAGTCAAGAGTCCAGAAACTCCTCACTCAAAAAAAAAAAAAAAAAAAAAAAAAAAAGGCTTTTAAGAACCTGTTAGATCATTAAAAAGAGCAGTTATTAAGCATTAAGTTTAATGAGTGGAAATGTCATGCAGAACAAGCACCGCTGAGCTTTAGAATCACAAACTTTCTGAACCCAGTCATGCCCAGGGCTGAGCTGCATGCAAAAAGTCCCAGGCACTTCACATTTTTCTTCAAACAGCTTCTGCAATTTTTACAGTCACACAGGGACAACGACTTCTGCGCTGCCCCTTTGCTGCAGGACATGACTGAGCATTCCTTGCTCTGGTATTTTGCAGTAAAAATACACCATGGAAAATTACATGATCACTATCTGATATCCAGCTTCAAAATTCATTGCAAAATGCTTTGAAAATGGGCTGGTGTTTTACTGAAGCATGAATTTTAAACAGCCCTGTTGAAGTTCAGACTGATTTCCATGTTAATAATGAAAGCTGGAGTCAAGCTGAACTAACCTTCGCAGTGAATTGTGGAGGAATATCCAGCACCACAACTAAAAATAAGATTTAAAATAGCAAAGAATTAAATTAGGGTTGAGCCTTTCATCAGGATGATGCTGTTTAGGTGTGATTTCCACCTTTTGGGGAGGCTAAAAAACCCATGGGAATGGGGTTTGTTTCATACCTGACTGTCCAAGCCCAGGAAGATGAGCATCATGAAGAACAGAGCTGCCCACAGAGGCGACAGAGGCATCATGGTGACAGCTTTAGGGTAAGCAATGAATGCAAGTCCTGGTCCTGAAAAGGAATAAAGAAATGCAAAGTTCATGCTTGCGGGGGAGCTTGAGATGGAGTTCAGCTCCTGCAGAGCAGCCTGAGCTGTGGGAGAACAGCACTGCTGACACCAAAAGCGTGGCTCTGGCTGAGCAGGCTCGCTCAGCATCACTTCTCGGACTCTTTTCTCTGGACACACCCGTTTTCTCACTTTCCCTGCTCCCTTCCCCATCCCACTGTGGAAGCTGAGGGAGTGGGAGCAGTGTGGGTGCTCAGCTGCTGGTCAGGGTCAGCCCACAACCTGATTCTTCTGTCACGGCAGATGAGAGGAACTAAACCCAAGACTGAACACCTCGACAAACTCTACATCTCTCATCATCTAAACAGTGGGTGATGAGGTTTATCAGAAATGGCACAGCCCTGCCTGAATCCTGGCCAAAGGGTGTTCAACTTCAGACATCCCAGAGCTTTATGTTCCCCTTTTTTCGTGCGTGGATGTGCAGCACTGCAAACATCCCTGAATAAATCATAGCCTGTGCTACTGTGATTGCCTTATATAACTTAGGAATGTATCCTGGAGTCTTTCTTTTTTTCCTAACCTGGTGCAAGGCAAATGTTGCTTCCCATCCTGCTCTGTGTTTTTTGGGCTGCTGCTGCTTTGGCTACAGATTTAGAGAAATCTTCAAAATAGAACATTTTTGTAACAGCACTGCTAACTTCTCAGATTTGCTAAGATACCTTCTCACCTTGCTCATGTTTTTCTGTTTTTGTTTATCAGCTGGTTTTTATGAAGCCAGCCAGCCTTAAAGCAGGGGCACAAAGGTTCTCTCGCAGCCAATAAAGAACTCTGTGCTCCTGCTGCAGTAACTTGAGTGCAGACCTGTCACACACTGCCGCTTCGTCAGTTACAAGCTCCTATAATGAAGTGCAAGCCAGTTGTATTGAGGGATTTAGGAAAAGAGAAATGTTTTCCATGAAAGCATCAGCGAAACCCTGCTTGTTTTGCTGTTTTCCTGGGATTGACTCCATGAGAGTCATTTCTCCTCCTCAACAGCTCAGCATTGCATTTGTTTTTGTTTTTGATTTTTTTTTTTTCCGGGAACCTCCTGCTCTTTTTCTTCTTCTTGAGGATGTTACAGCCACAAAGGTGTGGAGTAACTTCCCTTGGATGCCCAGCTCTGTTGTGTTGGAACCCTGGGTACTGAGAATTTTAGATTTTAATTTAGGTGCTTGTGGATAGTTAACTTTTCATGAATCTGGGCCTGTCTGGTTTCTCATTTTAACAGCTGCAGCCTTTTTCTTTAATATCTTTTTTTTTCTTTTGTTCCAGAAGGAACAAATATTTGTGGGTTGCAGTCTGTCGCATTGAGAGAAGGTGGAATGCAGATGAGGATTAATACTCAGAACTGTGTTTATCTCTGCTAAACAACATTCTGGATGCTCAGCTGCAGAAAGGTTGTGTAGCAGGGGCTCCTTGAGCTCATGAATTTGGTTCTATGCACAGCAACATTCATATTTTTCAAATACAAATGTACAGCCACAAAAATAGTTCAGAACTCCTCCTGCAGCTGTTATTCCATTGAGTCATCTCATCTACAGACTGTGAACTCTGACCACCTCCTCTGGGCATTTTTTGTTAATTCAGGAGTCTGCATTTGGATCTTACCTGATTCTGCAACTTCTGCAATGGGCACGCCTTGTTCATAAGCCATAAATCCAAGAACTGAAAAGATAGCAAAACCAGCAACAAAGCTTGTGCCACTGTTCAAGCAGCAGAGCATGATGCAGTCTCTGAAAATATAAATAAAAAACACCGCAGTTGATCTCCAGAGCTGGGGTTTCTTTCATCCACTGAGCCAGAGGACTGACAGAACCCTGGGCTGCAGGAATGGAAATCAAATTGTTCATTAACAGCAAGGTCCCGACTCAAATTATTCCTCAGAGCAACCAGGAATGAGCACGTGCAGGAGGACACCAGCAGAATATCCTTGCTTGTGTTTTAACTTGCAAACCTGTTGCAAGTCACTTGCAGTTTTCCTGTAAAATCTTAGAAAACACATCAAACTATGCAAAAACGTGTAATAATTGTTAGGAACAGTTTCTCCATAATAATTATATTAATAGATTCCAGAGGGTATGAACTCATTAATAAACTCTTATAAAAATGGTAACATTTGTTTCCTGGGGGGGGGAAAAATCCTGTGGTCAGATCTTAGCTGCTTCTATCCATGTTAAAGAATATTGGCAAAATACATCCATGCAAAATACAGCTGCAGTTTGGTTTCTAGACACATTTAAGAGGCTGAGGGAATGAAAAGCACTGTACGTAATCTGGAAGCGTGTGCACGCTTTAAAAAGTGTCTAAAAAGAGGCCAAGGCAGTGCAGGGCCAGAGATCTCTCAGGCAAACACATCCCACACTTCAAACCACGACAAGGACAAGGCCAAGGTGAAGAAGGATTTCTTTGCCCAGCCTGGAAACGTCAGAAGAAAAAATCACTTTAAAGAAAGGGAAGATCCTCTTGCAGAAAGGTGTGATTTCCCCCAGAGCCCAGGGAAATATTGTTGCTCATGCTGCTCTGACAGCTCTCCAGGCATGACAGATGAAGAGGCAGTGTCGATTGATGCTGACAGTCACTCCTTGGAGACTGTTTGCCACAAGAGACAGCTGTGTACTTGAGAAAGTAATAATCTAACCCAGATGTCTGAGGTAAATTAGGCTTCTAACCCACTGAAACACAAGGTGAGCCTGGAGCCTAGTCACTACAACCAAGCCCATCCCTTAATCTGCTTTATCCCCAGCCCACCGTAGCTCTGAAGCAAATTTTTGTGCAATTTATCAGTTAGAAGAAAGGGCCCTGTAAAATCCAGCAGGTTCTGAATTCACAGCTTCAATAATTCAGGAAAGGATCATGTCTTTGTCACAGATTTGCTGTTGAGAATCAGAGACAATTCCTACTTCAAAGCCCTGGCAATTATTCCCTCAAAACTCCTCTGCGAATCTCCCTGCTTTGCTGTTTGTCTCATTTAGTATTTTTATGCTGGAACATCATCTCATCAGTTTTTGGAGCTCAGAGTGAGGTGAGCAGTTCCAGCGTCTCATTCCTTCACCGATGAGCCCCGCAGCGTCACCCACGTCTGTCCAAAGCTCTTCTGCCACCCCTGGGACTCAGCTGAGCACCAGCACACACACTCCCCTGGGGGTCAAGGGAACACCTTGACATTCCTCAGCTGCAAAGCCAAGGATCAGCTCAGCCTCTGGGCCATGAGAGCCTTTGGCTCCCTCTCATCACCTCAGCTACACTTCATTTTAACTATTTTAACTATTTTAACTATTTAACTTTCACCATTTAATTTTAATAATTCAATTTTAACTATTATTTTGGGAAGGTTTTGTGTTTTCACAACAATCTCAGAGTAAAAAAATAACCTCTGTGGCACAACAGCAACAAAGGGCTAAAATATGCCCAGCAACGAAAAAGAATGAATATTCCCATTTGTAATGGAGACTCAGACACGGACATGGGCAGTGATGTTCACACTTCTTTCATGCCTGGAGTCTCTCTAGCACTGTTCACTTGCAGTGAAATACTTGCTGAAAATACAATTCTAACCCTTATTTATTTGCTTTTTGTATGAAATTCTCTCCATACTTATGCCCAGCCAGGCCAGTTCTACATTTTGGGCTTTTTAAAGTAAAATAGCCATCCAAAATAAAGGACTGAGGAGCACTTTGTGCTTTGCCGAGATACAAAACAATGAAAAATCCGCCCCTTCCTGACCTTCTCAGTGAATTGCAGCTCCAAAGAGCTCTGGAGGGTCACTCACCCCACCTCTCTCACCTCAGGAACCGGTGAATTCAACACTGAGAAATTAAAACCTGAGTGTGAGGAAACCCTGTGGATAAGAGAGGTCAGAAAGATGAATTTTATAATCCTCTGGGGGAAAAAGAGAGATCCTGCTTTGGGGGGGATGGAGCCAGATGATGCCTCCACTGGGCACAGGCTGTTTTCTTCAGGTAAGAATTGGTTTAGATAATGGCCTGCTTCAAAGGCAGCCTGAACAAGATATTTCCTTCTGTGGAACGCTGTGGCACAGGAGATTTGAGAGCTGCTGGTTCCTCAGTGGGAGATAAAGGCTGGAGCCCCTGGCAGGGTCTGCTGCTCCCTCCTGGAGCAGGGGCAGAGCCCAGCTGGACAATCCCACAGCACAAGAGGATCCCAGGGATCTCCACTCCCAGGGAAGTCTGTCAAACCACAGCCCTGTAGTGCAAATGATCTGCAGGGTAAGTACACGTTTCTCCAAGGAAATGGGGAAAAGGGGATTTTCATCCCCTCCAGCCAGTGTGGTTCCTGTTCTTTTCAGATAACCAACCACTGTTGGAACCCTGGACGATGAGAATTTCGGCCTTTCTGTGCTGGCAGGCACTGACCCTCAAGAAGCAAGTACTACATTTGACCTGAGGCCGTGGAACAGGTTCCAAAATTGAGTGACAGCACTGGGATTGTGGGTGTGTGGTTTGAATAGAAGTGTGTGATAGCACAGGGTGGAAAAACTTAGAATTGAAGGTTTTAGTATTTAGCAATATATATGGGGCAATATGGAGGGTTTAAGGCATTGTCTAAGTCCTTCTTCTTCACCTTCTTCTTCTTGGTTTTGGGTGTTTTTTTCTAATTGGGTGAAAAACTCCACATTGCAGACCTCGGGTTGTCAGTTATTGGGTTAAAAGTCTAAATGATGGAGGTGTCATCTCGTTATTGGGTAATTAGCACTTAAAAGACCTTGGAAAGAGTTAGAGCCATTTTCTACCTTGTTAGTTAGAGCTCACTACTGGTGAGACTGTACTGTAGATAAGAATTGAGAAACACTGAGTCCAGACACAAAACTGTGACTCCCGTGCGTTAATCCCGGCTCTAACACAAAGAAAAGAAGATAAACCCCCACATGTTAATGGTGCCCCGAGTGAGGACCGAACCCATGACCTGCAGATTATGAGAGTCACCACCCCAGAGGAAACACAGTTTCTCTGGGGACCCTCATATAAATAAAACCTCCAATTTCCCTTCCCTTGGCTTTGCAGGAATTCTACCAACCCCTCAACTCCTGGTTTTCATCCCATAGGCAGAAGTGACCTGTAGTTCAGGTTTTGGTTTTTTTTTTTTCCTGCTGTGGGAATTAAAAGGGGGATCCGGATCCATTGGTTGTGAAACCAGTGAGTTTTAAAACACAAACGCTCAGGAACCATTGGAAGGACAACATGATTTTTACATGTGCACCCTTGGCAGGAGGACATCAGAGCCTGGCTGAAGCCCAGACGGATTTCAAGTGAAAGGAAAACTTCAAATTTCATGAAAACTTCACTTTCTTCCAAATTAAACTCCTGCCAATCACCTGAATAATTCAAGATGTGCGTCACTTCTCCTCTCCCTCCCTGACAGGCAGGACACTTCTGAAAATTCCTCCTGACTTCCTCAAGGAGCTTCTCTGAGCCCACAGAGCCCCGGGCATCCCTCCAGTCCCTTCCTTGCCCTTAAGGGTTCCTCAAGACCCAGATGAGAAATTCCCATTTCTCTTTTCCTCCTAGACCAGAAACTTGACACAGGACAAATCCTCAAGTTTTAAAAGTCTTGTCCATGTGTGAAACCACCCCTTTATCTCCTGCTCCACAGTGGGAACAGGGGAGCTGACCCTGGGCTTGTACCTGGGAATGGATTTGGGATTCTGGGCTGGATAAAAATCAGAGGAAACATCAGAACACCTGTCTGTTACTCCTGAGGGGAAACACTGCCTGCTGATGGCACTGCCAGGACTTTCATCTTCTCAGAGAAGTCGCTTGGGATACAAACTCTGGGACATCCAGGGAGGAGCTGGGTTTTTATGTTTTTCAGTGATGATTAAAAACTAATTTCCCATTCAAAGACATGAAGTGACTTTTGTAATTCATTTCCCACACTAAAGAATTATATCAGGCTTAAATCTGAAATTCACAAGACCCACGTGCAGTTCAGACTTTCCCACTGCAATACCTCTTGCTATTATTCCCACTGCCATTTTCCCTTAGGGGAAAAAATATGGAATAAAACAGAGCAAAAAAAAGTCAGTTAGGATCAGACTTCGGGGACTGCAGGAGAAAATCCCCCAGCTTGATTTTATTTTTTCAAAGTGTTGGTTAGAATACAAAATTGTGCTTTGCACATCAGAGCTCTGTTTATGCATTGCCCTGGCCAGCTCAGCCACGATCTGCTCTTCACTGCTGTCCACACGTCGGGACACATTCACATCTGTTTCCTGGCTGGGAAATTTGGGAAAAGTTTTGTGAAAGGAATTGTGGTGCCTGGATGGACTAAAAGGTGTTTGGCTGCAGAATCCTGGAGCTTAGAGTAGAGTTTTACCAGCTGGGAGCTGTGGGCTCAAGGGGAAGGAAGGAAAATCCCATCAATCCAAACTCCTGCTTTTTGTAGTGGGTTACAAAACCCCAGGGAAAGACTTCCTGCACTCCTTGAGGCACTGACAGTTTCTAGTTGGGGATGCAACTGGAAAGAAATATAAATAAAACTGAATAAGAGAGGAAAGGAGTGATGCCTTTGTGCTAATTAGGGAAAAGGTTCATTACCAGCAGTGCTGAAGGCTGTAGGGGACTCACACCACTTCCAGCAGCAAAACATTTTGTCTTGCTAAGACATGGAAAGAAGGAGCGTTTAGGAGAATTTCCTAAAACTGCCTCCTGAGCTAGCCAAGTAAAACTGTAATTTAGAATTGCAATAAATTTCAGGGGTTGGGGTTGGATTGTCTGGGGTTCTTTTGCTTTTGGACTGTGTTGTTTCCTTTACAGAAAATGAAACTTTAATTCTCTGTCTGGAGCTCTTAATGGAGACACTAGAGACAAAGACCAAACTGTCCTCGCAGGAATTTTAGGAGAATGAATTCAATAACCATGGATTCCAGAAGAGAAGAGTAATGCTCATACTGCTGCCCATGCCAGTAATGTGGTGAGGGGATTTAGTGCAAATCACATCCTTTGGCCATTGACTCAGGAGAGATGAAAACCTCCTGAAGTCATTGGCAATTCCCTCCTTGGGAATATACAGATAAGCCATGAAATGCTCCCCATTCCCTCTGGGTTGGGGGCTGCAAACTTCCCAAAGAAATGAGGAAAAGTGGCAGTCAGAACATAGACCAAACAGAGGGGATTTTTAATGACAATTTTTGGTAGCACTTTTTAAAAAGCAGCTTAAATAATGCCCACACATTCAGTTATACCCGTCTGAAATCCTGTATTTTCACATGAAATTTCTATCTCTGTGTGTACTGAGGCGTTGTGGAAGGCTCAGATTTGCCCAAAAAGTGATGAAAACACCACATTTTGGAGCTGAGTTCCTCTGGAGCAGCTCCAAGAAACATTACAGATCTCTGTCCTACAAAATCACGTGTTATTTATGGAAAAAGGGAAAGGGAAGTGGTTCCAAGTTTTACCCCAAGAGCAGAATCCCAGCGTGGGGGGTGTTACCTGTAGCAGTTGTTGTTGTAGTTGTTGTAACTCCCCAGGGCTGTCAGGCACCCCAAGCAGATGGCGTAGGAGAAGAAGATTTGTGTGCCAGCATCCACCCACACCTGGAGACAGAGAACAAACAGGGAGAGCCTCAGAAAACCAGACTGGAGAAGAAAAGAAAAAAAAAAAACCAAAAACAAACAAACAAAAAACCCCCCCCAACAACAACAACAACAACAACAACAAAACTCTAAAACCAAAAAACAGGAGAAAACCACCCGCCTGCAAAATATTGGCTGCAAATGTGCACAGGTGGACCTGGCAGGTTAAGAGGGTCTGACAAAGCTTTTACAAATCACAGCCTTAAAAAAAGAATGTGCTGAGAGGGAAATGCCCCTCTCCATCCCAGCTGGCTCAGCCTAAAGTAGAGAGAGAGAGACAATTCCTACAGAAGAAGCTCACCCATTAAATTCATTAATTGCTTTTGTATAGTTTTAGTAACTGCAGCCTAAATAGAATCACCTGCATTTATCTCGCTCCCATCAGACAGTTATTTATTCAAATTAAAAAAAATTAGAGTGAATAAATGCTCTAAAGACAAGAGGTGCCATTCCTAGGTAATGCATAAATCAAGCTGGGGAAAGGATGTTTTTGGCAAAAATGAATGGATCCAACAGGCACAAAGTCACAGTTCTGGTCACTGTACAGTCAACAAGTAAAAGTTCTGTAGAGCTTAAGGAGTCAGTAGCTTTGTAATGTCATTGTGGGAACGTTTATATCCTAAAGTGATGCAAACAATTTTAAATCAGAGAAAAGGAAAAGCGTGAGCTGACACAGTGAGATTCTTCTCCTCAGAGCAACCTCAGAACATTAAGGAGCAGGTTCATTTTCCTGTAAAAGTACAACAAAGCAATTTATTTCACTTGAGCAGTGTGGGTGAGCTCCCACTGGCGCTGAAGGCACCCCTCGAAGTCTTCCCTTTAACATGAGAGTGATATGGAGAACCCAAACCCACACAGCTGCAATCCAATAAAATCCTGCTCCTGTTTTCCTGGGATAAATGATCTCTTGAAGTCCTTTGTTAAAGCAGAGCCACCAAAACACCGAACCTGAGTGATAATCAGAGGCAATAACAGCCATCAAGTCCTCCTAAACACACAAAGGGGATGTGTTTGTTTTGCATCTGATCAAGTGAGACCTTGCTCTCTGGAGTTGTTGAGTGTTTCTGTTTAGAAATAACATTAAGATCACATTTGATTTACATCAGAGGCTTAAAGGGTTTCGTTGCTGTCACCCCGAATAAGACACAGCTGGTTACATCCCAGAGCTTCACTATCACTGAAGAAAAGCTGCACACAGAGAGGCTTTTGACAGACAGGCTCTTTAACAAGACTGGAAGCTCCCAAAAACTGTGAGGAGCGTGGGTCAGCTGAAAATGCACCGTCTGCTGGGGCCCGGACAAAAACTGGGAAACTGGATCAGCATATGGATGTGATCCTTCCCTTTTCCCTTCCCTTCCCCTCCTGTCCTCCCACAGCTGCAGGGCAGGGCAGAGCACTCAGACCAGCTCCCACGGCTCTGATTATCCCTGGAATTCCAGTTCTACTGGAAGTGGAGGCAAAGGAGAACTGTGCTGGAAGGGAGCAGCTCCAGAGCTGCTGGAGCAGAGGAGCAGAGAGCAAATCCCTCTGGAACTCCCAGACAGAAAAGCAGATCAAACTCTGGCCACAAGTGATGCTCTTTTCCTTCAAAGGAAACAAAGACTGTGCCATCCCACAGGGATTCAGCCTAAAAAGTGGCAAACCCTCCATGAGAAAGGAAACACTCTATTCTGCAAGGAAACAGTCATATATTCTGTAAAACTGGGATCAGACCGAAGAGTGGTTTTTGTTGCTCTCTGTGACATCAGTC
Source organism: Chamaea fasciata (assembly GCF_029207755.1). Taxonomy (NCBI): domain Eukaryota; kingdom Metazoa; phylum Chordata; class Aves; order Passeriformes; family Sylviidae; genus Chamaea; species Chamaea fasciata. Next base: position 4,863,304 of record NW_027094098.1, read on the forward strand.
TAGACATGCCCCCAGAACGTAGGGCTGATAAATAGGAACGGAGAAGCAATTTTATTTGCTGAATGGAATAATGCAATCTGCAAAGCTTTTTTTGGGTTGTATACTCAGAAGACAAATGACATTTAACTTGTTCAGGTTTCTAAAATGGCAAAAAAGTGATCAGCAAAGTGCCAAACGGGAACATAAATTTAGAAACAAGAGGTAGATTTTCTGTGGCTGAAAAAACCACGAGAGCCGGGCTAACCCTGGTGTATATTGCCAGACATGCCAACCCTTTAAAACCCTGAAGGTGACATCTCGGATGAGTTCTCCATCTCCTTGCCCCACCAGCCAGGGACCAGCTGACATTCAGCCTCAGACTGCACCCGGAGAGTTTAGTGAGGTCTCAAATTGTCTATAAGTCTGGGCCACCCCAGCTTGATCATTCACCGAGGGCACCTCAGGGGAAGTTGTTCTCATTCCAACTTGTAATGGGAACAGATGGCCTCTGGTAGACACCAGTCCCAAGTCCAGGTGCCATCCAGGTGCCACCCACCCGGCTCATGGCCACAAAACCATTATGGGATATTTCTGAGAGTGCTGAGTCTGCCCTAAACCAGAAGTTGTTCCCCTTTCCGTGCAGAGCAATGACATTCTGAAGGGCAGGGGCACAGAGACAAACCTGGGGCAGCAGCTGGGACAAAAGAGGACATTTGTCTGAGAGGCGACACAGCTCAAAGCTTTCCTGCCATCAGTAAAGTCCAGAGGAAAGGGCTTGCACCAGAGAATACCCTGTTGGTCCTTTATGAACTTTGGACCTTGAAAACCCTTAGGTCAGTGGTAATTAATTCAATTTGGCACTCACAAACTTGGGATTAGAATTTTTTTATTGATAAACGGATGGAAATCTATCAGCTCCTACCTTAAAAGATGGAACTAGACTTTTTTAGCTTTTTTTCTCTCCTATAAAAAGTTTCCGTGCCAAAACAAGATTAAAATTAAAGCACAAAAACCTTGATAAATAACCCTAATATTTGAAAAATTGCACTTTCAAAGGACAGGACCTTACAAAACAATGAAGAGGAGCATTTTTCTGCTAAAAAATGGAAAGTGCTGCTTTGCAACATGCAGCTCTCAAGCCTGGCAATGGCCCCACTTTAAATCTGCCTGGGTAACCTCAGTTTGGCCTTCTTGTGGCAGGTCTGGGACACAATCCCCATTCCCATGAGGGTTTTCTCTGCCCAGGGAGATGAATTGAGCTGGCCAAACACAGGATGCTGCTGTCTGGAGGATCCCTGGCCTCCTTTGTAGCTCGTGCAATGAAAGCAGGATAAGGAAGAAAGAAGGGGGATGTGTTGTAGTGCAGACAACAGAACCCTGCTCTGGAGAATTAGGTTCTTTTCATGTCGCTGCCATAAAGCTTCTATGGGATGTTATGTCCATAAATCACTTCCAGCAACGTTTTCTCACATGTTCCATGACTTGGCCACCCCTTAATGGGTGTCCAAAGTGAAGGAGAAACTTACCGAGCACTCACTGCTGCAGATAGAGTGAATTAAAAGTCACTTCTTGAACAACTAAAGAAACCCCACAGTTTAACAAACCTACTTCAAATGGAAAATCCCCAGAAGAGTGATAGCCCCCTCATTTTAGTCTCAATATAAATGTCTTTCTGTCAGTAAGATGGGGTTATGCCATAAACTGAAATAAAATAAATAAAAGAAATAAAGAAAATAAAATAAATAAATAAAAAGAAAATAAAATAAATGAGGTGTCTGAAGCACGTGGCCAGTGCAGAAATAAGTCCCTTCGCAAGGCTGACCCATTTTTTTTTGTGATGATCAAGCAGTGAATTTAAAGGGCCAAGCAAAGAGTGAGAGGGATAAAACAAAATATTGCATAACTGTCCTGAGATGAGCTCAGAGCCTAAACAAAGCAGAGACCTCGGGGACAGCCCGGGATGTGTTGATGTTGATTATTCCCATCGTGCTTAGAATAAAAACAATGGTGCTCACCTGAAGGAACATCTCAAATTCCAGGGGTTTCTCTAACTTTGTGCCTTCCCTTTACTTTTTGTGCTCTCTGGATAAATTTGGAACAAGCTACAGTGCATCTGTTATGAAATCTTTCTGTGGATGCAGGAAGACTTGAACTGGCACTTCCTCCATGACGAACAACTGAATAACTCAAACTTTCTTTTTTTATTTTCTCTTTTTTTTTTTTTTTTTTGTAGTTGTGTAAAAAAAAATAAATTAAAATTGTGTAAAATTTTTCCATGTCTGGGCAACATGGGAAAATCAGCCAGCTATTTTCAGTCTGATCCTCCCAAAAGATAGGCAGAGCTTTTTTTAAAAAATGAAAATATATTCTGTTGTCACCTGAGAAGGTTCATTTCACGGCCCAGGGGCTGATGTGCAGCTTCTCTCTGCTTTACCCACACATCCCCCCTTTTCTTTTGACAGCATTGTAAATTGCATTTCACAGGTTTCTCAGTGGCACCAGATCCTTGTGACACTGCTCAGGTGACACCCTGGGCTTGCAGGGTCGTGGCTGAGCTGAAGGAGCTGCCACATCCCAGGGTCTCCATATAAACAGGAACAGCAACGGAGCACCGGGAGGATTCTCCCAGTAAATTAATTAATATCTTGGTTTTCTGTCTGTCCCTGGCCTTTCCTACAACCCACACAGTTCTGTTTGCTTCCTTGAGAGAATTCCTGTCAAAATCAAAGGCATTAATTTCACATTCAAGCCCAAGCACTGGCTAAAATCTGCATCCCAGGGCTGTAGCATCAGAAATATCCACTTTTTTTTATTTCCTTCTCATTCTAAACAGTGAGGTTGAACACCAAAGCCCAAAGCATCCTTAATTCCACAGTGTTAATGACAATCCCATCAAGAAGCACTGCCTGAGAATATGGGCGAGCTCACAGATCAGTTAAAACCTGTGCTTGCTCTTTAAAACACGATGATCCAAACGTTGACAGTCATTTATTTCCCATTTTGTTATCAGAGAACGAGCAATCGCTCCAGGTTTTCTTCTAATTTAAATTATTCATTACTTTTTGATGAATCTCAGCAGTGTCTGTATTTTAAAAAGCAGTTTGCCTTCATTGGTTTCAAATGAGAATTTTAAAAATAAAGCCGTGGCTGTCAGGAGATAATAAATGAAATTTCAAGGTTAGGGCACAGAATAACTGCAGAATTTTATCACAAATGCCTGAATAAAACAACCTGCTGCCAGATAGGTTTAGGTGTGACAGGACTGTAGGAAACCTTCAAAATGTGAGGTCTTGACCTTGAGGTAAGCCCTGCACCCCTTAAAGAGTGACCTCAGCAGACATGGGGAAATTAGCAACGGGTTTAATTACGAGCACTAATAGAAGGTGTTGGAGAATCACAGCGTTTCAAAAGTACCTACCAGACCTCTCCCTAACAAAGGCTTCCTTCCTCTCCTCTGGGATGAGGTGGGAGAGGTTCAGGGAGTGCTGCCTTTGGCAGCTCCAAGCGCTGCTGGAAGAGCTCAGAATAATTTCTGACAATAAATTATAGGCCACATCCAAAATAAATGCTAAAACCCCCCAACAAACAAACAAACAAACAAACAGGCAACCCAAAAAACCACCCAACTAAAAAAAAAGCAGTTTCTGATAGCTTTGGGAAGAAGCCAAAATCCCAATTTCACCCTGTGCTTTCCTCTCCAATATCCTGTGAAGTTCTTTTCTATCAGTGAATCATTTATTCGTTTTCTATCAGTCAATCATTCAATCATTAATCATTCAACCATTCAAGCTGCTTTTTCAGTGCCCAGCTGGAACACCTGACTGGGAGCAGCTGGGATGGAAAACCAGAGGGAATTTCTGTTTTCACCCCACAGGAAACAGGAGGTGGTCATGCTCCCAAAAATTCAGGGCTCACTCACATGGAGAAACAGATCCCACCATGCTGTGCTGACCTGGCTGAAGTTCCCCAAGCAGTAAGCTTTAATATTTTCTATTTTTCCAGTCCTAAATCCCAGGTATCTCTAATAAAGGACAATTTTATCCCCAGGATGAACTTAGTTCTCTGGTGACACCAGAGAACTATTATTCTGCTGTAATGAGCAATGAAAAGAATCACTCCCTAAATTGCATTTTTATTACACTCCTCTGCTGCTAGTCCCATCTTTATGTATATATATTAATGTATTTCCAGGAATAATACTAAAATAGGCAGCAGTGGAGGACTTGAGCATTTTACCTCTCTCTTATTCCAATAAAGTTTGTTTGTTTTTTTTTTTTTTTTTTTTTTTTTTTTTTTTTTTTTTTTCCTGGGATTTTCATTATAAAGAACATTCAACCACATCACAGCCTCCTCTGTTGGGCCTGGTGTGGCAGCAGGGGGGAGCGTGGGATGAGAAATGGACTGCAAAGACTGGGAAGGAGGCAACAGATCTATAGCTGGCTGCTTTTTTTAACACTTCCCATGTTCCTCATGCTGAAAAATGTTATATATTTGTATGACATCCCCCCACAGAGGCAGGCAGAGATGCAGTTTGGGTGTTTTCAGTGCAGAATGCCTGGTGAAATGGATGGAGAAGAGGCTGAGGCACCACATCTGCCCAGCCACCTTCCGGTTCTGCACAAAGTGCAAGACAAAATTCACTGCCATCGACCCAAATCCCTGTGCAAAGGCAGGAGAAATAAAAAACAGCCACTTTGCATTTGCTCTCTAGTCACTCTCTTGCAATCAAGTGATTTTTTTTTTTCTGAAATAGCAGTGAACACAGAAATCAGCTGAGTGTCTGGGCTGTGCAGCTGCCAAAATACAGAATTCAGAGGTCAAAGTTCTGTTCTATTTGCAAAACAACCCAAACACTTGGAGGATGCAGACGTTCAAAGGGAATAAATCCATTCCTTGGCTGCATCCTGCTGTTCCCTGACTGGCAGTACACTGATTATTCCTCATTAATATCGATCCCACAGGCAAAATCAAACAGGGAAGAATAAACTTTATTATCTTCATTTTCCCACCTTGTCAACACTGTTGTTATACCTACATAGTTTTTCATATTTGACTGAAAAATTGTCAAATATGAAAACTTATTGGACTATAAAATATAAACTAGTCTTAGTATATGTTTTGGGTTTTTTTTTTTTTTTAACCACTACAAATCTTCTGAACAGAGTTAATTTAAAAGATATTTTGTGTTTAAAAATCAGACAAAAGCAGTTATTTCATAAACTTAACCCAGTTAATCCCCAGGGTCCCAATGCAAACCTTTTTGCTGGGTACAAAAATACAGTTTTCCACTTGGAACACTCAGTGAGTGAAACAGATTGTTGTAATACAATTTTAAACCTGAATATTATTTAGCTACAGACGCAGGTTCAAGCTCTGAGAATTTTTAGGATGTTCTTCACAATAAACGACTCTGGATGTCGCTGCCTCAACAAATACAATCTCTGGTACAACTCACTTCTGATGTATTTATTTTCCAATGAATATAGCCCTTTAAAAGTCAGTTTTCAATGTCTTTTATCCTCTCTGCATTTATTGAACCTCTGCTAGGAGTGTGAATGTAGAAAAATAAGGATATAAATCAGACTATCCGCTGAAGATGTGCCTGGGGCTGCTTGAAGTGACAGCCATTGATGTAAGAGTGTTTGGTGTGATGCTGGCCAAGTGAAGCTCAGCTCCTCCAGGCTCCTGCAGATGGCAAGAATAGCACAAAAATATCCCTCAGTTATCTCCAAGCAGCCTCAGCTCCAAGGAGTTGTGGCTGAGGGCAAAGCTGGGGTGCCTGGCTGAAGAAAATAAAAGGAGAAAAACCCATTGGATCCAAGCAGCCTGGCACCAAGCACGTTACCTAAAATAAATAAGCTCTTTAGCCCCTGCCCCTTGTCCTCAAATGCCTTCTTGGAAAAAAAAAAACACCAACCCCAAAAATCTCTCCCAACTCAGTGGGAAATGCCATTAAATGAGGAACTAAACCCAAACAAAATATGAGCTGTGCATTGTGGGGAGGCAGCCACCGAAATGGTGTTTTTTTGGAGGCAGGAGTGAGTTTGTGTCTGAAGTTTACTACCCAGAGGTTTCTAAACAACGCAGCTTCTGAAAGCAGAGCCTTCATTAGGGCAGGAAAACACCACTTAAACGGCCAGGCAGAAAATGGCTGAATTAAGCTCTTTTTCCCTCTCTTTATTGGCCGTGATTCTCAAAAGATCCAAAGTAGGTTAGGGGAAGAATAAAACAGCTATGTTTCTAGTGTCTACCTGACAACAGCCTTTGTAGTGGTGAATAATTACATGAAAATCACTTCCTTTCCACCTCCCTTTGGGATTTCTGTGGAGTTGCTAGGCAGTCTCTCTGCTACCTTCTGTTAATGTCACTTCCAGAGGGCTGAATACAGTAAATTCACTGGGAGAATGGAAACTCGGGAGAAGAAGGACCTAAATACTCGGAGTTTTGTTTATTCATTGCTGCCTTTGGAGCCGGGCACTATAGCTGGGATCACTTTACAGCGATTGAAATGCTAATTTCCCCAGGGGTTGGTGTCGGCCAAGTACCACCCAGTTAAAATGGGACAGGACTTTCCTCCATACTGGAGCCACACCAGTTGCATGTTCCTGTGGCGGCGTCCAATGTGGAAAATCAAGTTTTCCTGGAGCAAAGCAGGCTGGGGATCCTTATAGGAACAATTGTTTTCCTCTCTCACGCCGCTTTTCATGAGTAGAATATCCCTACACTCCTTAATCCAAAATTCAGGGATATCTTGGTTGCCTTGGTGTGATTCCAAGAGGAGCAGCCCCGAGGTGCAGTTGCGCTTCCCTGAGTGAATCGTGAGGGTGTTCTCAGAGAGGAGGGGGCAGAAAATCCTGGCACAGGGTGCCCAGAGCAGCTGTGGCTGCCCCTGGATCCCTGGAAGTGTCCAAGGCCAGGCTGGATGAGGTTTTGAAGCAACTTGGGACAGTGGAAGGTGTCCCTGCCATGCACTGGATGTTCTGGAAGATCCTTTCCAACCCAAACCGCTCTATGACTGTGCATAGGTTAAAAAAACTAAATAAACTTTATCCAAATCTCTCTCTCCACTGCGGAGTGCTGGCTGAGGAAACTGGGGCTGGAATGCTCCCTCTGGAGAGCAGGGATGAGTGGCTGTAGGAAAGGCAGCAACCAAACCCAGAGCAGGGTTCTGAGAGGTCTAAAATTGCCTTTGATTTCCAGTTTCAGTCTCCTGAGCCTGTGATTCTCCTTGATTCTGCCCTTATCTGTTCTCATCCTCAAAGTTACCTCACTCAGGCACAGCAGGGGACAAGGGAAATCCAGAGGCTTTGAATCCACCTCCCTGTCAGCATTTTCTGAGGGGAGGATTCAAACCCATTGAAATATTTCCATTAATTTAATTCTGGAGCTTATGGATGGAGATACCAGGCAGTATAAGGTACACAGAATATCCCAGAGGTATTATTCATATAAAATCTTTTATATCCTTATGATAACAGGATTTTAGGGGGGAAAATTGTATCTGGAACAATTTTGGGTCTGAGTGATAGGAAACAAAAATTGTCTTCAGAGGATTGGTAGCTTAACTTTGGAAAACTGGCAAGCTGGGAACATTTTTAGGAAGGTATTGATATTTAATCACAATATCTCCTTTTAAAAGGTATCGATAAGAGGCAAAGTATCATTAAATCCAAACATCTTTTGGGAGCATCACCTTTTTCTTCACTTATTCATTTCTCTTAAGCGCAAAGGTTCAGGGCAGGAGGATGCTTTGCATTGTCCCTCTGGGATGTTCCTGGGTATGGAAAATGATCCCAGCCTCTGAGAAGGGAAAATCACTGACTGCTGAGCGTCCCCATGGTCCACTTTGATGGAGAGGCCTCTTGCCTCAAAAGGTTCTTCTCCTACACTTTCACTACATAAAACTTCAGGCATTTGAAAAGAAAAGAATTTTTATTTTTCATTCTGTGTACGGTATGGAAAAAGCTCAAAGAATAGCCATTGCCTTTCTTTCTCTTTTCATATTTTATATATTTCCAAGTATATTTCAGATATTTTCAGTGTCCCAGAGACACCAGAATTTACCAGGTCTTTTAGGCAGCCTGTTAATGTCATTTCCTATAAATGATAAATAAAGATGCTCATTTTTTTTTTCTTAATAAATGCAGGAAGCGCAGTGAACTAATTTTTAAAATGAGGGTGTTGATTAGAGTTCCACTTTACTGAGACACAACCAACAAGTGCTCTCAGGATGAGAGATCTGGCAGCTTCCACGTCTACCAGAACGCACTCACAGGGGTTTCAAAATATTTATACAATTCAACTGAGGCACTGATGGGAGATGTGACCCTGATTAATTTTTGTACCGCTCTGAATCCAAACCAAGATAGTTTTAAGGCCTTTTTTCTTCAAATACTCTGCTTGTTTTACATTTGCCAGAGAGCAGGACTCTGGGCTGGGTTTGGCTTTTAGGTTTTCAGGAGATTTAGGAAAGACAGTGGGGTTCCGTCTCCTCTCACCAAGGTGATCACTTCAAAATATCCAATTTTTATTACAGGTCTGCTCAATTGTAATATCCCAGTGACAGCAACCCTTCTCCAGTGGCTTTTTTATTAACTCCTCTTACCCTCTTTAGTTTCTCCTTCACCATCCTTGAAGCCTAACGATGATGCCAAACACGGCATCCAGCCCTGATATTTGAAGTATTTGCAAAGGGAAAATGTTCTGGGTTTGATCATTATTCAAAGATTTCATTCAGAAGTGAAGAGGAAGATATCCTTGGGTTATACAACATGGGGTGAAACATTATTTAATCTAATTTCTTTAAAAATAATAATTCTCAGGGGTTCTTTTAAAGCCACCTGAAGAAGACCCAAGAACTGCACTTCTAAAAAAGGACCTAAAAAGAACAGCTCAAAACAGAAGAAAACAGAGTTATAGAAGCTGCATGAAGATAATTTGATCTTAAACTCTTCCTTTTGTTGAAAACAGCCTAAACCTTGTGTAAATACCTGATACCAAAAGATGCTACCAGGGCGGGTTCAGTTTATGTTGGGAAAACAGAATTCCTGCCTGTAGAACAAACCCTTTGCACCACCAAAGGATGTCACAGCTCAAAAGCATCCTTTTCTCCCCAAAACACTGCACTTCCCTCCCTTCAGAGGAGCCTATTTGCTCTCTGTTTCTTATATTAAGAATGAAAACCACCCCACTGGAGTTTTTCCTGCACTTCAGGAATCCCCAGGGATTTTCAGTGAGCCCTGAGGATCCCAGACCACTTCAAGTCCTGGAGGTTCTACTCGAGCTCCATATTCCACCTCAAACAGCTCTAATGTCTAATTTATCAAAATTCATCAAAATATCTCTGTGTAAGGTAAACTTACATTTAGCACTGTGCAGCTTTAAAAAATAGAGAAAAGGATGCTCAGAAAAGAAAGAATCTGCTGAATGCTTAAAATTTTCAATTTCACTTCTGAATGCTTAAAAATTTTGCATCTTTGCATTTGAAATAGGTGAAGCTTCTGCCATATTAGGGCATGAAATTCGAAGGAAAATTTCCCATCAATTTCCAGGAGCCTGGGTTTTACCTTGCTTGATTTTACAGAATTGGAATTCATGGAAACAAGAAATGCAACTCAAGGACTGCTTTATTGGCTTCTTTTGCTTGCAGAAATATTTCTCAAGCTAAATTAAATATGTGAAGAGTTAATATATAAATATATTCTACTACTCTAATGTAGCATTTGGCAAATTATGGGCTTGAGGACACAACATGCAGAGAATAAATTAAAAAAAACCCCAAACCCTCATCCCCTACATTATAAAGACCTTAAAATTGAGCTGGATTGGAATAACCAAGTGTATGCTATAAATATTCATCTAAATAAAAAGCAGTCTGAAGGAATATTTTTAAATTTTCTAACCAATAAATCACAGTTTGTCTCACTAAAGCTTAACTGTACTCATTAGAGCTTTGTTCCCCTCAGAAACCTCTTGGAGGACAAAATAATTCCCTGACTGCCTAAGGAACCCTGAAAGTGGCAGTGGGGTATTAGGCCAGCTGGAGAAAATAGGGAAAAATAAACTTATACAGAGACTCTCCCCTTGGATAAACTGTCCCAAAGACAGACAAGTTCCCTGCTAAGATCCCTGCATGTCCTTAGGTCACCCAAGGTGTTCATTCTGACTTCATAAACACCTCATAACTCCTGATAAAATGAACTTTCTTCAACTGGCCAGTTTTGTTAAGGGATATTTGAGAGTGCTTTGGTTTTGCACACCAATAATACGTTTTTTCCCCGGGTTGCATCCTGCAGTAAGCTCAAACAACTCCACTTAATTCCTTACATGAGGATGCGACAGGTACTGGCAACCCAAGGTGAGACCAGCCCCGGGGGAAACAGCTCTCCTAAAATGTGCCCTTCATGGCTATACATTGTTTTCCTTGTTTGTTCTCGCATTTTCTACAGCAGCAGCTCCAGCACTAAAGGCTGCTTGGGGCAGTGAAAATTTCATTTCCACTTTCTCAGATCAGATGGATTAGATCCCTCCCTCAGTCGTTCCTCACAGGGCTTGGGGGAGCTGGGGTTGTTTAGCCTGGGGAAAAGGAGACTGGGGGTGACCTCATCACTCTCCACAACTCCCTGAAAGGTGATTTTAGTCAGGTGCAGGTTGGTCTCTTCTCTTTCTCCAGCCAGCAACTGACAGAATGAGAGGACAGTCTCAAGCTGCACCAAGGGAAATATAGGTTGGATATTAGGAAGTTTTTTAGAGAAAGGGTGATAAAGTATTGGAATGGTCGGCCTGGGGAGGTGGTGGAGTCACCATCCCTGGATGTGTTTAAAAAAAGACTGGATGTGGCACTTGGTGCCATGGTTTAGTTGAGGTGTTGGGGCTGGGTTGGACTCGATGATCTTGAAGGTCTCTTCCAACCCAGTGATTCTGTGATTCTGTAATTCCGTGCCTCCTCCGTGTTGGGGAAGATGTCACTGATGCTGAGTTATGTTTCTCCTGCCTGCAGTTCCTGCTCACACACCTCTGCTGTCAGAGCCTTGAGCCAGCAGGTGATGGTGAGGAAATCCCTGTGTCTCCTGCCTCCATGGCAAGCAGAGGAACTCTGCCCAGAGCACAGCTCCCAATCCCAGCTGCCACCAAGACCAACCCAAGCCTGAAGGCGAAGGGAGCTGGATTCGGCAGCGTGGCCCTGCCCGGAGGACAAGAACAGATTTCCCCTTCTCAGCTAACCTGGCACAGTGCCCCGAGTGGGCACCTCCACGCTGGAGCCTGGCCCAGCTGCTGGAATGGTGCCACTGGCAGCTGCATTCCAAAAATTAAGAAACCAATGGACTTTCTGTAGCGCTACCAGTGCAGAATTCGCCTCGCTCTCCCTCCACAGCCTGTGCCTTCTGTGCCTTCTATACTTGGAACTGGAAGCAGGACAGAAGTTGCTGGTAAAGCTTAGAAACTGCAAACAAAAAAGATAAACTCCCCCCGAGAGAGGTTATTGTTCCTAAGGGGTTTTTTTGAGTGGTCAGCAACCATGTGGTTGAAGGTGAAGGAAGCCTGGTTTTATATTCAAAAACACTTTGGAAAAAAATCTGTCATTGAAAGCTCTTTAGAAATCTGAGCAATTGTGGTTTAAGAAAGTCACTGCTGGAAAAATCTCTAGGGAACAACCTCCTGGAAGGTCCTGGGGGACTGGCTGACCATGAGCCAAGAGTGTGCCCTGGAGCAAAGACCAGCAGCTCTCCTGGGCCGAGGATGAGGAAGAGTGAGCAGCACCCTGAGGGAGGTGGGTTATCCCTTTCCTCTGCCAAACACCACAAACTCAGTGCGGAGATCCCAGTTCATGAGGAACGGGGACTTACTGGAGCCCAGTGAAGGGCTGCAGGTGTGATTGAGGGACTGCTGCACCTTGAAAAACATGAAAGGTTAGAGAGGTTGAGAGAGCTGGGACTGCACAGGTTAGAGGAGAGAAGACTCAGGATTCTTGAACGTAAATAAATTTGTAGAAATAAATACCTGATGGGACAGGGACTCAGGATTCTTGAGCATAAATAAATGTGTATAAATAAATAAATACCTAATGGGAGGAAGTAAAGGACAGGGAATGAGTGCCTTCTCAGAGGTGCTGATAGAAGGACAAGAGGCACGAACTGAAACACAGCTAATCCCATATAAATAGAAGAAAAACTTCTGGAGAGAGCAGTAAAACCCTGGAACAGGTTGCCCAGAGAGAGCTTGTGGAGTCACCATCCTTGGAGAGCTGAGAACCTGATTGGACATGGTCTTTGGTGGGGTTTGCAGGGCTGGGTTTATGGCTGGACTCAATGATTTTAAAGGTCCTTTCCAACCCTAGTGATCCTGCAGTGGTTCTGGCTGAACCTGCTTTGGGGGGTTCTATTCAAACGGGAATTTTCTGGCCTGCTGCCATTTGCTTCACTTTAATTTACATTTTATTTTACAGCAGGGACAAAGACTGCCCCAGCAGGGTGGACACCCCAGGATGGGGAACCTCCCAGTGAAAGCTGGACAGAAACCAGCCAGAATCCCAAGCTAAATCTGGACTCTCGTGTTTAACAGTTCACAATCGGCCCATCCGTAATTAATTGAATTAATTGATACTTTCAGCCTCCCACATCCTCCAGCAGCGAGTTCCACCATTTAGTCATTCATTGTGTGAAAAAGCACATTCTTTTGTATTTCTCTAAACCCACTACATCTCCATTTTTATAGGCTTTTGCCAAAGCCAAGGCAGGGTTCCAGGAGGACCTCCTGAGTTCCTGGCCGAGGGCCACCCAAACAGGGAATGGTGCCTTGGCTGTGGAATCAGGAGGGCTGAGCTCCATTTCCAGGTCTGACAGTGTGTAAAAGCTTTTTTTTCTTTCTTTTTTTTTGCCTTTTCACATAAAAAAACCCAGTGACTGTTGGGTGTATAGTGCCCTACACTGCTCTTTAATGAGCATCACAAATAGATACAGATCTTTGAACAGCCACTCCAAATACTCAGTTTTCTACAAAACCACCAAAACCGTGGCCCAGCTTCCAGTTATTATCCACTAAGTAACTCTATTATATTTATTTAAAAAACCCCCAAATTTATTGCCTCAAGACCAAAAATAAAAAAGGGAAAATGTTTTTAATTTGACAGAAATGTCTCTAGAAAATCCCTCAGCTAAACCCAGCGTTTAATAAACCCATTAAAAAGGCCAAGTGACAACTCCTGACCCACCATTGTGTCGCACAAAGAGAATCTTAATTGAAGGCAGCATTGATTTCATGCTGCCCACAGAACAGTCTAAATATTGCCCTTCACAAGCAGAATAAAAACTGAGTGCTTAGGTAGAACAAATACTAAAGACACAATTAAAAGTTAATTATCTTTTCTAAAGTAACCTCAAAACAGAGAAATGAAATCTGGGGCAACACATTGCTTCAGATATTGGTAGTGCCAATATGGGTCAGCAATCCAAAAGAACAGACAAGGGAGTATTTAATTTTATGCTAATTTAATCCCATTTCAGCCACTCAGCCTTTCTGAAAGCTACCAACGTGGATAATCCCACACTAACTCAGCAAAAATTGTCTCAGAAAACGACGAAAATCCATGAAGTTAACCTGGAGCATTCACCACTTTATTAAAACATCCTTTTTCATTTGAGAACCATCATTTTCTGTTTAATAGGATTTAATGGAATGGAAAGGATTGAAATTACTGTCAAGACATGGAAATAAAACTTTTTTCACTTTAGCTACAAGGGATACTTATTTAGCCATAAACACAAAACAAAAACGTGTTCAGCCAGTGCAGAGGTCACGCGCTGTCCTTTTTTTATTGTTGCCAGAACCAGATGTGTGGGGAAAGATTACAGCAACAAATCCCGGTTTTAATGTAGGCAGTTAAAATGCATCCCGCTTCAAGTGGCTGGAGCACAGTGCCATGGGAATGTTCCTCAAAGGTGACTTTTTTCTGCCATTGTCCCCACAGGGAGTCCCAGCACTTCTCCCACCCTGCCACAAACCCTGCCTGGGGGTCACAACGGGTCAAGGACACCTCAAGGAGCAGCCAGAGATGGAAAACCAATAAATGTCTGCAAACACTGCATCAGGGTGGATGGATGTATCCCCTGAGTTCCACCATCACTCATCTCCCTCAGCCAGAACAATTCCAGGGAGCAGGAGTAGGAATCCACCGAGGCCACCTCACCACTAAACCCTCAGCAGATCAATTCGGTGGCAGCACAAGCAGTGAATGGTTTCAGAATCCATTGTGGTGACCTCCCCTGAAATGCAGGTTACAAAACCTTATAAATTTATTTACTGCAGCCTCAAAGACTCCAAAACCACAAAGTCTGCTTCTTTTTTTTTTTCCTGTAGCCTCATCCTCGAATTCCACCAGTGATAAAGTACTGAACAAGCAAAGTCGTTAACTTTGGCGTTGCATAGAATTGTAGAATAATTAAATTAACTTTCAATTCATCTCTCCCCATCCTCCCAGCTCTTATGGTGGGAATTCCACAAGCACAGCTACCGCGGGTGTGAGACCACCACCCCCAGGAAGGAATTTGGGGTGGCACCTGAGGGAAAACAGGGATTTTGTGGCTGAATGAGCAGAGCCAGGGCAGAGATGATAACTCAGGGTGGCCCAGCTGCATCTGCCTCAGAGTTAATTGCTGGTGAATGGTGGCTGGAATTTGCTTGGAACCAAACCAAGAGCTTGGCACCTACCCAGGATTCTGTGCCAAGAATCTCCGAGATTACTCCAGCAAACTCAGAGCAACAATTTGTCCCATCAATCTTTGATTTTAAGAACTAATTTCTTTTCTTTAAAGGGGCGTTTGGGATTTGTGGTTTTTCTCAGGCACAATTCCCTGACAGGTTAGGGAATTTCACGTTCCTGGGGAAGGAGCTACTGGCAGCACCCAGGCAGAAAAATCAGAATGAGCTCCGCAGATATTTTTTTTATAAATAAACACGAGGGATTAAAAAAGACAAAGCAATAAAGCAAATTTGGTTTAGACCTTCAGGCACAAGCTTGTGTTCTCTTCCCTGTGACAGATTTGTCTGGGTGAAGTTAATTAAGAAAACAAAGCAAGCACTGCTGATGTCATGGGCTTGTTTTAAAGGCTTATCTGAAGTGTTCAAAGTGCTGATTTTGGGGTGGTTCCAACCCAAACCCATCCTTGGTGTGGTGTCTGTCCCTCGGAATCACTCCTTGGATGTTCCCCCTCCATGGGAAGGACCTTTGTCTCCTGTCTGATGCCTCCAACCTACAGCACTCCCTACACAGAATGGAAAAAGACAAAAAGGGCTCGTGGTTTGGTTTCTTTCTCTCCCTTTCTCACTTGCTGCCAGCTCACTTAGTGTTGCCTTCTTCAGCTCTATATTTTGGAAATATGCACTCATCTCTTACTTGCATATGTATGACCACGGAACTCACGTAAAAAATAATAGTATAATAATAGTATAAAATAAAATAAAAAAGCCCCAAACAAACAAACAAAGAAAACCAAACCAAACCAAAAAAAAAAAAATCCACCCAAACAAAAATACCCCACAAAAACCAAACACCAACCGACCAAACCAACAAAAAAACACCACGTAAACTACTTAAAAACTAAACAACTTAGAAACCTGCAGGGAAGTGGAGTTCTAGAAATACAAAAATACATTTCCCAGCAATATACCTGTACTGAAAATCACTGTCTGCTCAGTGTCAAAACACACAGGAAAGTCAATCAAGCCCTGTGTTATTTAATTTCTGCCTGATTCATTCAACCTGAGGAGTCTCTGCTCTGGCTCTTGGGCATTCCAACTGCTCCACAGGACCAGGGCAATGAGGAATTTCTAGGAGTGATGGTTTATAGGAACCAAAGCACGTTTCCAAGACGTGTTTCCACGGCAAGCCCTGTTCAACACCGTGACCCTGGACCACCTCACCTACTTCGTTGTGAAAATCAAATTACCAAACAGGTGATTTAAATCTGTAATCCCTCCTCCTCTGCCTCCATCACCAGTAAATCCCTGAGGGCTGCTTCTCCCCAGTAGAGTTTTCAGCGCTGTCATCATTTCCCACCTCTGTTGTGCTCCCCTGTATGGCTGGATAAGCAAATCCCCTGAGCCCCCTGGGCTGGAAAAGTACCAGGAGCTTTTTGTGAGCATCCCCCAGAGTGCCCATGTTGTTTTATTATTTTACACAGAGGGATTTAGAGCATTTTAAAAGCCTGAGTTGTTTTTAGAGTGGCAGGAGCTGTGTACCAACTGGTGAATTTTAGTAAACAAGCCACTCAACATTCACTGGAATTCTGCTGTGAGCCTGAGCCTTTTTCAAGAGAGCTGGGCAGTGGAAAACCTTGCATTTATGCCACAGAGCTGGCAGAAACATAAAGTAAAACTGAGATCGAGACAAAAAAAGGCCTAGGATAAAAAAAAAAAAGCCATTTAGAAACTATTTAGGACCTTACTTCTTGATATTTGGGCCCACTGAAAGTACTGACATTGATCAAATATTTAATTGTGCAGAAGAATGAAGCTCCAATTTAATTTTAGTTGCAAATTTGTGTGAAACCTAAAAGCATTTGGCCAAAAACTGGAAGGATATTTTGAGAAGCCAAATGTTGTTGCAAAATCATTTGCTTTTTAATTCCTAAATATGATTTTGTTTCAAAATGTAATGATAAGTAAAAATTAAGAATTCAAATGTTTAAAGTATAAATACATTTTAAAGCTCTGGTCTGTGTGAAATGTTTTCAGTTTGTTCTGCTAAAATATCAGTGTGCAAACAGAACATGAGTGCAGAATCACCAAGAACCAGATTCCATTTCTCATTTTTTATGGGTTCAGCTGCGCTTTCTGATTCAATTGTTCTCTGGAACTGACCACAAACAAGTGAAAAATCAGTGACCCCTTACCCCAAACTGCACCAATATCTGCAGATTTCCTGCCAAATTTGTAACGTGTTTTCTCAATGTGTTTCATTCCCTCTCTGGTTGTGACACCCCGAAATTTTCTTCTCTTTTCCTTCTTTACGAAAACAAACTGCAGCAGCAGTGTGGGGCTGGCCCTGGTGGGACAAAGCCCATTTTATTATTTGTGTTCCCCAGGGGCATCAAAAGGGGAAAATTGTGGGAAAAGCTCCGTTTATTGCGCCTCAGTTTTTAAAGCAGCTGCCTATAAAAATCCAGATGGGAAAATCCATTTGCATGTGGAAACTGAGACTGTGCACACAGCTAAGGAAGGTTTTCCTTTAAATATTCATGATCTTTAGAGAAATTCCTGTATTACAAAGTTTCCTGGGGTTTAATGTTAACACATAAAAATGTATCTCTTTAAAGACTCGTTTATCTCTCTAAAGACTTGTTTCAGAGGAAAGAGTATGAAGTCACACAATGCACCACAGCCAAATGTGAAATTAAGAAAATGCTGATTTCCTCTCCTGTCATTAATCCTCACGGGTAGTTTTGGTGATGTAACACCAGTGTGAGTATGTGGGGGTGTGTTTTATCAAGGAGGGAGAAACAACTGAGCAGTGGGAGGTAAAGAACTAAAATTGGGACAATAATCCAACAACTAATTCAACAGCCTGAGCCAACCCTACACTGACACAGTGGAGTCACTTTATCCAGGAGGAAGGAAGAGGCAGCAATGGAATGAATCCCATATTTAAGCACAAATGTCACAGAAATTTTAGTGGATACCAAAATCATGGCAGTAAACCCTGAGGGAAGCACCTTTCCAGCCTCACACCTCTCCCAGGGCAGGTTTTGGAACGTGCACACTCTACTTTTCTGCAGATTTTTTTTTGCCCAGCCTTCTTTTTGTTGGCTTATTTTGAGAGTTCAACTGTTACTCCAGTCCCAGGGTGGAAATAAAACGAGTTTCCGAAATGTCAGGGGGATTAGAAAGCATTTCTTTGTACAGGTCTTGAAAGAATAATCTTTAGGAGCACTCAATTTTTAAAAAGATCAAATTCCAGATTTTCTGTGCAAGCGGCACGTCATTCCACCCGTGTAGTAATCTTATCTTCTCCCTTTTTTCTCTCATTCCTCTGGAATAATGGGATTAAGAAGAATCCTACTAGCAATTCTTAAAATAGCTCTATATTTCCAGTGCCTCTATTTATATGAACCCACATGTATCACAGAAATAACATGGAATATTCATTCGCTTCCCTTACTGACACTCCCCACTGTGTGCAAGCCCCTCATTATTATTTCCTCATTAATATCCATTTGTCACTTTGCTTTTTATTTTACCAATTCTGAATTTCATCTGAAATATGTACTTTTAACAGCAGCTTTTCTCTGCTAGAAGACTGGACTTCTAAAGTAGCTGACAGAGCGAAGTCATTGAAATTATTTGCAATCCTTTAAATGTTCCAATTTAGGCAAAAAAAAAAAAAAAAAAGCTCTTTAAGTTTCTCTTGTATTTCTTTTCAGGTTACACCATGAAAGCAATGGGAAATCTCGGGCTGTCATGCTCATACTCCCAGTTAATGTGTGGATCCTGTCTCCCTCCAGTGGCAACTGCACCAGCAATAAAATCTGATATTAAAGTGCAATTAAAGCCTCTCTGAAACTCAGATGGTGCCTCTCCATTGCCAAGGTTGCTAAGGGGTTGTAGGGACAGGTGGAGGAGATTCCCTGTGGCCCAGAAATCCCAGGGAAATTCCAAAATGAGCCCATTCTTTCAACAAGTCTCTTCTCACTGCCCAAACCTGCTCAGCTTGCTGCTGCTTGTGCAGCAAGAGCAAGAAACACAAGGAGAAACCATGGGGACAAGGAGGCAGATTACTTTTTCAGGGCTTGAAATAACACCCCAGAGCCGTAATTAGAGTTCAGAAAGTACCTAAAATTAACTGTCACAACATTAATAAATAATAAATAAACCAAAGTTGCCTGGTGAGCCATGAAAAGGTGAGCTACGTGCCCTGACACACCCCAAAAGTCTGTGTATGGAATTTAGATTGAGCCTTTCCCACAGAATACTTGAATTTATCCAAAACTTTTCCACTGAAATGTACACAAAACTTTTGCACTTAAATATTCCCCAAACTTTTGCACAATATAAAAACTGATGTGGTGAGCAAATACCGAGCTGCTCCAGGCACCACAGGGAGTTTACTTTTTGCCCCAGGAGAAGCCCGTGGATGTCTCCATCCCATCCTTTTGGAATGTGTGTTCCCAACCAGATTCCTGCCCTTTCGTTTAATTTGGTATATCTTGCTCTCCCTACTCTTTAAAGCCACGTAATCTGTAGTGCAAAATCTGCAGCACATATTAAATGAAATAATTCCTCCTTGGGGAGGTCATAAACTGCATTGTAGGAAAAATATCTCTAAGCATCGCACTGGGCTGTATCCTTGAATTTATTCCCTTACAGTTTCAAAGCTCAGTGATTTGCAATGATGGCCTGCAAACAGCAGACTTGGAGAAGAATCCATTCTTGAAAATTTAAAATTGAAGTTTAAATTTGGGTAGGGGATTTCTACCCAACAGCAACACAAGAACCTCACCTCCACCAGCAAGGCTTTTTCCTTTCACTGAGAGAACAGTTTGAAATTTAGATTCTTGCCTTTTCAAAGGTCCAGGTAAAAGGGGAGTTGTAGTTATATAGATAATAAATTCAGCTGATGATTTTCATCCTTTGTGTAAATTTCTGACTTTCACTCTTGTTTTAATTTACTGCAACTCATTCCTGGTTCAGACTGTGAATACCTGCTGAGGGAAACAATCCAGAGAATGGGAAGGAAGTGGGAGGGTAAAGAGTAAATTCCATACCCTTGGCAGAACTGCACAAGTGGGGCAGGAGCCGGACGTTTCCCTCCTTTCATTGCTACTATTTTTTTCCAGTTAATTTCTTCTTTTTTTTTATTTGCTTCCCAAACTCTTATAAAAGTAAAAAATGCAGTAAATCACCGAAGGGTTTGCTGACTTATTGGTGCCAAAATTCTGGTAAGATTCAGGATGTTTCACCTGTCTCTGAAGCATTTTTCCAAGTACTATCCTTAAAAAATCACCAGCCAGTATTGAAGATACCCTATGGAGCAGTTTCTCATTCCACTGCAAGTTTTTCGCTTAGGGCATCATGGGATCATTAAGGTTGAAAAATATCTCTAAGGTCATTACCGGTCACATAAAAAAAAAAAAAAAATTAAAAGCATTCAAAAATTCTCCAGCAACCAGAGATGATTTCGTTGCCAATATCTGAAAATCCCAAGGTTTCTATTGTAAGGATCAGCAGGTTTAAATGCAGGACAGGTCTGAAATCCACTGCTCAGCAACCTGAATTTTCTGAGCATGAAAGCACCCAAAAATGAAATCCCAATTTCTTTCACAACCTTTTTTTTTTTTTTTTTCCTTTTTTTTTAGAGAAAGCAGAGCCCTAACATTTATGTTTGAATGCAGCAGTTTGCTTCACTGTCAGGGGGAGAAAAGAGGGTTTTCCTTTGCCTTGGAAAAAGGCTTCACTGGCCTCGAGGTGGCGACAGGATTGTGGATTCCAGGGCTGCAAATCCTAAAATTGGATCAGTCTGCATTATTTCTTCTTCCTGGAGCAACTCAGCTTCCCAAAATTTTGGAAATCAAAAGTTAAGGGAAGAAACACTCTTGAATGCTTTTGCAGCAGGGTTTTCAGGTCAGGATTTAAAGAAATATCACCTCCACACTGACCCAGTATTCCCAAATTTCTCTCCCCCAAATGTATATTGTAATTAGACTGATTGAAAAGCAATTGTTTGCCGTTTGGGCGAGAAACATCTTTTAAAAAGAATATTGTTATTTATGTGCTGAAATAGAATAATATCATATTAAGGATGGGAAAACCACCACAGTAAACTAATCCAACTATTAAGGAAATGTAATGAAAAATTACAATTTCCAGGGGGAGGAGGGGAAATACGTGCATTTATTTTAGACTGACTTTCTACCAGAAATGAAGTGTCTTCTCTGAAAGAGATGTACTAAAATTCTCTTTTTGTCTGCAACCACAGATGAAAAGAACCTAAATGCCACACAGGAAAAAGCAGTTTTTGATCCAGAGGGCAATGTAAGGAAGAGAGGGATCTTAGCAGTAAAAAATCCATCCAGAGTAAATGGGTTTTCAGGTTAAGCTGATGCTCATTGCTGTGCACTCATGTTCTGGTACTCATTTTCAACAAGGAAAATCCAGTGGGCTTCGAGCCAGTCAGGCAAATGTCAATGCCAAGGAAATTTATGGGGAAAGTCCTTCTGGAAGCCATTTCCCAGTTGTCAGCTGCACATCCCAGCTGCCTAAAAGTGAATTCTCCTGGCTGAGCTACCAAAGAATTGCAGAAACGTTTCTGCCGCCACAAATCTTATTGCAATTTAATGTTTTCCCATTGCAAATAAAAGAGCTAAATTCAGTTTACCTGTCATGGCTCTGATTTTTCTGTACCTGATTAATTTGGCTTCGTTCCTCAAGCTCACCATTCCACATGAGAGTTCATCAGAGATGAGGTACAACCTGTATTCTTTCCACAGAAAACTGGAAATTTGTGCAAGATTTTGGAAGTCAGCTGTTCAGAGGAGTGTGCAGTTCTCTCTGTGTTGATAGATGCTCTCATTAATATGTTCATTAAAACAATCCACAATTTTAAAAAAGAAAAAAACCAGGAACTCGGCCAATTTTCAGCATGTAAATTTACAATAAACAAGAAAGCTTTATTCTGATTTTCCTCCCCTTTTTAACAGCCTGCTGTACGGCAGGGGTTAAATTGATGTGATTTTCCATACTATTATCCATACTGTTATTTCCTGATCCATCCAACTGCTACATCTGCCACTCCCTAAACTCCTTCCAGGCACAAATGTTTGTAAAATCCTCTTACAAAGAACCAAATGTTTTGCCCAGAAAGGCTCAGTGAGCACCACACACAAGTACAATCACATATTGAGTGCCTTAAATCTGTCCAGGGACAAGCAGAACCATCTTCTGAGTCAGGCTTGCACACAAACCCCATAACAATCCCATTAACTCATTGAAGCAGTGCTTTTGTGGGAGTTATAACTCAGCAAAGATCCTTTATTTAAGCTATAAACAGCACCTGTATCTCCCAGATTAGGGCAGAGGGATGTATTTCAAGCCCATTTGAGCATGAAGATTATTGAGACCTTTTTGTTGATGAAGGAAAACACTTCTGAGGCTTAAACAGAGCTCCACTCTATTTCCATTTCCACTGATGCAACACACAGGGATTGATGTGAGCTTTACACACGCTCAGGACAAAAATGGCATTTTCAGAGTGAGAGGATTGGGTCTGCTGGAGAGATAGAGTATAAAAATGAAATGGAGACCACAGCCCTTGGAAGCTGAGGGGAGCTGCAAAGATGAATAGCTGCTCCCAAAGCTTTAACCCACCATGGAATGCAAGCTGCACAAAGACAAAAGAGTCGAGAACTTCAAACTGAAGTGAGCCTTGAAGAGAAACTTGATTTATTTAATCCCCAGTAAACATTGTTGGCTGTGGGGCTCAAATACCTCTCTCCTAATGCAGACCCAGCACCCTCCCTGAAATATTATTGAAACAGGCCTGCAACTGAAGAGAACAAATTCTGCTCATAGACATGATTTATGCTATGGCATTAGGGAGTAAATCCACTGGAATGAGTAAACATGGAAGCTAGAAGCACGAATCTCCAGGTAGTTTCAGTTGTGCTCCGTGGCAAAAACTTCTAGAACCAACTGACAAGAGGTTTATGGAGTGGGGGAGGTTATCCTAACATTTGTGGGTTTGAACATTAAATTCTACTTTTCCATAAGATGGAGAATGCCTATATATCCATTTTATTACCATTAAAAGTTGCACTAAAGCTGAACCAAAGGCTATTTTTAAAATAGAACTAGTTGTGCCAAATTCTAGTTTTTAAGTCTGAAGAACTAAGCTTCCTCTGTTTCTTGGCAAGTGACATGAGATTGCACCCATGAGTCTGAAAGCTTTCTTCAAGTATTAAGTTAATGATTCTCAACAACATATTTCACTTTTGGTGGAATGCCAGTTTTTTTTCAACACAAAAACAATTCTCTAACACCAATGAATACTACAATTGAATCACCTACATTGGTGTTCACCATCTCCGTTATGGCACTTTTTACTTCAGCTTCTTTCTACTAAAAGCTGTTTAAAACACAGCCAAAGGACAAAACCTCATCAGTGAAAGTCCGCCTGAAGCTGGAAGGAGGAATTGGCTTCTTACAACATTCCCAAAAGGAATTCCAGCCCCACACGTGTGGGACAAACAGACACACCCCACGTGTCTCCAGCACTTTGTGCTCCCACCAGTGCCATGGGCTTTGCAAATTGTCATGGCAACCACATATTTCTTCACAAGAGGCACCAGGATAGCAAATAGGCACACAAACCCTCCTTGGAGCTGGCAATAATGTCCCTTAAGCTGGAAATAATGTCCCTTAAGCTGGCATGCCCTCCCTCAAAGACGAACACGAGCAAGGGTGTCAGTGGCACGTGGGAAATCCACAAGCAGGGTAAAATCCTGTTAAGAGCCCCTAGAAAAGCGCTGGGCAAGGGAAGGAAGCGGCTCTTAAACAACAGGGCTGACCCCTGTTCATAGGAGGAGTTCAGCTCTGCTGGGAGGAAAGGCTGGGAGAGCTGGGATTGTTCAGCCTGGGCAGGAGAAGCTTTGGGGTGAGCTCAGGGTGGCCTTGCAGGGCCTGAAGGGGCTGCAGGAAAGATGGAGGGAGGCTTTTAGAAGGGGTGGAGTGACAGGAAAAGAGGAAATGGTTTCACATTGACAGAGGGCAGGGTTGGATGGGATATTGGGCAGGAATTGTTCCCTGGCAGGGTGGGCAGGCCCTGGCACAGGGTGCCCAGAGCAGCTGTGGCTGCCCCTGGATCCCTGGCAGTGCCCAAGGCCAGGCTGGACACTGGGGCTTGGAGCAGCCTGGGACAGTGGGAAGTGTCCCTGCCCACGGTGAGGGTGGCACTGTCGGGTCCCTCCCAACCCCAACCATTCCATGGCTCCACACAAATATTTCAAGGGGAGCAAAGCCCAGGGTGACCAAGATTAGGGCACCCAGAGCTGCTGGGGAAGGCCGGGGGCACCTGCAGCCCCAGCCACACACCCAGGGGTGAAACACCAGCTCAAACTGGGCAGGACAAAGCCCTGTTACCCCTGACAAACACATGGCAGGCAATTCCTTGTCCTGGCTAAAAAGGAGTTTGGGCACTTGGGGCTCAGCTGGAACCAGGCCGGATTGCTGGATTCGCCGCAGACTCAACCTGTTGGAAGGTGCAACCAAATATCTGGGAGGGTGCAGGGAATCCCGGTTTTCCCTGTATTCCAGGGCTCATTTCTCAGGTGACATGAGGCCACCTCTGCTGGAGTGTGGAGTCCCTTCAGCCACTCAGTGTAATACCCAGGGTCTGGCCTTGGCAAGACGGACCCCAGCTACCCCTCCTGCCTGAGGGGATACTTCCAGTGTGCTCTGTACACAGTGGTTTGGTCGGTTCTGCTCCCCCATCAATGACCTTGGCCTGGTGGTTGCTTCCCCCTCGGTGTGTCTCCACTGGCCTCAGGTCAATGCCCTTACCTGCCCTTTGCCCCGCACACAGACCCTCTGCTTAAGGGGAGATGGAGGTGGGGTTCTCTCTCTTGGCCTTGGCTCTTTGCCTTCCTCTCCCTCCCCGGCTTGGGGTGGGGAGGGAATGAAATGGACTCTTGTGCTTAACAAAAGAGACTTGTCCGGTCTGTTTCCCTGCCGGCGGCTGTAACCTCCCGGGACACGATGATCACTGCAGCCACATGATGCTACACTGAAGGTGCAGTTGGAATTCCACAGGCAGCACTGACACCCCTTGCACAGCCCTTTCGCTTCCCATCCGTGCTGGCACTCAACACAAACACTGTCAAGTCCAAAAGTCACAACGTGATCAAATTTTTATCTAAAAATTTTCAATCCTTTTAAAGGATCTTTTTCTTTCTGTTTTTGTTTGGTTTTGGTTTTTTGTGTGGTTTTTTTTCGTCCATTTTTTTGATTTTGGTTTTTGTTGATTCGTGGGGGGTTTTGGGTTTTTTTGTTTGGTTGGTTGGTTGGTTTTTGCTGTAGAAATATTACTTGTTTAAAGCGAACATTACAGGTATTTCAGATGCCCCAAGGAAATCACCTGAAGGAGCCCCTCTATTGTCTTTTGCAACTAAATACATGTTCAAAGTAAGCAGAGATTTTTAAAAGTTATGCTGACACATCTTCTGTAAGCAGATTAAAAAAATTCATTTTGACAAATATTCCCCAATTCCTTTCTGTCTGCTTCTCAGGATCCATTTAATAATGTAATAGCCTCAGGAGAAACACTGTGTAATGTCTTTTACAGTGCCAAAGCAGATCAGTAAAAAGCTGTCTGCAACCTGTCACGTTCTATAGAGATTGTGTCATTTCCTCCCCCCGCCTTTAATATCACACAAATGATGGACAATAACTGCTTTATTGTAATCCTCTGTCACTGGAAATAAAAAAAAAAAACAAAACAGCTTAATCCATAATTTCCATGTTCCACTCTACATTGGAAATAACAAAACAGGCAGATTTCCTGCTTTGAGCACTTCATTCTCCTCGGTTGCACATTCTGCTATAAACCCAGCAGTCATCTGAATGAGTAATTTCTCTGTTAATTCTGCCTGAGATTTAGATTTGGAACAAGCAAAGAACCAAAAAATGACTAAATCCCAGTTAAATTTGTTCCCATTGAACTGGTGGCAACGCTCTTGTCCCTCAGTGGCAGAAGCACCACATGCAAATGGCTCTGAAAATCCTCATTTATCAACCAAGGTTCTTTCCAATTTAAAAAATTATCTGTTCCAACACACAACAGGGCTTTACAGCCCTACTCTAAATCCCACAACTTCAATTCACAGAATCACAGAACCACAAAGTTGGAAGAGACCTTCAAGATCAAGTCCAACCCAGCCCCAACACCTCAACTAAACCATGGCACCAAGTGCCACATCCAATCTTTTTTTAAACACATCCAGGGATGGTGACTCCACCATGTCCCTGGGCAGACCATTCCAGTACTTTATCACCCTTTCTGTAAAAAACTTTTTCCTGATATCCAACCTATATTTCCCTTGGTGCAGCTTATGGCTGTGTCCTCTCATTCTGTCAGTGGCTGCCTGGAGAAAGAGATCAACCCTCACCTGACTACAGCCACCTTTCAGGGAGTTGTGGAGAGTGATAAGGTCACCTCTGAGTCTCCTTTTCTCCAGGATAAACAACCCCAGCTCCCTCAGTCGTTCCTCACAGGGTTTGTGTTCCAAGCCCCTCACCAGCCTCATTGCCGCCTCTGGACGCGCTCAAACGTCTCAATGTCAATGAGGAACAACTCCCTAGCAGTCACCTGTGTTCAGACTTCAAAACCAAGAGACTCCTGCAGTTTTTCCCAGCCAGAAAGGCCAATAAATATGCAGCCCCTGGTCCTACCTGTGGGTCAGAGAGGCGGGAGATGTCGGGGTAAAGGTAGAATTTGATCCCCTCGGAAGCACCAGGTAACGTCACCCCCCGAATCAGGAGGATCATCAGCATGATGTAGGGGAACGTGGCTGTCACATACACAACCTGTGGGAGGAAATAAACATCAGAAAAGGAATTTTTTTTTCCCAGCTGCAGCAAAAACACCTTATTTTCACATCTTTGTGAAGTGCTTTGCCTGCCTTTATGCAGGTGATTTTTGTCCTCCAAACATGTTCCCTCCTAAATTCTTTTTAGGTTTTGTGGGAGAGGTCAGCACTTTTTTTATAGAGATTGAGAAGTTCTCTGTAAGTGTATCATTTCCAAACACAGGCACTCATGATAACAAATAATTAATTATATATGTTATAACAATGAAAGCAATGGATTCTCAGTCACCCCATAATTACTAAACTGATTTCCCTTCAGTTTGCTCTGCCTGCATGTCTGGGTTTCAGGAATAAGCATTTCATCAAGCCCAAAGGTTAAATTCCACCCACATCTCCTTGGGATTTGATAGAGAACCCTTATGTTACAAAGAACCTTCAGGCAAAATTTCTGAGATGCTGAGCCCCAGCAAATCCTGTTTTCACATACATGGCCACAGCTTTTTTTTTTTATTTTTTTCCCAGAAATCAGTTTGTTCTCTGCATGGGGAGCAACAGGAAACCTGCAAGAAGTCACATTTTCCAAAGGAAAAATGGAGCAGAATTGCTTCTGTTTCACAATCCCAAACCTGAGACCAGGATATGCCTACTCAAACTCAGGGAAGGATTAAATGATAAATTCCATGGCACTATCAATATTTTCTTTATGTGACAACCACCTGGAATTTAACTCTCTGTAACTGCCTGTGGCCATTTCCACCTGTGAGACGTTACTCTTACACCTGCCTTGCACCAGTCAAAATTAGTTAAGCAGCAAGAATGCAAAAAATCATTTGGTGAAAAATACAACCCCAAAAATATGCATCAGGAGTCCAATATCTGTCTCCTATGTCACTGTAAGGGATACATCAAAGAATGTAGGACCCGTGAAAGGATTCTCAGACATAATCTTGTAATTAATGAAAGAAAATTGGATTTTTGGACTATTTAACCCCAAACATGAAATGACCTCATGTGCCTCATCAGGCCTCACCCTCAGAAATGGAGGAATTTGAATTTCCCAGGAAATGGAGAGCACCATTCTATTCCTATAGGTCCCAAAAGCCTGAATTGATGAATTCCCAGGTCAACACAAGGTAAAATGGGAAGTTTTATCCCCGTGCTTACATTCG
This sequence comes from Chamaea fasciata, assembly GCF_029207755.1. Lineage (NCBI taxonomy): Eukaryota > Metazoa > Chordata > Aves > Passeriformes > Sylviidae > Chamaea > Chamaea fasciata. The sequence continues at coordinate 4,891,022 of NW_027094098.1, forward strand.
TTGACTCTTAGTGGGAATGCAAACTGCTATGACTGGCTGAGCTCAAATAGCCTTTGCCTCTCCACATTCAAATTAAAAAAACCCCAGCAGCTAATGAGAATTAAAAAACAAACACATGGGATGAACACAGTCCTGCTCTGAGCCTTAGATTAGGCGGAAAGGAAAAGCCAGCTAATGCTTTTCATTTATTTAGTTCTTTGCCAGCTCTTTTTTTCCTCTTTGTTTTAAACCAAAAGTTGCATTTAACAGAAGGTATTTAGCAGACACATCCGTTGGAGGGCACTGAAGGCCTTGCACATTAATATCTGTAATATTTCCTTGCATTTCCATCCTTCTCTGCACTGCTGTGCAGCACATCCACTGTTTCCTGCACATCCCACCACTGCTTGGAATGTTCTACCTGAGCAAACATTGTTCTGGCAGAGGCAGATTCCTCCCCAGGTGGTTTGGGGAGGATTTCCTCTCTCATCTCCTGTCAGATTGTACCATTTTTTGACTCAATGATAAGGCAACTAAAAGGCATTTTAAAAACTTTTATTCCATTTTCAGTCTCATGTAATAGGTGAGACAATACAGACGTTACAGGTCATGCCGTCACAATCAAAAGCCAACTATTTCCTTGTTACAATCCATTATAAGCATTTCTTGGCCCGTCAGCTTTTGCCTCACAATGCTGTTAATGCCTTAAAGCCAATCATCTAAAATCACCCCTCGTGGGTCCTAATACAATGCACCGCTCATAGTTCTGTTTCTCTAAAGTACCTAGTCTTATTTACAAGGCCATCCTCTGAAACTTGTTTCTAGTTCCATTTCTCTCTCAGCAACATCCATCCTATTCTATAGCGTTTCTAAGCCAGCATTTCTTATCTTAAAGTTTGCACACAAATGCACATTATGTGAGCCTTCTGTCAAGCTTTGAAAATTCTCAACAAATCCATTTCCCACAATCTCCATCAAGGAAAAGTCAACACCACTCATCTCTGCAGGCAGGTAAACGGACCTGTGCAATTCCAGAGCAGCAAGGGCTGCAACCACAACCTCTAATATTTTTTTTGGCCATCAGGGCATCTGTGCCTCAGCTTTAGAGGAATGAGGGCTCTCCCTGCCCTCTGCTTGCCATGCAGAAAGGGAATAAAAATAAACCACCAGTATTATTATAAAGGCTCAGCATTTCTGGCAATACCAATCCAGACATGCAGAACCACAGTGAAAGGAAGCAGGAGTGGGAAAGGTGGGAAGATCCCCTCTTCCCGAGCCCACAGACACTGCTGATAATTGATCACACAACTCCTGAGGTTGAAAAGCTCCAGCTGCTCTTTTAATTCAACAGGTGAGTGTGCTGTGCTGGGAGAGAGACATTAATTCCCATTTCCCCCCTTCCCCAAGAGCTCCTGAGGTGAGGAAGGATGGGGAAATTTAGGAATTGGTGCCATTATTAGCATCATCATCACATCTGTTGGGCATTAAAAGTTTCCTGAATTGTTTTCTTTTCTTTCAACTCATCGAACCTCTCTGAATATCAATGTGAACACAACTGTTTCTAATTACACCGCATCCTGTTTTAATTGACTTTAATTGCTTGGTATGTTAATTTGCATCCCAATGCTCAAAATGCTTTTTTTAAACCCTTGTCAGAGCCATGCCAATGTTTAAGCAGTTGGAAACAAAATAAAAAAAATTCTGGCAGGCGAGTTTTTGCACCAAGTTCTCCTCTTACAATGTGGTTGAAAGAAAAATTTGCAATGATATTTAGACATCCAAGTAGGTGGAAATGCACCCGACAACTCTGAACTATGCTTGGGTGCTTAACTGATAGTACACTGGAACCAAAGATCCTGACAAGGGATATTCTACTGACTGCCACAAGCTTAAATATCACAGAATAGGGAATAAATTGAGGGCCACCAAATACTGGAAATTTAAATACCAAAACCTTAAAGAGGCTTAGATGTCACTCGGGGTTAATATATAGATATCAAGGTACCTATGAAATGATTTAATGAGTGAGGCATCATAAAGATTTTGAGAAGTGAGCTAGATTTCAGCTTCATCTTTTCATGCCTTAATATCTTAACAGCACCAATATGTGCCTGTGTTCCAGTTTGTCCCCTGGGGCTGCTGGACTTCTTGTCCTTACTGAAAAGGTGTTGTCTTTTTCTAAAAACTCCAGGCACCTCATGCTGCAGGGTGAGGGGGATCTGGCTGGTGAGAATAAGAAATTCAGGAAAACCCTGTTGAGGATAAGAAGGAAGATTTCCATGCAATGAACTAAGCCCCAACCCATGGAAATCTCAAAGCCCCAAATCAAATTTCTTTGGCCAAAGTTCCTACAGAGCACACAAGGCTGAGCTTCATACATTTCCTCTCAGCAGCACGAAGAGGTGAACATCCCTCCTTTGCTTGGCTCTTGCTGAGAACACACAACCAGAATTCCTGAACAAAACAAAACAGGACTTGGACTCTAGAAGTTGATGGAATTCTCCTCTGCAAGCTGCCATGTTCAAGCTTGTTTGTACTTTAATGAAGCAACTGCATTTTATGAATGGGATAAAATTCATCTTGATGCTTCAGGAAATTACTGCCTTGTTGATCCCTGTCCCCTAAAATCCTCCATTGCTCCACTGGGCTGTAAACACGAGGAATATCAATGCAAGAATTGCCAGAGATTTGCCTGAACTCACTATTAAAATGTTTATGGAACATCAGACCTGCCCCCATGCACTGCTCATCCTTATTTTTCACGGAGTGTTTTCATCCTGGTGTCATTTAACCTATTTTTTAATTTATGAATTGATTTGAAACCATGAGCATGGAGAAGCAGAGTGAAACCCCCCAGCTGTGCCCACCCTGCACGACACTCCTGTGTGGAGAAACTGCTCAGGAACCGAAATTGCACCAAGTGGTGTGAGAGGGAAAAGAATAATTTTTATCCAGGAGAACATATTGGCACATATACAGGAATATAATTATCATACCCCTGCCTGGCAGCTCTGCTGACTGAGTAGACACATCCAGGAACCACCAATTTGGGCAGAATTTCCATCAAAATGTTTTAAATTGTCCCACAAGGCACAGTCAAACCAGATTTGGCCTCACTGATATTTGTACTTTCACAAACTCTGACTTCCTAGATGATACCAGCAGATGATAAACACAATAAAAGATTTTCTTTTTTAACTGCCATGGGACAGTGTAAAATATCCCACGCAGCATTGTTTGGAAAAAAAGGCTTTTGTTCATCTGACTCTACACCATCTATGGAGCTACAAGCGACAACTGAAAAGGCAGATTTTCCACATTATTGGATTTACGAGAAAAATGGTATAAAATGGTATAAAGGAATGACAGCTGATTCACCAGGTTTTTAAAAGCGTATCAAAAGGGGGAAAACATTCGAGGTCCATCTACATTTTAAAGCTAAAATTTCATGTGCAGAGAAAGAAACAAAAGCAGAAACTCAACAGAACACCAGGGAAGTGGATTTGTATAATTGCAAGGAGGGGATGGGGTTAGAATCAGCAAAATGGCTGATTTTTCTATTTTCTCTGTGCGTTTTATAGATTTATTCAGCATCATCTTCTGTTTGTCATCTTTTTTATGTCCACAGATAAAAAGAATAATTCTGGTAAACCCTCCGTAACCAGATTGCCCATGAACTGCAGAATTCCTTCTAAATTACCACTGAATCATGAGTGAGTGCAGACATCCTCACTCCGAGCATGAATAAATTCAAAACCCAACAGCTAAGAAAATTTAATGAGATTTGAGGACTGAGAAATGAGCAGCAAAGAAGGAAAATTCCTTGGGAACGAAAATTCAATGAGATGAGCCAGAAAAGAGGGGCCAGGAGAGGACACTCGGTGAAGAGACGTGAGAACCTGAGTGATCACAGGAAGCCAAAGATTCCACATGAAATAATAACTGCCGAAGGGAATAATTCCAGCATCACATCACTCTGAGGTCGTTGCCTGCGACACAGAAAAATCCCTACCTGGCAGAGCTGTGCAAGTCCCAGTTTTTTTCCATGTGGTGATGAAGGCAATAAATAAATCAATGAAAGTCTGAGCCCTGCTGGAATGGTTTCCTTCACAATGAAATAATAACTTCACTCCAAAATTTGTTGAGTCAATTAAAAGAAAAAAAAAAAACAAAAACAACAACAACAACAACCCCCAAAATGTTCTGTTTAATTTTGGTTTGGCATTCTTTTAGGTGAATGGGTGGGAGATCTCTCTTGAATGAAAAATGCTCTAACAAGCCAAAGCTGTTATTTAGAAGTTTTAATCCCACATTAAAAATGAGTGAAAAAACCTGCTTTCCATATTTTTTGCAGCACAAATCATTCTTTACCTTGGGTCTGACTTTAGACACTTTTCAGCACTTCCCAAATTCCATTTCAAATATTCTGTGTACAAAAATAATTGCCTGCCTGTAGCCAAAATTTCCAAAAGAAAGAGAATTATGGTGGAAGGCTGAATCAAAAGTGCTCTATTAGAAACCCAGGGATGCAGCTAAAACTGGAAAACAATGAGAAAGCACCAAGGGCAGACAATATCCATGCACAGCAGCAGCTCATTTTCCCAGCTGAATTGAGTGAATAATTCATTTCCATGATGAGCTACTGCTCCCCATAAATATTCCTTAAGCAGCAGCAAGTTTTCTAAACATGTGTTATTTCCCAGCTAATTCCAACAGATGGGTTTGTTTCCAGCTCGCCCAGGAGCATTAAAATCAAGATCTGTCTTCTTTCTGCTAAAATTGCTCTTCAGGCTTGGTGGTTCTTTTCATGAGGCCTGCAGTCCTCCTACTTCATTAAAAAAACCAAAAAATCAGTGTACAGTCTAGGGCTAATGAACAGATAGATTTCCTTATATTTGAGTAAAAAATTTCTCTAATTAACAGATCCTGCCCCAAAACATTCATCTGTAAGACTAGCAACAACAGAATACGCAGACATATCCAAAAATCCCAGTCACGGAGACCAGAACGCACAAAGGTGCTCATCTGAAATTCAGAAACTGAATTTTATCCCCTCATTGCAATAATTTATGTGGGCATTTAAGCAGTATAATAAAGACATTAAAAAGAAATAAATAATAATGGGAAATAAATTTCTCATTAATAAATTGTTAAAATTAAATAAATAAAGGCAAATGCAGATAACCAGATTAATTCTTGATACACGCGCAGCTTAATAATCACCTAATCAGGGACAAATAATGCGCCAAGAGCTTCTAAAAAAGGGGGAGTGATCACACATAATGGGCTGGATTCTGAAAAAATGACTTTAAGCCACAGTTCCTTTTATTTCAAGGATTCATTCTACCCTGAACAGGCCTTGGCCGAGTTCACAGTACCAAATTCACAGCAAAATTTACACAAATTTACAAATCAGTTGAGTTTGCTGACTGTTCTGAAGAGGTTTTTAAATGTTCACAAGTGAATCCACACGAAACAAGGATCAACCTGAACTAAAAGTTGAGCAACTGTTGGAAATGTTTCATTAATGTCATTAATGGAAACGTTGGAAACGTTTCATTAATGTTATTACATTTTTTGCTGTCATTAAATACCAAAATAAAAATCATTTCTCTGTTTCATAGATCAATATCTAGAGTAAATACAACTCAGGAGCTCGGTGCCTCCTCCCAGTGCTTTCTCAGCCTCCAAAATTATATTTTCCACCTTCAACATTAATCCTCCACTCGCCAACTGTTCTTAGAGGAGTTATGCTGATGAAAAAAAGGAAATTCTGCAACAACCCTCAACACCAACACGCCCAGAAATGTGCTCTCCATTTGTTGGAAATGTGTTCCTCACGTTGTTAATGTGCTGTTACCACACTGCTCTCACAAAAATCCCAACAGTTGTAAACACAGCGTGCCCAAAAGAACCCTGGGAAGCAGGGGAAGGTCTGTGGTGGAGTTTCTCAAAGGCAGAAAGTCACAGAAAACCTTGAGCAAAGCGAGGACTACAATTTGGCAAGCAGACAAATTTCCCCCTGTATTTCTCCCAGGGGAAATACAAAATACAAAAGCAGAATCCCGATGTTGAAATCATGGTGTTATTGGTCCTGGCGCCTAGAATGTGTTTGCTGGAGGTTATGTCTATAAGGTTTTGGGGTTGGAAGGGTTTTTACAGAAAATTCTAGATTGAAGTTTATTATTTTATCTCCATCATTAATGGTAGTGATAAACCAGTGGAAGAACAACATCCTGTTTCTATAACGTGATTTTTTTGTTTAACATTCAAGGGCACAGAGAGGAAGAGCTGCCCTCTGGTTGTGGGCAGGGAAAGGAAGACTGATGGGGAGGAAGCAAATTCCAGCACCTTGGCTGAGCTCATCACTGCAAGCAAAGTGTTTATGTAGAGCTCCCATCAAGGAGGGAATCTGCAGAGCCACAAATATCGCCGAATTAAAGACTGCTATTTAATCAAGTAAAAGTCAACTTTAAAAACCAATCAGGAAGAATTTTAAATAGAAATTAGGACTAATTAATCAACTGAGGATTGGGGTTGGGTTTTTTTTCCATTCTGTAAATGTCTTTAAAATGTAGAAGCTTTTATAGAACAAAGCTGTTCCTTTCCAGAACCTTCTAGGATTTTCAGACCTCTCAGTGTCATCTCGTTTGCCTTCAAGACAAACCAGATACTGTGAGTTACAAATACACCCAGAAATTTGCATTTTCTTAGAAAAATGTGTAATATGGGATGACTAATTACTCATATCAACCCCATTTCTGTGAAAACAATTCAGAATTATCCCACAGTAGCACCTGAATTTCCAGTTGTGGAAATGGATTTTGCACAGGCAGAAACAGGGGTTCAATAAGGCACTACATGAACTGGAATTTTGACTCATTCCAGACAGACCTTCCAGTCTCACTCCTTAGGTCCTAAGCCATTCTAAAAATGTTCAACCTTCGAGCGGATAGACAGGCAAAGGTCAGAGCAGGGCAGGAGGTGATTTTTCCTGTCACTCCAAAATGTGTCAGACCTTCAATGTGCATTGGAATAAAAATTTTTGGCCAACGCCTTCACCTGATTCAGGGTTTGTTTGCCCTCTGAATCTTCCTGGAGAACATAAAACACTCCTGGAGGAGTGTTGTCCTCATGGAATTATTAGATTCCCTTAAATGATCAGTTCCAATGAATCAACATTTTCCAGTAAAAATTGGGATTTACCAGAGCATTCCTTAGATTCCTGCTCGATTTTCCTCACTTGCCTTGAAAAAAACCCCTCGAACAAACAAAAACAACGACACAAAAACACACTCCCAAATGAACATCAGCACTGAAGTTAAAAAAAACCCAAAACCCCTGGATGAAGTGTGGGAAATAGAAAAAAGGATTCTAGGGGAGGTTTTCCAGTCAGAACTCTATTCAGGTGGTCCCAAAAGGTTAAAGGTGCCAGTTGGCAAAGGTCAAGGTGTCAGCCAGACTCTGCTGTCACCTTGCAGGCCTTGCCTGACAAAGAGGTAAGGACAGAATTAGGTACTGTAGCCATCATCTGAGAAGTCTCCATATAAATGCAGAACATTTCAAATAACTGCCGATAATAAAAACACAAAACGTTCATTCAGTGGTAATAAGAATTTTCCCTAGAATTTTGCACCAAAACTAATCATATGTGAGGCTTTTTTTGAAGATTATTCTACCAACCCTCCAAGCACTGCAACAGGTTTGTTAGTGGCCATCTCTAAATCTATCAGTCACTTCTGCAGTTTTCTGGCCACCACAGCACTATTTAATCTTGTGCAATAAATGCTGGAAAAAAAACAAAAAACAAAAACCAAACAGATTTGTAAAGTGGCAGGCAAAGATATCCTGTAGCACACCCACACCTTTCTGTTGTTGTTGTTGTTGTTGTTGTTGTTGTTGTTTTGTGGGTTTTGTTTGGTTGGTTTTTTGGTTTTTTTTTTTTTTTTCTTTTTGATTTTTGTAATCATGAAACTGAAGGAAACGGGTCAGAGCTCACTGGGTCTGGGGCTGCAGCTTCTTCAGGAGGGATAGGACAGGGGCAGCTCCAATTTTTGCTCCCTGTGACAGAGACAGGACCCAGGGAATGGCTGGAGCTGTGTCAGAGAGGCTCAGGTTGGAGATCAGGTGTAGTTAATATACGACTTATAAAAATAATAATATATAAAATAAAAAAATAATATAAAAATAATAAGTTAAGAGAGTTTCTCTGTAGTTGTACCGAGAGAGGCAATTGTGGGAAATCATTCCCACAAGAATTATTAAAGATAATAATTTAGTAAAGGCAAGAAAACTTTCAGAAGCAGTGAAAGGAGGCCTCAGAAACAGAAAGAGCAGAGAACTCAGAGCTAGCTGCAAAGCCTGGCAGTAGAGAAGATACCATAACACGGCAAGCAAGGACACGAAACAAGACTTTGAGTCTTTAGGCCTGGCTAAGACAGACCTCAAGACTGCAGAAAAATCTGCTTAGCAAGATAGTAGAAGGTTTTAAGTTTAATGATGGAATATTGATTATTGTTAATAGAAAGCACACAAACAAGCATTGTTTGAAGCAGGTGTACGTGTGCTTTCAGTGACTGGTAGAGCAATTGTCTGTAAGCTTTAGCAATGTGCTGTTGGCTGGAAAACTTTTAAAATGCCCTGTAACAAAGAGATCTTTGCCTGCTGTTGGCAACACATGAGCTGTTGCCATCCTTCAACCGTCTCACCCTGCAATGAGGTTGATACTGCGGAAAAGCTCAAGGAATGTCTCCAGACAATCCTGTCCCGCTTGTGAAAAACACATCAGGGAAAGGTTTTACTCCAGAGGGTGCTGGGCACTGCCCAGGCTCTCCAGGGAATGGTCCTGGCCCTAAAGCTGCCAGAGCTCCAGGAAAAACGCTCCCAGGGCTGCCCAGGGTGGGACTGTTGGGGGTGTGTGTGCAGGGATAGGGTTGGGACTCGATGATTCTTTTGAGTCCCTCCTAACTCAGGATATTCCCTGATTCCATGAACTGTCTTGTCCCTTCCAACCAAAACCATTCTGTGACTCCAGTGGGAAGTTCAAGGCTTTTGTAGGAGAATGAAGAGCTCACATTTATATGGGAAAAGGCGTGTTTGCGTTTGCCCCAGGGTGACAGCCCAATTCCTGTCATCCTCTGAGGAACACGAGCTCTTATCTCCATGGTGACAGCTGAGAGATGGATGCACCATGAAGTATTTGCAATACTACTTGTGCATTAAGTGTAATAACAAAAGTATGATAAATAGCCTCAGCACCCAAACTAACAAGCATCCTTATCATCCCGACCCTGATTCTCCGCTTTTCCCTTCCCTGTGGCTACTCCATCCCTCCTAAAGCAGTTAGTCACACCTTGACTGAGGGTTTATTGCTCTCTAACTTCCCCTCTAAGCTGCCTCTAAATGTGGCTGCTAAATCACCTCAAGGCTGACTCGTAGGACGCCAATCTGACGCTGCTGCAATTAATTTGTGGGTTTGAGCAGTTTTTCAGCTTGAAAAGAAAAGGTGATGTGATGCACAGAAAAAACGAGAGGGATGACACGATAAAAACCTTAGGCTGGAAGACAGGGTGACTTAGGAGTACGTGACTGCCACAGATTTATTTTTCTCTCTTAGGGAAATGCTTTGATCTCTCAGCTCTCCCTTCATCCCCTCAGCTCTGCAGAGATCCCTGAGGTGTTGCTCTGCGGGTGTAAAGGAGAGCAGAGACCTCTCCCTGTGCTCATCCCACACTTGGAACACAGAGATTCCAACCTCGGCGAGGCACTCCGGCAACAAGGGACACACAAACCAAAGCACAAAAAACCCTCACTGACCTCCACCACTGTAATTCTCCCAAATATATTTTACACCCGCAGGAAGGAACCCAGAATTTTTTTATTACAGCTAATTAAGAGCAGTGCCTTACACTTTCTACAACAAACTATCTACTAATTGTCTAAAGCGCCTACTTTCCATGACACAATCAGGCTTACACAGGATGTTTGGAGTTTCTCCCGTTCTTTTTTGAAGCACACAAGTTTTTTTCCAGCAGCAGGAGTGAATAGCAGGTGCACAGCAGCCAACTACCTCCTGGGGATGTGTTTTAGCTACCGGCCCAGCACCAGCAGCTGCCTGAAGCTGCATTTGTTGCTCCTCAGGCAATTTCTTTCATTAAGCTTTGCCATTCTTGGGAGTGAGTTTGGATCCAAGCCACGGGAGCTGACACTGGGGTAGGATACAGGACTCAAGTTTGTAAATCTCACAAGAGCAGCCTTGTAAACAAAACTTGTACTACAAAGGCATCTTCACATTGGAGATAAAGCCAGAAATCTGGACTTTGCTGGCTGGAGAAAGCAGAGACTGCCTTCCCACTGGCAGGAATTTGGTTTAATATAACCTTGGCATACGGGGTCATGGGGATGGATACCTAAAATTGCAGTTAAGGAGCCAGGCTGGAAGCTGGATAGATTAGCAGGAGCTTAGGACAAACAAAACAAACCTGTGTGAGAACAGGGGATTGTAGCTCTTCTGTTTTGTGGGAAAAAAAAAAAGAAATTGGAGCAGCATTAGGAAAGTCAGAGCTGTAAAGGTTAGTGTATCTGAATTGAGGGACCCTGGGTGTTCCTGCAGACGAAAAGGTGCAAAGAATATTCCATATACACAGAGCAAGACTCAAGAAAAGCAACGTTCATTGCAATTCCTCTGTGGAAATTCTGCATACACATGGAGCCCAGGACGTGGCAACCACAGAGTTTTGGGAAATGCAGTTTTGGAAACCCCTCAGTTGTAAACCCAGCCAGCAGCAGTGCTGTGCCCCTGAAGGAATAATATTTAACTCTGACACATGCTTTAACAATTATAACAAACAGGAAATTGGATATTTTGGCTCCTGTTGAATGCTCTGCTGAAGGGAATCGTTCTCTGATTACGGGGAGGGGGGGAAGAGGATGGGTGAGGAAGGGCAGGTTCTGTGAGAGAGGTGAACCATGAAGAGATCTGTAGTGGTATAAATGGAATATTAGATAGGAATAAATGTAGTAATAAATAGGAATGGGAATATATATAAATATATAGGAATAAATGACTGCAACTGTCACATTTCTAAAGCCCTTTGTTTGGGTCAGTGTGATTTTGGTAACGAGCTAAAAGTTCCTGGTAATCTCAGTGGCAAAAAGAACCTTTATTTGTTACCTTTAGCCAATCAGCGCATTTTTCTTGCGGAGATTGCTGTGTTAATCTGTGCCTTTAGGCTCTCCCCGTAATTTTACTGCACTTTTCCGTGCACTGCCACAGCAAATATCACAGCTGGCCTTCCACCCTCTGCTCCTCCCTACCCCTTCTGCTTTTTCGTGCTTTAAGTTCGCAGAGCAGAGGATCTCCCTGCCCAAAACCTCTCACACCTGCGTGTGCCCTTGAGCTGGCCCTCAGCGCACTCAAACACTTTTCACATGGTTCAGCTGCAGACCAGGCCTTACATCCCCCCTAAATATTTAAATAAAAGCAGATTTCCCCCTGAAGGTGCAGCTGGGAAGGGCTGAAACCGTAAGGACACAAGTTTGATTGAAGTTTTCTACATGACACCTTCCCCAGCTGTCAAACAGAGGGTCGGGAAAAGCACCGAGAGGCACCAAAATCCAATTTTTTTAACAAACCCGAGGTGTCCTTAAATGCTCAGAGCACAGGAGAGTGGAAAAAGAAATAGTTTTGAAACCTCACACAGAGGAGGCGGAGAGCAGGAACTCTGCATGCATCTCATGAATGTTCTACTTTCCCCCTTTGAATGCAGAGATCAGCCTTGGCCTCAGTTAAAGCCTCACCATGAAGGGCCATTCTTTGCTGTTACTTCAGCCTAAAACAAAAGACACTTCAGGAGATACAATCGTTGCTGCCCAGTTCCTTTTCCTGGGCTCCTACAATGGGCCCTAGTTCTTTCTTTTTTTTTTTTTTTTCTTTTTTTTTTTCCTTCCACACATCTTTCTCTTATATTTTTTTGTTTCTGTCCTTTTGCTCCTTCTTTCTGCCTCATTGAATCCATTAAGGCCTTTCGATGGCCTGCTATTGAGAAATAAATTTTCTTTGGGACTAGTGACTGAGTTTTAACTTGCTGGCAAGCAAGGCTTAACTCCTGAGGGGAGGGAAAATGATGAAAAAATAGATGAAAAACCCATCTCTGAGTCTGGGGGCCCGCAGACCTTCTGGATACCTTGCAATGTCTCGCTTCTCAAGGAAACGGAATAACCTAATCCCAGCAATTTTTCCACTTCTCTCCCACGTTAATCTTGACACACTGGGTGTTCTTTCTGCCTGTATTTCCCAGCAGATTCTCTTATTTTAGGTCCTAACGCCAGTGATTTTTGCACAACTGGAGATTAGAAGGCCTTGAGAGGCCTCTGACCTCAAGAGAAGAGCTGCTGTGAGAGAGGTCCTCGTTTAACACAAAATGGCCCACAGTTAGAAATATAAAACACAAAATGACTCACAGATAGAAATACAACACACAAAACGACCCCCAGTCAGAAATACAACACAAAAAAACAACCCCCAGTCAGAAATACAACGCACAAAATCACCCCCAGGCAGAAATATAACATACAAAACGACCTACAATCAGAACTATAATGCACAGAATGACCCAGAGTCAGAAATATTAGCACTGTTCAGGCCTGCTCAAGGTGGGGTAGATTATTCCAAAGCCACCAAAGGCCAATTCAAACCAAGAGAGCTGAACTTCACCTCAGAACCAGGACAAAAACCTCTGGAAAGAAAGGATGAAACCTTCAGAGTTTTGAGAGGAACATAAATCGCTCGCAAAATATAAAGAAATCTGAGCTGGAAGTGTGTGTGTGGGTGCAAAACTAATTTATTACTTCTGGATAATGAAGTTTTCTGGGGACGTGCAGTGAAACATCCATGGACCAGCCCTGCTGCCCTGCCCTGCAAATGCAGAACTATAAAAACAGAGCCAAGGGGGAAATATTTGGAGTTCGCTAGAGAGAGGTGACACAGCACTCAGCCAGCAGGGCCTGGGAACTCCCATTTTGCATTTTAAACCGTTCACAAAAATTCTGGGCATTTTTCCTCAACAGCAAAATGAAAAGTAAATTACAACCGAAAGCTAACTACTGTTGCAACCTTATTTTATATATTTATTTTAGTATTGCATGGTGTAGAGTTTCATTTGTTGGAGTAAACTCCCAACAGGTCAGGTGTCTATTTTATATTGAATTACTCAGAACAGCAGCCTGGGACAAGTGGTCCTCAAAAGCACCGTAAAATGAAAAAAAAAAAAAAAATAGGGCTCTCTACCTTTAGTTATACCTTGTTAAAATGTGAGTGTGAATTAAAGATATTTTAGTACATTTCCTTGGGCACCTCAATTATTCATCATAAATCCAGTTTTCAGTGGTTCACAGATTAACAATGAAGCCAAACCCCCTTTCCAGGACGTTTTTCTGTCACTGTTAATGGGATTCTATGTCAAGATGTCCCAGCAAACAGGCTGTACCTGTTCTCCTTCATCTCTGGTTTTTTTGACAGGTATAATTAATACAGACTTCCAAAACTTTCCTGACACTTAACGGGCCCTTCACTGCCTTCAGCTCAGCGAATCAAAGTGGTCAGTGGCACTAATTACCAGGTGAGGAAGGGTGCAGCATTGCAAAGGACAGCAGCTGTGCAGTTAGAAAATGAACTTCAGAGAACCACAGATTAATTAAAGCTGGAAAAGACCAACCCTCAACCCAGCTCTGCCAAAGTCCCCTGGTACCACATCCACGTGTCTTGGGTACTTCCAGGGATGGGGGCTAAACCACTGCCCTGGGAGCCTCTTCCTGTGCCTGATCAGCTTTTCAGGGAGGAAGTTTTTTCCTGATATCCAACCTAAACCTGCTGCAACCTGAGGCCATCTCCTCTCGTCCTGTCACTTGTCCCTGGGAGCAGAGCCCCCCGTGGCTGCACCCTTCTGTCGGATAATTCAGATAATTTTATTTCTCCAGACTGGACATCCCCAGTTCCCTCATGAAGTTCATCTCAAACCCCTCAGGCTGATCACAGCTTTAAATGCACTGAGCAGCCTTTACAGGACTCTGGTCTAAGGTTTTTTTTTAATGTAAAGGTGAAATTAAATGCTCAAACCAAGAAATATCTGGGGGTCTGAAAGGAATCTAACTCATTTTCCTAAATGTAACTTTTGGAGAACATTACAGGTTAAGGCAATAGGCACAATCGCTGGAAAAAGAGAACAAAAGATCAATAGCAAAAGAGTAAAACAAGAAATGATGCTCTCAGTTGCACATATTCAACGCAAAATCCTGCTTCTTGTGGCAGCTACAGCAGCAGAGTTGCTCCTTTAAGGAAAAAAAAAAAAGTTCTCTGCTTTGCTCTGCTGTTTGTAACTTCTCCAGTGGGGCTGTGGCAGAAAGTGAACCACTTTAATGAATAATGAAGGTGACAAGGACAGTATCAGAGCCCCTCTTCCTTTTATGTTTACATTCAACAATTACACCACCAAGAAATCTTGCCAGGTCCTTTCTAAGGGTTTACAACGACGAGCTGCAAACTGAACAGTGTCTTTTTTAGAGATGCAGTCGATATCCAGGGATAAATCAGGTGAAAAGTCATGAAGGAGATCCCGTGCAATCATGAATCTGATGGTTTTTTGACTCACATGACTATTTAATCAAACATCTTAGCTCGGGTTTATGTGGAGAAAGGAGCCACATCAGAGCTTTTTCTCATGTAGCACAGCAAAACCTCCCAGCTCTGTGGTTAAAAGAGCATGTGCAGAGTGGAAAGGAGTAAAAAGGGACAGACGGAGCCACAATATTATCAAAAGCTTGATGAGAGCATGCAAGACCTCTGCAAATTTGATTATGACCTGAAAAACCAGGCAGATTTGTTGTAGAGCAACAGCGTTTAGGTGTAACATCCCAGCCTCTCGGCTCTGGGTCTCCAGCATCCCTGCTGCCACCTCCCACCGTCATCCTCTGTGTTTCTGAGCCTCTGCTCCCGGGCCAGCTCTAAAATACATCAAATTGAGGGGCGGCTTAAAGTCAACCTTCAGCACGAAGTGGAAATTCAGGGAACTGAGCACAAAGGGGAGGAAAGTATCAAAATATCCAGAAGTCAGAATCAAATAGAATAATTTTCAGTGATTGTAGTATGGGGAGTAGTTGCAGAAAATGTTGAAGGATGGATTCCTGGCAGATTTTTCTCTCTTGCAGCTGGTTCTGCACAATGGGAAGGATTTCTCATCGCTTATTAACCAGGAACTACTGGAGAAGTAAAAATCACTGGGCAAGAACTGTTTGAGTGTAGCTCTGGCAAAAGAGTATTTTCTTTCAATCCTGTTAACATTTTCATGATGTTAACAGGAACCAGTTCAAAAAGACCCCAAATATATGAGAATTGGTCTCAGTGTTCATACAATCAGGGTGATATTCCAATACCCAATAAAATCCTGGAGGAAGAATATTGTTTTTAAAGTTCAGAAAATGCTGGCTTGGTGTTGAGTCATAACAAGACAGAACCTCATCTAGAGTTTAATTAATGTGCTGTGGGTGGGGTAAAATGTTCTAATATCAAGAAATTAAAAATGATAGCAAGATTGTGGGGGTTTAATACTTTTGATTCAACTTCTCCTCATCAACAGCACAAAGTTCTGAAGCACATCAATGCTGATTAGCTCTCATTCCCACTCAAGATGTCCAGGCAGGAAAGCTGGATTAGTTTTTAAGTTGAGTCTATTAATTTAGATTATTTACACAGAAATCTTTTCAAGTCAATAATTAGAGGCACTCAAACCCATGCTCTGTAGTGACACAGGTGATACAAAAGATGGGCTTTGATCTGGGCTGGATAACAGAAATGTAACAAGATAATAAAAAAGGAATCATTCATTAACAAAGTTAAATATCCTAATGAACCAACATGTGGGAAAAAATTGATTAATGACTCGTATCACGAGGGAAGTTAAGCACTGGAAGAGGTTCTCCCAAGACATGAGCAATCCCTGTCCTTGGAAGTTTTTAAGATGCAGCCAAACACCAAGATTGTGTTCCAAGTTCAGTGCTGAACATTCTTTAACCAAGAAGTTTCACCAGAGACATTCCAAGGTCCCTCCCAACCTTTAGAGTTTAATAAATCCGAGTCCCTGCCAGGGTTTCAGACTAGGGATATCAGCACAAAACAGGGATGTATTGATGCACCCAAAAATTAAGGAAGAGCAGGAAAGAAGATTTAAAATGCGTTTCTAGAACTTTGAGTCCAGCAGGCTCCTCCCTTCAAAAGGAATTGGGCAGGAGTTGCAGTGAGACACGACTGAGCTCAGTTTTTGCTTTGCTTGCAAAAACTCTCATGAAAATAAAAAAGAAAAAGGAAAATATTAGGGTTCCTGCCTTCAGCAAGTAATTTAGGAAAAATGCATTGGCAACTACTGGTGTTGCTCTCTCGAAGTTTAAAGTGCAAGGACATTTAGTTAAATTAATAAATGGATAACCAAGATCCCTGAAAGAACAGGTTCCCTTCTACTTGAAGATTTCATTAACGAAATAGGAAGACCAAAAAACTAGGAAGACTCAGCTCAGCTCTATGTACATTATAGAAAAACTCATAATTGACATACTCAGAAATCAAAAGTGTTTTGGAAAAATCAGATGCTGAACCGAACCTAATGGTCAGAGACTGGAATGATAATTTAAATGTTAAAAAAATGAACTTTCTTCAGTCTTTTAAACAGTTCTTACCTCATCTTTGGAAGCATTTGATCTCAGCTACTGAGAGCTCTTCTCCATGAGATGGAGATCAGGTATTGTCAAGTAAGTTTCAAAATACACATCAAATTACAGTGACACTGCATTGTCATTTTTTTCTGCCTCTGAATTTGAGTTTCTCATTGAAAGATCCTGCATTTTGCATATTTGCAACATTTAAAATGTGAAAGCTGGCACACAAATATCTTGGGGTCTCAGACTGGATAATTCAGAGCAAGAAAAGCTTGAATAATTAAGGACAAGAACCTCTGAAAGGGCACAAATCGATTTCACCTGGAAGCTGCCAGAATCACCTGGATTTATTCTGCTGTTTCACATCTGCTGGAATGGGAAATGGAAATGCTTTGTGAGAAAGTGATGAATTTCAAGAACAGTAATGGAAAAGTTTGGAACATCCTGTTAACAGTGTAATAAGCACTTCCTCTGGAGTTAAGCTTTACGTTAGTCTTAATATGTTTAATATCCTGAAATATTAAATATTCATGATCTGTGGTAGTGCTGCTTGGAGAAGGATGGGGTTATTTTATAACAGCTTTTAAGGCTTGGATTCTTTTTTTCACCATGCATTAGAATGCAGAGTAAAAAAAAAGAGGAAAAGGGTGAACCAACCACCTGAATATTTCACAAAGCACAAGGGTGTGGAGAGGAATTCTCTCCTCACCTCCATCTCACCTCTGTTTCCCCTGTCCTCTTTCTCTCCTCTATCCTGTCCCACAGACACCTCCCTTTGAAAAAGTTTTGAAGGTGAGAAAACTTCAAGAAGTTTTTTGCTTTGAATAAATGTATTTTTTCATTGAAATGATTCAATCCAATTAAGGTATATCATAAATTTAACAGACTGTCATACTATTATAATAAAAAGCCCAGAAGTCAATTTTAAATGTTTCCTGGAAATGAGCATATAATAAATTCAGTTTAGTGGGAAGGCTTATGGATGAGCTTGAACATGAATTTTAGAAATTGGCATTAGATTTGAAACGGAAACTTCAGCCAGGAAATCTTCTACATCATTTATATTTCAGAACATTTAATCCCTTTGTAGCAAACCCAACACCTGAGTGCCGCCTTTGCTTTTGCTGCTCTGGGAAGGCAGTGCCATGGCCCAGATTTCCAGAGACTGGGCTGGAAAAAGTGGCAAGTGGAAGAATATTAAATGAACAGCAAATTAAGAAATGAATAAACATTAGTAAATGTATGCCCAGGAAAGAACAAACAAACAAACAAAACAGAAAAAAAACCACCTGTGCTGCAGAGACAGAGCCGGAGAAATAAATAATCAACATTTGTCAGGACAGACCCTCACTGAGAGTCATGGAGCCTCTGTGGAAAGGAAGATTCCAGGATACCATAGGGTCCTCTGAAAAATGTGGGCATTTACCAGTCCTGAGGGATTCCTCAGGATTCTGGAAACAGAACGGCAGCTCACGGCAAACTGATTTGAATTACGCAAATGCATCACGAGTCTGCCTCTTACAGAACCCTGATCTAAATGTTTCAAGCTTGAGACCTATACAGCTGAATCTTGGGTATTAATTCCCTTTTCTTTGCACTTCTGTTGCAGGACTAGAAGTTATTTCTGCTTGTTGAAAAGTTTATTATCCCATTTCATGTGCCCAAGACAAGCTGTTCTTTCCCAGGCTGACCTCATCAGAGAGGTGATTATCAAAATCACGCTGAAATAAAATCAATTTATTCCACCTACCTAAAGCTGAGGGTTTAGCTAAGCTGTCAGAAAAGCAAACCCAAAAGGTCAGGCAGGTTATCCACCTTCAAAGCACACAATCTGGTTCTGGGGAAATGCTATAAACTGAAAGAACGGAAGAACAATAAAATGCTGGATGTAAACTCCAGAAATGTAAAATCAATCCTTTCTAAAATCACTTCAGCCCCTTGTGAGGCCAGGATTGCTCCTATTACTCTTTCTGTGAGTGCATTTGGCCCAGCCTGGCGTGCGTGCACACGCACGGAGCAGCCACTGAGCTTCCCCTTGCACCCCTGGGGCAGATGAACCCATGCTAGAATACATTTCCATCCTCAGATATTCCTTCTGATGGAGAAAAAAATCAGTTTTGCTTAATTTCTTCCCTGCCAGCTGCAGCCCCTCAGACAAGTCCAAAGTGCTCGTGCGCTCCCCAGAGCACCCACGTCACGGATGTGAAGACATTCATCTTGTCATTCCCTTAGATCACTTTGGCTTCTCCATATTCTTCTCTTTAGGACTTTTTCCCCCTCCTCTAAACTATTCATTCTCATCCCTATCCCTGGGCAGCATTTCTCAGCATTTTCCCTGCAGTGACTGGGTGAAAGTGGGGCTGTAGAAATCCCTGTTGAATGGGAAATGTGGCCCCGGATCCAGTGGCACAGTTGGCAGACACACCCAGCGTCAGCAATCAGGAACAGCCAAAATGTTGAGAGCATGAGAGAAAATTCATGGAAAATTCATGAACAGCTGGAAAATTTCACTCTGGCCTTTCCTAAATTTCAAAAATCCGTTACATTTCAAATATTTCGTTTATAAACGGAGGTCACTAAAACAGAAACAACAAAAAAACCCCAACCACAACCCAGACTAGATAAGAAACAATTGAAAATTAAATGTTTCAATGCACCAATTTTGTTCCTGCTTTCCTTTAGTTCCAATGTGAGAAACCAGTGCTGTTTTTAGATCCTCCCTGTGGATCTGTGGCTCTTTTCCTCTCTCAGTGTAGTTGATTATTCATAGATTCTGCTCAGAGCTGTGTCAGATACCACTCCAGGGGCAGCTTCCTCCTCATCCCTGGGCTGCCTCTCCCTGCTCCCAGGACTTAGTGGCACTTTTCACTCAAAAAGTCCTAAATGTTTTTCTTTTTCCCCATAATATGCCCATCTTGGTCCCTCTCTGAGTGCTTTCATTCTTTCTGCTCTTGGTGTTCAGCCTGTATTTCTAAATTCTCTTTTTGTGTGCATCAAAGCCCTCAGTGACTCTTTTGTGGGATTGAGAGTTTTGACTCCCGTCAATTTGGGGCAAAACGCAAATTTTGCAGAATTTGTGCACAGAAATCGACACAACCTGAGTTTCACAGTTCAAGGACTGGCCAGTAAATCTCATTGCTAAATTAACAAAAATAAAACCACCCTAACAGAATTATATGTTAACAGAATGCAGCATCACCTAACAGAATTTCCCTAATTTAACAGAAGTAGGGAAAAAGCAAATCACGAAACCAAAGGGAACAAACAAACAAACAAAAAAAAGGCAAACAACTCTTAATTACAATAATTTTGCTATTTATACACCCCCCTAAGTGTAGTTCCTCATGCATGTGAAATTCTCCTGTGCTGATGGAAATAAATATTAAGGCCAGCACAGGTTTGGAGCTGCCGCACGGGATTCCAGCCTCACCTTTCCAGTGGATTTGGTCCCTTTCCAGATGCAGAAATAACAAATAGTCCAAGCAGCCAGGAGGCACAGGGCGAGCTCCCAGCGCAGGTTCCCAATGTGCTCAATCCCATCCGAAATCGCCAGCACCCTTCGTCTTCAGTGGGGAAAAAAAGGGGGGGAAAAATTAAAATATTGAGCTAAAACAGCGCTGCATGTGAAATACTGGGATAATTGCAACAAAAAAAAAAGATGACAATGTTGAAGAAAACAGCATTACATGTGAAAAAACAGGATAAAACTGAATTAATTAAAAGTTAAGTTATAATATTGGGCTAAAACAGCACTACATGTGAAATACTGGGATAAAAGTGAATTAATTAGCAAAAATGTATGATGACATTGAAGATAGGAACATTACATGTGAAAAAACAGGACAAAATTGAATTAATTACAAAAAAATTTATACTATTGAGCTAAAATGGCACTGCATGTGAAAAAACAGGATAAAACTGAATTAAGTACGAAAAAATTATAATCTTGAGCTAAAAGAGCACTAAATGTGAAATACTGGGATAAAAGTGAAGCAATTACAAAAAAAGAGATGATAAATTGGAAAAAACCAACATTGCATATGAAAAAACAGGATAAAATTTAATTAATTACTAAAAAAAAAATAATATTGAGTTAAAACAGCACTGCATGTGAAATACTGGGATAATTACAACAAAAAAGATTATTAATACTGAAGAAAATAGCATTACATGTGAAAAAACAGGATAAAGTTGAATTAATTACAAAAAATGATATTAAAAGATGATAATATTAAAAACATCAGCATTATATATGAAACACTGGAATAAAATTAAATTAATTACAAAAAAAGGTAGTGATATTGAAAAAAACCCCTGCATTTCATATGAAAAACCAGGATATAACTGAATTAATTACAAAAAAAAAGTTGTAATATTGAAGAAAACCAGCATTACATAGGAAATACTGGGATAAAACCGAATTAATTACAAAAAAAAGATGATAATATTGAAGAAAACCAGAATTGTTGTGAAACAATGGGTTAAAACCAAATTAATTTGATTCAAGGACTCTTTGTTACTCACTACTGAAAAAGCTCCATGCTAAGGTAGAAAGGGAGACGAAAGAAAAAACCAGAATAATCCCAGTATTTTGTACCTGGTTATTAATGAACAAATGTTTCACTTTTTCAAGTCAGTGACAAAATTTTAATTTTAGAACAACTTTTCCTTAAAGTCAAAGGAAAAGAAATTGTTTGAATCAGTTACCAACACAGATGAACCAAAAATAAAACACATCCTAAATAAATGGGGGTTTTTCAATTTGATTGGTTCCCCCCCCCCAAAATTCTAACCTTTATTTTTAGCTGTTAATTATAATTTCCATGGATTTCCTTTTATAATTGAATCTATAATATTAAATATTACAATAAATTAAATATTTCTTTTCAAAACCTCAACATTTTGAAGCAACTTTAAGCAACAGATGCACACGTAAAGACAATCACATCGAAATTTTTTATCACTCCACCTGAAATAAACCATCCTGAGCAGAGATTTCTTTGAAATCTGTATTTCAAGTTAATGTAAACATAAATATAAATATAAATATAAATATAAATATAAATATAAATATAAATATAAATATAAATATAAATATAAATATAAATATAAATATAAATATAAATTATTATAACCTCAGGCTTGTGCTCCTCTCCCTCCATGTTGTGAGCGAAAACGACTTCATTGATTTTTGTTGGTTTCAATTGATCATATAATTAACGTCTACATAGGCATACACATAATTTAATTACAATTTAGTAGAAAGACTAAGTATTAAATTTGAACCAAGCAAACTACAGTTAAATATATAAAATAATTCTTCCTTTTGTATTTGGTTCAGTTATTATCCGAGGCAATAAATTCAGGGATATAAAGTCCGAGCCTGTAATTCCAGCCAATAAAATGTAATAGTTAAAAGGTACAGAATATTTGTATGAAAAATATAATACTTATATGAAATATAAACATTTAGATGAAATAAAATGAAATTAAAGAATGAAGAAAAGGAGGAATCTGCTCTGTCTCTGATGTCACCCGCGGCAGGTGAGGATAAAGGGAAATTCCTGTCGTGATGGAGTGGGAGGCTGGGGATGCCAACAGCTGGAGCCACGGAGGGAAAATGGAAATACTGAAGAATTTATGGAATAAAATTAAATTAATTACAAAAGAAAAATGGTGATATTTTTGTGCTGCACCTGGGCAGGTTTCACACCTCCAGAGTTGCAGCTGCTGCTCCTGAGGGATGCAGCCACCCACAAAATGTGTGTTTAAAACTTCCTCTCTACAGGGGAATGACAGAATTAACAGGGGAAAGAAAAATCCCAGTTGAAACCCCAAACCCAAGAATTTATCTCCATATTTCCCAATTGATAAAGAAAAATCTTCCCAATCCAAAAAAAAAAAAAAAAAAAAAAAAAAAAAAAAAAAAAAAAAGGCCAAGGAAGTCAACACAAACTTTTTGAGTATTTTCTGCTTAAATGTAATATTGCTGCCACCTCATCCACATTTCCTCCCCATCCAGGCATTGATTTTATTCTTCAAACGTTTATTTTTCAAATCTTTTTTCTTCAAATCTACCACCAGCTAATTTGGGAGAGAAGTGATCCAGCATGGAGCACCCTCAGTTAACCAAGACCTGCAAAGTGCCTGAAGTTCTGTCATCAAAACGCATCCAAATGAAGTGAGGTGGCTTTTAATGAAGGGTTATTTTAATCAAGAAGAGGAAGGACATAACTGATACCTGCAAACAACATCACTGAGACATAATTACACAGAGAGGTGATGAAATACATCATTAAAATTTAAGGTATTCTAAGATGTTTGACAGATGAACGTGGAATTTTACCTAGGATAAAGTCCACCCTCCTTACAAACTCTCATTCCAGACCCAAATGAAATCCTTGAATTCTTAGAAGAGGAAATAATTGCAAGAGAACCAGGACAAAAATTGGCATAATATAATAAAAAAGGAATAAATAATATATATTAATAATGTATAAATTAGGGCTTATATTTATATTTATAAAAGGGCAATACATCATAAAAGGCCTTTTAAAATACTACATTATTAAGATGAAAATGGAATTATTCATCTTAAAAACATAAATAAACTGAGTTATTTATGTTTGGGCCGCAATAATAGTGAAATGGAAACCTTTTTCATTTAGCTATCTTTTCACAGTTAAATAATAATGAAAACCTTCCTTATGTTTTAACCAAACCGGGTTTTTTATGGCTATTTGGATTTATTTAGGTACATGAGAACCTAAACATGAGCAAGGCTCCTTTTCCAAAATGGGTGTGCAAGTCACTTCAGTTCCTGCACAGCTCTCCCCTACCCACAAAACAGCTTCACAAATA